>NC_143255.1:112327634-113003634 GCF_984573655.1 Nuphar pumila | reverse complement strand
GATTTAACAAAGAGAAATCAACTTCATTAGAGTATGCTCAACTCGCAAATCTGAAATAAATGCATATAATGGCAGCTCACAAAAAGGAAATGCATGAACATGTAAAATCTTGTTCAAAACGAAACCCATAATTGGTGAAAGGCAAACTCACGATTTTACACACAATGGAGGTGATGAAGAATCTCACCTTCGCGGCTTTGGGAATGGAGGAGAGGTGTTGCTCACGGTTGGGGCTGGAACTAGGTTCACACACACTCGCTATCTCCTCTCTCACTCACGGTTTTGGAGAAGGAAGGGGGAGATAGAAGCTCCACCCCAAAAATCGTCCAAGGGAATGGGCTCTTTCTCTCTCTTCAAAACTTAAATAGGTAGGTTTAATGAAATGGATGACTAAGATTTAATGGGGCAAGATGGAGGGCTGGGGTGCTCCACGGCCCCCCATAGCAAGCCCACGCCCAATGCATGTCATCCCTTTTTGAAAATTTCAGAAACCTTTCAAAAATGCCATTAAAAGGAGTTTCAAAAAAGCCTTTATTGTTTGAAAATTTTACAAGGGGGGTGCCCTTGGCTGTCGCCCCTTATGCCCAACCGACTTTAGCCATTTGAATGTTTTCAAAAATACCATGGGGCGCCAGCCCCATGCTCCCTCTTTGGAAAACACGCCCCTCATGATGGGCTTCAAGGCTCATCATGAGTTTTGAAAAGAGGAAATGGCCAATCGTGGCCCTCTTTTCTCAAGCCATGCAAAATCTTTCAAGGATGCCACCCAGGTTGTCTACCATTGATCAACTGGTCAACCATAGACAAATTCGTCCACTAGAAAGGACACCCAACGGGTTTGGGTTCTCTTCTAGTGATCCGGGTCAAAATCCAAAATCACCAATGTACATGTTTCAAAAACACGATTATTTAATGCATTAAAATATTAAATTAATTCCAATAAATCATTTAGTTTTCTTCAAAACCTTAATTAATATGGAATTCTCATTGCCTTTTAAGAAAATTACCTTTCGTTTGCAATAATTAGGCGTATTATGATTCGGGTCCAATCGTAGAGCAAAACTCGTAATTCACATGCACTGACAAGTTTTTTACGTCGTATAGGTCCCAAATTCAGGGACAAACTATGAAAATATATTATAAATTTACCCTTAAAATTTAAAAAATTAAGTCGTCAAGAATTAGGCTTTTCTTACTTACACAGTGTTTTTACGCGATTTTTGGGTCGCGCGTACAAAGCTAAAACACAAGGCATATTCAATCATAATCAATTACGCGATATAATCTTGTAATCACACAAAAACATATATTTCAACACTAAGTAAGAAATAAATTCCTCAGAAATTTTTGCGGGTCTTACATTCTACCCTCCTTAAAAAGGATTTTGTCCGCGAAATCACAAAGCAACAACAAAATATTCAGATCTCGTCTGACAGCGCCTACTCGGCAACAACTAAGTCTCTCGTAGACTTCTTAGGACAGAATTTGGAAATATGCTCGGGTTGTCCACACTTGAAACACTTGCCATCGAAACGAGGACAAGCTCCAAAAGCGTGATCTTTGTCACATCGTCGACACTTCCGCTGGACATTCCATCGCTGGGATCGCTTACGCTGGCGATTCTGAGATACTTTCTTACGCTTCCACTCTCTAGTAGGTGGCGAAGACTCCACCCTACTAAGTTTCTTCTCACATGT
Source organism: Nuphar pumila (assembly GCF_984573655.1). Lineage (NCBI taxonomy): Eukaryota > Viridiplantae > Streptophyta > Magnoliopsida > Nymphaeales > Nymphaeaceae > Nuphar > Nuphar pumila. The sequence continues at coordinate 113,001,937 of NC_143255.1, read as the reverse complement.
AATCGCAAACACTTGAGTCTGTTGCTCGGCTGAGTCTTCATCCAGAAGGGTAGCTACCTCAATAGCTTCTTCGAGCGACTTCGGCCCGCTAGTGAACACTTTGGTTCTCAAAGTAGGCCTCAAACCTCAAGCGAACTTCATTGCTCGATCATTCTTCGCAACGTAAACGTTCGGACAATACCGTTCCAAACAACGAAACTTCGTAATATAATCAGACAAGGTCATCGTTCCTTGTTGCAAGTCCAAAAATTCTTGCATATTCTTACTGCGCTCGTGCTTCAGAAAATACGCAGAGTAAAAAACTTCGATGAATTCTTTCCACGTAATAGTCGTGTCCTTGAATCTGACCGAAGAGACAGTGTCCCACCACTTCTTAGCGTGGTCTTTCAAACGATAAGTACCGAAATCTACTTTCTTCTCCTCTAGGACATCCAAAACACGGAAAATACGCTCTATTTCTCGTAACCACGATTCAGTAGCTTCACGGTCTGTCTTACCCATAAAAGCAGGAGGATCTAACTCCATGAATTGCTTATACGTAGTCGCACTACTGTTCTGCACACCTTGGGCTACGTGCTAAAGGTTCTCACCCATCTGTTGCATCGTAACCGCTTGTTGTTGCACAACCTCTGCAAGGTTGTTCACAGTGCCCATAATGTCGTTGCATCTAGTCTTTCAAGTCATCTATCATGACAAAAGACACCAAAAATTAATCACTAGGTCTTACAACCATGCTCATGAAAACGATAATCACAACAATCATGCAAAGATTATGAGCATACAACACACATAATCCAGACAAAAACCACATCACAATCATGCAACACATCACGATATATAAGCACGTCCTACGAACGAACTCAAGCGACACCAAACAAGGCCGCTATCGCTAGAAAATCACTATTCTAGATGACAAACGTTAGAGCATCACCACTCTAACAAAACACGAGAGTCATCATCACATGACATCATCAATCATAACATCGCTAATCACATCATCGTTAGGGAATCACCACCCTAGCGACATCGTTAGAGACTCACCACTCTAAACGGCATCATCAAAGAATCATCACCCTGATGGCAATGCTGAAGAATCACCATTCCAGTAACATCATTAAGAAATCACCATCTTAACGACATCGTTAGCGAATAACCATGCTAACGGCATCGTTAGCGAATCACCACGCTAACGGCATCGTCAGAAAATCACCACGTTGACGGCCTTGCTGGAGAATCACCATGCCAGCTACCTCATCAGGAAATCACCATCCTAATGGCATCGTTGGAGACTCACCACTCTAAACGGCATCATCAGAGAATCACCACCCTGATGGCAATGCTGAAGAATCACCATTTCAGTAACATCATTAGGAAATCACCATTTTAACGACATCGTTAGCGAATCACCACGCTAACGACATCGTCAGAGAATCACCACACTGACAGCCTTGCTAGAGAATCACCATGCCAGCAACCTCATCAGGAAATCATCATCCTAATGGCATCATTAGCGAATCACCACGCTAACGGCATCGTCAGAGAATCACCACATTGATGGCCTTGCTGGAGAATCACCATGCAAGCAACCTCGTCAGGAAATCATCATCCTAATGGCATCGTTAGCGAATCACCACGCTAACAGCATCGTCAGAGAATCACCATGCTGACGACCTTGCTGGTGAATCACTACCCCAGCAACCTCATTAGGAAGTCACCATTCTAATGACATCGTTAGCGAATCACCATGCTAACGGTCATCGTTAGAGAATCACCACCCCAACAGCATCGTCAGCGAACCACCACGCTAACGGCATCGCCGGAGAGCTACTCCATCCAGCGGCACAGTTGGCACTATGAGGAATCACCTCCTGAGTTGACACACCACCATCCTTCAGACAATGGTAGGGGAAACAAAAATTCTCGCAACGCTTTCGAACGAGCAAGAACACTCAGATGATCGGTGTTAACTCATGACCCTCTCAGAAGTCAAATGCCCTCACCCGCAACACAAACGCGACATGCAAAGCGCGTAACAACAGATACGTTCTCATCACCAAGAACGACAGGGGAATCAACAGTATCCACCAACGGGATATGTAGAGGCTCACTGGCACAGACAAGGCTTCCGCCTTCTGTCCAACAAGGATTACATCCGGCAAGATACCCTTCGTCAAAGACAGAGTTACGAACAATTCCAACGAAGTTGGGAAAAAGGGAAAACATCCACTCAGAGCCTCACACAACGATTCTCATCGAAGCCATCTCATCTTCAACATGATAAGGCTAAAAGCTCGATAATCGCTATGATGTATCGATGGTCTCCGCCACATGATGTGGAACGAAAAGGGCGAACTACGCAAGTAGTCCCCTAGGTCTCAGTCGAAAAATCTCCAATTCTCATAGGAGTTGACTCAGATCAGCTCGAGAAACTAGGTCCACAAGCGCGAACGAACCCTTAGGTTCCAACAATCGATGTCTTAAGCCCGACATACGAGGCTTAAGCACGAAACTGTGTCTCACATCGGAAGACACCCGAAAAACACAAAAAGTCATCAAATCAAGCATAACAAGTTAGTAAACGACAGAAACACAATTCTACTGAATTAAGAATACTTACAGTGCGATGGTTGATGCGTGCAGATACTTGAACCACACTTCTTTATCTCTTTTTAAAACACCGCTCTGATACCATTATTGCGATGCCCCCAGATTTCCCGACTTGTAAAATCCTTTGAAATCCTTTGGATTTTTGGGTAAACTTTTTTTTTTTTAAACAAAAGTGCAAGTGCGGAAGAAACCAAAACAAGGAGAAACAAGCGGTGAACTTCGGAGCGGGTCGCAGGAGTGAAACAACAATTAAATGAAACAACTTTTATTAAATACATTTGCAAAGACGTACAATTCTTTTCCCTTATACAAAACAAACAATTGCCAAGATCCAACAAGGGTCAGAAGTGTGGGTTCAGAGTCCGTTGCAGCATATCGAGCTCCATCGCACGCCTAAGTAAAACACATGTATCCCCATAAAACGGGGTCAGTACTCTTTCGAGCTGGTGAGACAAACCAAACACAATAACCCATGTGTGGAAAACGAAGCAGAGCTATTCATACAACACATAGCATGCTTGATACTGTAATTGAGCAGTTACAACATGAGCAAGTGTAGAAAGCTATACATGGTGCAAAATCGACAATTACTAGCAATAACATAGTATGCATCAAGAAACATAATTAAACAATGTATCAACATTTGTAACAAGGTATGCATCACAGAACATAAATTACTAAGGTAACAATACAATAGACTGTGATATGCAAACAGATGTGTCATCGTGAACTGTGCACAAATACAAGTGGACAAGTAAGTGCATTGTGTCATAAGTGCAAGAACTAGTCGAGTGACACTTCAAAACATTGCACATTATGATGAGACAGTTAGAAGCATTTTGCCACGGTAAAGCGTGACTCACAAACTGTGCCAAAGTTCTTAAACCATGTATTACAACCATAAGCGAGCTCATCTCGCTAAGTGGGTCCATCGCCCACAAACAACTCGCCAAGGAGTTCTAATTGTCGCATAAGTCTCACAAGACTGCGATTTCCATAAGTGTGCCTCAAGCTCCCTTCATACTTAGGGAAAATACACTAACTTTTGTCAAGCTGAAGCATTCATTTAATTATAACGAATATGATGATTGCATTAATTTGATGATATACGCCATGTGTTTCATAAATAAGTAAAACCTTATTTTGAAGGCATTCAAGAAGGCATCAATTGCAACATTTCGCATTCTTTGCAAAACAAGTACATGTACAGGGATATGCATTCACATTACCCATATTGATGGGTTTATCAATATATTACATAGTTCGTTATAATATCTTGCAACACATTAACTCATGATGATTGTGTATATAAACACGTAGTTTGGGCCCTGCCATGTATGGCAAGAGAAGTGCTATCAGCTTCTTACTATCGTAAAAACCTTAATTTACGAAAGGCATTAAACAAAGTGTCATAACAAAACTTTTTGCGTTTCTTTGCGAAAGCGGATACACGTTCAAAAGGGCTAAGTTCATACAACCTCTTATTGATGAATCTACTGATTCTTTGTGCATTCAACCGAATATATATATATATATATATATATATATATATATATATATATATATATATATATATATATATATATATATATATAATGTTGCTTTGGTCGGCGCACACTATTCGTTGTGACACAATGAGTCAAAACCATAAAGTTATTGGGGTATTGGACCCCGCACCAAATACACTTGCAGCCCCTTTGCTGTAGCTCGGAGGTTTGCTAACAACGCTAAAGGTGAAGCAAAGAAAAAGGAAATCCAACTGCGACTGGAGTCTGTCCAAAACAACCCTACAACACGCATCTAGGCACCCGGTACCATGGGGCACACACCTGCACATAGCAGACCCGAAAGGGCGGTCCTGCTAAAACAAAAGAAGACAACAACTGGTGTGATTTGACAGCAAAAAGCTTGTTGTTGGTGCTGCATCACCGGGACCAATAACGTGGGTCAAGGGGAGGCTACCTGCACGGGCTGCGGACATAGCGAAGACCCAGGTCTGGACCGGTTGGTCCAGACCCCCGAACGACTGCACTCAGACCTGACAAGGTCTGGGTCATGCGTCCAAGCCTCACAAGGCTCGACTACCAACGAGCAAAAAGGGGTGCAGGCCTACCAGTCTGCACCCGGTTGCAACCCAACTGTTGCAACACCCCAGCGGGTCCATGAGGCGCCAGCCAGCACCGAGGGGAGGGGTGCAGGCACAGCTGCCTGCACCCAGTTGTAGCTCAAACACGCCAGGGCTGCAGCAAGGTTTGAAACAAATCAGAAACCAAAGGGCTCAATGCCCCACCTACCGAACTGGGTTCGGCCAGGGCCTATGACAGGTCTGGACCGAGTTCGGTCTAGACCATGTCAGGCCGAACAGAGCGACATTACCCCAAAAGCCACCGAAGGGACTCGGCTCAAGGGTGTCACCAACAACCGAGAGGGGAAAAGGGCGCCCAGGCTGACCTGTTGGTGGTCGGCTTGGAATCACCCAAAGGCAAACGTGCATCAAGAAATTTCTGGACGCCCAAACAGAAATCTAGAGTGGAAAAGGGAGAATGTGGCTCAGCCCGACCACCCTGAGCCAACATTGCCCGAACCCAAGAGGGTCGACCCAGCTGGGCATGGCTGCTGGACAAAGGAGTCGGTCCAAGGCTTCCTAGCCAACCGAAACCCTGCTTGGAAGAAAGACTTGGCGGACACGAAACAACCAAAATAACAAGATGCACATCCACAAACGAAAATGCACAATATGGCTTCCAGCCATTGTGCAACCAAAAATTCCTCCACCATGCATGCATTAAAACTATAAATCTGAACATATCTACTAGTGGCTCATTAAGACGATATAGCAATTCAAACAGGAATGTGAATATGGCCTCCCACGTTGTAGCCACTTGATTTAACAAAGAGAAATCAACTTCATTAGAGTATGCTCAACTCGCAAATCTGAAATAAACGCATATAATGGCAGCTCACAAAAAGGAAATGCATGAACATGTAAAATCTTGTTCAAAACGAAACCCATAATTGGTGAAAGGCAAACTCACGATTTTACACACAATGGAGGTGATGGAGAATCTCACCTTCGCGGCTTTGGGAATGAAGGAGAGGTGCTGCTCACGGTTGGGGCTAGAACTAGGTTCACACACACTCACTATCTCCTTTCGCACTCACGGTTTTGGAAAAGGAAGGTGGAGAGAGAAGCTCCACCCCAAAAATCGTCCAAGGGAATGGGCTCTTTCTCTCTTTTCAAAACTTAAATAGGTAGGTTTAATGAAATGGATGACTAAGATTTAATGGGGCAAGATGGAGGGTTGGGGTGCTCCACGCCCCCCTATAGCAAGCCCACGCTTAATGCATGTCATCCCTTTTTGAAAATTTCAGAAATCTTTCAAAAATGTCATTAAAATAAGTTTCAAAAAAGCCTTCATTGTTTGAAAATTTTATAAGGGGGTGCCCTTGGCTGCCGCCTCTTATGCCCAACCGACTTTAGCCATTTGAATGTTTTCAAAAATCTTTCAAAAATACCAGGGGGCGTCAGCCCTATGCTCCCTCTTTGGAAAACTCGCCCCTCATGATGGGCTTCAAGGTTCATCATGAGTTTTGAAAAGAGGAAATGGCCAATCGTGGCCCTCTTTTCTCAAGCCATGCAAAATCTTTCAAGGATGCCACCCAGCTGGTCTACCATTGACTAGTTGGTCAACCATAGACAAAATCATCCACTAAAGAGGACACCCAACGACTTTGGGTCTTCTTCTAGTGATCCGGGTACAAATCCAAAATCGCCAATATACATGTTTCAAAACCACGCTTATTTAATGCATTAAAATATTAAATTAATTATAATAAATCATTTAGTTTTCTTCAAAACCTTAATTAATATGAAATGCTCTATGCCTTTTAAGAAAATTACCTTTCGTTTGCAAGAATTAGGTGTATTATGATTCGGGTTCAATCGTAGAGCAGAACTCGTAATTCATATGCATTGACGAGGTTTTTACGTCGTATGGGTCCAAAATTTGGGGACAAACTATGAAAATATATTATAAATTAACCCTTAAATTTCACTTTAAGCATGTTCTCATAATACAATTTCACATGAAAGGCATAATTAATTCGAAAATAACTTTATGCAAATATGAATACACGATACACACACACACACACACACACACACATATATATATATATATATATATATATATATATATATATATATATATATATATATATATATATATATATATATATATATATACCACAAGGATATTTAGAAAGATGAAATCTTATTTATAAACACAATACATTCAATTTAAACATATTTTCATAATACAATTTCACATATAGGGCATAATTAATTCAAAAATAACTTTATGCAAGCATGAATACAATCACATCAAACATTGCAATATATTCAATCATTCATATCACAATGATGTCAAATATGTATATGCAGCAAATACACTCCAATATCCCGCTAACTACTACCATGACTAGCATGGACTCCGAACTACAAAAACAAGAGCACTTCTATTTTCATATATTCAAATCATGCTTAGCATGATCTTCAAACTCCAGCAAAGCAATCTTAGATATTCACAACTAAGTGAGTGTGTGAACAAGAAAGTGTTGCATTCAATAAAGTAAATAACATGTGATGCGCTTGCATCACTTACTCACCATGGGTATTTACCCGATTTGCATTGCTTTTGCCTTTGCATTCTTTTCTTATTTCTGTTTGCATTGTAGTTTTAGCCTCCTATGATTCTTAGCACTAAGCATCGTGCAATTAACTCAGCTACGTACCTGCAAAGTATGAATATATAAAATAATACAATACCAAACGATCTACTCGTCCCACTCACAAGAGAGAACGCTACAACTGCACACACACACAATGATCAACTTTTCATCACCCGAACAAACCTTTATGATTGGCAGATACAAGTCAGAGGCCTGATGAGATGGATGGAGCTCGACTGGTACACGATCGCTCGCCGCTATTCCCGCACGAACAAGGGCAGAAAAAAAAGTAAGAAGAAAAAAAAAACACAAAGAAGGGCCAATGAAGAATTCAATACCAGCCGATGAGAACCGCGATAGTGGAGGGCCTCCGGGTCGGCACTCATTAGGGAGACGAAGTGCATCCCGACGACAACTGTGGTGCAGGGTGGACAAAAGAAAATAGGGGAAGAAAAGATAGGATGGGAGCTCGGAGATGGTTGGCTTGCGACGGCTTGGGCGGGACTCTAGGAGGGGGAGGAAGAAGAGGAGGTCGGCACACGACAGTGGTCTGGCGACGGGTTCCAATGGCACACGACGATGAGAGAGGAGTGAGGGAAGAAGGAGGAGGTGATGGGCGACGATGGCACAAGGCGACGGGAAGCGGGCGACGGTGGCACATGGTGACGAGAGAGAAGGAGCGAGGGAAGAAGGAGTTGGTGACTGGCGGCGGGCGATGGGCGATGATGGCACGCGACAGTGAGAGAGAAGGAGTGAGGAAAGAAGGAGGAGGTGACAGGCGACAGGCAAGGGATAAAACAAAAAGGGAAAGAAAGAGGCTCGCATTAGGGTTTTATAGAAAAAATTAGCGACGGCTTAGCGACAACAAAATTCTGTCTGAAAATCTGTCATCAATTAGAATGAAGTAGCGATAGAAAATTTTTGTCTCTCATCCGTCGTGAAGTTGCGGCGGAGTTTGAGCTGGATTACATTCCGTCGCTAAGCCGTCACTACTTAGCGACGGATTTTGAGACAAAATTTTTTCGTCCCAAATTTTGCAACTAATTCTAATTTTAGGAACGACTAATTTTCTCTCGCTGATATGTCACAAAATTGTGATGAATTATTTTTGTCGCAAATGTTCGTCGCTAATTAATGTTTTTCTTGTAGTGATATCTAGTGACCCAACAAATCCTCTATCAATTGTCCTCTATCTGTCTCTGCCATTTGGTTTGAACGGGTGACCCAACAAAGCCTATCCTATGCTTAACACCCAAACATTCATCCTTCAATACAACAAACTATCGTCTTTGAAGGTGTTGAGTGTCACACACATCCATTGCAAGCAAGAGGTGAGAAGTAAGGGTGGGCATTCAGCCAAGCCCGTTTAGAGCTCAGCCCATCAAGCTTTAAGTACGACCCGACCCAAAGATGGGCTGACCCGTTAGTAAACGGGCCAAGCTTTGACCTTGTTCTTAATGGGCTTATGTTTGAAGAGCAGCCCATGACTCAGCCTATTGGCCCATTGGGCCAATGTGAAGCGGGCTGGGCTTGACCCAAACCCAACTAATTAGTGCAACTAATTAGATAAATAATAGATTATTAACAAGTTCTTATGTACACAACTAATTATTATTTTTTTTTTAAATTAATGAAACTAATTAGGTAAATAATAATAGTTATCAAGTTACTATGCAATTAATTATTATCTTTTTTAAGTTAGACCGACCTGGACTCAAAGGCCCACAGGCTGACCCCGACCAACCCATGCATATAACAGGCCAAGTTTCGACTGGGTAGCTAACAAGCTTGGGCCTAAAACTTTAACCCAAACCCAACCCATGGCTTGGCTCATGGGGCTGCCCGGTCTGTTGCCCACTCCTAGTGAGAAGAGAGAGGGTTCGGGTTGCTGGAGAGTTTTTTCTCATACACACAAACAAAGGAAATTTTTTCATTTTAGAAGAATTTTCATATCAAAATTTCTCATAGGCACAAATTTCTGTTCTTATCAGAAATTTTCTCACTTGCGAACGTGTAGGCGTCGCACACGGCAAGTTAATCCGGTTATATATAATTATGTTATATTATTAAATAATATAAAATAACACAAAACATGTTACGTGACGTATTACCGTATCATACCGCTCAGTCGTACCCAAAACAAAAGTGTCCTTGTGACGTTAGATTCATGATACAAACAGCAGGCGACGCACACGGCAACGTCACAACAGAGTAAAACAAAAACCGATAAGAAGAAAGGGAGAAGAAAATCAGTGAGAAGGAAGAACTCTCGAGGACGAGAATATTGGCTGGTGAGTCGGTCTGTGCGATCAGGGGATTGGTTAAAGAGAGAGAGAGGGAGATGGAGATGGAGGGCGGAGGGTGTTGCCCGCCGATGGATCTGTTCCGGTCGGAGCCGATGCGGTTGGTTCAGCTCATCATCCCCATCGAGTCCGCCCACCTCACCGTCTCCTACCTCGGAGACCTCGGCCTCCTCCAATTCAAAGACGTAATCCCTTCCCCTTTTCCCTTCAATCCGTTTACTTATCTTGCTCCGACATGCGTTTTTTTCGGAAAATTGCCGATCGATTCGTCGATCTGCCATTTGGGTGTTCAATAGCGACGGCACCCATGACCCTATATCGAAGTCTGAATTGTTGGTCTTGAGTCTTTGATTGATTTAATGTTGGATTAGTGGTTTTTGCCGTTCCTTTGATCGTCTCCGCCGCGACACGGTAGAGGCAATGGCCTTGCGAGTTGTTATTTTGGTAGAATCAGGTGAAAAAGACCGTACAAACAATGGTTCGCATCCATGGTGATCAAATAGAACAGAATTATACAACTTGTGAATTGCATCGAATCATGACATGAAATTGATGTACCAGAAACGTATGAAAGATTTCGTCGAAACCTAAAAAAATTTTCGCACCTAAAACAACACCTTTGGTCTGTTTTAATGATTGTAAAATGTCATGACAGAAGATCTTCACCCGCCGCATTTCGTCGAACAAGTCTAGACCTATCTCCGTTCAACTTGTGAAACTGTTTCTCATCATTGTAGTTGAGATTGCTGATAATTAGGTTATTTTTCCTAGGTAAAAATAGAATACTGGAATCCTGAAATTGCATCTAATAGCCCATGCCAAGTATCATAAAGTTAGTCGTTGATAACTCATAATGGAGTCCATGTAGCAATGCTAATTAATAACAACTGACTGACAAGAAACCTGATCATCAAAGGTAACCAAAAAAGAGGGTTTCAACTTATGCGTTGTGCATCCATGATGCTGAAAAATGTAAGTTTCTATTGAAATACCAAACGAAAATTTAGAATAATCAAATTGCAAATATAACTCACTACAAAAGTCATGGTTTTCATGTTTGCCAAACTTTGCGTTGGGGCTTCATCAATTCTTAGAATCAATGTTTTTCTTCCATTTTTAATTCCATGTTTTAGTGGCTATTGCTGAGCTTGTATAGTTGTATTGGTTCAGATGGATCAAGTTTGGAAAGCTGTTATGTAACTCTGTGCATGCGTAAATTTTTTCTCATTCCACATCCTTAATTGTCCTTTGACGTACCCATATTTGAAACGTGTTCTTCACAGCTGAATGCAGATAAAAGCCCATTCCAACGCACATATGCTAATCAGGTAAATTTTCTCCTGCACCATATTTTTTTTTTCATTCCACTTTCATTGACCTAGTGCATTAAATCTGAAGATTCTTTAGTTCTTATATGGTTTTTAAATATTAGCTAAAATTTGCATGTTGCTTACATTTAAATTGAGAATTTTCACTTCACTGAATCTCGTTGGATGCGTTATTTTGCCATTTAGTTTTATGCTTTTCTAGGTTATATGTGACTGTCAGAAATAATTTGAAGGTAGTGGGTCTAAACAAGGGATCAGTTTTGGAGATGCTCATGCTAAATTGATTTTTTTTTTGTTTAAAAATAGTCAAATGTAGGATCCTAATTGGTTCATGGTGCCAATGTTGCAAATAGCGATTGTTGTGTTTAATTTGGTTCCTAATTATCACATAAAGTTAAAATAAATTAAATATGGCATTGGTCCATGAAAAGCATGTCTCGAGTTCTTAATGAGGGATGAAGTACTTACAAGGCATAGAAGAATATTTTTAATACTTCATAAGTTCATATGCAGTCTGTCCATGAAAGTAAGGGGCTGGGACAAGATATGCACATTTAGGCACAAATGCATGCACCTGAAGCAGGTGGAGAAGAGGGAAGAAGAGACGCTGAGAATCTATAATAGTTGGCCTATCTCACATTGGCTGACCCCTTTATTGAATATATTAGGGTTCTGGAACAAATGCTAGAAATACTTCTTATGTTTACATATATTGCATATAAGCCACTACTTTGAAATACTTGCAAGGTACATTACATGTATGCCACTACATTGAGATACTTACAAAGTACATTGCATTGATTGTAATACTACATGTATTTTGCTAAATACACGTTTGAAATAACATCCTCCCTCAAGCTTTGCATGACTAAATACCATAAATAGCTTTCTCTTCAATTCTCAGCGTCAGAAACAGGCAAAGATTTGCTGAACAAGTCTGCCAGTTGTCTTCCAAATACAAGTCTATGATCAAGCTCTTGCTTTTTCAGTCATCTCCGAATGAGATGTTTATCCAGTTCAATATGTTTTCTCTCATGATGATGCACTAGATTGACTCAAATGGCATCTGCACTTCTATTGACATATAAGATGTTTGAATTAAGAAATTTTTGCAGCTATAGTTGCTATAAAATTGTATTCTGCTTCAATGCTTGATTCCACAATAGTCTATTTTTTCCTTTTATAAGAGTCTGGATATAACAAAACTCTTTAAGCTTGTTTGCATCAGAAGATGCAAATTAGCTTCAATAGCCCAACAGCCGGATTAGGTGGAACTAAGCACACCAAACATCTTTACTTGTTCCTTTTGATGTATCTGCTTATTGCATTAACTACTTCAAGGTGATTGTCTTTAGGAGCATTTATGAATTCTGATGCTTAATTAACTTCAATTACTATGTCTGGTTTACAAGACAAATAGTATAATGCTACTGCAACATTTCTTACTTATCAGTTCAGCCTCATTATCCACTAAATGTTCGTCCATAGTCATTATCGTCCAGGCAGGTTTGCACAAAACTTCCTGGTTTGTGCAAAATGTCCATGCATACTTATGTGGAAACAATACTAAGCAATTTGGTCTGTCTTCAATCCCAATAAATTATAGCAGGCCGAGCTTTTTATTTCAAGCCTATCATATAAGAGTTGTGTTACTTTTAGAATATGGCTGGGAGAACTTTTTGTTATCACCATACTGTCCATCTATATCACAGGGATTCGGCCAGACAGGTACCGCACCCGCGTCGACGCGGGTGCGGGAGCGGGTGTGGCACCCGGTGCGGTCAACCTGACCCTGGGTGCAGTCAACGCACCCAGGGTCATTTTGATCCATTTTTTAAATTATTTTTTTAAAATTTTGCCCTATGAAATGGTATAAGGGTGATTCTTTGGACAAATAAGAGGTGCCGGAAAAATGCAAAGGGTGTTTTGGAAGGGGTGTTGTTTTAGAGTTGATACCTGGGGATTTGAAGGCAATAGGAAAAGGTTGCAGAGTCCTTGTTGCAGTATCTCTTGCTGCAATTGCACCACCAGGGACATCGTATAAATCGCTCGACCTGCCCTCACTGTTATAAAAGGTGGGGCTGTTGTCACAACGGGAGAAGGGAAGCATCCTAAAGGGGAACGCGTCGGTGCGAGACAACTTTTGAGGTGCCGGACTAATACCTTCCCTCTCTTCACCACCAACTCCTCTCTCCCCGTCCTCAAAACCACCACCATCAACACCAACACGAACATTTCTCTTGTCTACCATCTCAAGAACACCACCACCCACCTCCATTAAAACCACCCAAAAAAGAAGAAAAATACTACTTTTTTCTTAAGGAAAATACACAAAAAAACTTTGCCTTTTATTTTTTATCAAAAGTCAGGAAACCAGACCACAAGCGGAAAACAACTCCCCTCTGAAGCCACCAACCTAAAGGGAATCATTCACGGCCATGGCTGCTGCTGCTGCGCCTGCAAAGCTCCCTGCTGTGCCTGCGCTACTACTGCCTCGGTCTCTGATGCGCAACCAATCTCCCCCTTTCATCCTTCGCTGCTTCCCATGCTTCCAACATTCGGCCTTTGGGACAAATTAGTAAAGCTAACACTGCTGCCCCTTATTACTTCAAATCACATCACACTAACCCTTTACATGTCTCGAGTGTTGCACCCAACCAGGGTTGGGGACTCTAACCAAAGTTACTTCACGTGATGCACTAACTAATTGCCCCCAACTAGTCTCCCTTCCACTTTCAGAAGGAAAAAGCGCAAAACACAAAATCTCCCAATATCTTATTATATGTCATAAAGAAATCTAAAAATGTAAAGGAAGAAAAGATGGCTGGAGGAGGTACGGTCACGGAAACAGAGGTCAAAACTAATAAAATATTGACTGGTGATTTTAAAGCCCGAGTAATTACATCCTGACCAAGGAGATACAATGATATTCTACTTAAATTAAACTAATGGGTCTTGGTTTGATCTTCTTTATAATCATTACAATAAAAAAAATGACGTGAGCACTTGACATGGTGAAATGAGGTTTGTGGGTTAGAGGGGAAAGGGCGGGCAGCTAAGGTCAAGGCCTTGCCCGGCCAGTTAATTATTTTGCTAGAAAGTGACGTGAGCGTAGCTGGTGGTGGTATTGATTAGGCCTTGCTCGGAACAGAATGGCCTTGCCCAGGACCCGCGTCGGGGAACCCGGACCCCTTATATATATATATATATATATATATTTTTTTTTTGCCGCACCCCTGCACTCGGGTTTTTTGGAAGTGCCGAATCCCCGCACCCGCACCTGCACCCGCACCCGCACCCGCACCCATGTGACTTAGCTGTCCATATATAAGAATAACAGTCATGTGAGATTCTTCTCACTAGAAAAATAAGAGATGATCTGCCTAATTTTGAGAAGAAGCATGTTCACAAACTGCATGATAGAAGCTACCAAACCATGCACAAGGTGCTTGTTTTAGGATCCATATTGCTTTGTGAAGATAATATACTTCAGTATGAAGGCCTCAAATATATCCAAGTGGTTGCTCCATGTACACATCTTCATGTAAGTCACCATGAAGAAATACATTTAATGTCAAATTGCTGCAACTCCTATCCAAAACTAATGGTCGATAATAAATATCTTGATATGTATCTTGACAAATGGTTTAAAGGTCTTGGATCATCCAGTCCACATTCTTATGTATGTCCCTTTTTGAAGTGTTGAATGCTACCATCATATTTTCATTTTTTTTGGTAAACCCACTTAGAATTAATGATATCATTGTCTAGAGGGTTATCCACAACCTCTGTGCCACATCAATGTAAAAGATTTATTTTTTCATTCATTGCTTATATTCTTTGTGGGTTATGTTTAGCTTGAAATTCAGCAGAAATGTTTCATAATTTCACGAGCCTCCAATGTAACTCTTTGCTCTTGGGGATTTTGCTTCCTTTGCTAATTTTGATATGTTTGAGACTCATGTTTTTTAATTTTAGGACTCAATTCTGCTCTTCATGACTGAACACATTCACCAGAAATATTTCAAATTACATTAAACAATCACCAGAAAATATTTTAAAGATTTCGGTGGGGATGCATCACTAAGTTACGGCTGTTTCAATGTAGTAGGAATGTTGTTTCAATCCAACCTACATCATGTGTTGCAGACTTGCAGTGATATAAGCGCCTGGATAAGTGGTCTGATGACAACTCATGGTTGTTGTTTAAAGTTTTCAGCCATGAGTTTAGCCATGGCATCTGGTTTTTAGACATTTGTTAGTCATGAAGTATATGATAATATATTTAACATCAGTGGCATAGGACTAATATTAAAGAAATGGTTTGGACCTTTTCCCTTGTTTGCAAGAGAAAGCATGGGTATTGTGTTGCAACATTTTTGAATTCCTTCTAGGTTGATGTCTTAGAAAACATACTCTTGAGGCCTTAGAAAAGGGCTTTTTAATTTAGTATGAATGTTCTATGTATCTGTTTCTTACTGTGAAAAGCTTACACTGACCAGTTCGTGGATACAGTTGAATATGATTGCTTGCTGCTGCTTGCCATGTTCAGTTGACTTGAGTTTTGGAAGGGGAGTTAGTATACCTGGTTCTATGAAGTGTGGTGATGGAAGAAGGTAGCTGTCAATGTGAAAGTGTAGATATACTGGGGAAGAGTTGTACCGTGGAAGTTGAGAATTTGTCACCAAAAGCTTTAACAAGGAGACAAAATGCTGCAGTCTTTGGGCAATAAGATATCAGACTTCTCGATGAGGGAAGTCATGTGATATTCTATTTATATTTATACTTCTTTCTAATACAAGACAAGTTACAAAAGTACCCCCATTGTTAATGTACATATAAGCAACATAATCAGTGTAAAAGGGAAAATAATGATAGAAATCGTGGTTCCTTCTCTCATACACAAGAGCAAGCACCGAATGGGAGAGAGACGAGAGAGCTGCAGAATTCCCAATTGGGGCTGCGGTATTGGCTTTCCATTAGCTATATCCTGTTACAATTACTAGGGTACAAAAATACCCATTACACAATAAGTGAAATTTACAACATGCCATTAATGAGCATGTGCTTAAATATGAAACTAAATAAACTCGGATTGGGTTTGGATAAGATCCAAACCTAGTCGTGAATGATGACTTGACTTCTTTTCATCCTCCCTCAAGTTGTACAGGGTTTTGAACCATGAACAACTTGCCTTTCAACATTCAAAATCTGTCCTTGATAAGCCCTTTGGTAAACAAGTCAACAACTTGATCATCTGTCCAAACAAATTCTGGTTCAATTTCTTTCTCTTCGACTTTCTGTCTTACAAAATGTTGATCAATTTCAATATGCTTGGCACGACTGTGGTAGATAGGATTAAATGACATGTTGATGGCACTTTGATTGTCACATAAGAGAATACATTTAGATATCGATTCTCCTACTTCTGTCAACAAATGTCTAATCCATGTTACTTCAGCTGTAGCAGCTGCCATTGATCTATATTCAGCTTCTGTGCTCGATCTGTCAATAGCCCTTTGTTTTCTACTGCTCCAAGAGACAAGATTTAGGCCAATGAAAACACAATATCCTGAGACTGACCTACGCTCATTTGGATCTCCTGCCCAGTTTGCTTATGTGTAAACAAGAAGTTCATGCATGTTATGTTTATTCATACTCTTTCTGTACAAAAGACCATCCCCAATAGTTCCCTTCAAATATCGGAGAATGCATTTAACAGCTTCCATATGTCCATTACGCGATTCATGCATGAACTGAGATACTTGATTGACTGAATAGACAATATCAGGGCGAGTAAAGGTGAGATATTGGAGCATCCCTACTATCCTGCGATATCCTGTAGGATCCTCATACAAATCTCCATCTTGGGAACTGAGTTTCTGGTGAAGTACACTGGGCGTGCTTAGAGACTTGCAATCTTTCGTACCTGCTTTGCTGAGAACATGATGCAGCGAGAGATCAACGTTCTTAAGTGTTAAAAAAAAATAACGAATTACAATGAATAATGAAGAAAGGAACTTAGGAAATTGAAATAGCGGTTGGGCAGAAAGTCCAAAAAATGAAAGGCTGCTGTGGAACTGAACATGACAGAGGAAAACTCAGAAAAAAAATAAATCACTCTTCTCTACCCTACGTAACCCTAAGACCGGGTATTTATAGATTGCATAATGGATCTGGATCTCAGGTCCAGTCCCTGGACCCGAGATTAAATCGATGCCGCTGACGTGCTGGATCACCCATGTGTTGGAACGCTGTCGACGTGCGCGCTTCAGACCTTCGCTCACCTGGAATAGGTATGCAGGGGCACGTCCTTGAATCGAGGTACCATGCCTGAGGTCGGATCCATCACCTGGGTCTGATCGTCCATCCTATTGGGGCCGGGATCCCGTGCCAATTCTGGGTCGCTTGGTAGAGGTCCGGCCTGGTCCTGCTCTGGATCATTCTCCCTTGGTTGGGAAGAAGTCCGCTCTGACGACTTATTGTCACCACAATATGCATATAGATCAGACACATTGAAGATAGGCGAAATGCGCCAATCTTCGGGCAAATCAAGGAGGTAGGCATTCAGACCCAATCGTCGGAGGATCTTTAAAGGGCCATGTTTCTTGGGGCTCAACTTACCATAAGTACCCACTGAGAAACACTTAGGACACAGGTAAGCCCAAACTAACCGACCCGCTTGAAATTGGACATCACGACGACATTGGTCCACAAAAGGTCCACAAAAGCTTTGTAAGCTTCGTAGTTTTCCACGAGTTTGGCTTGCACCTGTCGGTGAATATCACACATATACTCTACAACGTCAAAAACATTTGGGGTTGGATCTTGGAGGCTAGTCACAGGTGCTAGATCAACTACATGCATCGGTGAACGCCCATAGACCACTTGAAAAGGGGATTTGCCGGTGGACCGGTTGATGGAATTATTGTAGGCAAACTCGGCTTGCGGCAAGACTAGGTCCCATGTCTTGACATTTTCCCCCATGAGACTCCTCAGTAGGTTCCCTAAGGTGCGATTCACAACCTCCGTTTGGCCATCGGTTTGTGGGTGGTATGCACTACTAAACTGAAGCTTGGTTTTCAATAAGGTCCACAATGACTTCCAAAAATGACTCATGAATCGAGTGTCACGATATGAGGTGATCGAGTGAGGCAACCCATGGAAACGTGCCACATCTTTGAAGTAGTACGAGGCTACTAGGGAGGCGTTAGTGGTTCGCTTACACGGGACAAAAATAGTCATTTTGAAAAATCGGTCAACCACAACTAATATCGAGTCAAAACGTCGCAAGGTCCTGGGAAGGCCCATGACGAAATCCATAGAGACGTGCTCCCATGGCCGCTCAGGGATGGGTAATGGAGTATAGAGACCGCTATTCTGACGTTGACCCTTGGACACTTGACACACCCGGCAACCCTGGACAAACTTGACAACATCTTTACGCATTTTAGGCCAAAAGTAGCGTTCATTTAATAGTGCGAACGTCTTATCATGTCCAAAATGCCCTGCTAGTCCCCCTTCGTGTAATTCAGAGATCAATTGCAACCTAAGAGAGAATGCCGACACACATAACTTATTACCTCGAAAGAGGTAACCGTGATCTATAGTGAACCGTGGATCTGCTGTGCTGGTGGAGGAGAGGCACCCTTTTCAGACCTGGTGAAAATCAGGGTTCGTCGGGTACAACTCCTTGCACTGTTCAAACCCAATCACGTGCATTGACATAGTCATTAAAAGACTATTCTTCTTGCTGAGTGCGTCTGCTACCTTGTTGAGAGTACCCGATTGATGATGAATCGTAAAAGTGTACTCTTGCAAGAAGCTGACCCACTTGGCGTGCCTCACACTCAACTTCTTTTGACTGTTTAAATACTTCAACGCCTCATGATCCGTGTACAAGATGAACTTCTTATAAATGAGATAGTGCTTCCAGTAACGAAGGGCTTGTACAATGACATAAAACTCAACATCATAAGTGGAATATTGGCGTCTTGTCTGAGTCAGTTTTTCACTAAAGAACGCAATAGGCCTGCGGTTCTGACTCAGGACAGCGCCAATCCCCACTTTAGAGGTGTCACATTCCACTTAAAAAACAACGCTAAAATCAGGAAGTGCTAGAACGGGGGCACTAATCATTTTCTCTTTGATGAGCGTGAAAGCTTTGCCCGCTGCCGAGATCCACTGGAAACTAGCACTCTTTAGACATTCCGTGATAGGGGCCATGAGGGTGCCAAAATTCCTAACAAAACAATGGTAGAAGGTGGCCAACCCATGGAAACTATAGATCTCTCCTATAGTCCGCGGGGTAGGCCAGTCTACAATCACTCAAACTTTGGCGGGATCAGCCTTCACTCCATCAGACGACACTATAAAACCCAAAAACACCACGCTTGACGTCATGAACTCACACTTTTTGGCATTCGCATAGAGTTTCTCTTTCCTCAAAATCTCTAAGACTTGATGCAAATGACTCAAATGATCAGACAAAGAGGATCTGTAAACCAAGATGTCATCAAAATAAACAACGAAAATCGTCCGATGCAAGGACGCAACACTTGGGTCATCATACTCATGAAAGTACTTGGAGCATTCGATAACCCGAAGGGCATGACTAACCACTCGTACGACCATCACGTGTCTTAATGCCGTTGGTACCCGCTTTTTAAATCGATTTTCGAAAAAATGGAGGCACCAACCAGCATATCAAACATGTCATCCAACCGAGGAATGGGGAAACGGTATTTGACAATGATGCGATTGATTGCCCTACTATCGACACACATGCACATGGACCCATCTTTCTTGGGAGTGAGAAGGGTGGGTACTGCACAAGGGCTACCACTCTCACGAATGAACCCCTTTTGCAGTAGCTCTTGGACTTGTCTCAACAATTCAGCATGCTCTGACGGGTTCATGCGATACACAAGTAGGTTTGGTAGATGCGATCCGGGGACAAAATATATGGCATGCTGCACCACTCTCATCGAAGGTAGGCCATCGGGAAGGTCGTCTGGCATGATATCACGAAACTCCTCGATAAGGGGCACGATTTCCGCGAGAACGGGCAAAGACGTACTCATAGTCGGTTTGGCTACCAGGGCATAGCAATAACCGTCCTCCCTGTAGTGACTCAAGAAAGTCTGGTAGGATAGGCCCGCGAGCCGGGGAACTCGCTCAGACTTATCCACAGTGGGAAAACCGGTCTCCTTGATAGGGAGGAGGATTATTTTATGCCCGAGTATGTGTTCCTACGGCCATCGTGAATAGTCTTACGATCAAACTGCCAGGGACGTCCCAAGAGAATATGACAGGCACTCATAGGGGCCACATCACACCACACTTCATCGTGGTAATGCTCTCCCATAGAGAATGTGAACTTCATTTCCCCTTTTGAACCACGCCATTTTGTATGGTTGAGTTAGTTTTTTCATTTTCAAATTCAGGGTGGACACAACGTTTTCAAAAACCATGTTTTCACAAGCTCCAGTGTCAATGATGACATCACACGCATGACCCTTACAATTGCACTTGGTTCTAAAGATATTATTTTCAGAGTTATCAGAAGATTCTTAGGTAGGTGGGAAGCTCGCTTCCCAGAAACTCGCTTCGGAAGCGCGATACTCCTCGCTTCCGAAACTTCATGGGAATCTCGATTCCCCCATGCTTCTTCTATGCTTCTCACACACATGGTCTATGCTTCCTATATGCTTTTCTCACGTTTCTTTTTTTTCATGTATTTTCTCTCACGCTTTTATTCACTTTCCATGTACTTTCTTTAAATTAGTAACCATCTTTGTTAGATTTTAACAAAAATTTAATTCTTTTACTGAAAAATCATGAAATATAAGAATGATCAATTTTATTTTAGTTTTTATTTGTTTCTTGTTCGATTCCTATTCAATTACCATATTGCTTCATTTTTTTTTAATATTTTGCTTTTAAATTGATACTTCGCTTCCCGCTTCCTATAAATTTTAAAATGCTTCGCTTCTCGCTTCCGCTTCCCGTATCGTTTCACGCTTCCTAGTTTGGCAACCTTGGTTATTTCACAACCATTTTGTGGGGGCCGACTCTCGGGGTACGGTTAGGACATGACGAATAGACAATAAATTCTCGACGTTACCATCAAACTCTACGACTTCTCCTTCATGCTCCCCCTCAACCGAGGACTCGCCCTCACTCTCACTATCTGACAATGACTCGACCACGGGTTCTATGAAATGGGTGTTCTTGGTCATGGTGGGGCACTTTGAGGCCACGTATCCTAACTCTTGACACCTAAAGCAACGGATGGTAGACTCACTAGGTTTGGACTTGGACCGGGTATGGTAGGCTGGTCTGGACTGGTCGGGCTTATTGGGATCTACTCTTGGGGTAAACTTTGAGTCTTCCTTCCTTGGGAAGCTTGCTCCCCTGTTTGGGAAACTCGACTTAGGTCGATTGGACTGATCACTCCGGGAAACCCTATAATCCTGCCTCCTCTTCAATTTCTCCTCCACATTCATGGCATAACTGCTGGTCTGATCCAATGACTCTACTGGACGCAACTAAAATCGTCAGAAATAGCAAGACGGAGACCAAAGATATACCTCGTGACCTGTTGTCGGGCGGTCTCCTCGATCTGCACTCACAGGGATAGGCGGTGGAACTTAACGGTGTACTCCGTTACGGTGTTAAAATATGATGTATATTTATATATATATATCTATATATATCGATTACGACACATATACATATATATGGTATATATATGTCTACGTGTCTATCTATATATATAAATATATATATATATATATATATATATATATATATATATATATATATATATATATATATATATATATATATATATATATATATATATATTTTGTAAAACCCCACAGGGGTATTTCTGTCATTTCACCTATACACGCATATCCTTGATATGCTTTTTCTTTTCTTTCTTTTTTCCTTTATTCTTTTTCCTTTTTTGTATTTTTTACTTTTTCTTTTTTACATTTGAGAGGGGTCCACATAGAGTCGTTGGACCCCTCCAACGGTCATAAATATGACCGTTGGAGGGGCTCCAACGACTCTATGGGAGCCCCTCCTTGGGTCCCTTGCTGTGTATAAATAAGGGGCTCAGCCCCATGTATTCCTTAAGCTTCTTTTGAAGCATTCTATGAAGTGAGATATATTTTTTATCTTCTTTTTGTGCTTGACCACTTTTGTGGTTTATTTTGCCCTTTAGTGGCATCTTGTGTATGTGCGTGCTTCCGTGCTTTCGCTTGGAGACGTTGCTCTTTTCATTTGGCACTTCATTACATGGTATCAAAGCCTTGGCTAAGAAGGCTTCAT
This sequence comes from Nuphar pumila, assembly GCF_984573655.1. Lineage (NCBI taxonomy): Eukaryota > Viridiplantae > Streptophyta > Magnoliopsida > Nymphaeales > Nymphaeaceae > Nuphar > Nuphar pumila. The sequence continues at coordinate 112,979,628 of NC_143255.1, read as the reverse complement.
TGGATCCTCCATTGACAAATAATACCTCTCCTCTCTCTTGTCTTATAAATTTTTCTTCTAATGGCCAACAAAGATGCAAAAATCGATCTCTCATTCAAATTGGATGGGACCAATTATCGCATGTGGGCGGCCGCTATGGAGAATAATCTCAAAGGTAAAAGGCTTTGGGGTTATGTATGTGGAACCATTCCGGAACCACAACTTAAGTTAACTAAATTTGAAGGAGGTGAAGAAAAAGCCTTGAATGAAAAAGAAAAAGAAAAGGCTATTCTTGATTACTCTTCTAAAATGGAAGATTGGGAAAGTGAACATGCTAAAATCTTAGCATGGTTCATGAATAACGTCGAATTGAAGATTTGTGCAAATCTTGCTAAATTCAAGAAGGCTAATGAAGCATGGTTTTTCATGAAAGGTATGTACACTCAAAGAGACCTTGCTAGGCATTTTTTTCTTCAAGAAAAGGTAAGAGCTACCAAGCAAGGTGATATGAGCATTAGGGACTACTATAGTGCCCTATCCTCTTTATGGGATGAACTTGTCCTTCTCGAACCGCAATGGGAAGGAAGTGCTATTGCTATGAGACAAGAGCAAATGGAAAAAGAGAGGTTCTTTCAATTTATTCATGGGCTTCGTCCCGAATTTGAACAACTTAGAGGATCTCTACTTCATAGAGCCTCTACTCCTCTAAGCGATATTTTGGCCGATTTATGTCAAGAAGAAACCCGTTTGGCTTTGAAAAGGGATGTTGATGAAGTACATGCCGTGTCTAGACCCGGCAACAATGTAAGATCATATAAACCACCACATTTTTGGAAGAATAATGGTGGAGGAAGGAAAATCATTTGTCATAATTGTAATGAACCGGGCCATATTCGTCCCGATTGCCCTAAATTCAAGAAGAAGGTAGCTTCCGTGGGAGAAACTCCTCCAATCATCAATGAAGATTCAAAGAAGGATGGTGATATAAAGGATTCCATCGCTCATCTAACCGAAACTCTCCAACAATTTATGAAGATGAACACCTCTACATCATCATCCTCACCTTCCACTTCCGGTGCCGCCATTTCTTCATTCCCAGGTATGTCTTCTTGGATTCTTGATTCGGGTGCCTCTTTCCATATGACTCCAAATGCATCACTTTTGTCAAAACCAAGTCTCAATAAGTTTAAATCATATGTATCCACCGTCGATGGAACTTCTTTAAATGTTGAGGGTATTGGAAACCTTGAGAAAATTTATGACCAAAACAAAGAATTTTTTGTTCCCAAAATCCGAATCATCCCAAAACTTAATCTAAATCTTTTCTCCGTCTCTCAAATCACCGATTTTGAGTGTAATGTCTCCTTTTCACCAACCCATTGCTATGTGCAGGATCTCCGGTCCGGGAAGCGGATTGGGCAAGGCCATAGAAGAGGGGACCTTTACTATATGGATTTTTTGTCTTTGCCATCCAAATCATTTTGTAATCATGTTCAATCCAAAGATATTGAGACTTGGCATAAGAGACTTGGGCACCCTAGTATTTCCAAATTGTACCTTTTTCCATTTTTGGAAAAATTTTGTAATACAAATACATTTACATGCAATGATTGTATTCTTGGGAAAATTCACTCTCTTCCATATTCTCATAGCAATTTTGTGTCAAAAAGGCCTTTTGAACTTGTGCATTCCGATGTATGGGGACCGACACCCGTTATGTCCAAAGGAGGCTTCTCTTACTATGTTTTTTTTATTGATGATTTTACTAGATACACATGGGTTTATATTATCAAGAATAAATCTGATGTCTTCACTAATTTTAAAGAGTTTCACGCTCTTGTTCAAAATCAATTCCAACACAATATAGCCATTTTTAGATCCGACTCAGGAGGAGAATACATGTCTAAAGACTTCCAAAATTATTTTAAAACAAATGGAATTTTGCACCAAAGATCTTGTCCTAAAACTCGGCAACAAAATGGTCTTGCAGAAAGGAAACATAGGCATTTAATTGAAACCACAAGAACTCTTCTTGTGTCTAAATGTGTTTCTAAAAACTTTTGGGCCGAAGCTCTTCTTACCGCAACATATCTTGTGAATCGTATGCCCTCTTCCTCTTTGAAAAATGTTTCGCCCTTTGAAAAATTATTTAAAATTACTCCCGATTTTAATAGATTAAGAATCTTTGGATGCAAATGTTTCCTACTTAGTTTAGGACAAGATAAGTTGTCACCTAAAGCTATTGAATGTGTGTTCATTGGCTATGGTGAGAATAAAAAAGGCTATAGATGTTTTGATATTCGAAACAATAAATTATATGTGTCGAGAAATGTAAACTTTATTGAAGAACAAAATGGTTTCGATATCCACACATCTAAGGAAGACATCGATTATTCTTTTCTATTTGACTTAGCTCCTAGAATTGAGTCTCCTGAGGCTATTTCTTGTGATACTAGTTGTGATGGAATTTCACATTATAATGATATACAACAACATGATAATACCTCCCAAAATGAAAACCTTAATGATATAAATGTCTATACCCGACGGATAGGAAATGAACATCAACCTGCTATTGACAGATACTCTCAAGACTTCTCTTTAGAAGAATCTACTGGCAACAATCTACTTAGGAGATCTTCTCGTACCAGTAGGCCACCACAAAAGTTTGTGTCCTATGAATCTTTTTCTCCGAATTATAGGGCCTGTCTTATGTTAATACATTCGTATCACGAACCTACATCTTTTAAGGAAGCTAAAGATCACCCACATTGGATTGAAGCCATGAAAATCAAACTAGAGGCTCTTAACAAGGCCCAAACCTGGAGCATTATTCCTCAACCTTTAGGGAAGAAGGCAATTGGGTGTAGATGGGTATATAAAGTCAAAACTAAATGTGATGGGTCTCTTGAAAGATACAAAGCTCGTTTGGTATCAAAAGGCTATGCCCAAGAATATGGGATTGATTATGAAGAAACTTTTGCTCCCGTGGCCAGAATGACTAGTGTACGAACCTTAATTGCTTTAGCATCCATCAAACAATGGCCTATATACCAACTTGATGTTAAAAATGCTTTCTTAAATGGAACTTTATGTGAAGAAGTTCTTATGGATCCTCCGCCGGGTCTTGAAATTGGGAAAGGCAATATTCTAAAATTAAACAAAGCTCTTTATGGGTTAAAACAAGCGCCAAAAGCGTGGTATGATCTTTTTAGCAAAGTAGTTCTTGATAATGGTTTCTCCTCATGTTACACTGATACTGCTTTGTTTGTTAAATCCTCTAATGAATACATAACCATTTTGTTATTATATGTTGATGATATGATTATCACAGGTAATGATAAGAAAGGTATTGATCTTATTAAAAATATTCTTAAGAAAAATTTTGATATGTCTGATCTGGGTTTTTTGAGGTATTTCTTAGGAATTGAAGTTGCATACTCCCCCAAGGGGTATGTCCTATCTCAGATGAAGCTTGCCTCTGATATTATTGCTAGGTCTGGGCTAACAGATGACAAAAGGGTGGAGACTCCAGAAGTGATCAATGCCAAGATGAGAGCCAATGATGGCACTCCTTTAGCAGATCCCACGCCTTATCGTCAATTGATTGGATCATTAACATATTTATCTATTACCAGGCCTGACATTTCCCATGCAGTTCATAGTGCAAGCCAATTTCAGACTGCTCCTACCACCACTCACATGGCAGCAATAATGAGGATTATCAGATATCTAAAAGATTCCATAACTAAGGGAGTATTCTTATCCTCTTCTTCACCTCTTACTTTACTTGCGTATACTGACTCTGATTGGGGGGGTAACCCCGATGATCGTATTTCTACCACAGGTTATTGTGTGTTTCTTGGGGAGTCACTTATCTCCTGGAGGTGTAAAAAGCAGCGTAAAGTTTCTCTCTCATCTACTGAAGCCGAATATCGTGCGATGGCCACTACCACAACTGAGATTATATGGTTAAGAAGCTTACTTGAAGATATGGGTGTCTCATTCTCAACTCCCTCAAAGCTATGCTGTGACAACAAGAGCTTCATTTATATCGCTAGCAATCACACTTTTCACGAACGAACGAAGCATATTGAGATGGACTGTCATTATGTTCGAGATGAGTTCCTACGTGGCACCATTCAACTCCCATATGTTCCTACCGAATATCAATTGGTGGACTTCTTCACCAAAGCCTTGCCTTCGCCTCGCTTCTTTTTCCTCCTTAGCAAACTCTCGGTGATTTCACCGTGTGTTTGAGGGGGGGGGGGTGTTAAAATACGATGTATATTTATATATATATATATCTATATATATCGATTAAGACACATATACATATATATGATATATATATGTCTACGTGTCTATCTATATATATAAATATATATATATATTTTGTAAAACCCCACAGGGGTATTTCTGTCATTTCACCTGTACACGCATATCCTTGATATGCTTTTTCTTTTCTTTCTTTTTTCCTTTATTCTTTTTCCTTTTTTGTATTTTTTACTTTTTCTTTTTTACATTTGAGAGGGGTCCACATAGAGTCGTTGGACCCCTCCAACGGTCATAAATATGACCGTTGGAGGGCCTCCAACGACTCTATGGGAGCCCCTCCTTGGGTGTCTTGCTGTGTATAAATAAGGGGCTCAACCCCATGTATTCCTTAAGCTTCTTTTGAAGCATTCTATGAAGTGAGATATATTTTTTATCTTCTTTTTGTGCTTGACCACTTTTGTGGTTTATTTTGCCTTTAGTGGCATCTTGTGTATGTGCGTGCTTCCGTGCTTTCGCTTGGAGACGTTGCTCTTTTCATTTGGCACTTCATTACATACGGTACGGGTGCCTTGACACAGGGTCAGATACTCCTTGTAAGCTCTCTCGGCATGGTCCGATGGCACAAACTTGGATTTCATCAGTCTGCATCTCCTCCATGTCTGCACACACTCTTACCCCTATCCCTCCATCGATCTTTGTAGTTCAACCCACCAGGTCTGCACGAGGCCCCTCAATCGAGTGGACGCTAGAGAGACGCGATGATGCTCAACTATAGAGTGGTAGTAAAAGAAGAATTACACGGACATAGGCCCAATCGAAAAACTGCTCTGCGTCGAATCGTCCCGCGAACTCTAGCAGGTCTAGCTTCACCCCGTAGGTGGAGGGGTGCTCCGACATTCTTTGCTGACGAGGTTCCACCATTCCTACAGGGTACTCATTCCAGAAGACTTCATCGTCCATCATGGCAACGTCATCATCATCACGTTACTGCTCGACTAGAGGTTGGTGCTGACGTATTCCATGTCCCTGTGGTCGACGCTCAAGTCGCGTTTCCCCCTGTGGAAACTGCATAGTCGCTGTTGGAAGTTGTCGCAGTCTGACCCGCGCTTGGGTTGGAGCCGCTTGTTGCCGGCGCTGAGGCACTGGTATAGTAGGGGGTCCCGTAAATGGGGGAAGGACTGGTCGCCTAACTGGTTCCGGATTGGTAGGAGTGGGGTAGGATGAGTTCGGGTTAGGGGTTGCGTTATGGTAGAAGTATTGGGTTGGATATGGGACATGGTTTTGGATCGGGGACGGGATTGTGGATTGGGTTGGGTTCGGGTTTTGGTACTGGTACTGGGTATTGTTTGGGAAATATTAGGATGTCTCACTCGATTGAATCTGGATCGGGTCTAAACCTAAGCTATTCGTCGGACCCAGAATTGGATAGGCAGGATCATGGATCGAGTTGTGGGGAGCAAAGGCCTGGTTAGAACTCGATCACTGATCCATAACATGATGGATCTGGTTTTGACCCGGCTCAAAATCAAACTGGGGCTCCGTCCGGGTCCGATGCAAGACTGGGTCGGTATTGGATCGCACATTAGGGTCAAAATTATTGGGTTGGGTCAGATTCGGGATAACCCGCGAACCGGACCCCACTGGGTAGGCCAGGTGATGGGGCTCAAGGCTTAGACCCGCTCTCTGGGACCCAAAGGGTGGTCCCCGAGACCCGGGTCTGGGCCCTGCTACTATTGGCTCCGGGCCGGACCCTGTCGGGTTCAAACCGATCCACAAGGGGCCACCTTCTCCGGCTCGCGGGTGGGCTGTGACTAAACCCCCACGAGCGAGTTTCGGGAGGGGTGACAGCTCGGCCTCGTTGCGGACCACCGTAGTCGCGCTCGCAGCCTGGCCCAGGTCTGGCCTGCGGCACCTTCACCGCGGCCCGAGCACACGATGGGAGGCCCCTCAACGACCCCTGGTTCGGTAGGAAAACACCGCCCGCCTGATTCACAACTGCTACAGGGACAGGATTCAGGAGCGATACCGTTTGCGGGATGGTCGCACAACCGACATCCCTATGCAAACCCATCTCGACGCCTCCAGTTGCACGACAGTCGGCTGGACTGGTTCGATCGCCCTTGCACCCACAAAAACAGCATCGTCGCTCAACCCGACACTCATTTTCAGCGTGAACGTTGCGTGCGACTCCACCGTCGACTCGAGGACCACGATCCGACTTTCGATTCCATCCAAACGTTTTGACATTCTGGCTACATCCTTGCTTACACGTAGCATCTTTTTCTCGATCTTCGTCATCATGTCGATCATCCGCATCATGGGATCCTCGTTGCCGGTGTCCGATCTCTCTCGTTCCTTCCCGCTCGTAGGATCATCCCTCGCTTCTTGCGCCATGTCGTCGATCAAGGAGAAGGGGATGTGCTTTGATACCACTTTAATGCAGCGATAGATCAACGTTCTTAAGTGTTTACAAAAAAAAATAAAAAATTACAATGAATAATGAAGAAAGGAACACAGGAAATGGAAATAGCGGCTGGGCAGAAAGTCAAAAAAATGAAAGGCTGCTGTGGAACTGAACATGACAGAGGAAAACTCAGAAAAAAAATAAATCACTCTTCTCTACCCTACGTAACCCTAAGGTCGGGTATTTATAGACTGCATAATGGATCTGGATCTCGGGTCCAGTCCTTGGACCTGAGATTAAATTGATGCCGCTGACGTGCTGGATCACCCATGTGTTGGAACGCTGTCGACATGCACACTTCAGACCTTCGCTCGCCTGAAATAGGTACGCAGGGGCACGTCCCTGAATCGAGGTACCGTGCTCGAGGTCGGATCCATCACCTGGGTCCGATCGTCCATCCCATTGGGGCCGGGATCCCGTGCCAATCTTGGGTCGCTTGGTAGAGGTCTGGTCTGGTCCCGCTTTGCATCAGAACATCAATATTATACTTTTGTTGGGTAAGTGTCATGCCTTCAATAGTTATGTCAACTTCTACTCCAAGAAAATATCGTAGTTTACCAAAGTCTTTCATCTTGAACCTGTGGTTCAGTTCTTTGACCTGCTCAATATGTTCATTAGAGTTACCTGTAATGATTATGTCATCTACATATATCAATAACAAGGTAACTGTGTCTTTATATTTGAATATGAAAAGAGAGTGATCAAGAAGAGATCGACTAAAACCATATTTCTCTATTTCAAGAGAAAAACTGTCAAACCAAGATCGAGAGGCTTGCTTCAAACCATATATAGCTCTCTTTAATCAATACACATATTCTTTGGAGTTCCCTTCTGCAAACCCAGTGGGCTGTTCCATGTACACTTCCTCCTTCAGAGTTTCATGTAGGAATGCATTTTTTACATCCAGTTGACTGATAATCCACTGATGCTCAATAGCCAATGATAGTATGATTCGAATAGTGCCCATTTTCACAACCGGACTGAAGGTCTCATCATAATCTTGTCCTTGCTCCTGGGTGAATCCCTTGGCAACCAGTCGAGCCTTATATCGCTCAATAGTACCGGCCAACTTATACTTTATTTTATACACCCACTTGGACCCAACCACATTTCGATCATGTGGTATGGGAACAATCTCCCAAGTGCCACATTCATGAAGAGCCTCAATTTCTTCATTCATAGCTTCAATCCATCGCTTAGAATTTGTTGCTTGATAGAAAGTTGTGGGATGATCTTCCTCACCTAAAGAGGTTAAGAAGAGTTGAAAGTCCATAGTGAAATTCTCATAACTTACCCATCTATCAATAGGATGTCGGGGTCGAGTAGATCTTCTGGGAGCAGAGGATGGAACAAAAGCAGAAGAAGAATTCATCTCCTGATTAGAATTAGGAAGAATCCCCTTCTCACGTCGAGAGTAAACAATGCCTTTATACCTTTCGGGAGACAAGAGTGGATCTGAAATGACATTTTTCTGAGTCCTCTATACAACAGAGGACATGTTTCCCTCATCTCTTTGATTACATTCTGAAGGACAAACATCATCAACACTAGAGAAGAGATAAGAGTTCAACCAGGAGTGATAAACTTCAATTTCAGGAAGGGTGTTAACATTGTGATCAAAATTCAATTCATCAAATACAACATTCCTGAATATTTTGATACGCTTGCTCACGGGATCATAGCATCTGTACTCTTTATAATCATCAGCATACCCCACAAATCTGCACTTCAAGGCCTTATCCTGAAACTTGTGTCGCATTAAACTGTCAACATGAACATAACATACACACCCGAATACTCGCAAATCATGATAATTTGGATGAACACCATGTAAGGAAAGGTAGGGTGATTTGTTTTCCAGGATATTCATGGGCAATCGGTTTATGATATGAACGACTGAATGAAAAGCCTCTGCCCAGAAGGTAACTGGAAGGTTACTATCATGTATCATGCTCATGACACTTTTGACAATATGACAATGCTTTTGTTTAGTAATCCCATTCTGTTGAGGTGTATGAGGGCAAGATACCTGCCTACATATTCCATTTGTCTGGAGAAATTTAATACAGTCATTTGAGGAGAATTCACCCCCTCCATCACATTGAAAATAAAGGATATTATCAGAGAATTGATTTTGAACAAAAGAATGAAAATTCTGAAATAACTTGAATGTTTCAGATTTACATTTCATTAAAGAAAATCCATGTATACCGAGAATAGCTATCAACAAAAATGAGATAATATCTGATGCCAGACATGGAGGAAACTGAAGTCGGACCCCAGACATCAGAACAAATAATTTCAAATGGCTTTGAAGCTCTTTTATTAATAGAATGAAATGGAAGAACATGACTCTTACATTGAAGACAACTAGAACATTTCTTATCATCGACATTTAAATTTAGACTTGACTTGGGAATAAGACTACTTGAAACAAGCTTTTCAATAAAACAACTACTACAATGACCCTGACGACCATGCCAAAAATTCGGCTTATTACACTCAGAAAGACTAAAAACACTTTCAGAAGGAACTGAAGAAGATGATGATGTGAGCTTCAAGGTGGAATGATTCTCTTGGAACACATACATATTTTTTTGTCGTTTTCCTTCAGCGAACGTTTTCTCGTGTGAAGGTCCTTGACATGAACAAAAAAAAAAGTAAACTCAACTAAAGCATTGATGTCATCTACAAGCTTAGAGACAAACAATATTTTTCTTGATATTTAGAGCATAAATGACATTTGAAAGAGCAAGGGAAGAAGTAGACATAGGAATGACAAAGTTTTCAATGTGAGAAATACGATGGTGAGACCCATCTCCAATGACTACTATTTTTACCAGCATAAGGAATACGAGTTAGGAGCTTACCAGCATCACCATTGACATGAGTGGCTGCATCAAAATCGACATACCAAGTGCCTTGATCATTTTGTTTTAAGTTCAATTCAGCTAGAGCAGATAGTAACAACTCCTTGACTTCGTCACTGTTCTTCAATTGATCTGACCCCTTTCTTGTCTCTGGTTTGCCTCTATTTTGAGGATTAAACCAACAATTTGCTTTGATGTACCCCCTTTTATTGCATAGAAAACAGGTGGGTATTGATCTTTGCCTCTGCCCATTGGGAGGAATATTAGGTACAGGTAATATTCCATGACTTCCTTGTCCATTTCTTTCTTGACTCCCTCTTTCCCGAAAATCATATCTACCACGTCCTCGCCCATAGGCAACTCTTGTGACAAGAACATTGTGTGCTTCAACTTGAGGATGAGTATCTTCAGAAAATCCCTTTAAGGTCATCTCATACTGTAAAAGCCTGACACAAAGATCTTCAAATATAGGTAAATCTGACAAACACAATAATAAAGTAACCATTATATGATAATCCGATCCCAGCCCACTCAAAGTTTGCTGTACTATATCTTTGTTACTAACTGCGCATCCCATGATGGTCAACTGATCTGTAATGGTCTTCATTTTGTTCAAGTACTCTATGATAGTCATGGAGTCCTTTCTCTAGATGTCCAGAAAGGTCTTGACTTCTTATGAATGGTATGATTTGTCGCTTCCAAGTTAGAAAATTGGAATTGTTCAGTTTCTCAGACTCGAGTTGACTAAGAAAGTTTGAGGAAAGATCAGACTGAGAGTGAGGAAATGAGTCCATATTCTATCGAAACAAAAAATAAGAAGGGATAAGAAATAAAAAAATGACTTTACGACAAAGACCCAATTGCTGTTGAATTTTAATGAAATTCAGAACAAAAACTTAATATCAGAGAATTCTGCTGCCACCGTCCTTTTTTTTTTTACTATTGGTATGATAAACCTGAGGCAGAAAACCAGAACTATGTAGTAAGAATCTGTTCTGAATTAAAATTCAATAAAAAAGGCACGATACTTTGAAATTAACGTGTTTGGTTTCAGAATATGAGAGAATATAAACAAGCATTACAAAACAGAGAAGAGTATAGAGAATGATTAACTAATGTGATATTAGTTAATCAGGACAGATCTGGGATCACTTCCAGATCTGAATCTGATGTGCCGTCAACGTGTAAAAGCATTTGACATGATCCTATTCAAGCTTTGGAATCACGCAAAGATCAAATGATTTAAATCCGATCTTGCATGATTATTTGTGCTGTTAATATATAAGATCCCGTGCAACAATAAGACAATATGGAAACGTGAACATTAATATGACAATATGGAAAAGGATTTGCTTGATTAAATAGGTTTTGAAAAGAAGGATATTAGGCAAACAGAGAAACAAAAATATGGTAATGTGAATAAAGCCAAGTTTTTGGAAGAAAAATACGTTGGATTATGTAAGGAGGAACACGTTATTTTGGATGATTTGATTTGAAGACAAGAAAAATGATTTGAAGACGAAGAACGAAGAAGCTTTACCGGATGAAGGAAGAAATCAATAAGAGTAATCAGAAAAAAAAATAAGAAGAAAGAAGATCTTGGAGATGAAGAAGCTTTACCAGATGTTCATAAGAAGATCACGATCCTTAAGTTTGGATCTGAGGCTCTAATACCATGATAGAAATCGTGGTTCCTTCTCTCATACACGAGCAAACACCAAATGGGAGAGAGACGAGAGAACTGCAGAATTCCCAATTGGGGCTGCGGTATTGGCTTTCCATTAGCTATATCCTGTTACAATTACTAGGGTACAAAAATACCCATTACACAATAAGTGAAATTTACAACATGCCATTAATGAGCATGTGCTTAAATATGAAACTAAATAAACTTGGATTGGGTTTGGATAAGATCCAAACCCAGTCGTGAATGATGACTTGACTTCTTTTCAAATAAATAGTATTAAAAGTTTAACACAAAAATAATGTACAACTCTCCATTGTGAACTGTAATGGATCTGGATCTGAATCCAGATATGGACCAGTAATCATGTCTTAACAGCCTCCCTCAAGTTGTATGTGTTTTTAACCATTTGACAACTTCGCCTTCAAATACCAAGATCTCTGCTTTATGAGCCACTTTCTAAACAAATCAGCTTGTTTGATGTTCTGTATGATAAATCTCCCTTCAAGCTCTTGATCTTCAGGATCTGGATCCAGATATGGACCAGAGATCACGTCTCAACAGATGTTATTCTATTGTTTAAATGACTCATGCATATATGTGGTTTTGCTAAAGATGTACAAATATATTAGTTTCTTGGGTTATGCTGAAAACATGATGCTAGCTTGCATGACATGTTTGACTTGATTCTGATAATGGCTTTGATCAGTTCATTTTTTTTAAATCTCCTGCGGCTTGCATATGTCAGTCTGTCCCTACAATTGATGCACAAGAAGATTTATGTGATGCATGATGGATCTCATCTAGCAAATTCCACTAAAAGGGCCACAATTATGGAAGTTGTCAGGTATTTTCTTTGTGATGCTGGACATGGAGGAGCAGATTTACCCTTTCTTGTGCTTGGATAGTGGCAGTTTCATGGTTTTATATTGATTGAGATACTAAGTTTCACTGAATGGTGAAGGTGATTGTTGGCAGTGTAATTACAGTTTTGCCAGTTATCTTCTTTCAGAAATTTAGTCTTGCTAGTCATCCACATGTTGCTGTTAAGATAAGCTGAGCCTTCTCTCATTCTCTGGTAATAGTTAGTATCAGGTAAAAGATATCATGATCAGACATGATGGTTATGAAGTAAATATGGCAGGTCCATTATGATTTGTAAAATGTGTTGTGGCCGACCTTACATGGGTTTCCAAGGCCCTCGATTGTAAGGTTATACCGGGAGAAAGTGTAGCTACACAACATAGAGTCTTAATTTTAGATCTTAGAATTAGACAATGCCGCAAAAGGGATAGACATAGGATAGATCCTAGAATTAAGTGGTGGGCACTGAAAGGAGCTAAACAAGGAATGTTTGTAGAGCAGGTAGTTAAGGAAGTTGATTGGTGTCTCGAAAAGGATTCAGAATCAATGTGGAATAAGATAGCGGGTGGCATGAGAAAAATGGCTAAGGAGGTATTGCGTGAGTCTAAAGGCGGTGCACCACTAGGTAAGGATACATCATGGTGGAACGAGGATGTCAAATTAGCTATTAAGGTTAAAAGAGAGTGTTATAGAAATCTAAGTAAGAGTCGTGATAATGAGAATTTGGAGAAGTATATGATAGCAAAGAAGGAAGCTAAAAAAGTAGTTCGAAACGCGAGAGCTAAGGTATATAAGGAGGTTTATGACAAGTTGGATACCGAAGAAGGCGAGAAGGATATTTATAGGCTTGCAAAGATGAGAGATAGGAAATCGAGGGATTTGTGTATGGTTAGATGTATCAAAGATGAAACACAAAGGGTTTTAGTCAAAGATGAGGAGATTAAGGAGAGATGGAAAGATTATTTTGATAAGCTATTTAATGATAGTCATGCTCAAGATCTTGGAGACTTCTCCATTCCTTTTCATGAGATAAATCGTGACTTCATGCACAAGATTCAAAAGAAAGAAATTGCAGAGGCTTTGAAGAAAATGAAATCAAGAAGGGCAGTTGGCCCAAATGGTATACCTATCGAGGCTTGGAAATGCTTGGGAGAGAAAGATTTAGAATGGTTGACAAATCTTTTTAACTCGATTTGGCGAACAAATAAGATGCCTAATGAGTGGAGGAAAAGTACTTTGGTGCCTTTATATAAGAATAAGGGTGATATACAAGATTGCACAAACTATCGTGGTATAAAACTCATGAGTCATACTATGAAACTTTGGGAGAGGGTGATTGAGTCTAGGTTGAGGAAGGTTGTCATGATATCGGAGAATCAATTTGGTTTTATGCCTGAAAGATCAACTATGGAAGCTATACATCTTCTTAGACAACTTATTGAAAGATATAGAGAGAGGAACAAAGATTTGCATATGGTTTTTATTGATTTAGAGAAGGCATACGATAGAGTACCTAGGGACGTTCTTTGGTGAACAATGATGAAGAAAGGTGTTTCTCTCAAGTACATTAGTATAATTAAAGATATGTATGAAGGAGTAGTAACCAATGTCCGCACTTGTGGAGGGGTGACAACCAATTTTCCGATAACGGTTGGGTTACATCAAGTATCTGCTTTAAGCCCTTTCCTATTTGCGATAGTGATCGATGAGCTTACGAGATCAATTCAAGAAAATGTACCGTGATGTATGTTGTTTGCTGATGATATTGTTTTGATTGATGAGTCTAGAGATGGAGTTAATGCTAAGTTAGAATTATGGAGACAAACATTGGAAGCTAGAGGTTTTAAGTTAAGTAAGAGTAAGACTGAATATATGGAATGTCGGTTTAGTAAGCAACGAAGTAGTGATGGGAGTGTAGTGAAGCTTGATGAGCAAGAAATACCGGTGAATGATTATTTCAAATATTTGGGATCCATCATTCAAAAGTATGGAGAAATTGATGGAGATGTAAATCACAGGATAAAGGTTGGGTGGATGAAATGGAAAAGTGCAACTGGAGTGCTGTGCGATCGTAGAATGCCATTGCGGTTGAAGGGAAAGTTTTATAGGACGACTATTAGACCCGCTTTACTATATGGTACGGAATGTTGGGCTGCCAAGAGACATCATATTCAAAAAATGAGTGTAGCTGAGATGCGGATGCTTAGATGGATGTGTGGAAATACAATAAAAGATAAGATTCAGAACGAGGAGATACGTAAGAAGGTAGGTGTTGCACCCATTGAAAATAAGATGCGAGAGAATCGTTTACGGTGGTTTGGACATATTCGGCGAAGGCCTAATGATGCTCCAGTTAGAAGGTTGGAGAAATGGGAAAATATATTAGTTAAAAGAGGTCGGGGTAGGCCTATGAAGACTTGGATGGAGATGATAGGAAAGGATATGAATGCTTTGAACCTCACCGAGGACATGGCATTGGATAGAAATGATTGGAGGAAAAGGATTCATGTGGAAGACCCAAAATGAATTTCTTTTTTGGTTCATATCGCTGACCCCAATTGTTTTGGGATGAAGGCGTAGTTGTTGTTGTTGTTGTTGTTGTTGTTCTGTTTTCCATTAAATTACTAAAGAATTACGGTCTACATGTATAGGGTTGACATTGTTCTTGGTCCGTATTTTGCAGTATCAATGTTGGCCGTTTTGGTACATTTTTAGGTAGCCTTAGGCTCATTTTTTGTAGGAAGGCTGGTCCCTTGTGTTATTCTGGAAGAAAGGGTGTTTGAGGCAGTGTTCTGAAGTGATGAAGTGATTGTTAAAGGTGGGTAATGGAGCATCTTGATTTCTTGGAGGGGAGACGTGTAGGATCCTTGGTTTTTGTTATCTAAGCATTTAAAGATGTGAATATGGAGGTTTTGTCAAGGTTGTTGGACAGGCATTTCACTGGTTTGGAAACTAATGTGTGTGTATGATATGCTATCAGATATTGGCAACCAATCTTTTCATTTCATTGATGGGAGCAATTCTATCACATGCTGGTGTAGAGTGACAGAAACATGGTTTATCCATCCTCTTCTGGATTTTAGCTTATTGGGTATAGTTTATGTGCTGCGTAGATTACCAACTGGTTATCTTTCACATTTTATAATCTCTGTTTGAATTCTTGAAATAATATTTGAAAGATGCTAAATCAGATGTTAAGTACTTAATTTTCCATTATACTTGCAGGACTTTTTTAATTCATAGGGTTCTTGGGTGATAGCCATTTATGCTATAACTAAACAGTGAGATGTTGATTACCATCAGATTTTGTTGACTATCATTTGAATGCTAGCTAATATGTTGTTTTTCGTAGATTTTCTATAATATGGTTGTAAATGAACAAGAAACTTCCCTTCCTCTCATTGGCTTCTTGTGGCAATATGTTACAGTTTGTGATGTGGTTGTGCATGAGAGGACTGACTTATCGAGGTAATGCTCGAGTCGAAGAACACACTAGGGACCCGCTTGAGTGCAAGCACGAGTGGGTAATAGCCCAGTAGTGGGTATATCGACTAGAACCTCCTACGAAAGAGTCCTAATGACTAACCAACAAATGCAACGGAAATAGGATACAACTATAGGCCCTAAGTGGGGTGTCTAAATGCTGATATGAGGTTTAGGACATCGGCCCGCATTTGCTGTTGTTTGAAATAATTGTTTCTGTTGCTCCAATGAGGAAGTTCCACAAGGCGTGGATTGGGGCCTCCTAAAAAATGTTGTGGATCTGGATCTCGGATCAAAATAAAAACTACCCAGATACCCCCATAGACCCTCTAGTACCACAAAGTGATCTTAACAGATACTAGACCTATCCGGATCTGTAGAATCCGGTCCTACAAAATAACAATAAAGTAAAAATACAAACGCATTTTTTTGTAGTTCAAAAAATTCACAAAATTGGAACCAAATTACAAGAGGGATTTTCTGAGATATACATGACAATTCTCAGAAAATTATTGCATGTGAAATGGCTAAAATACCCTTGGATTCCGAATTGGCCCGAGTGGATCAAATTTGATTAGGGTATGTTTGGGCATGTATCCTAGATCAAATTTTTAGTTTTGGATCCTCCACCTTCTCCTCACATGTGGCACAAATTTCGATGCTCCTGCATCAGTTTGCCATCTATACCATTCAGGGATTTTTTTCATATATTTTTACAAGGATTATTTGAACGATCATCTTATGGTCTTCCAAAAGATGCTTATGTTCTTTTTCTCCTCCTCCTTCCTCTTCTTCAATCTTGTGTGCCTTGTGTTAATAACTAATGAAGAACGACCATGTGATGCCTGCTGACCAGGAGTCAGATGGGCAATGTTTTCTTTTTCCTTCTATCTTATTGAAAAATGATAAAAGGTTTACTGATAGATTTTCTTTTGTCCTACAAACCATTGTATTTTCTTCATGAAGTTGCAGTTTGTTCATTCTTGCTCACCTTTAAGATTTGCTATTTTTCTTTTAGAATCAACAATAACTTGACTTTTTTGTTTTAAAAATGCAGGGAACACTGTTCACTGTGTAAAATAGGGTTTCCCTGTGCAATGTTTTCTTTTACCTTCTATCTTATTGAAAAGTGATAAAAGTTTACTGATAGATTTTCTTTTGTTCTACAAACCATTGTATTTTCTTCATGAAGATGTAGTTTGTTCATTCCTTCTGTCCTTTAAGATTTGATATATTCTTTTAGTGTGGGGAACACTGTTCATGGTGTAAAATGGATTTCCCTCCGTTTCTCTTCCAAGTTTTTGTCTTATTTATCAAGTATTGCTAGCTTAGAAGAGAATCTTTTTTCCCAGTCACTTTTAATCATGCTATATGTGTTTCAAACTTCACTTTATAATCATGGTGCTAGATTCGAAGATGTGGAGAAATGGCCCGTAAATTGCGCTTTTTTAGAGATCAGATGACCAAAGCTGAGCTATCACCATCGGGAAAGACTCTTACTGGTTCTGATATTGACATGGATGACTTAGAGGTGATTTGGATTTTTTTTTAAAGAATAATGCTGATATCATTTTGTTGATGTATGTGAGGTTTGTTAATAATTTTTCATTTGCAGAAAAAACTTAGTGAACTTGAAGCAGAACTTGTTGAAATGAATGCAAACAGTGAGAAGTTGCTGCGAACTTATAATGAGCTTATTGAATATAAGCTTGTGATGCAAAAGGTACACATTCTTCTTCTTGATTTAGACCAATTGAACACAGAATCACCAGATGGCATATAGATTTGTGTCTATTTTGTTTTCTCTTTCCTTCTATTGGTTTTAGTCTTGTAGCATTCATTGGTAGTTGAAAGGATGATTAGGATCTTCTAAAGATATTATTCATGAACTTTGGGGTTTAGAGTTTACGAAGTGATTAAGTGTATCCCAGGAAATGTGATTAATAAAGTGAATTTGTTTGACTGAAAAATGCTTCCTGAAGAAATATTAGTGCAAAGTAAGCTATACATGGACAGCAAAGAGGAAAGGGACTAAGATTGTATGTTTGCTTCAATAAGGCCGGGTCTATGCAGACAATGAAGTTTGAGGAACTTCTTCAAATGTAACCTTGTTGGCAATCCTGTGATTTTGGTCACTAGAATTTGTCCCAAAAGTGCTACCAATTGCTGGCCCTTGAACTTTGATTATCTTGTGCAACAAACAGGTCCTCTGTGGGCTGGACATATGACTCTGCTTCCTTCTCATCTTCTGTGTTATTCTTGGGCGGTATTCATCATTTGGGACATCTGATCTAATTTGTTTATTTGAGTTTCGATTTCTTTTGAGATGCTAGAACACATGAAAAAAGTACGTGAAGTGCTTGTTTCATTTTAAACTCACAACTTCAAGTTTGATTGTCTTACTATATAATTAGTCTCCTAAAATAATAGTATTTTGGTCTTGAAGCGGATTTAAGATTATACTTTTAAGCTATGTCACATGGGTGCGGGTGTGGCACAATTTCAAAAAATTCGGACACGGGGACTCAACTATATATATATTAAAAAAAATATATATTTTAAATATATATAATTATATATATATAACAATAAATTAACACATAAAGATTGTAAATTTTAAAGCAAAAAAAAAAACAATTCTTAACAACACAAAATTACCAAAATATAACACATAAAGAAGCTTGTGAGTGTGATAAACAACAAAACTTATCATAAATTTGCCTCATCATCTGAATTTGAGGGAAAAACAGTCACCAACCAGTGCTGCTAAAGAATCAATTCTCCCAGTAGAAAACTTGCCAAACTCACTATTTACAACCTTAAACATGTGATGATCATTAAAAAGTCTTCCCAAACATGTCATTCTATTTTTTGATATCTCAGGATCTTCATTTGGAGAAACACGACCAACACCTGCTGTCAACCATTTTTTTGCATAGTATTTTGGATTGAGCTAGTGTGCCATGCAATGCAAAGGTGTATTGCTTTTATCCCATCTTATCACTAAAATTGAATGTATATGATTGTAAAATTCTGAATCATCAAGTGAAATATCTTTCTTCTTATGTTTAAAAATGATACTTTGAACTTTTTCAATCATATTGTCCCACATTTTATAAATTCTATGATGCATGGGTACATCTCTGTCAACTTCTCTCAACATTTTCCAAATAGGCTTTGTAAATTCAACAAAATATGTAATTTTATCCCACCAAAAATCATCACAGATGCATTTTTTGATAGTTTGAGCCTTGACATCATCTTCAGTACGATAAAAATTCCAATCTTGATCAGCCACCATCATCAATGCATTCTTGAGTTGCTTAATTCTTTTCATCATAACAATGAGAGAAACAAAACGAGTTTCAACAACTTTCAATAACTTGAGATCAGAATGCCTATTAAATATAGAAAGGGCATGATGATGGTTTACAACAAAATTTCTAATATTTCGAACATCATGCTCTATTTTCTCAATCCATAAGCACATTCCATGTGCATGTGCATCATCTTTTGATGGATTGCATATACTCTTAAGTGCCAAATTTAAACTGTGTGCTACACAAGGAGTCCAAAAAATATGTGAATATGTATCTTCACTTGCCAAATTCATTCCTATACGACTGCAAACTGGAGCATTGTCAGTAATGATTTGCACCACACTTTCTTCACCCACTTCTTTTATCACTTCGACAAATAATCTCTTTAAATATTCAAATATTTATACTCTTCAGATGCATCAACAGTCTTAAAAAAGATTGGCCCATTAAGTGAGTAAGCAATGAAGTTTATCAGTGGTCGCCTTTGTATATCAGTCCACCCATCAGAAACAATCGACACTCCATGTCGTTTTCATGCAATTTTTTGGGTCTCTAACAAGTCTTCAATTCTATTTTTTTCCTCTGCAAGAATGAATGTTCTTAGTTTTTTTGAACTAAGAGGCACATAACCACTCAAATTACAATTAGCCAAAGATGTAATCGTATTTTTCCAGTATGGACTTCTAGCTACATTAAAAGGAATTGAGCTTGAGTAAAAGAATCGACCAATCTTTTTATCAATTTCTGCTCTTGCCATGTTTTTGAATGACGCTTGTATTGTTTTATTGCTTTCCATCTTTCTTTTCTTTAAAAGCTCTTCTTGTAAATCACTAGCAATAGGAAAAGACAGATTAATCGAATCATTTCTGATCTCTGCAATTTTCTTCTTTTCAGCTTCCTCTTGTTCTTTCTTTAATTGCTTTAACATGTCTTTGTCAACCCCAGAATGTGCCCTAATTCCTTGACCACGAATATGCAAAAGATGTGCTTTCACACGCGTATAAGAACCTGTGCTTACATAGATTACAATGAAACTGCACATTCCCACCACCACCACCACCAACTTTTATCCCTTTTGTCACAAACCTCCAAAGTGGTTGAGAATTTTCTAATTCAGGGTTAGAACTTGAACCAAATGTATTGACACTACCGCTAGAACTTGCCATTATATCTGAAGTGAAAACTCAAAAGAAAATAAGTAAATAAAATAGAATCTTCTAATTCAAGCCCCTGCTCAACCTTGCCGAGCCCCTCTTCTGCGAGCAGAGGGTGCAGGGAGGGGGGGGTGTCGAAAAATAAGAACGAGGCAGGGGCAGAGCCCACTGCCTCGTTATTTTTTCTGGTAGGGGTGTCCGACAGGTGTAAGAAGGAGGAGTGGGGGAATGAGGGGGCTCGGCTCGGCCTGTCAGCCGAGTCCCCTCCTTCCCCCACTCCTCCTTCTTACACCTGACGAACAAAATGGAAACGAGGAGGGGCCGAGCCCCTCCTCGTTTCCCTTCTGTCCGACGGGGTAAGGCTCGACCTGTCAATCGAGCCCCCTCCTTCCCCCACTCCTCTCAGACCAATGGGAAACGAGGACTGGCCGAGCCCCTCTTCTGTGAATCGGAGGCATAGGGACCCCTCTTCTGCGAGCACAGGGTATAGGGAAGGGGGGGGGGGCTGCCAAAAAATGAGAACGAGGTAGGGGCGGAGCACCCTGCCTCATTTTTTTTTCCGGCAAGGGGCGGAGGCAAGGGGCTCCGCCACCTGCCGGAAAATGAGGAAGGGGGCGCCCCCTGCCGGACGAAGAGGAGAGAGTGGGAATGTGGAGCATACCTGTTGACGGAGGAAAGGGGGAGACGGTGGCTGGCGTCGCCTGCGGCTACGATCGTCGGAGTGGATCGCCGGCATGAGGAAGCTGCAGGGGATGGGGGAGGCAAAATCGACAGGGTATGCCCCTCCCCCTGTCGTAAACCCCTTTTAGGGTTCAAAAGAAAATTTGGATCTGGGTTGGGTCCAGATCCGGACCCGATCCATATCCAAAACATATTTCAAAAATGAACATTTTGGACTTGGTCAACGTTGACCGAATCCAAAACGAGGATGGACTCGGCCTCGACTCGTTGACCGAGTCCGACTCAGCGTTGATCGAGTCCGGGCCGTGTCCTAAACCGCACCCGTGTCGGGGCGTGTCGACTCGGGTGCGGCACCTCCCTAGCCGAGTCCGTGTGACATAGCTTTTAAGTCACTGTCAATTGCCTGACATGATTCTGTACGAGGGATCAAAACAGTCTTGGCTGCCTTGGTTGCCTAGGAGGGCGGGTCAGGCCTAAGTTTTAGACCAAGAAGGCATTGTTGACCTAATCTTGCCAAGTATCAAACACGGTTCTAATGGTTGAGCTCCTTTGGTCATGGACTTGATGCTGCTTCCAAAGTCATCCAGAATGCGAACCCAATCTATCCATAATGGTGACCATGTTTTTCCTGTTCTTTTTGCACCCCCTACTTTCAAATAGAGGGATCTCCAGCATTGTTCTGTTGCTGGGAGTGGTTGCAGCATAAACCTTCTCCTTTTTTCCTCTTGCTTCCTCACATGTGTAGGGCATGTATCCCATGGCAAAACTGATACTTTTTCATGCTTCCAAAGTTTTACGAGAAGCTCACTGTAAAAGGTGGAAAACTTGCTCCTCTTGGTATGAAGATTGACTCCCTTGATAATGAAAAATGTCTTTTTCGCACTGAAAGGGTTGTACCTTTTTTTAGTGTTATGTTTTCGTTATATATTTACATATACAAATATTCTTTATAAAAGAAGGCTTCAGACTCAGTTTGAGCAAACATCACAGGTTTTAAATCCATTTTTGTGTCATCTTTACTTGTTTCCATTGTTGTTTCTTGCTCACCCCTTATGCTTCCTAAATGCTTCATGCTTTATGCATGACTTCTCAGTGTTCTCACACATACTTAATCTGGTAACTGTGGTCAAAATATTTGCTTGCTGGGTAGATGGTATAGGTCCCCTTTTTGAGGACTATATCATTGGGGCCAATTCACACACCTGATTTCACTATTGGTAACTGATAGTTTAATGTGGAGTAACAGCTAGGCCAATCTTTCCAACGCTTGTTGGTATTTCATTAATTTTGTGACTAATATTTTAAGTTTTGTGAACCTGATCTTTTGTATTCTCTTGTTTCTTATTTAATTCTATGGATTCTGCAACTTTAAATAAAATTTCATTTATGAACTCTTAAAAAGTAATTCCATGTTATGAGGAAAAGTATACAAGTTCTCTAAAAATTGCTCGCTGCATAGAATTTCTGTCTGGTGACTATTATGCTATATGTAAAGCTGATAGCAACTTTTTGTTTAACCTTTCAAAAGTTTTATCATTGGTTTCAATTTCAAACCTACCTTTAACTTCATACTTTTAACATTTTGTTGTCTCATCATTTGTTTTTCTCAGTGCGGAGAATTTTTATACTCTGTTCGCAGCATTGCTACAGCTCAGCAGAGAGAAATTGAAGCACACCATGTCAGTGAAAGGTCTATTGACAGTCCATTGCTATTGGAACAAGTAAAAAATACAGCCTTGCTGCATTCTCTTCCACTTGTGTCACATTTGCTAGGAGCTATTGTATTTGAGTTTTTGGACGCTTCCTTTGCAGGAAATGCTCACTGATCCATCTAAGCAGATTAAGTTGGGATTTATCAGTGGGCTCATACGAAAAGCAAAGTCAATGGCTTTTGAAAGGATTCTATTCCGTGCTACAAGGGGCAATATGTTTCTGAAGCAAGCTGTGGTTGAGGAACCTGTTACTGACCCATTATCTGGAGAGAAGGTTTGCACTTTACCCACATTGTTTTCTACATTGCTATAGATGGCAACATACTTCTTTGGCTAGGAGTTTTTTTTAATGCACTGGCAACTGTCACATAGGTGTGGGTGTGGCTGCAGGTATGGAATTTCTAGAAGCGTGGGTATATAAATATATATTGATGATAGGGTTCTCCGGGAGCATCTGCACCCTCCTATAAAAAGCTATAAATTTTCATAGTTTTTGACTTTTGAGTTGTTGTTGTTGTTGTTGTTGTTGATCAGATCCTATAAATATGATCTACATGCATATCTTAGTGGAAAACCAATTTTAGATCATGTGATTATAACATACATGTAGATTTTGTAAGATCTTCAAAAATCAAAGCCCCACAATGTACCATAATTTTATGACAAAAAATCCTATTTTTATATCCAAAAAACATGATCCAAGGCATGGTTCCTGTCAAATAAACTAGACTGAATGCATCTATGAGGTCAGATTGAGAAGATGAAGCTTGCACCTATGTTTTCTATTAGGTAGGCGTAGGTCCTCCCGGAGCACCATACCAATACTCATATAAGCAACATTCTATACATCTTAAAGATGGATTAAAATGATCATACATAATAGGTAATGGATCAGGTCTGGATTTAGTCAGATTCAAAAGTAGGTTGACCATTGACCTGTACCCATGAAGCACCAGTGAAATACCAGAGTGGACACGGGTGTGGCACCATTCTGGAAGTACCCATGTTCCATAGTCTGGCATTATTGTATAAAAACATTAGAGTCAGTTTTCCTTTTTACAACAGTGAAGCTAATGTGTTCTGAGTAATTGGTAATATATGATGATGTTTGCATTCTAAGATCCCCCCATTTGGATTCCTGTTTCTGCTTATGAAGCACGTTCATAAACACTTGAACTCTTGATGGCTATCATTTCAGTAAGCAAATGCCATCAGCTTTCCATGGTCATTTTGAAGATTGTACTTTTTGTAAATCCTTACATCCTTGTTGGATTGGTACACTATTGCTCCTTGCCCGAATAACTTTTAAGCTGAGATATTTTGTTAAGCTTTCTTAAGTTGAGGGTAATTTAATTTGAATTTCTGTGTCTGAATTGGCATAAAGTGTATATGCTACCCTCTCTCTCTATCTCGTGTTGTAATGTTCTGTCATCCTTAATACACAAATTTGGTATATATCTTTCTGTTACTGATGTACTTCTTGGTAATAAGACTTGGTTGACAAGTTTGTTTTCAAAATCACAAAAACTAACATTTGATCACTATTACCAGTGACAGAACAACACAGCACTGTCCTTTCTCTTTCACTGAGGTTCAGAACACTTCTGGATGGCTCCTATCTATAGATTCTTGGAGCAATTATAAATAATTCTTTTTTATGATTCCTCCTGCTACTTCTAAGAATGCATATACATATAGTATGTGTAAGAAAACAAGATCTTCCCAATTGTATTTACCAAAAGAGACAGTCAAAGAGTTCCACCAAAACACCAAAAGAACACTTACAAGCCACAAAATGAGCTCACACACAAATACCCACTGAAGGGGCAAACACAAGGAATAAAAATAATATTTTATTGATCAAGACCATGCTAGAAGAATACATTTGAGAGGGGGTTTCACCCCTATTTATACACACAAAAGGGGTCTCCTTAGAAAGATGTTGGGAGAGGTCCCAATGGCTCCAATTGAGCCGTTGGGCTCTCTATCCAAAGCCTCTCTAGCTATAATGTAGCTGAAAAAGTTGAAGTAAAAAGATAAAGAAAAAGTAAAAAGAAACTAACCTAGTTACTATTTACTAGTTAGGTACTAACCTAACATGTATGTATATATACACAAATATGTATATGTACATATAAAATGTATATACATTTACATTTTTAACATTCCCCCTCAAACTTACGGTTGAATAACCCGTGTGGAAAAGAAAAGAAGATAGAGAAGGACATCTTATTTTTTCATATTAGGTCTAATCTCTACTTGTTTAAATAGAGATCAGCCATAAGAAAGAAATTACATATGGGTCCCTTATTATTTGGAGAATACCAAAAACAGACTTAAGTAAAACTTTAATAAGAAAAGCATTAAGAGGTCGACTTATTTTAACACTCCCCCTCAAGCTGGAGCATAAATATCAATCATGCTCAGCTTGCCGCAACATTTTGAGAAACTGGGCCTGGCAAGAGGCTTTGTAAAAATATCTGCCACTTGATCCCCAGAGATTACATGCTTAGTAGATATATGTCCAGCTTGAACCATATCTCTTATGTAGTGGCAGTCAACTTCAATATGTTTTGTCCTCTCATGAAATACCATATTATTTGTTGTATATGTAGCCGCCTTGTTATCACACATCATCACCATAGGGGATGAAACCTTCACTTGAAGCTCAGTCAACATAGTTCGAACCCACATAAATTCAGCTGCAGTTTGGGCCATAGCCCTATATTCAGATTCTGCACTCGACCTAGCGACCACAGTTTGCTTCTTGTTTCTCCAAGAGATTAAGTTATCTCCCACAAATACACAAAATCCTGTGGTAGATTTTCTATCCTCTACAGACCCAGCATAATCATCATCAGAGTAAGCAACTACCTCCAGAGTACCCCCCTTCTTGAATACTAACCCTTTTCCAGGGGAAGATTTTAAATACCTGAGTATCATCATGGTAGCATTCCAGTGTACCTCTGTCGGTTTGTCCATGAATTGGCTAACCTTTCTTACAACCAAAGCAATATCAGGTCTAGTCACTGTCACATACAATAACTTCCCTACCAACAAGCGATAACTCCTGCCATCGACGGGTTTTGACCCCTCATCCAATAAATGAACTTTGTAATCCATGGGAATATTTGTTGGTTTAGCTCCCAACATTCCTGTCTCTTTTAATAGATCAAGAACATACTTTCGTTGAGACAAAACTACTCCCTCACTGCTCCTTGCCACTTCTATGCCCAGAAAGTATCTAAGTGGACCAAGGTCTTTGGTAACAAAGTGTTTTTGAAGATAAGCCTTTGTAGCTGCAATCTCTTTCATGTTATCTCTTGTAAGAATGATGTCATCCACATATACCACCATAATGACTAGGTCTGAGTTAGTTTTCTTAATAAATAATGAGTGGTCTGACACTGACCTATCAAAACCAAACTTTGACATCACATAAAACAACTTTTGAAACCATGCACGAGGACTTTGCTTCAACCCATATATCGCCTTTCTTAATCTGCACACCTTCTGACACTCCCCCTCAACCTCGAACGAAGGAGGTTGTTGCATGTATACTGTCTCAGACAGATCCCCATACAGGAATGCATTTTTCACATCTAGTTGACACAAACTCCATCCATGGTGAACAACTACCGAGAGAACAAGACGGATGGTGCCCATCCGCGCGACAGGAGAGAAAGTCTCAAAGAAATCAACACCATATGTTTGAGTATAACCTTTTGCTACTAACCTGGCCTTATATTTTTCAATTGAACCGTCTGAGTTGTACTTAATGGTATATACCCATTTGCATCCAACGATGTCCGCATCCTCTGGAGGATAAACAAGATCCCATGTCAGTTGAGATAGTAAAGCATCCATTTCATCTTGTATAGCCTGCTTCCACTTACTATCGAGAATGGCCGTTTGATAACTCAAAGGAATAGTTTCAGCAGATAAGGCTAAGATAAATGCTTTCATCTGATTACCAATTCTGGCATCTGACACAAACTGAGACATAGGATATAAGGTACATTGTCGTGTCCCCTTTCGTAGAGCTATTGGCCTGTTATCATCACCATGAATGTCATTGCTATCAGGAATACTTACCTCAGGAGAAGAAGCGGATGAAGGCACTGGAGGAGGTGGAGCTCTACGTGCATACACCAATGGAGGATTGTGAAGACGAGAGGGAGGTGGAGTTGAAGGTGGAGTAGGACTCGGTAATGGGGGCACCGACTCCAACGGAAAAGGAGGAACGTGAAGAGGAAATGAGTTATCTTGATCAGTTTGCAACTGAGCCCCAGTACTGGAATAATATGGAATAGACTTCAAGAAGGATACATCCGCACTGACATACTCTCGACGAGAAATCAGATCATAACATCGATACCCCTTTTGATTCTTTGGATAACCTATAAACATACACTTAGTGGCTAATTTATCACGATCAGGTCCGAGTCTGTGCACAAAACAAACGCACCCAAATACCTTGGGAGAAAGAGAGAAAAGAGGTACATTAGGATACAGGATTTGCAAAGGAATTTGGTCTTCCACGGATGATGAAGGCATACGGTTGATTAAATAACAGGCAGTGATAACTGCATCACCCCAAAATGAAGCAGGAACATTGGATTGAATCATAAGGGTGCGGGCTATATCAAGGAGGTGCTTGTGTTTTCGCTCAGCCACCCCATTTTGTTGGGAAGTGTAGGCACAAGAGGTTTGTGGTTGAATTCCATGGTCTCGATAAAATTGCAATAGTGCTTTGGTTTTAAACTCAAGGGCATTATCAGTGCGAATAATCTTGACAATAGATTCAAACTGAGTTTTTATTTCAATAACTAATGATTTGAGGATACTAGGAACTTCAGATCTTTCTTTTATTAAGAACACCCAAGACAACTTAGAATAATCATCAACAATAACAAGGTAATAACGACATTGGGTCCTGGTAGGAATCTTACTGGGACCCCATACATCCGCATGTAGAAGTTCAAAGACCTTATGACTGGACTGACTCTGACTAGAAAGAAACGAACTCCGATGATGCTTGCCCAACTGACATGCTTCACACTGGAATGATGTAGTAGACGGAATTTGATGAATGACACGACGAAGCTTCGACAATGAAGGATGTCCGAGATGACGATGCCACTGAACAGGACTCGAGGAAGAATCAACTGCAGCATAAATATTTTCTACAGGGTGATGTAGATAGTAGACTCTATTTTCTTCATAGCCTCCACCAATCTTCTTCTCCGTCAGCAAATCCTGAAAATGACAGCACACAGGATCAAATATTACTCTACAATTTAGCTCTTTTGTAAGGCAACTCATTGATAATAAACTTTGAGGGAATGAAGGAGCGTGAAGGACATTTTTCAACTGCAAAGAAGAGGATATAGAGATATTTCCTTGACCAATAACCGGGGAGGAACTACCATCAGCTAATGAGACTCCCCGATGTGCAGTAATAGCCTTTAGATCTGAAATTTTTTTAGAGTTTCCACATAGATGTCTAGATGCACCAGAGTCAACAATCCACTTACTATCATTAAGAGAAAGATGGTCCCCAGTAGAGTAGGCCACACCAGCAACAGGAGAAGAGGAACTTGATGGACGATGAGAGACCAACTCCTCATATTCTGCACGGCTAAGAGTGATAGATTCACTAGGAGAATTTGTTTCATGCTCCACCTCTAGTTTTGTAACATTAGCTTTTGGAACATTAGGCTTCAATGGAGAGAATGCAGGCCGTCCATGTTTATCCCAGCAACGATCTTCTAAATGACCTAATTTTCCACAATAGGTACATTGGAGTTTGTCTCTACCTCCGATACCTCTTCCACGACCTCTGCCTCTAACATGCATAGTATTTCCTCATCCATAACTAGATGGTACAGCTAAAGCAGATGACTTTGATGCTGGTTGAGATTGTGGAAGAGAAATGGCAAGTCTACTCAATCGATTATATGCATCAGCAAGAGTAGGAACATCTGACCCGGTCAACATTTGAACTTTTGCAACTGAGAACTCTGATGATAGACCTCTGAGGAACCGAGCAACCATAGTTTGTTCTTGATGATCCTTCTATTTTGAGCAGCACAGAGGCCTATGAGCATTCAGTCTTTCAAAGGCCGCCTTAACGGAGGAATAGTACTGGGCCAATGATTGATCACCTTGTTGTAGATTATATATTTTTTGTTCAACTTGTAGAATACGACTCACGTTGGTCTCTTGAGAGTACGTATCTCGAAGGGTGTCCCACATCTGTTTAGCCGTATTGTAATAAATTAAGCCATCTGCAATATAAGATTCAATGTTATTCATGATCCATGACATAACAATGTCATTATCTTCATCCCAAGTATTATATTTTCCTGTTTTATCATTAGGTTCAGATTCCAATAAAATATGCTTTCTACGATGTCCAGACACAAACATCATAAAAGTCCCGAACCACCTTGCATAGTTAGTTTCATTTAATTTCACAGAAGAACCATAGGAGAAGGGATTGACAAAGGCTTTATATTCCCCAATAGCTTCAGTTTTATAATCAGATTTTTGAGCATCACCCATAATGAATAACACGAGCTAAGGAGCTACAACCACTGACGCTGCTGCAGTAGATGTCCACGTGCACAAAAAAAAAACTTGTCACAGTTAGTAACAGACATGCTCCACAATGAACCAATCCACTATAGTGATTTGCCTTCACCACAACACCTAGATCTTGTTAAAATGTATCTAATATATATATATATATATATATATACTTATATTACATCAATACCCGATAGGGGTATTTTTGTAATTTCACATAGTTGTTTTAGAAAACAACTATTTTCGTTTTTTGATAAAATGTAATTTTATTTTCTTATTTTTTTATTTCTTTTTTTATTTATTTTGAGGGTTAAAAGGGGCTCCGACCTTAGAGTCGTTGGAGCCCCCAACGGTCACAAATGTGATCGTTGGGGGCTCCCAACGACTCTATGGGAGCCCTCTTTTGGCTCTTCTTTTGAGGCCTTTTGGCCGTCCCTTTGCTCCTCTCCCTCTTGTATAAATAGGGGTGAACCCCTTGTATATTTCTCATTCTTGAGAGCTTTCTCTCTTATCAATAAGAGGCTTTTTATATTGTTGCCTTCTTAAAGGCTTGTGCTTGTATTGTCCCTTTGTGGACTTGTGATATTGTCTCTTTTATTCATTGTTGTAAGTGTTTGTATGCACTTTTTATATTTCCGCAATATCTCATTACAGATCTGTGGGCAGATCTGAACATACAATCAGATCCAAAGAAATATGCAGATCTACGACTATAAGAGTTCCCTTTTTTTTCAGACAGCATAAAAAAATTGGCTATATAGAATTTCAATCTTCACAGCAGCAGGAACAGACGATCAGATCTAAAAGAATATGCAGATCCAAAACAAAACGACGATATAAGCTTCACAACTCCAAAATAAAATGACGATATAGAATTTTAATCTTCATAGCAGCCTGAACAAACGATCAGATCCAAAGGAATATTTGGGTCCACGACATACGATCACGACAACCAGAACAACAACAAAAAAAAACTGAGTCACGACAAATCTGGTCGTCACCCACACCCACGACAAAAAAAAACATAGATGCACCAGAATCGTTACCCACTTCACTACACCATTACTACACAGTACCTGTATCCACCAGATTTGGTCAACCGAACCCCATACTTCCACCTCGACATTTAGATCTGATTACAGATCTGGTTCTTGACTTTTGTCAGACTGCAGATATGTTATCAGATCTATACCACTTGATTCCCCCCCCCTCCCCCCCAATTTTTTTTTTAACACACCTTAGGTCTGGTCCCCTTCACGCGATCTGGTACCTTTCACGCAAGTTTTTTTTTTGTGCAGACCCTGAAGTCACGCCTCTTCACGCAATATGGTACCCTTCACGCACGCTTTGTCGCAAATCCAGAAGTCACGACCCCAAAGGTCGATGGCTCTGATACCATGTGAAAAAGAAAAGAAGATAGAGAAGGACGTCTTGTTTTTTCATATTAGGTCTAATCTCTACTTGTTTAAATAGAGATCAACCATAAGAAAGAAATTACATATGGGTCCCTTATTATTTGGAGAATACCAAAGACAGACTTAAGTAAAACTTTAATAAGAAAAGCATTAAGAGGTCGACTTATTTTAACAACCCAAAGTTTTTTTAAGAGAAAGTAAAATCTAGGAGCTACGAGAGGTTTGGTAAGGAAGTCCGGCAAGATCAATAGTGCCATGTAGATATTCTTCTCATACATAGTGACAGTCCATCTCAATATGTTTGGTTCATTCGTGAAAGGTCCGCTTGCTGGCAATGTAGATAAAACTTTTGTTGTCACAACGCAGTCATGATGCTCCTGTACTTGGAACACCCATGTCAGCCAACAGTTTCCTTAGCCAGACCACCTCCATAGTGGTTGTAGTCATGACTCGATATTTTGCTTCGGTTGAAGAGAGAAAAACTTTTTGTTACTTCTTGCACCTCCATGAGATAATGAGTCACCTAAAAACACATAAAAACCAGTGGTTGAGTGTCAATTATTTGGATCGCCTCCCCATTCAGCATCATTATAAGCAATTAAATCTAAGGAGGAAGAAGCAGACAAGAAAAGTCCTCAAAAAATAGAAGTTTTAATATATCTAATAATACACAAAATTGCTCTCATATGAACAATGGTGGGAGCATGTTGAAACTGACTTGTTGTGTAAACTACATGTGCAATATCATGTCTCTTAATTGAGAGATATGATAGAGCTCTGACAAGTTGTCTGTATGGTGTTGGATTTTCAAGTTCCCTATCATCAATCTTCGTTTTGACATTTACAACTTCGGGCGCATTAACCTTCTTATCCTTCGAAACACCGGATCTAACAACAATATCTAAAGCAAATTTCGATTGAGTTAGTAAATAACCTCTAGAGGAATAAGCAACTTCTATTAAAAAAAAACTTTAAAAACCCCAAATCAATCATTTCAAAATGTGTTTTAAGAAGTCTTTTAATGTTTTTAACTCCATGTTTGTCACTTTCCGTGATGATCATATTGTCCACATGAAGAAAAAGAAGAATAATACCTGCATCATAAATCTTAACAAACAAAGCTGTCTTAGTTAAACAATATTAAAATCCAACATCAAGTATAACTTTACTAAACCTGTCATACCAAGCCTTTGAAGCTTGTTTAAGGCCATACAGAGCCTTATCTAAACGAAGAGCCTTTTCTTTAGGAATAACTATACCAGGCGGTGCCTCCATAGTCCATATAGACTTCTTCAACCAATTTACCATTAAGAAACACATTCTTAAGATCCATTTGGTATATATACCATTTCTTCACAGAGGCAAGGGCTATTACGGTTCTAACTCTGGTCATCCTAGCAACAGGTGCAAAGGTTTTCTCATAATCTATTTCATGCTCTTGGGAGTATCCTTTGACTACTAACCTAGCTTTGTACCTTTCAAGGGTTCTATCATTCTTGTTCTTTATCTTATAGACTCATCGACAACCTATGAGTTTCTTTCCTAGCTTTGTACATTGTTTTCATTAACATATTTTTCAAGGGCACGTGGATGTTCAGAGCTACTATGCTTGAAATATTGAACACAATTCTGATTTTGAGATTGTTCTTCACTTAGCTTATTGTCAAGAGATTTTTTTTCACTTACCATCTCATTTCTGATATCTTGATCTTTATCAAGATCAACGTCACAATCACTAAACTTTGGAATTAGGTCTAACAGGAAATGATACTCAGTTATATCCTTAGGATTCTCAATTTTTTTTTTCTTTTTCTAGGAAAGACATTTCTTTAAACATATAATTTCTTATTTTTAAATCAAAATCATCTATAACCTTTTTGGTTATTTGCATACCCCAAAAGGGCGCAAGGAATAGCACGAGGATAAAGTTTATCATTTTTATCAGTAAATACAAAACATTTGCATTCAAAAACTCGTAGTCTAGAATAATCAAGAGTAAGTTTAAAGAGTTTTTCAACTGGTGATATAGTTTTCAAGATAACCGATGGTATTATGTTAATAAGATAAACTGTGGTCAAAGTGGCTTCGGCCTAAAATTCTTTAGGTACTTGATTTGAGATAAGCAAAGTTCTTGTGGTTTCTATGATGTGCCTATATTTTCTTTTGGCCAAGCCATTTTGTTGTGGAGTGTAAGGACAAGATTTTTGATGTGTAATACCATTTGATTCCAGGTAATCTTTAAAATCTTTTGATAAAAAATCTCTCCCTGAATCAATGCGAAAGATAGATACATCATTTTGAAATTTATTTTTGGCCAAATTGTGAAATATTTGGAAATATAAAAAAACTTCGGATTTATATTTGAGAAAATAAATCTACATGTGTTTAGTAAAATCATCAACAAAGATTACATAATATGCAAACTCACCCTTAGATATAACAGGAGCTGGGCCCCAAACATCCAAATGAACTAACTCAAGCGGTCGTGTAGAGACAAAAGTTCTTTATTGAAATGACAATCTTTTCATCTTGCTAAGAATACAATCTTCACATATAAAAATTTTAAAATTAGAATTTTTTTTTCATATTTGGAAAGTGCATGATTTTGGATACA
Organism: Nuphar pumila; assembly: GCF_984573655.1. Taxonomy (NCBI): domain Eukaryota; kingdom Viridiplantae; phylum Streptophyta; class Magnoliopsida; order Nymphaeales; family Nymphaeaceae; genus Nuphar; species Nuphar pumila. The sequence continues at coordinate 112,946,519 of NC_143255.1, read as the reverse complement.
TTAGGATGGCCAAGTCTTTTATGCCATAAATCTAAATCCAGTTTAGGAACATTGTAACAAAAGGTATTTTTGGATATTTTTAAAAAATTCATGTAGTATAATCCTCTTTCCCTATGGCCTTCTCCAATCAGCTTCCTAGACTGGTGATTCTGTACTCGACTACCAATAGAAAAGAAGAAAACATTATATCCATGGTCAGATAATTAAGAAACAAACAAAAGATTTAGGTTTAACTTGAGAATATATCTAATTTTTGGAATAAAAAAACTTTTTGAAACATTTTTCTCTCAGCAGAAAAAATATTTGACCCGCTTGAGTTATGACATTCAGATAAGATATCACAATTTGGTGTCATATGAATTGAGGCACCTGAGTCAAGAAGCTAAAGAGTCTTACCGAGGTTAGAGATGCCAACAGAAGAGACCACAACTCCGGTTGATGAAGCTTCTTTAAGCAGAGGTTGGAGAGCTTTTACGAGTTGAGTCAAAGACGTGCTTCCAATGTTTGATTCTTGTGTAGTTTTGATCTCACTTGACTCGTGCAACCGATGCTACTTTTTTCTCATAGAGTCTCTTTAATTTAGGACAATATGTCTTACATGTCTCGGTTCACGACAATAATAACAAATAATTTTTTTCTTCTCAAACTCGTTACCTTGTTTTCCATAGTTGTAGATTGGTACAGTAGAAGATTAAGAGATGAGAGAGAGAAAAGGGAGAGAGAGGAAGAGACGTTCTCACTATTGAATTAGGTCTAATCTCCTGTTTAAGTAGAGATTAGCCAAACAAATAAAATTACAGTTAGGTCCCTTATTATTTATAAAATATAAAAAACAACCTTAAGCATGGATAAAACTCTAAAGTAGTCGACTTATCTTAACACTCCCCCTCAAGCTGGAGCATGGATATCAATCATGCTCAGCTTGCAGCAATATTTTGAGAAACTGGGTCTGGCAAGAGGCTTTGTAAAAATATCTGCAACTTAATCCTCAGAGATTACATGCTTGGTAGAGATATGGCCAGCTTGAACCATATCTCGTATGTAGTGACAGTCAACTTCACTATGTTTTGTCCTCTCATGAAATACCAGATTATTGGCTATATATGTGGCTGCTTTGTTATCACACATCATTACCATAGGAGATAAAACCTTCACTTAAAGATCAGTCAGCACTGTTCGAACCCACATTAATTCAGCTGCTGTTTGGGCCATAGCTCTATATTCTGATTCAGCACTTGACCTAGCAACCACAGTTTGCTTCTTGCTTCTCCAGGAGATTAAGTTACCTCCCACAAATACACAGAATCCTGTGGTAGATTTCCTATCCTCTACAAACCCAACATAATCAGCATCAGAGCAAGCAACTACCTCCAGAGTGCCTCCTTTCTTGAATAACAACCCTTTTCTTGGAGAGGATTTTAAGTACCTGAGTATCATCATTGTAGCATTCCAGTGTACCTCAGTCGGTTTGTCCATGAATTGGTTAACCTTGCTTACAGCCAGAGCAATATAATGTCTAGTCACTGTCACATATAGTAACTTTCCTACCAATGAGCGATCACTCTTGCTATCAAGAGGTTTTGACCCTTCATCCAACAAATGAACTTTGTTATCCATGAGAATATTTGCTGGTTTAGCTCCCAACATTCTTGTCTCTTTTAGTAAATCAAGAACATACTTCCATTGAGACAAAACCACACCCTCACTGCCCCTGGCCACTTCTATTCCCAGAAAGTATCTAAGGGAACCAAGGTCTTTTGTAACAAAATGTTTTTGAAGATGAGCCTTCGTAGCTGCAATATCGTTTATGTTATCTCCTGTAAGGATGATGTCATCCACATGTACCACCATAACTACTATGCCTGAGTTAGTTTTCTTAATAAATAATGTGTGATATGACGCTGTTCTATTAAAACCAAACTTTGACATCACCTCAAACAACTTTTGAAACCATGCCCGAGGACTTTGCTTTAAACCATATATCGCCTTTCTTAATCTACACACCTTCTGACACTCCCCCTCAACCTCGAACACAGGAGGTTGTTGCATGTAGACTGTCTCAGACAAATCTCCATATAAGAATGCATTTTTCACATCTAGCTAACACAAACTTCATCCACGGTGAACAACTACAGAAAGAACAAGACGAATGGTGCCCATTCGTGCTACAGGGGAAAAGGTCTAAAAAAAATCAACCCCATATGTCTGAGTATAGCCTTTTGCTACTAACCTGGCCTTATACCTTTCAATTGAACCATCCGAGTTATACTTAATGGTATATATCCATTTGCATCTAACAATGTCCACATCCCCTGGGGAATCAACGAGATCCCATGTCTGTTGAGACAGTAAAACATCCATTTTATCTTGCATAGCCTGCTTCCATCGGCTATCGAGAACTGCCTTTTGATAACTCATAGGAATAGTTTCAGTAGATAAGGCTTAAATAAATGCTTTCATCTGATTACCGAGTCTGGCATCTGACAAACTTAGACATAGGGTATAAGGTAAATTGTCGTGTCCCCTTCCGTAGAGCGATTGACCTGTCATCATCAACATGAATGTCATTGCTACCAGGAGTACTTACCTCAAGAGAAGAAGAAGATGGAGGCACTGGAGGAGGTAGAGCTCTACGCACATACACCAATGGAGGATTGTGAAACTGTGAGGTAGGTGGAGTTAGATTCGGTAATGAGGGCACCGATTCCAAAGGAAAAGGAGGAACATGAAGTGAAAAAGAGTCATCTTGATCAGCTTGCAGCCGAGCACCAATATTAGAATAGTATGGAAGGGACTCCAAGAAAGATACATCCGCACTGACTTACTCCCGATGAGAGATTGGATCATAACATCAATACCCCTTTTGGTTTTTTGAATAGCCTATAAATATATACTTAGTGGCTTGAGTTGCTAACTTATCACGATCAGGTCCGAGCCTGTGCACAAAGCAAACACACCCAGATACCTTGGGCGAAAGAGGAAAGAGAGGTGCACTCGGATACAGGATTTGTAAAGGAATGTGGTCTTCCACAGATGATGAAGGCATGCGGTTGATCAAATAGCAGACCGTGGTAACTGCATCACCCCAATATGAAGCAAGAACATTGAATTAAATCATAAGGGTGCGTGCTACGTCAAGGAGATGCCTGTGTTTTCGTTCAGTCACCCCATTTTGTTGAGAAGTATAGGCACAGGAGGTTTGGGGTTGAATACCATGATCCCGATAAAATTGCAATAGTGTTGTGGTTTTAAACTCAAGAGCATTATCAGTGCGAATAATCTTAACAACTGACTCAAACTGAGTTTTTATTTCAATGACCAAAGATTTTAGAATGTTAGGAACTTTAGATCTTTCTTTTATTAAGAACACCCAAGACAACTTAGAAAAATCATCGACAATAATAAGATAATAATGACATTGGGTCCTGGTAGGAATCTTACTATGACTCCATACATCAGCATGAAGAAGTTCAAAGACTTTTTGACTGGATTGACTCTGACTAGAGGGAAACAAACTCCTATGATGCTTGCCCAACTGACATGCTTCACACTGAAATGATGTAGTAGACGAAATTTGAAGAATGACATGCGAAGCTTTGGCAATGAAGGGTGTCCGAGATGACGATGCCACTGAACAAGACTCGATGAATAATCGACTGCAGCATAAATATTTCCCACTGGGTGATGTAGATAGACTCCATTTTCTTCGTAGCCTCCACCAATCTTCTTTCCCGTCAGCAAATCCTGAAAATGACAACACACATGATCAAATATCACTCTACAATTCAGTTCTTTTGTAAGGCAACTAACTGAGAGTAAACTTTGAGGAAATGAAGGAGCACAAAGAACATTGTTCAAACGCAAGGAAGGGGATATAAGAACATTTCCCTGACCAATAACAGGGGAGGAACTCCCATCAGCTAATGAAACACTCCGATGTGCAGTAATAGCCTTTAACTCTGAAAAAATTTGAGAGTTTCCACATAGATGTCTAGATGCACCAGAGTCAATAATCCACTTACTATCATGAGGAGAAAGATGGTCTCCTGTTGAGAAGGCCACATCAGCTACAGGAGAAGAGGAACTTGAAGGACGATGAGCAACCAGTTCATCATATTCAGCATGACTAAGAGTGATCGAATCACTAGGAGAATTGGTTTCATTTTCTACCTCAAGTTTTGTAACATTAGCTTTTGGAACATTTGACTTCAATGGAGGAAAGGTAGGCCGTCCATGTTTATCCCAACAACGATCTTCTAAATGCCTTGGTTTTCTGCAATAGGTACATTGAAGTTTACCTCTACTTGCCAAACCTTTTTCACGACCTCTGCCTCTAACATTTAGAGTATTTCCTCATCCATAGCTAGATGGAACCGCTAAAGCAGATGACTGAGATGCAGGTTGAGATTGTGGAAGAGAGATGGCAAGTCTACTCAATCGAGTGTATGCATCAGCAAGAGTAGGAACATCAGTCCCGGTCAACATTTGGACTTTAGCAACTGTGAACTCTGACGATAGGCCTGTGAGGAACCGAGCAACCATAGTCTGTTCTTGATGATCTTTTTGTTTTGAGCAACACAGAGGCGTATGAGCATTAAGTCTCTCAAAGGCAGCCTTAACAGAGGCATAATACTGGGCCAAGGTCTGATAACCTTGATGTAAATTATATATCTCATGTTTAACTTGGAGAATACGACTCACATTAGTCTCTTGAGAATATGTATCTCGAAGATTATCCCACATCTGTTTAGCCGTATTATAATAAATTAGGCCATCTGCAATATGAGGTTCATTGCTATTCATGATCCATGACATAACAATGTCATTATCTTTTTCCCAAGTATTATATTTTCCAGTTTTATCATTTGGCTCAGATTCCAATAAAATATGTTTTCTACGATGTCCAGACACCGACATCATAAACATCCTGGACCACCTTGCATAGTTTGTTTCATTCAATTTCACGGAAGAACCATATGAGAAAGGATTGGCAAAGGCTTTATATTCCCCCATAGCCTCATTCTTGTAATCAGATTTGGGAGCTTCACCCATAATGATTAACAATAACTCAGAAATCACAACAAATGTTGCTGCTGCAATAGAAGTCCACGAGCACAAAAAAAACTGTCACAGTTTGAAAGTCAGATCGACTACAAAGAAAAAGGATCTACTCTCCAATCCACTATGAAATCAGATCTGAGTTCACTAAATAATGATCTGTTCCACAATACGCAGATCGACGACGATGATTTGTCTTCACCACGACACCTAGATCTGTATCAGATTGGAATCAAAAGAAAAAACGAATACGCACTCCACAATATGCAGGTCCACACTGCAGATCTGTATCAGATCTGGATAAAAAACAACTTGATAACAACGTCTGCACAACAACATAACATAGTCTGATACAATATGCAGTTCCACGCTGTCATTCCATCGTCACCAAAACATAAACACAGATAACGCCTGTCGCCCGCTTCACAACGTCTGCACAACACCCATACCTATACTCACCAGATCGAGTCAACCGAAAACCCATGGCTTCACCACGACTTTTAGATCTGATTACAGATTTGAGTCATGACTTTTGTCAGACTACAGATCTGTACTATAAAAAAAAATGAACACACCTTACTCGATCTTCTTCACGCGATCCACCTTCACGCGATCTCGAAGTCACGCGATCCACCTTCACGCGATCTCGAAGTCACGCGATCCGATGACCTTCACGCAAGTTTTGGCGTAGAACTAGAAGTCACGTTCCCAAGGACGTCCGCTCTGATACCATGTAGATTGGTACAGTAGAAGATTAAGAGATGAGAGAGAGAAAAGGGAGAGAGAGGAAGAGACGTTCTCACTATTGAATTAAGTCTAATCTCCTGTTTAAGTAGAGATTAGCCAAAAGAATAAAATTACAGTTAGGTCCCTTATTATTTATAAAATATAAAAAACAACCTTAAGCATGGATAAAACTCTAAAGTAGTCGACTTATCTTAACAATTGTCATTGTTTGGTCTCCCATAATGTCGTGGTTTGTAGGCATGGATATGGTTTATTAGCCCGACTATGACCGAATCATCATCTTCTTTAGATGTCTTCTTTTTTAGTCTATTTTTCTTCATACTTAGTTCTTCAATAGAGAAAACTTTTTCTCTATGAAGAAGAACCGGTTTGGTAGACTCAAACTCCAGTCTTAGAATATTGATGAATTGATAGAAATGCTCTACATCAATTTGTTTTTAACAGAATTTTATGTCTTTGGGACAATGTCATTGTAGCTCAAGAAGAGCCAACTCATTCCAAAGGTTGGACAACTCACTAAAGTATTCTTTAATACTTTTTATTCCTTGAGTCATGGTGCGTACTTTGTCTTGTAAGTTGCAAATGTGGGCAATATCTTTAAGAAAATACATTCTCTTGAGATATTCTCATGCTTTATTTGCATGTTCAAACTTAGCTAAACTCGAGCACTTCTTGATATTGACACTAATAATGAGCTAAAACATAATCTTGGCATGCCCCATTCTTCATTCTTTTCATTTTTTCTCATATGTGGTCATAGCTTTGGTCCTTTCCGCCTTCGCAAGAAGTACCTCTTTTTCTCCTTCTATCTTAGTAAGAATTAGTTTAGATTCCAAATCTGACCCATCAACTAATCCCCGAAGCCCTTTTCCCCATATGAAGTGCTTCATGATTGAAGCCCATATTACAAAATTTGTGTCATTGAGTTTGATGGGTTTTAGAGTGTCATTATCATTGTCATTCATGTTTACAAGGGCTAAGCGAAAGAAGATAGAGAGGATGAAGAAAGAAGATAGAAAAGAGATAGAAAGAGAGGAGATAAACAAGTGTCACGAGCACTCTACCACGAAGAGAGCACCTTCGATGAAGAACACGAACACACAAGCACTCCACCACCAAGAAAGCACTATGAACACACGAGTACTTGAATAAATTTTGCAAAAGAGACTTTATCTCTTCAAAATCTTGAGTGACACACTTCCCAATGTACCAAAAATCAGCTTGATCTCCAAGCTCTGATACCATGTAAAAAAACAAGATCCTCTAAAGTGTATTCACCAAAACAACAAGGTGGGCACTCAATGAGTTCCACCAATACACCAAAAGAACACTCACAAGCCACAAAATGGGCTTAGACACAAACACCCACTAAAGGGGCAAACACAAGGAATAAAAATAATATTTTATTGATCAAGACCATGCTAGAAGAATACATTTGAGAGGGGGTTTCACCCTTATTTATACACACAAAAGGAGTCTCCTTAGAGAGACGTTGGGAGAGGTCCCAACGGCTCCAATAGAGCCATTGGGCTCTCTATCCAAAGCCTCTCTAGCTACAATGTAACTGAAAAAGTAAAAGAAAAAAGAAAAAAGAAAAAAGAAAAAGAAAAAGTAAAAAGTAAAAAGAAACTAACCTAGTTACTATTTACTAGTTAGGTACTAACCTAACTGTTAAAATGTATCTTATATATATATATATTCTATATATTACATCAATACCCGATAGGGGTATTTTTGTAATTTCACTAGTTGTTTTTAGAAAACAACTATTTTCAGATTTTGTTAAAATGTATTTTTTCTTTTTTATTTTTTTCATTTATTTTTTGTATTTTTTATATCACAAAAGGGGCTCCAACCATAGAGTCGTTGGAGCCCCCAACGGTCACAAATGTGACCGTTGGGGGCTCCCAACGACTCCATGGGAGCCCCCTTTTGGGCTCTCCTTTTGAGGCATTTTGCCTCCCCTTCTCTCCTCTCCCTTTTGTATAAATAGGGGTGATCCCCTTGTATGTATTTCATTCTTGAGAGCTCTCTCTCTTCTCAATAAGAGGCTTTTTATATTGTTGCCTTCTTTAAGGCTTGTGCTTGTATTGTCCCTTTGTGGACTGTGATATTGTCTCTTTTTCATTGTTGTAAGTGCTTGTATGCACTCTTTATATTTCCGCAATATCTCGTTACATGGTATCAGAGCCACTCGATTCTTGAAGGAAAAGTGTGGTTCGTGTATTTCATATTTAGTGGATATCTTCTCACTTCTTGGCATCATCATGGAGACAAATATTGACCTATCTTTCAAGCTCAATGGAAAGAACTATATGATGTGGGCATCGGCAATGGAAAATAATCTCAAAGGAAAGAAGCTTTGGGGTTTTGTCATGGGTACCGTTCCGGAACCTAAGCTTATGCTCACAAAGATGGAAGAAGGTCAAGAAAAGGCTCTTGAAGGAGATGCTCGCCTCAAGGTCATTGAAAGTCATCAAAAGAAAGTGGAAGATTGGGAAAGCAATCACGCAAAAATCCTTGCGTGGTTTATGAACAATGTGGAGCTTAAGGTATGTGCTAATATAGCTAAATTTCGTAGAGCCAATGAGGCTTGGTCCTTTATGAAGGGTATGTATACCCAAAAGGATCTTGCAAGGGCTTATTTCTTGCAAGAAAAGATTAGAACCACCAAGCAAGGTGATTCTAGCATTCAAGACTATTATAGTGCTTTAAACCCACTATGGGATGAATTGGCTCTCTTGGAGCCAAAATGGGTTTCTATGGAAGATATTGATTTAAGGCAAAAACAAATGGAACAAGAGCGATTGTTCCAATTTCTTTTTGGGCTACGTCCCGAATTTGAGCAAGTGAGATCTTCACTTCTCCATAGATCTATTTTTCCTCCTATTGAGGATGCTATTGCCGAAATCACTCAAGAGGAGACAAGGCTTGGCATGAGTAAGCATGTCGATGAAGTCCTTGCCGTATCAAAACCGGGTAATAATGTTAGAACCTATAAACCTCCTCATTTTGGGAAACAAGGAAACTACAATGGAGGAAGAAAAATGATTGTTTGCCATTATTGCAATGAGCCGGGTCACATTAGACCCACTTGTCCAAAGCTTATTGGAACCTTCAAGCCTAAAGTGGCTTCTCTTGAGGAAACCACCACCAAAGAAGATGAAGGCAAGAACAATGACATCAAAGAAACTCTTGGACAAATATCCATGGCTCTCCAACAAATGCTAAAGGTTTCTTCCTCCACATCGGGTGCGGCTATTGCTTCATCATCTTCACCCGGTACGTATTCTTGGATCCTTGACTCCGGAGCTTCCTTTCATATGACCCCTCATGAGGATGCACTTGTTGATGTTTGCACCAATTCAAAGGACTCTTGTGTTTCTACGGCCGATGGAACCTTTTTAAAAATTTCAAGTATTGGCTCTTTTAAAGATTCACAAAATTTTTGTGTTCCAAAAGTAAGAGTTGTTCCCAAACTAAATTTAAACCTATTTTCGGTTTCTCAAATTGCCGACCATGGATGTGAAATATCTTTCTCATCTAATGGTTGCTTTGTGCAGGATCTCCGGTCCGGGAAGCGGATTGGGCAAGGCCATAGAAAGGGAGACCTCTATTATATGGACCATCTTGATCTCCCTACAAACTTTTTTTGTTCTTATGTCCAAGAGAAAAGCATGGAAACTTGACATAAAAGACTTGGTCATCCAAGTTATTCTAAAATGTATCTCTTTCCTTTTGGAAACAAATTTTGTAAGGAAAAAGAAATTAATTGCAAAGATAGCATTTTTGGAAAAATGAAGTCTACTCCATTTCCAAATAGAACTTTTCTTTCATCAAGGCCTTTTGAATTGGTGCATTCGGATGTGTGGGGGCCCTCTCCGGTTATGTCTAAAGGGGGTTATTCATATTATGTTACGTTTATTGATGACTTTACTCGGTATGTTTGAATTTATTTCCTTAGTCATAAATCAGAAGTATTTGCTTTCTTTAAAGATTTTCATAAAAAAGTTCAAAATCAATTTCAAAGTAACATATCCATGTTAAGATCCGATTCCGGTGGCGAGTACTTATCTCATGAATTCCAAAACTATTTAACCCAAAATGACATTTGCCATCAAAAGTCATGTCCTAGGACTCCCCAACAAAATGGCCTAGCAGAAAGGAAACATAGGCACATTATAGAAACCACTAGAACATTACTTATTTCTAGAAATATTCCAAAGAAGTTTTGGGCCGAAGCCGTTCTCACCTCAACCTATCTAATCAATAGAATGCCCTCTTCTAAGTTAAAAAATGTTTCTTCCTATGAAAAACTCTTTAAATTTTCACCCGATTTCAATCGTCTTCGTATTTTTGGTTGCAAATGTTTTGTCCTATTACATAAAAGAGATAAGTTATCTCCAAAAGCAATTGAATGTGTTTTTTTAGGATATGGTGAAAATAAAAAAGGGTATAGATGTTATGATTTTAAGAATGATAAACTATATATTTCAAAAAATGTAACATTTCTAGAAGAAGAAACCGGTTTTGATAAACTAGAAGAAACAAATGAAATTGACTATATATTCTTATATGATCTTATTGATGACATACAAGAAGATTTTCTTGAAAACATTGATCATTCTCATGAGGTATCCCCTCTTGACATAACTCCCTCAAATGATAGTGATTTGAATATAAATGTTCATGATAGTGATACCAATATAAATGTTTACTCAAGAAGAAATCAAGAAAATCCTATTAGTGCCCTCGAAAAATACTCTCAAATTTCGAAATCCACTGAGGAACCACAAGTTAGGCATTCTTCTAGAATATCAATACCCCCAAATAGGTTTGTATCCTATGATTCCTTAACTCCCAACTATCGGGCATGTTTGATAACCCTACATTCTTATTTTGAACCAACACACTATAATCAAGCTAAATCGATACCTCATTGGGTTGAAGCAATGCAAGTTGAACTTAATGCATTAAAAAAGGCCAATACTTGGGAAATAGTTACTCTACCCTCACACAAAAAACCTATTGGTTGTCGCTGGGTCTTCAAAGTTAAAACAAAAAGCGATGGCTCTTTAGAACGATATAAAGCTAGATTAGTGGCTAAGGGATACTCCAAAGAATATGGCATTGATTACGAAGAAACATTCGCTCCCGTAGCTCGAATGACTAGTGTCAGGACCTTAATAGCTATTGCATCAACCAAAAAATGGCCTATTTATCAACTTGACGTAAAAAATGCCTTTTTAAATGGAAGTTTAAGTGAAGAAGTTTATATGGACCCGCCACCCGGAATAAATATTAAGCAAGGTCAAACTCTTCGGCTTTTGAAGGCATTGTATGGCCTTAAACAAGCGCCTAAGGCTTGGTATGATCGTTTCAGTGATATCATGATAAAGTTAGGATTTCACTCTTGTTATACTGACACTGCTCTTTTTGTTAAACATGCAGGTTCTAGTATCGTAATTTTGTTGCTTTATGTTGATGATATGATTATCACTGGGAATGATCAAAATAGTATTATTGATGTTAAAAATATGTTAAAAAATAATTTTGATATGTCTGACTTAGGATTTCTCAGATATTTTCTTGGAATTGAAGTTGCATATTCTCCTAGAGGATATATTTTGTCACAGATGAAGCTTGCTGCAGATATATGTTCTAAGTCTGGGATTTCTGATGATAAGAAAGTAGAGACTCCCGAGGTTATTAATGCCAAATTGCGGTTGGAGGATGGGGTTCTTCTGGAAGATCCCACACCTTACAGACAACTCATTGGGTCTCTTACCTATTTAACCATCACCAGACCAGATATCACTCATGCGGTTCACTCTGTTAGCCAATTTCAGCATGCTCCTACAACTGTGCATATGAGTGCCGTTCTCCGAATCATCCGCTACATTCGAAATACCATCAATAAAGGGCTATTTCTATCCTCCTCTTCTTCCTTGAATCTTCTTGCTTATACTGATGCAGATTGGGGAGGTAATCCCAATGATCGAGTCTCAACTACTGGTTTTTGTGTTTTTTTATGAGATTCTTTGATTGCCTGGCGATGCAAGAAGCAGCAGAAAGTTTCACTATCATCCACTGAAGCTGAGTACCGGGCTATGGCAACCACGACAATGGAACTTGTGTAGCTTCGCAGTTTGCTTAAAGACATGGGAGTTGATATTACCGAAGCCTCAAAGCTATGTTGCGACAACAAGAGTGCCATCTATATTGCGAGCAATCATACTTTTCATGAGCGTACAAAACATATCGAAATGGATTGCCACTATGTTCGTGACGAATTCTTGCGAGGAACTATTGCTCTTCCCTATGTCACTTCAGAATATCAGTTGGCGGACTTCTTCACTAAAGCTCTTCCGGCTCCTCGCTTCATGTTTCTTCTTGGCAAACTTTCCGTCATTTCCCCGTAAAGTTTGAGGGGGGGGGTGTTAAAATGTATCTTATATATATATATATTCTGTATATTACATCAATACCCGATAGGGGTATTTTTGTAATTTCACTAGTTGTTTTAGAAAACAACTATTTTCAGATTTTGTTAAAATGTATTTTTTCTTTTTTATTTTTTTTCATTTATTTTTTGTATTTTTTATATCACAAAAGGGGCTCCAACCATAGAGTCGTTGGAGCCCCCAACGGTCACAAATGTGACCGTTGGGGGCTCCCAACGACTCCATGGGAGCCCCCTTTTGGGCTCTCCTTTTGAGGCATTTTGCCTCCCCTTCTCTCCTCTCCCTTTTGTATAAATAGGGGTGATCCCCTTGTATGTATTTCATTTTTGAGAGCCCTCTCTCTTCTCAATAAGAGGCTTTTTATATTGTTGCCTTCTTTAAGGCTTGTGCTTGTATTGTCCCTTTGTGGACTTGTGATATTGTCTCTTTTTCATTGTTGTAAGTGCTTGTATGCACTCTTTATATTTCCGCAATATCTCGTTACACTAACATGTATGTATGTATATATATATATATATACACACAAATACATATATGTACACATGATGTATATACATTTACATATATATACATTTGCATTTTTAACATTTTTAAATGTAATGTCAATTTTTCTGGCCCAAGTGATACCTGGACATGGAAATATTGCAGTTATTATGTGGCAATTGAGAGGTCCGTGGAGAATAGAAGAGTATTATCCTTGAATTGTTTTTATGGTGAGTTATTGCATATGTTGAGAGTTTGTATTTTTGGTTTTCAGATATAACCAAGTTTATTGTATTTCAAGTCATTCCCAAAGGCATGATTAAGGATTTGCTATGTGATCACTTATCTGGTGAATATTCAGAGCCATTATGAGGGCTAAAATCTCCACTACACCTGCATTGCTTTGGGCATATGCATTTTCTTTTTTTTGTTTCCTGGGGAAGTCTAAAAATTGCTGAATTTTGAAAACAAGTCAAATTGTTTGAAAAAACAGTGGCACAAATGTAGAACATGAATTTGGCATTGTGTTACTTGTTCGAAGAATGTGTAATGCATCGAGAAACAGGTAACTAATTTCCCTTTTCTCTAAAGTTAACATGTATGTTTATCGCTTCCACTACCACCATTTCTTTGGTCATAAGCTCATACTGCTATGCATTTGTCTTAATCCATTGATGGTGGTAGAACTCTGAATTTCTTTTGAAGGAGAAAACAGGTACCTCTGCTTTGCTCAGTAAGTATGACATTTGTGGTCGAATGAGATAGCTGGACGATGAGATCAGACTATGATAACTGAGGCGTCTTGGATTTGAATGCCATGGGGGTTATCCCCCTGCTTGCCTATCTAGGAAAAAATAAAAAGATAGCACGGTACATAATAGCTGGAGGTTTGATGCACTAGGAGTCATTTGATGAGCATGTCACCCCTTAATTTGTAAGTCTTGATTTTTTTAATATATAACATTCTTGATGGGATGACTTTCTAGAAGGTGACATTAACCAACTTTATTGGATACCTTTTAACCTCTGAGCCTGCTCTCTGAAATAATAAATAATGTTCACAGCTTGCTTCTTGGTTCAGAAGGATTATTTTGAGTGGTTATGTCCGAACTCCGAACCTCAGGGTGATAGATTAGTCAGTATTATCTTACATCAGAAAGGGCTGAAGACTTCTTTCTATGTGCTCCACGATTTTGTATCTTATCTATAAATATGTTTCTCCTAGTTTCTCTGTTATTTGATTGTGCACTTCCATACATCATTTAATGCCCGTAATTCTCATCTTAAAGTTACACTGATGGCTTAAATATGATATTTGTTTGAATTTTTAAATTACGAGTTATTTTGGACCAGAAATCTTCCACCTAGATGTTGAAGGAAATATTCCTTCTTTTTTTTTCTCATTCTTCCTTTTTAGTACGTGTATACTGCACTTTATGTTGGGGCAGAATTATGTGTTCACTTTATCCTTTTTCTCTTTGATACTTTGTTCTTACCAAATTTATCTTTTGGATATCAATCATTCACCTTCATTTTGCAGGTTCAGAAAAATGTGTTTGTGGTGTTTTTTTCTGGAGAGAGAGCTAAGACTAAAATTCTGAAGATTTGTGAAGCTTTTGGAGCAAATCTCTATCCATTTCCAGAGGAGTGGAACAAACAAGGGCGGATGATTGAAGAAGTAATTCTTTTTCTATATACTGGATTGCCTTCTAGGATAACATGTTTTAAAACTCGTGGTTCTAGTTGGCTCGGTATTTTTCATTGGCATATTTATTGATACTCCATGACCTTTTTTATTTTCAATTTATTTAAAAAAAAATTTAGGCTGCTTTTCATGGTTTTGTTTTTCTTTACTCATTTTGGGTTGTGTTCACTAATTACTTATGCCAGTGGACCCTGAAACTTTCTCCTTTTCTTTTTATTAGTATCAGATCATATTTTCATCATTCTATCTTTCATAGTATCAAATCCATTTAATTTACGTACAATTGACCCTTTTTACATCTCCTGAAGTCTTTTAAAATTTTCAAGTGTAGGTCTCAGGAAGACTTACAGAACTGAAGACCACCATAGATCTTGGACTAAGGCACAGGGACAGTGCTTTGAGCACAATTGCTTACCAGTTTGAGCGGTGGAGCCTCTTGGTAAGTTTGGCAATCTGCTACTTATATGCTCAACATGGTAGTAGAACCTTTTAGATGAAAATGTTTGACACGTCCAGTCATCTGGGCTTCCTCTCTTGAATGTAGGATATTCTTGGTTTTTCTAAAAAAATGAAGTGCATTCTTGGTGTTCCAGTCATGTTAACTCTGTTATTTTTTTTCCATCCCTACAGGTTAGAAAAGAGAAAGCTGTTTATCATACTCTAAACATGCTCAGTCTTGATGTTACAAAAAAGTGTCTAGTGGGAGAAGGTTGGAGCCCTGTGTTTGCGAAGAACCAGGCAAGATCTCTATTTATTTCCTCTAGTTGAGAACAATGTTACTTCTGCTTTCTAATTTAGAATGTTGTGTGAGTTCTGATCATTGCAGTCATAGTTAAGGTTTTTTTACTATTGTTGCTGCGTCTGAAGCAAAAGACTTGATGTATGCAGATTCAGGATGTACTTCAACGTGCAAGCTTGGACAGTAATTCTCAAGTTGGAACTATTTTCCAGGTTCTGCATACTACGGAGTCTCCACCTACCTATTTCCGGACGAACAAATTTACTGATTCTTTTCAAGAAATTGTTGATGCATATGGGTCAGTTATTAATTTTATGCCTTTGTTATTGCACTACAAATAATGGCATGCATATATCTGCTTTGATAGCTCTGCTCATGGTAACTCTGTCTTGTCTGTTGTACTTCACTGGGACTAATTTTCCTTGGATCTGACTTACACATATAGATGGTTGAACTGCTCTGAGTGTTAAAAGTGGTGCTATGTTTAGTAGAGTGAATGACAGCAATACCCACTTTTCATGCATGTAGTTGTTTCTGTTTCATTGCATCGGGGATCTTGGACTGAGCTGCTTTTTTTGCTAAAAATGATCTTATCTACACAAAGCCATATTATTTGTTGAATCAGAGAAGTATGTGAGAGATGCTATTATTCTGTTCTAGTGAGCTTTTTTCCTCCTTTTCTCTACTTGTATTTTGTTAGTAGCTAGTCCTTTGTTTAATTTTTCGTCTCTGGTATGCTAAGCACCTGCATACGATAACAGTAAATGGAAGCCCAAAATTATCCCAAGGCCTGACATTCATATTGTTTTATTTAGCTTAGTTAAATGCATGGAACAGTGTGTTAAAATACTGTATATATTACCTGACTGATATACATATATCAGTAAGGGGTTTTCTGGTCTTTTAACACTTTGTATTTAGTACAGTCCATTAGGGACTGAGATGTATTTTTCTTTTTCTACTTTTCTTGTATTAAATGCCAGTTGACTGTTGGGAGGCAGTCCAACTAGTCGTTGGACTGCCACCCAACGGTCATAAATATTGATAAAAACACCTGCAGAAATCGAGAAAGGGAAAGGAGAGAGAGAGAGAGAGAGAGAGAGAGAGAGAGAGAGAGAGAGAGAGAGAGAGAGAGAGCTCTGATTCCTTTTTCTTTTGTTGGGAATCGGCAGCCACTATTCTTCTTGATGGCTGCACTAAACATCATTAAAATAAATAGGTTTTACAATTCTTTTACAAGGACAAAACTGCCCTGGGTTAGTAATGTATATTACATTACAATATAACATACACGTGAACCATATGGATCCTCTACTGGATCCATATCCGATCCATATTCTAATACTCTC
The DNA here is from genome assembly GCF_984573655.1 of Nuphar pumila. Taxonomy (NCBI): domain Eukaryota; kingdom Viridiplantae; phylum Streptophyta; class Magnoliopsida; order Nymphaeales; family Nymphaeaceae; genus Nuphar; species Nuphar pumila. The sequence goes on along the minus strand of NC_143255.1, from coordinate 112,929,974 downwards.
CCTCAAGTTGTGCATGAGAGTGAACCATGTGCAACTTGTTCTTCAGATACCAGAAACAGTTACTTGTAAGACCTTTTGTGAACATATCAGCGACTTGGTCTTCTGAAGACACATAAACCGGTTCAATCTCTTTGTCTGCTACCTTTTGTCTGATGAAATGTTGGTCAATCTCAATATGCTTGGTCCGACTGTGATGAACGGGATTGAACACAATTTGTATAGCACTTCTATTATCACACATGAGAGTCGAACTTGAGATACTCTCTCCCATCTCTGTAAGTAGATGTCAAATTTAGGTCACTTCTGCTGTGGTAGCTGCCATAGATCTATATTCTGCCTTTGTGCTAGATCTTGCCACAACTTTCTGTTTTCTGCTACTCCATGAGATAAGGTTGCTTCCAATGAAAACATAGTATTCTGAAATAGACCTCCTTTCATCTGGATCCCCTGCCCAGTCTTTATCTGTATAGGCCAATATGTCATGTTTCGGTGTTACCCATGAAGATTGTATATATGTGAGTCCATCACTCACCGTGCCTTTTAGATAGCGAAGAATACGTTTGACGGCATCCATGTGACCAGTCTTTGGTTTATGCATGAACTGAGATACTTGATTTACAAAATATACAATGTCTGGTCTAGTAAAGATAAGGTACTGTAACATGCCCACTAAACTGCGATACTTGCTTGCATCAGGGTATAACTCACCATCACATATACTGAGTTTTTGATTGACAAGACTGGGTGTAGGCACAGGTTTGCAATATGTCATTCCTGTTTTGGCCAGAAGATCAATAGTGTATTTGTGTTGAGTCAATGACATTTTTTCATCCTGTCTGTCCACCTCTACACCAAGAAAATATCTCAGTTTTTCAAGATCTTTCATCTTGAATCGCATACTTAGTAAAGCTTTAATGTGTTGAATATGTTCTGGAGTATTACCAATGACCACTATATCATCAACATATATAAGCAAGAAAATCATAGTGGTTCCATCAATGATCTAGTTGGGAACGAATGAAACCGTGGTTCTGAATCTCTAAGGAGAAACTTTCAAACCATGACCTGGAGGCTTGCTTTAAACCATACAATGCTCTGGTTAATTTGCATACATATTCCTTTGGGTCTCCTTCTGCATAACCTTGAGGCTGCTCCATGTAGACCTCTTCTTTTAAATCCTCATGAAGGAATGCATTTTTAACATCAAGCTGACTAAGGGTCCACCCATGTTCAATAGCCAGGTCAAGGATAATACGAATAGTTCACATTTTGACCATTGGGCTGAAAGTCTCATAATCTTGACCGTATTCTTGAGTGAATCCTTTGGCAACAAGACGTGCCTTGTATCGTTCAATGCTACCATCCGGTTTATACTTAAAATTATACGCCCATTTTGAGCCGACAATATTTTTATCTGGGGGGCGACCAACTATCTCCCATGTTTGACACTCATGAAGTGCCTCGATCTCCTCATTAATTGCTTCAATCCATTTGTTAGATTAAACAGCTTGACAAAACCCAAGTGGTTCCTCGTGTTTTTCAATCTTGGATAGAAAGATCTGAAAATCCATAGAGAAGTTATCATAACTCACCCATTTTTCAATAGGGTGCCTTATCCTGCCTGATCTTCTTGGTGCCTCTTTGTTGCTGGACAATGCTGCGTGTTCTCCAACAGGTGCATTGTTTGCTCTCTGGGTCTCTTGGTATAGACGTTTCTTTTGTATCTTAGACATTTTGTTTCCAATATCTTATCTAAAGCCGTCTCATCATGTGTGTTTTCAGGTGCCAAAGTGGTATGTTTAGCAGCATGTGAAATAAGTTCAACACTGAGCCATGGATCATACCAATTATCAGCTACGTCACCATGATCACGATTGTGATTTGCTTTATTTTTCAGAAAACTATTTTCATCAAAAACAACGTTTCTGGAAATTCTGATCTTCTTATTGACAAAGTCATAGCACCTGTAACCCTTGTGTTCATCTGCATAACCTACAAATTGACATATAGAGGCTTTGTCCTGAAATTTAGTTCTCATGGATTTGTCAATGTGTACATAACATGTGCATCAAAAAACTCGTAACTCATCATAATCAGGGTGTACACCAAAGAGAACATAATGGAGAGACTGATTGTCAAGGATAGGCATAGGAAGACGATTTATCACATGAGTGGCAGTGTGAAAAGCTTCTGTCCAAAGACTAATGGTCAAGTTACAACCATGCATCATACTCATTGCACTTTCTACAATATGTCTGTGTTTACGTTCAACAATTCCATTTTGTTGTGGAGTGTACGGGCAAGAAACTCTACGATGTATCCCATTATCTTGGAGAAAATCTAAAAATTCTTTGGAGGAATACTCACCACCTCCATCACATTGGAGAATTTGACTATTATTCGAGAATTGAGTTTTAACTGAAAAAGGTGAATAGTGTTTCGGGTCTGGATCTTGTACCAGACCCGAATTCACTCATGCATTAGCCCAGACCCGAGTTCATTCCTGTATAAGTGTATAAGCCTGTTTTTTATTTGTATCCTGGTTCGGATATTACACCAGACCCGACCCGACTCGACCCACTGTGTATACTTAAGTGTATTAATACAGGCATTAGGTCACGATTTCTGTAATGAAGAAATCGTGACAGCCGCAGTCGACTTTTGGATTCCTCTTCTCGTCTCTCTCTCTCTCTCTCCCTCTTTTTCTCTATTTTCTCTCTCTCAATGCAGGTACAGATGAAAATCTAACATGGTATCAGAGCGTAGATCCATCTAGAGGCAAAAAAAAATTTTCTGGCTCGCGACAACGATAAGGAATTTGAGGTTTTCGTTTCTCTCTCTTTTTCTGTTCTCCTTCGTCTTCTTTTTTTCTGTTTGTCCCTCTTTCTGAAACTTCCTGTGTACTCACACCTCACGTGAGTTTTCCCTTTGTGAATCTGTGATTCACGTGAACCCTATTCACGTGAACCCAGATCGTGGATTGACAACATTTCACGTGAACTGGTTCACGTGAAGCATCAAATTTCTCCCAGATCGTGGATTGACAACATTTCACGTGAACTCGTGAATTGATTCACGTGAGACATTAAATTTTATCTCTATTAATTATTTGATTCCCTTTTATTCTACCTTCTCCAAAGTTTATCTCTGCATATTCAGATGCTATAGTGTTTCCCTTGATTCCTTGTGTTTTGCTGTGCATTATAATCCTTGTTTATTCTTTACTGAACCAGTCAAAAAAAAGGGGGAAAGGGATACTTAACGTGTGATTTTTTTATCGCGTAAGCCTTCTTCTTGGTGCATAGAAAAGTTCAAGTTCCTTCATTCTCTGAATTTAACAGTCTGTGATCCTCTGACAGCCAAAAAAAAAAAGGGTGTTAGACGAGGGTTCAACATTTCTGTTGATTCTTATTCTCTATGGATCCCTATCACTCTCAATCAAATCTTTCTTCAAGTTTTCTCAACGAGCTTGTTTCTGAGAAGTTGAATACCTCAAATTTCTTGATCTGGAAGAGGCAAATTATTTCTTTCATTAGGAGTCAAGGTCTCTTAGTTCACCTGGATGAAACCACTCCAGTTCCACCAGAATTTATTCCGAGAGAAGAAAAAAATGATAAAGGGGCGAGTTCAATCGTGTATGTCAAGAATGCTGAATTTCTCAATTGGGAAAGAAAAAACCAATCAGTTGTTGCATACATCACATCAACCCTGTCTCAAGAGATCCTTCTTGCCATTCCTGACAATTGTACAACTCTACAACTCTGGGAACGACTTGTTCAAACGTATTCGCAGGTTTCTTAAGCAAGAGTAGTTTTTCTAAAAAGAGAATTTCAGTTGTTAAGAAAAGATTCCATGACCATCATGGAATATTTGAACAAGATAAAGGTCATCACAGATCAACTTGCAGTTATAGGGTGTGTCGTTAGTGACAATGACATGGTGCAACAAACCCTGATTGGATTGGGATCTGACTACAATATGATAGTCACTTCACTATTGTGCCTCCCTGTTCTTCCTACCTTTGATGAGCTACGAGCCCAATTGATCCAGTATGAAATGACTCTGAAGGGATTCTCTGAAGAAACTCATAATCATCCAAATTCTCAAGAAGTTTTTGCTACATGAGTGACTTATGGTAGAGGATGGGGATGAGGAGGACAAGGGCGAAGTGGACACGGAGGGCGTGGTTTACTTCACACTCCAAACATGTTTACTCATGCGCAGGGAACAAGATCCATCCCTAGCTTCCTTTGTAACAAAAAGGGGCACATCAAGGCGAATTGTTGGCATAATCCAAAGAATAAAGGAAAGAGTCCATAGATAGAAACCAAGAGAAAGTTCACAAATACCAGAGACAGTGTAGAGATTAAAGATTTGCTGATATCTGCCTTGTCAGAGTTAAAGTTGAAGCAGAGTGATAAAGGCACTTGGTTTGTCGATTTTGGGGCAACGACTCATGTGACAGGCGATGCAGGTAAAATTTCTAATCCTATCCTTTATTTTGGAAAAAGTTAGATTGTCATTGGAGATGGATCCCACCATCCTGTTTCCCATGTTGGAAAGACTGTCATTCCCATGTCACATTCCACTCTTACTCTTACTCTTTCTGACGTTCTTCATGCTCTTGACATTAAGAAAAATAGTGTCTCCGTCTCCAAACTTATTGATGATAATAATGCTTCAGTTGAATTCACTTCCTTCTCTCTGCAGGTCAAGGACCTACGCATGAGGGAAACATTCGCTGGAGGAAAGAGACGAGGCAACATGTATGTCTTTGAAGAAGCTCCATGTCATGATGTTCGCTCTTCTCACTTGATTTCGAAGCTTTCATCAGAGTCGTGTTCATCCTCTCTGCTAGTGTTTTTAGTATCTCTGAATGTAATAAGCCATTCTTATGGCATAGTAGGTTAGGACATTGTGGGAGTCATTTTATTGAGAAACTTGTTTCTAATAATCTCATTCCAAAAGAAAGTCTTAATGGGGATGAGAGCAGTCATAAATGTTCCAGTTGTCTTTTATGCAAGAGTCATGTATTGCCTTTCCATTCCATTAATAAGAGAGGTTTAAAACCTTTTGAGATTATTTGTTCTGATGTGTTGGGACCCGCCCCAATTGTCTCTGGGTCTGGAAGCAGATATTATCTAATCTTTGTTGATAGTTATTCTCGATACACTTTGATATATTTCATAAAAAATAAGTCAGAAGTCTTCTCTTTGTTTCAAAATTTCTTTTCCTTGGTCAAAAACCAATTTTCTGAGTTCATTCAGTTTTTCCAATGTGACGGAGGTGGGGAATTTTCATCTCGTGATTTTATTTCTTTTCTTCGAAATAACGGAATAGGAAGAAGGGTGTCCTGCCCTCACACTCCTCAACAAAATGGGATTGCTGAACGAAAACATAGACATATCGTTGAAAGTGCCATGAGTATGCTTCATGACAGCAATCTTCCCATCAACCTATGGACAGAAGCTTTTCATTCTGCCGTGCATGTGATAAATAGATTGCCGATGGTCGTTCTGGAAAATAAGTCTCCTTACCACTGCCTCTTTAGAGCTCATCCTAGTTATCATGATTTGCGTGCTTTTGGATGTGTTTGCTATGTGCATATTGATCGGTCCCTGAGAAACAAGTTTCAAGACAAGGCCCAGAAGTGTAGGTTTGTGGGATACGCAGATGACTACAAAGGATATAGGTGTTATGATCCCACCAACAAACGTATCAGAATCTCAAGAAATGTTGTCTTTGATGAACACAATTTTGATGACAAAGCTGATGCAACAAATATTTCAACTGAAGTTTACTATCCTTGGTTGAGTTCAGAACTTTTTGCTAGCTCCAGTGAAGCATGTTCATTAGATTGCGTGCAGCAAGAAGAAGAGATGTCTGAAAACACTGAGACGTCGGGGCCACAGAATTCAGAAACAATACCGGGCAGATACAAAGGCATTGTCTATTCTAGACAGAGACCGATAACATCAAGCCATTCAGATCATGTCTCAGTCAGCAATCCGACTCCTCCTCACACTCTTGAGGGTACTACCAGGCAACCACTTCTACCAAGTGGGTAGAAGCCATGAATGATGAAATGCAAGCTTTGCATGAATGTGGAACTTGGGAAGTTGTTCCCAGACTGCCTGACAAAAATGTTGTCGGATGTAAATGGGTCTACAAGATAAAGTACAAGCCAGATGGAACCATTGAACGATACAAGGCAAGGCTCGTGGCAAAAGGATTCACTCAAGAAGCAGGGCAAGACTATGATGAGACTTTTAGTCTGGTTGTAAGAATGAGAACAATTCAGATTATTATCTCTCTGGCTGTTGAACATGGGTGGAAGTTGAGTCAATTTGATGTAAAGAATTCTTTCTTGCATGGGGACTTGAAGGAGGAAGTGTATATGGAGCAACACCCTAGATATCAAGAACAAAATTGTAAAACCCATGTGTGCAGGTTAAAGAGAGCTATCTATGGATTGAAGCAAGCATCTCGCTCTTGGTTTGATAGCTTCTCACTAGAGATTCAGAAACATGGATTTTCACGTTCCATGCTAGACCACTCATTGTTCATTTTCAGAAGTCAGACTGTGACCACTCTGTTATTAATTTATGTCGATGATATTGTTATCACAGGAAACTCTGCGGTTCACATCCAAGAAATAAAAGACTTACTAGGTCAGAGGTTCAAAATGAAAGATCTTGGAGCTCTATGCTATTTTCTTGGTGTAGAAGTTGATAATCAGGCTCATGGCTTGACACTCACTCAGCACAAGTACACCGTAGATGTTCTCCGCAAGGCAGGCATGAAAAACTGCAAACCTCTGAGAACTCCGAGTGTGCTTCATCAAAAATTTAGCGTCCATGATGGAGATCTGTGTGATGACCCCACCAGGTATCGAAGCATAATAGGAATGTTACAGTACCTCACATTCACTAGACTTGATATTGTTTATTCAGTCAATCAAGTGTCTCAATTTATGCATGCACCACGTACTGGACATATGGAAGCTGTCAAGAGGATCCTTAGATATCTGAAAGAGACTATTGGGGATGGATTGACATACTCACCACAGCCATATGGCAAAGATGAGCATAGACTCACTGTATATTGTGATGCAGACTGGGCAGGAGATCCTGATGAACGAAGATCTACATCAGGATATTGTGTCTTCATTTGAAGAAATTTAGTCTCTTGGAGCAGTAGAAAACAAAAAGCTATCGCTAGATCAAGTACTGAGGCTGAGTATAGATCTATGGTTGCTGCTACTGCCGAAGTCACATGGATCAGACATCTACTGACTGAATTAGGAGAAAAGATCTCCCACACTATCTTGCTATGTGACAACCAAAGTGCTATAAATATGTCATTCAATCCAGTACATCACAGTCGTGCTAAGCATATTGAGATTGACCAATACTTTGTGAGACAGAAAGTTTAAGAAAAAGAGATTGAGCCTGAGTTCGTCAATACTGAAAGACAAGTTGCAGACCTATTTACGAAAGGGTTAACAAAGGATCATTTTTGGACGCTTAAAGGCAAGTTGTGCATGGTCCACAACCATGATCAACTTGAGGGAGGGTGAAAAAGGTGAATAGTGTTTCGGGTCTGGATCCTGTACCAGACCCGAATTCACTCATGCATTAGCCCAGACCCGAGTTCATTCTTGTATAAGTGTATAAGCCTGTTTTTTATTTGTATCCGGGTTCGGATATTACACTAGACCCGACCCGACCCACTGTGTATACTTAAGTGTATTAATACAGGCATTAGGTCACGATTTCTGTAATGAAGAAATCGTGACAGCCGCAGTCGACTTTTGGATTCCTCTTCTCGTCTCTCTCTCCCTCTCTCCCTCTTTTTCTATGTTTTCTCTCTCAATGCAGGTACAGATGAAAATCTAACATTAACATAGGCATGAAAGTGACAGAAGATAAGAAAAAACTTTGATTTGTGTTTCATAAAGAATATCCAGGTAAAACGAGAGAAACTGCCAATAAAAGATACATAATATTTACTTCCAGAAGAGGAAGGATTGGGGGCTGGGCCCCAAACATCAGAACATATTATCTCAAAGGGCATGGAGGCTCTTTTATTTATTTGATGAAAAAGAAGTACATGACTTTTGCAGACCTGACAACTGGGACACATTTTATCCTTCAATGAAGGTGAAACAAACTCTGAAAGAAAACCATCGGACACTAACTTTTCAATAAAGACTTGACTACAATGACCAAGACGAGAATGCCAGAGATCTGGCTTATTATATTTGGATATACTTATGACGCTTTTAGAGACATGATCAGACTTGGGCTTTAGGACACTGGAGGCTGGATCTTCATTGAAGACATACATGTTTCCACGTCGCTCTCCTTTAGAGAGCATCTTCTTTGTTTGAAGATCCTTGACAAAGACAGAAGTAGAAGTAAATTCCATAGATGAATTGGTAGAGTCAACAAGCTTAGAAACAGAGACAATATTTTTCTTTATATTTGGTGCATGAACAACATCAGATAAAGGAATAGATGACTCTAACAAAGGAATGAGGATGTTGCCTATGTTTGAAATAGGGTGGTGAGTCCCATCTCCAGTTACAATATTACAACAACAACAACTACGCCTTCATCCCAAAACAATTGGGGTCGGCGATATGAACCAACAAAGAAAATCATTCTGGGTCTTCCACATGAATCCTTCTCCTCCATTCATTTCTATCCAATGCCATGTCCAGTTACAATATTAGATTTACCAAAATAAGGAGTCAAAGTAGAGAACTTACCTGCATTGCCGTGCCACATTTATAAAAGGTGTTTCATCACCTTGTTCTTGGCTCAAGAAGATTTGTTTGAAGAAAGGCGAACTTGTGCTACAAAAATTTTTGGTTTTGTATCCTCTCTTATTCCTTTGTCCATGTTGTGAGAGGCGTACGCCTCAGTACCTGAAGCGTACGCCTCAGAGGCGAGGCGCACGCTCAAGGTACTGAGGCGTTGCTGTGATGCGCCCCTCATCAACCTCCGACCAGTTGTGACCACCGACCACCGGAGTTGCTGTGCTGCAGCTGCTGCTCAGTCTTCTCCGACCACCGGACGACCGGCATATCCCTCGCTTCCGTACCAGCTGGGCGGTGGTCCTTCTCTTACTGCCTCCCCTCCCACCGCTTCACTTCCATTCCAGTTGTGAGAGGCGCGCCTCAGAGGCGAAGCGCAGGCTCAACGCCTCGCTTCGCCTCATCGCATTTAACAACCTTGCCTTTGTCTACTCTTTTTCTTTTCTTTTTATTTTTCTCTCTCTCTCCTCATATTTATTCCTCTCTTACCCTTGTAAAAGATGGATGGCAATGATAAGATCACCATCATTACTATGAAGTTAAATGATACAAACTATGTAATGTGGGCTTCGATTATGAAGCACCACATTTGGGGAAAAGGTTTATGGGGTATAGTGGATGGTTCCGATTTGGAACCTAAACTATCTCTTACCAAGAAAGAGGGTGATAAAGAGGTTCCTCTAACGGAAGAAGAGAAGAGTAAGGCGTTAGCCACTTATGAAAAGAAATGGAAAGAATGGAGGATAGGGCATGCAAAAATTATGTCATGGCTCATCAATAGCATAGACATTAAAAAATACTCTAGTCTAGCTAAGTTTGAGCATGCCGATAAGGCTTGGGAATACCTCAAAAACATGTGTTCCCTTAAAGATATTGCACATGTATGCAATTTACAAGATAAAGTTCGGACAATGACTCAAAAAGATAAAACTATTCGAGAATATTATAATGAGTTGTCCGAACTTTGGGAAGAGTTGGCTCTTCTTGAGCCCAAATGGCATTGTGCCGAAGACATCGAGCTTCGCCAAAAGCAACTCGATATGGAACATTTTTATCAATTTGTTAATGGTCTAAGGCCGGAGTTTGAATCCACCAAATCGGCCCTTTTACATCGTGGAAAAATTCCTTCTATTGTTGATACTATAGAAGAGCTCACTATGGAGGAAAATACACTTAGAAAAGGTACTCCAAAAGTTGATGATGACTCCGTTTTAGCTATATCTAGACCGGGGAATCCTACTCGTACTTACAAGCCGCCTCATTTTGGAAGGCAAAACAACGACTTTGATAAAAGAAAAGTTATTTGTTATCATTGTCATGAACCGGGGCACTATAGGCCTCAATGTCTAAAGTTAAAAAGAAGAGAAGAAAAAAGAGTTGCATCTGTTGAATCTGAGTCAAAAGATCAAGATGCACCTGTGTCTATGGCTCAACTGATGGAAATCCTTCAACCTCTTCTCAAAGGGGTATCCTCCTCAACCGAAGCCTCAACTGGAGCGACAATTGCATCTTTCTCCGGTCCAGGTAACTTTCCTTGGCTTTTAGATTCTAGTGCTTCTTTTCATATGACCCCAAATGTTAATAGTCTATCTGAATGTCTTAAAAATAACTCAAGTGTGTCAAAGGTTTTTACAGCCGATGGCACATCTCTTGAAGTAAAAGGAATAGGATGTTTTGAAAATCTTCAAAAATCCAAAAGATTTTTTATCCCAGAAGTTAGATATATCCCTAAACTTAATTTGAATCTCTTATCTGTCTCGCAAATATCTGATTATGGATGTAATATCTCCTTCTCTTCTCATGGTTGTTGGGTACAGGATCGCCAGTCAGGGAAGCTGATTGGGGAAGGCCATAGACAAGGAGGACTTTATTACATGGACTTTTTGGAATTACCCAAGAATGCATTTTGTTATAATATTCAGAAATTAGAATTGGATTTATGGCACAAAATGCTTGCCCATCCTCATATGTCTAAAATTCAATATTTTCCAAGTTTGGAAAAATTTTGTAATTCTGAAAATTTTTCTTGTAAAGATTGCATTCTTGGCAAAATGAAAAGGTTACCATTTCTTAGTAGAACTTTTGTTTCCTCACGACCACTTGAGTTAATACATTCGTATGTTTGGGGCCCCGCACCAGTTATTTCCAAAGGTGGTTATACATATTATGTCATTTTTGTTGATGACTTTTCTAGACATACTTGGATTTATTTTCTTAAACATAAATCTGATGTCTTTGCTAACTTCCAAATATTTCATAAAATGGTTAAAAATAAGTTTCAAAATGATATTTCTGTTTTTCGCACTGATTCAGGGGGAGAATTTATGTCCAACGAATTCAAAGACTATCTCAATTTACATGGTATTACACATCAAAGATCATGTCAACACACTCCACAACAGAATGGCCTAGCCGAACGCAAACATCGGCACATTATGGAAACTACTAGGACATTGCTAATTGCAAATCAAGTTCCAAAAAGTTTTTGGGCTGAAGCGGTCCTAACTGCCACCTACCTCATTAATAGGATGCCATCTTCCTCATTAAAGAATACAACTCCAATAGAAAAGCTTGTTAATTTAACTCCAGATTATTCTAGATTAAGAGTCTTTGGATGCAAATGTTTTGTTTTCACCAACAGAAATGACAAACTCTCTCCTCGTGCAATCCCATGTGCCTTTTTAGGATATGCTGATAATAAAAAAGGCTACAGGTGTTTCGATTTTCAAAATGACAAATTATATGTGTCAAGAAATGTATCTTTTTTGGAAAAAGAAAGCTTCTTTGAATTTGAAAAATCCAAGGATGTCACTGAATACTCGTTTTTAATTGATCCAACTTCAAAATCCAATGAATGTGATGTTGGATGTGACCTTGACAATGATCAAAGTCCTATTGTTGTTGAAAATGATGATAATGAAGAGCAAATCCATAGGGATGTTAGTCTACAATATTCAAGACGTAGAGAGCAAAATCTTCCATGTGCATTACAAAAATACTCTGAAGTCTCACCTAGAAGAACGTCTAGAATCTCTAAACCTCTAGAAAAATTTGTGTCTTATGAATCTTTTTCACCCACGTATAGGGCCGCCATTACATTAATACAATCATATGTTGAACCATCATCCTATTCTCAAGCAAAAAATCATATAGAATGGATAGAAGCCATGAAAATAGAATTGGATGCACTAGAAAAGGCCAATACTTGGACGATACAAGATATTCCTCCGGGTAAGAAACCTATAGGTTCTAGGTGGGTATACAAAGTCAAAACCAAAAGTGATGGGACCCTGGAAAGATATAAGGCCCGTTTAGTAGCAAAAGGATATGCCCAAGAGTATGGCATCGATTATGAAGAAACATTTGCTCCTGTGGCCCGTATGACCACTGTTAGAACTTTAATAGCCTTGGCCTCTATTAGAACATGACCTATCTTTCAATTAGATGTCAAAAATGCTTTCCTGAATGGGAATCTCGTTGAAGAAGTATACATGGAAGCCCCACCTGGTATTAGTATCCCTAAGGGTAAAGCTCTTCGTCTAGAAAAAGCTCTTTATGGTCTTAAACAGGCTCCAAAAGCCTGATATGACCGATTTAGTCATGTTATGCTTGATATTGGTTTTCAACCTTGTTTAACTGACACTGCTTTGTTTGTTAAGAAATCTGATGCAGACATCATTATTCTTCTTCTCTATGTGGACGATATGATCATCACCGGAGGCGACAAACAGGGAGTTGCAAATATCAAATCTCTTCTTAAAACTCACTTTGAAATGACTGACTTTGGTTTATTAAGATATTTTTTAGGCATTGAAGTTGCTTATTCCCCTCGGGGGTATTTGATATCTCAATCTAAATTTGCTCTTGATATCGTTTCCAGGTCTGGAATTACAGATGATAAGAATGTAGACACTCCAGAAGTTGTCAATGTTAAAATGAAAATTGATGATGGAGAACTTCTTGATGATCCTACTCCTTATAGACAGCTTGTTGGAGCTCTTTCTTATCTTTCCATTACTAGGCCAGATATAACTCATGCGGTTCATACAGTTAGTCAGTTTCAGCATGCTCCCACCTCCGTGCACATGGGGGCGATTTTGCGTATTATTAGATACTTAAAATCCTCTTTTTCACGAGGACTCTTCTTGTCTGCTTCATCTTCATTAAATTTAATTGCATATACTGATGCTGACTGGGGAGGTGATCCCAATAATAGACACTCAACTACTGGTTTTTGTGTGTTCCTAGGTGAAACCTTAATTTCGTGGAGGTGCAAGAAGCAGCAGAAAGTCTCTCTTTCCTCCACCGAAGCTGAATACAGAGCCATGACAACCACCACTATGGAGGTTGTTTGGCTGAGACGATTGCTAGCGGATATGGGAGCTAAAGCAACGCAAGCTTCAAAGATGTGCTGTGACAACAAAAGTGCGATCTACATTGCAAGCAACCAGACATTCCATGAGCGCACTAAACACATTGAGATGGACTGTCACTATGTCAGAGAGGAATACTTACATGAAACCATTGATCTGCCATATGTTACATCAGAATATCAATTAGCAGACTTCTTCACCAAGCCTCTCGCTGCTCCCAGATTTCCCTTCCTCTTAGACAAACTTTCGCTCATTGTACCATAACTTTGAGGGGGAGTGTTAAAATGTAAATTGTAATATATATATATATATATTATTTAATATTATTATATTTTCTTTTATTATTTTCTTTTTTTTCCTTTTTAGCATCTAGTTTAATAGAAACTAGATATTTGATTCAGTCAAGTTCCTGTTGGAACTTGACTGTGCAAATAGCTGTTGGACTGTAGTCCAACAGCTATAATAAATGTTGTTGGACTATAGTCCAACAGCTATAATAATAAATGCTGTTGGACTGTAGTCCAACAACTATATTAAGAGATGTTGGAATCCAACGTCTCTTTTGGAGAGCTCAAAATGAGCTCTCCTCTCTCTTCCACTTTTTTGTATGTATAGGGGTGAACCCCTTCAATGTAAACCATCCATGCTTGTTAAGCATTTTGTTCATGAATAAAGTATTATTTATTTTTCAAGTGTTCTTCCTTTTATACCCTTTCAAGGGTCATGTTTGTAGTGTCTCCAATAGACACTTGTTTGTGAGTTATTTGTGCATTTGTTGAAGACCACCATTTCATTACAAGCACGTGCCCAGGGCATATGTCCCTATCAACCGAGAACCCAAGAGAACTCTAGGTCGATCGAGTTAGGGTTTCCTCAGCAACCCACCTCAACAAGACCGAACACAGTCAATACCCAAAAGAAAAATTTCAGAAATCCTATCTTGACCGGCGTTTGGGTTGCTATTGTTGCGATAAGGAGGTTGCCGACGGCGGTGTCCTGTTGTCACACCCGAAACGAGAGGGAGATGGGAGGAAGCTAGAAGAGGGAGGCACCGAGCCTAGCAGAGCAAGAGGTAAAGGGAGAAACGAGATAGCGAGAGTGGGAGGAAGAGGGGTTCGGGGGTCCCCATTTGTAGGAGGGTGGCCTCCCGAAAAGGGAGGAAACCTCGCCGGCGGCTGCGCTGTGCTCCCCCACCCCAGCAGTGTTGTGGACTCCTGCTAGGGTTCTGAAAAAACCCTAGCAGGTTCTTATCGGGCTTACCCTGTTACTTATATATATATTGTTTCACGAGGCGCGGCTCGGGTCCAAACCCGAAACCCGAGAGCCCCTTTTTGGGTTGGATCCGTGATGGCTTACTGAAGTGGGTCCGTAGGTCGGATCCAAATGGATCCAACCGCGGATCCACACGTTACCTTTCATTTATGTGATATATTATATATATATATGATATTCTATATGGATCCCTTTATGGATCCTGGATCCGAAACTTGGATCCCAGGCTCCAAATTAATAATTTCCCATTAAAATTTCAAATGGAAAGCAGGAAAAATGCGGGTTTTACAATATATGCATTAACTGTTAGTTTAAATATTGCTTCTAATTGATCCATGCCTATTTATATATTCCACTTTGTAAAGATAGTTTGTTATTGAGTTATTCCTTCATAGAATTAATAATGAAAAATTTATGATTCATTAATATGTCTTTTGGGATAAATATATATGTTCATGATTTTCATTGTTTTCATCTCTCGTAATATTATTCTATTATGGTTGAGTTTGATAATTACTATCATGTTTATAGTTAATGACAGATCAAAGTTCTTATTTTAAATGATTTTGAAAAATGTTAAAAATTGACTTATTTTGTACGTATCTTATGCTTATGTGCGCCATCCTCTCTCCATAATATATATATATATATTTAGTTATTTCTTGTTAGATTATTCTTGTTTTTTGCTCTCTTTTACAGGTTCTTCAAATATTGGCGGGATAAATGATTTTAATAACATTTCGAGAGTATCAATGATTGATGATATTGAAGATCCTTTATATAATAGAGCATATAATTGAGTACCCTTTGAAGAAGTGCCAAATGGACAAACTTGTTGAAGTCTACGAAGACATCTTGTGTAATGTGTTTCTTTTTTGTAATTTCAAACTGATAGTGAGACATTGTAAGTTTGATGGGGGGTGTTAAGATTATTGTAATATATATATATAATATAATGATATATATTATATATATTTTTAATATATATAATATATATATGTGAGAAGTCAAACTAGTTTTGACTTACTCCCAACGGTTAGAACTCTAGCTGTTGGGAGCTAGTCAAACTAGTTTGACTTGCTCTCAACGGCTAGAGTTCTAACCGTTTGGAGCTCTCTCTCCCATTTGAGAGCTTACTCACTCTTTTCTTCTCTATAAATATGGGAGGTTGTGTGCCTTTGTAAGGTGAGAGAGTGATGGGTAGTATTAAGGTTTTTCATTATTTTTCGTTGAGTGTATTGTAGTTAGGTTTGAATGTAATTTTACTTTTGTATTTTTTTTAATGTCCATTATGAATAAAATTATCTTTTTACATTTTGATGTGTCTTTCAATTCTTAAGTTTTGTATAATGTTTTTGAGTCTTGGGGTGCATCTTGGAGTGTATTGGAATCCGCATCATTTCGTGACAACAATAGCTCAAAAAATTTCTTTGTTCCAAAAGTGAGGGTTATTCCAAAATTATATTTAAATCTTTTTTCAGTATCGTAAATTTTCGATTATAGATGTAAAGTATTATTCTCATCTAAGGCTTGTTGGGTGCAGGATCTCCAGTCAAGGAAGTTGATTGGGCAAGGCCATAGAAGATGAGATCTTTAATATCTGAATTCCTTGTATTTACCTAAAAATTTCTTTTGTAATCATGTCAAAGACATTAATTCAGATCTTTGGCATAAAAGATTAGGACATTCAAGTATATCCAAATTATCTCATTTTTCATTTTTGATTTTTTTTTGTAAAGATAAAGATTTTGTATGTGAAGATTGTATACTTGAAAAAATGCAAATGATACCTTTTGGATCTAGAACCTCCATGTCTAATGAAAATTTTGAATTAGTGCATTCGGATGTACGGGGTCTCGCTCTCGTTATGTCAAAAGGTAGTTATTCATATTATGTTATATTCATAGATGATTTTAGTAAACATACTTGGATATACTTCCTCAAACTTAAATATGAAGTTTTTTCATGTTTTAAAAACTTTCATAATCTTGTTAAAAATCAATTTGAAACAAATATTAAAGTCTTCCGCTCTGACTCAGGGGTAGAGTTTCTTTCAAATGAATTTCAATTGTATCTAAAAATACTTGAAATCGTACACCAAAAATCTTGTCCTAGGACTCCTCAACAAAATGACATTTCCGAATGAAAGCATCATCACATTACTAAAATTACTAGGACCTTATTTCAAAAGAAATTCCATTTTTTTTTGGACCAAAGCAGCTCTAAATGCACTGTATTTAATAAATAGAATGCCTTTTCAAACATTGAAAAACAAATCTCTTATTGAAAACTTTTTAAAATTCCTCCTGACTTGAAAAGGTTAAGGGTATTTGGATGTAAATGTATTGTGCTTCTTGAAAAATATAACAAACTTTCTCCTAAAGCTATAAAATGTGTCTTTCTTGGATATTTTGAAAATAAAAAAAGGCTACAGATGTTATGATCAAACAAATGATAAGCTTTATGTTTCTAGAAATGTTATCTTTCTTGAAAATGAAAATGGATTTGATTTTGAAAAACCTAAGGAAGAATCCGATTATGCTTTCTTATTTGATTTGTTACCTAAATCAAATAATGAAATTGTTGATAATGGCATTGGTAATTTCGAGTCTATTAACGACTCAAGTGAAAAAAGAGAATCATCTCATAATCTCCTATAATGCTCTAGACGAGATAATGGGGAACATTCATGTGCGCTTGAAAGATATAATCAATCAACAAATGTTAAAAAAACTAGTGTTAGAAGATCTGGATGAATACATAGGCCTCCAAATAGATTCGTTTCTTATGAATCATTTTCTCCAAACTATAGGACTTCTTCTAGCCATTCATTCATATCATGAACTCTCTAACTACAACAAAGCTAAAAACACAAAAGAATGTGTTGAAGCCATGAAAATAGAATTAGATGCATTGCATAAGGCTCATACTTCGGCAATTCAACATCTCTCCAAAAGAAAGAAAACAATAGGACGTAGATGAATTTTTAAAATCAAAACAAAAAGTGATGGGTCCCTAGAAAGATATAAAGCAAGATTAACTGTGAAATGATACTCTCAGGAATATGGAATAAATTGTGAGGAAACTTTTACCCCAGTAGCTCGTATGACCATAGTTAGGGCTCTAGTTGCAGTAGCATCCATTAGAAAATGACTTATATATCAGCTAGATGTTAAAAATACATTCTTAAATGAAAATTTAAATAAAGAAGTGTACATAGATCCTACCCCTGGTTTTACTATTGAAAATGGTATGGTTCTTCGTCTTCAGCAAGCTTTATATGGACTTAAACAAACCCCTAAAATATGATATGATCGGTTATACTGTATTAAATCTTGGATTTAGATCTTGTTACACTGACACTGCTCTTTTTGGAAGATCTACAGGTACCTCACTTATCATTCTCCTGTTATATGTTGCTATGATCATCACTGAAAATGATCAGAAGGAAATTGAAGAAATTAAAATTATACTTAAAAAAACTTTTGATATGACTAACCTTGTTTTTTTGAGACATTTTTTAAGAATTGAAATAGCTTACTCGCCAAGAGGGTACATTTTGTCTCAAATCAAGTATGTAGCTGATATTGTTATGCGCTCGACATTCGCTGACACAAAATATGCCGATACTTCTAAAGTGATAAATGCAAAAATGAGAGCTGAAGACGAGGTGTTATTAGATGATCCAACTCTTTATAGACAACTTATCGGATCATTAATGTATCTATCCATTACCAGGCCAGACATTGCGCATGCTGTACACACTGCAAGTCAATTTCAACATGTGCCCACATCGGTTCACATGAGTGTAGTATTAAGAATAGTTCGATACATCAAGAAAACTATATCTAAAGGGCTATTCTTATCCTCTTCATCATCTTTAAATCTTATTGGTTATACTGATTCTGACTAGGGAGGTGATCTCAATGACCGCCACTCAACTACAGGTTTTTGTGTGTTTGTAGGTGATTTTCTCATCTCTTGGCGATACAAAAAACAACAGAAAGTGTCTTTATCTTTCACGGAAGCTGAGTATAGGGCGATGGCTACAACCATTGAGGTCATGTGGACGAGAGCACTACTTTCAGATATGGTGTTGATGTGTCAGAATCTTCAAAACTGTGTTGTCATAACAAAAGCGACATATACATAGCCAACAATTACACATTTTATGAGCGAACAAAACATATTGAGATGGATTGCCACTATGTTCGCGAGGAGTATTTGAAGAAAACGATTACTTTGCCATATGTTTAGTTCGAGTTTCAGATTGCGGACTTCTTCACCAAAGCTCTTCCTCTACCCAAATTCTTGTATCTTCTGGACAAAATTTTGATGATTTCACTGTAAGTTTTAGGGGGAGTGTTAAAATATTGTATATATACCTGACTGATATACGTATATCAGTTAGGGGTATTCTGGTCTTTTTACACTTTGTATTTAGTACAGTCCGTTAGGGACTGAGATGCATTTTTTTATTTTTCTACGTTTCTTGTATTAAATGCCAGTTGACCGTTGGGAGGCAGTCCAACGTACTACCGTTGGAAGGCAGTCAAACGACTGTTGGACTGCTTCCCTTATTCAAAGTGAGGCTCTATAGATAGCGCCTCACTCTACTCTTGTAAATCAATGCTCTTAGAAGCATTTCATGTGAAGTTATAAAGATCTTTTTTATATAGGCTTTTTGTACCTTTGTGTTAGTGTGTAGTTCATATTTCTTACCTCTTTTATGAGATTGTGATCGGCCCATTAGAGACCACGGTTTTGTTGTACACTTGTGTAGCCCTTTGTTGGTATTGTTGTAACGACCACAATCCATACCCTTTGAAAATGCAGAATATTTTTTTTTCTAAGAGTTGCGGAAACCTTCCCAGAGATCTGGGGTCCTCACAGTTCTAATTTCCATTGGATAGCCCAACCACCACAAACGAACTTGCAACCATCATCCATAAGAACCAACTAAAACTCTTTTATTAATGAACCAATAAAAGTCTCATACACAACTCAAAAGTGAAGTAACAACTGCAGAAATTAAAAAGAACTAAAAGAAACAAAAATAGAGCCACTCTGTCCCCTGCTGAAACTGACAAGCTCAAGTATCACTCTCATCTATCCCCAGTAGCCGGTCCAGCCTCACTGTTCACCATGTCCTGTAAAAAACCAACAAAGTAGGGTGTCAGAACCGAAATTCTGAGCACAACTACTTCTAAAGAAATCAGGTGAGACAAAGAACATGGATAATATTTCATGCAATGATTTGAGTGAGTGCAGATATAAAATTTGCAGCATTCAAATATCCATACCTACCAACATTTACATATGCTCACCAGTCAAGAACAATAAATCCGTATCATATATCAAGAACTAAATAACCAAACCTTGCAGCATGATTTCAAGAAGTAAACCATATGCTATCACCAAATCATGTCATGATATAGAGGATGATTCAAACATGCATGATCTAATGCATAACAGGAAAATGCATGATTATGTGCAATGCATGATTTCTTCTGTTATCTTTCATTTAAGTTTCATCTTTCCATATGCATGCCCTATTAAATGCACGCAGCTTTAAGTTCCTCTTTTTAATTACCGTTGCCCGCGGATACACCAAACGGGTACAATCCCCGAGGTCAAGTAGGTTCCCAGGGTAGCTTAGCACACAATTTGTATTTTATTACTGGGTTCCAACTTAGCCATCGACCGAATCACCTTCAGAACATTAGACCTCCACATCTAATGTCGGGGACACAAGGGACACCCTACGCCCACAAGTGCCACTTTCTTGGTACCATAAACAACAGCTGTGTCAAACACACCACTCCCGGGTAAAGTGGCGGACTCTCCCTAAAACCGTAGCCAGGAGAAAGAACCTCAATATCGGGTTCAGGGGACCAGATTACAACACACAAAGTTTTTGTATCCTCACAGTCGGATCTCTAAGATTCTCATACTCCAGATGAGATATCCCAGAATGTATATTACACTGTTTTTATTCATTATAATTTTATTGCAGTTTATTCTTTAAGTTTGCAACACCATATGCAAAAGTAAAGTGAAAACCCGCATCCTTCCTTGCGGGGGCCCTTACGGAACTCCAACCCGTATAATCAACTAGAACAGCGTAGTAGTGTGCCAAACCATCTTATGTGGTTCAAGTGATGTAGTTAAAACATACGTGAAAACAAACCAAACCCACGGCTCTCCAGGCCGGTGATGGTCCATTTAGGCCATTAAAGCATCACATAATAAAACCAAAGTAGTACTTATTCATACACTAAGCCAGAGTGTCAAATGCGTGTATATTCATGCAAATATAAACCCAAACATGTACATGTAATTACTCAACCATATGCACTTTTACTATGTTTGGTAGCTATATCATATACGTGTATTAACCAATGCACATTTCCTTTGAGTGTGAGTGTGCTCATAAATTACACATACTCATCAAGCATACATGCTTACAAAAATCTCAATAACTTGGTAGTTAAATGACAACGCATTCTCACACTAATGATAGCATCACCCGGACAATGAACCACTGCTTAGCAAGATAAACCACATATACATATTGCTGGGCAGAACTTATAATTTTCATACATGAACACATATGTCAACCTAACATGAATGAACAGTATTAGCGTTATGAACAACATACAAAAATAAATTCAATGAAGACTTAATCTATCTGTAACCCAACCATTGTTGATCAGTAAGTGATATATTGCAGCCTAATCCATGATAACAGTAACAGTAAATGTTGCCGAGCAAATTGTAGTCTAATCAAAAGTACATAATCATGTGTTTATATTTTTGTTTTTACCATGTAACGTAATCACAGTTCCGAACCCTGATTGATGAAATTATATACGTGTTGAATCGTAGTTAAAGATTGTCAAGTTGTCCTTACTAAAACTCATTCTACTTCAATTCATCAAATTGCACATTCTCAGACCAACACTCAATTCAATATTAACTTTCAGAACACAGACTGATGAAACTCAATCATGTCCATAGAACACAACATACCTAAACCGAGATTAAAAATAAAATCAGCCCCTGTGGATTTAACACCCATTTTTACAACAAATTTTTTTATTCCTATGTCGTAGTAATACAACCCAAAGATAAGTGGGTTCCTAACTAGTCCATTCCCAGCAAAATTTTTATTAAGGCTATTCAGTTAGGAAAAAATAGTTTTGTTTCTAAAAAGATACACAAGTTCAATCCCAGCCTTAATGTCAATTGCCATTCACTTTAGAATCAGTCAAGTTGGATGATAGTTAAGTTGTGAGACTACTCATTCATATCGAGTATTCTGTCTAAGGTGACAGAAGTATTGGATGCTATTATTAGGCTCAGAAATTTTAGTTCAAACCACTCCTTCAAGATTCCTTACATATAGACAAACTATTAACAGGAAAACAAACACACCTAAAAGATAAATGGATCAAAATCTATGAAATGTATGCAAGGACGTTGTTCCACATGGGTGAAGTATTGGATACGGTTCATTTTAGGTTCAATCCATTCAAATTTCTTATTCACATATAAACCTTAATACTACCAGTAAACGCATCCCAAGAGAAAGCATTTTCAGCAAATTCAAATGAAGCTTAAGAGAATATAAACAAATATTTCTGAAAAAAATACTTTGGTATGTTAAGAGGTGCGCTTCCAAGTAAGTTCCAGGAGAATATTTTACAACTATTTAATTTGTTGTGAAAAAGATGCATGTTTGGAAACAGTACTGCAGGAAGCCAAAAATGCAATGCAAACATAATAGTTTTTCCTCTTTTTTTTTCGCATGAATTCAATAGGCACCATGGGGTTTCTCGTTTCCTAACTAAGAAACCCCCAAATCTGGGAAATCTCTAAGGAACTCGGGACCTCCATGGCTGGGACATCCACTACCTCAGCCGACCCCTCTTCCCCCCCCCCCCCCTATCGGCCTGATTTGGGGATTTTACGGGTTAGGGTTAGATCAAAATAACCCCATCAATTCGTGAAAACCCAGAGGGTAGCCATCTAACGGACTTCCATGGCTTCTCATCTCAAACCCTTACTCGAAATCGAACCCCTGTTCGATCCCTCACCAAGATTCAACGAAGACCCGTACCTTTTTTATGAGATTTCCGACGATCGGAGACTGGGGACGCGAAAGCAGGGCCACGGCTGACGCTGCTCACTGCTGCCGTGGCCTTCGGTGGTTGCTGGTGGCAAAACTCGTCGGCGACAAGATCTCCCTCTGGCGTGCGCACACTGACAGAGAGAGAGACCGAGTGAAGAGGGCGAGACCCCCTCTCCACTCCCCCCTTTATCGGCCCCAAAACCCCTCCTCTACCGAGAGGTGCGGGGTCGGTTACGCCCTGCGTAACCCCCCCCCCCCCCCCCCCCCCCCCCCCCCTTGCCCCCCTTTCTTTTTCTGTTATGGCTTTATCGGGTTGCCCTTTTTTTTTCTTAAAAAGGCTGTTACACAGGGTGGGGCTCGGGTCCAGACCCGAGACCCATAACCCGACTCCAAACCGTATGGATCCACAAGTTGGATCCAAATGGATTCAACTGTGGATCCTCGGATTAACTTTTAAAAATTAAAATTTTATTTATTTATGATTATACATATATATATATATATAGATATATTAAAATATATATATGTATATGGATCCGGTATATGGTTCCCATACCCATCTACGCACCCCTATTAAATAATTATTCTCCGAATTATTTAATTAATTAAAAATTATTGTACTTATACATACATATCAAATTTACGAGGTAAATTTATTCGAAAAATCTCTTTATGGGTCCTGGATCTGAAATTTGGATCCCAGGCCCTAATTTAGAAAAATACCCGTTATTTTCCAATAAACTTAAACAATTAGTTGTCAAAAATTGAGGTTATTACAATTGTATTCGTGCACCATTAATTCATTACACAGTGGGTGTGGGAAAGGCTGGGCTATCTTGAACCTAGCTGTGCTTATCAGCGATTGTGTTGTACTTGTCTCTATTTTGAGGCCGAGGGAAGGTTATGACAAGACGATCAAATTATGACTCCTTTGTGCTATGCTGCAGAAGGTGCATGTGACTTCACTTGGCCGTCTAGATCATCATATTCTGAAGATGCTTGACATGGAGGCTCAATATCAAAAATCGATCTTGATTTTCATTATTCTTTCTTAACCAAGTGGTTGGGAAATCTAAATTTGGGTTTGATCCTAATGGAAACATGGAAGCAGGTTAGCAAGCCAAAGTCATGCTTTATAGTTTTGTTCAAGAAGGGGTCAGGATTGAGGGATGCATATTGGCCATTTGTTTCTCAAGGCCACTTGCAAACTGTGCTCATTTAGAAAACCATATTTGTGGAAGAATGTGGCTTTATAGTTGCTGGTGATACATTGCGAATATTGCCTAAGCTACATATCTTCTGTTCTGTTTCTTTTCAGCTATGTCACTACATGATTTTATGATAACAAGTTTTCTTTTGGCTCTCAGCTGAAAGAAAATCTGGGTTGATACTGGGTAACCAATCCGCCTTATGTCTTGATCTTAATCAATTCTTTTGCATTTTGAGAGGTCCGTCAAACACACTTTGCTGCTAGTTGTTTTGTGAACAGGATTTGATATTCCATGCTTACTCAAGTGCCGTTGAAGTGGGGCATGATGCTTGGATCACTCCATGATAAATATCGAAGAAAGTCTTACTGGTAGGTATTAGAATATGGATTGGATATGGATCTAATAGAAGATCCATATCATCCACAGCTATTCACGTGTATGTTTTATATTCTAATGTAATATGTATTACTAATACAGGGCACTTTCGTCCATGTAAAAAGAATTGTAACCCTATTAAGTCTAATGATGGATTACTGCAGCCATTAAGAAAAAGAAACACAAGGCTGCCGATTCCCAAGAAGGCTCTATCCTCTCTCCTTCCACTCTCTTGATTTCTTCAACAATTTTGTCATGGTATCAGAGCAGCGATACTTCTGGGCGTGAAAGGTCTTTCTCAGTGACGTCAACAGGTGACATTTTATTTATCATCTTTCAGTTTCTCTCTTGTTTCTTTTCGACAGGTTGCGATCTGTCACCTGACGTCTTCTCCTTCCTCTTCTGTCTTCGTCTGCTACACGATCTGTCCCCTGACGTCTTCTCCTTTCTCTTCTATCTTCATATGCTAAAGGTTCGCCATCCATATCGCAGATCTGAAACACATTCAGATCTGCTGCGTGTCTTCAACAGATCTGAAATAAATTCAGATCAGCTCTCGTTAGTCGTCGTTCTCCTATCTTCAGTTCTACTGCAGCCATAAAACAAAAAAATATATATATTTGTCTGTCGTTCTCTCTTCAGATCTGTTGTTTTTCTTTTAACCCTAAAGTAAGTTTCATGTATCTGTGTCTTTAGGTCTCATGTCCACCATCTTCATATATTCCTGTTTTTCTTTTGACTGAGCCCTACAACTAGCAACTGAATCTCCGTTATTCTTCACCAGCCGATCTTGACGTGTAGGTTATCTCACGTTTTCTTCTCCTTTATTCCGGTCTTATTTTTAATTTGAAGCCGACTTTGATGTGTAGGTTATCTCACGTCTCCTTCTTTATTCTGGTCCTATTTTCAACCTGAAATCAGTTACACAATCTTACTTCACTGATTTGATTTCAGTTTTCTCTTCAAAGTCATTATTCTTGTTCTTAATTCCTCTTAACTTTAAATATAAAATTTCCAAGGTCTGTAAATGTATACTTATGCCAATTCTAGTCTTTCTTCTAATTTCCTGGGGCAGCTAGTTTCTGAAAAACTAAATACAAACAACTATCTGACTTGGAAAAGGCAGATTACTCCTTTCATTCGAAGTCAAGATCTTTCAGGTCACTTGGATGGTTCAACTCCAGTGCCTTCAGAGTTTATTACACAAGAAGCAAAAGAGGAACGAGGGTTGCCAGACATCGTTCACAACCCTGCATTTGTTGCTTGGATGAAGCGCGATCAGGCTTTCGTCGCGTACATCACTTCCACATTGTCACAAGAAGTATTAGTTTATATTCCTGATGATTGCACAACTAAAGTATTGTGGAAGACTCTAGCTCAGACCTACTCTCATATATCAGAGGCTAAGGTGTTATTTCTCAAGCGTGAATTACAGCTTTTAAAAAAGGAGTCAATGACCATTATTGAGTTTTTAAATCAAGTCAAAAGCATCATAGATCAATTAGCAATTGTCGACTATCTAGTGTCAGATAAAGAAAAAGTGCAGCAGATGCTGAGTGCCCTAGGATCAAAGTATAATGTTCTTGTCACTTCTTTATTGTGCTTGCCTACGCTGCCCAGTTTTGAGGATTTACGTGCTAAACTGTTCCAGTACGAGATGTCTTTGAAAAGTATGTCAGATGCTTCAGCAGGGCAATCATCTACGCATGATGTTCTTGCCACAGGCATGACTGTTGATCATGCACGAGGAGATCCCTCCTATAGAGGGGGACGCGACAGAGGCAGAGGAGCACAAATCCAGCGTGGACGTGGGTAGCACTACCTACGCCAAATTTCACTGTCGGCCTTTCAAAGAGTGTTCCCACATGCTACCAGTGCAATAAATGTGGTCACATCAAAGCTAATTGCTGGTTCAACCCCCAAAATCGTAATAGAATACAAAACCATAGAAATGTTGCTACATCAGGAACTATGGGTACCTTTCGGGTCAGTGATGATGCCAAGGATCTTCTCTTGTCTGCAATGCCAACTTGAACTTGAAACAAAATGATGATGGAATATGGTATGTAGACTCTGGGGCAGCAACTCATGTCACTGGCAATGCAGGTAAGTTCTCTACTTTGACCCCATATTTTGGTAAATCTAATATTGTAACTGGAGATGAGACTCACCACCCTATTTCAAACGTAGTCAACATCCTCATCTCTTTGTCTGAGTCTTCATTCATTCCTTTATCTAATGTTGTCCATGCACCAAATATAAAGAAAAACATTGTCTTTGTTTCTAAGCTTGTTGACTCTACCAATTCATCTGTGAAATTTACTCCTACTTATGTTTTTTGTCAAGGATCTTCAAACGAAGGAGATGTTCGCTAAAAGAAAGCGACGTGAAAACATGTATATCTTTAATGCAGATCCAACCTTCAGTGTCCTGAAGCCCAAGTCTGATTATGTCTCTAAAAGCGTTCTAAGTATAACCAAATGTAATAAGCCAGATCTTTGGCATTCCCGTCTTGGTCATTGTAGTCAAGTCTTTATTGAAAAATTAGTGTCCAATGGTTTTCTTTCAGAGTCTGTTTCACCTTCATTATTGAAGGACAAAATGTGTCGTCTGCAAAAGTCATGTACTTCCTTTTTATCAAATAAATAAAAGAGCTTCCATGCCTTTTGAAATAATATGTTCTGATGCTTGGGGCCCAACCCCTAATCCTTCCTCTTCTAGAAGTAAATATTATATATCTTTTATTGACAATTTCTCTTGCTTTACCTGGATATTCTTTATGAAACACAAATCAGAAGTTTTTCTTATTTTTCGTCACTTTCATGCCTACGTTAAAACTCAATTCTCCCAAAATATTCAAATTCTCCAATGTGATGGAAGTGGTGAGTATTCCTCCAAAGAATTTTTAGATTTTCTCCAAGATAATGGGATACATCGTAGAGTTTCTTACCCGTACACTCCACAACAAAATGGAATTGCCGAACGTAAACACAAACATATTGTGGAAAGTGTAATGAGTATGATGCATGGTTGTAACTTGCCTATTAGTCTTTGGACATAAGCTTTTCATTACTGCCACTCATGTGATAAATCATCTTCCTATGCCTATTCTTGAAAATCAGTCTCCCTATTATGTTCTATTTGGTGTACATCCTGATTATGATGAGTTACGAGTTTTTGAATGCACATGTTATGTACATATTGATAAATCCATGAAAACTAAATTTCAGGACAAAGCCTTTATATGCCAATTTGTAGGTTATGCAGATGAACACAAGGGTTACAGGTGCTATGATCCTGCCAATAAGAAGATTAGAATCTCCAGAAATGTTGTTTTTAATGAAAATAGTTTTCTAGGAATAAAGCAGGTCACAATCGTGGACATATTGACGCAGTTGCTAATTGGTATGATCCATGGCTCAGTGCTGAACTTATTTCACATGCTGCTGAACATACTACTTTGGCTCCTGAGAGCATACATGATGAGACCGTTTCAGATGAGGTATCACAAACAATATGTCTGAGATACAAAAAAAATGTCTATACCAGGAGACCCAGAGAGCAAACAGATGTACCTGCTGGAGAACACGTGGCATTGTCCAATAACAGAGAGGCACCAAGAAGATCAGGCAGGATAAGACACCCTATTGAAAAATGGGTTAGTTATGATAACTTTTCTATGGATTTTCAGATTTTTCTATCCAAGATTGAAAAACACGAGGAACCACTTGGTTTTTGTCAAGCTATTCAATCTAACAAATGGATTGAAGCGATGAATGAGGAGATCGAGGCACTCCATGAGTGTCAAACATGGGAGATAGTTGGTCGTCCCCAAGATAAAAATGTTGTTGGCTCAAAATGGGTATATAAGATTAAATATAAACTGGATGGTAGTATTGAACGGTACAAGGCACGTCTTGTTGCCAAAGGTTTTACTCAAGAATACAATCAAGATTATGATGAGACATTTAGCCCAGTGGTGAAAATGAAAACTATTCGCATTATACTTGGCCTGGCAATTGAACATGGGTGGACCTTTAGTCAGCTTGATGTTAAAAATGCATTCCTTTATGGGGGTTTAAAAGAAGAGGTCTACATGGAGCAACCTCAAGGTTATGCAGAGGGAGACCCAAAAGAATATGTATGCAAATTAACCAGAGCTTTGTATGGTTTAAAGCAAGCCTCCAGGTCATGGTTTGAAAGCTTCTCCTTAAAGATTCAGAACCACGGTTTCTTTCGTTCCCAACTAGATCATTCTCTATTTATATACAGGGAACTACTATAGTTTTCTTACTTATATATGTTGATGATATCGTGATGACTGATAATGCTCCAGACCATATTCAACAAATTAAAGTTTTACTAAGTATGCGATTCAAGATGAAAGATCTTGGGGAACTGAGATATTTTCTTGGTGTGGAGGTGGACAGAAATGATGAAAAAATGTCATTAACTCAACACAAATACACTCTTGATCTTCTGGCCAAAGAAGGAATGACATATTGTAAACCTCTGCCTACACCCAGTGTTGTCAATCAAAAGCTCAATATTTGTGATGGTGAGTTATATCCTGATGCAAGCAAGTATCGCAGTTTAGTGGGCATGTTACAGTATCTTACTTTTACTAGACCAGACATTGTATATTCTGTAAATCAAGTATCTTAGTTCATGCATGAACCGAAGACTGGTCACATGGATGCCGTCAAACGTATTCTTCGTTATCTAAAAGGCACGGTGGGTGATGGACTCACATATGTACAATCTTCATGGGGGATACCAAAACATGACATATTGGCCTATACATATGCAGACTGGTTAGGGGACCCAGATGAGAGGAGGTCTGTTTCAGGATACTATATTTTTATTGCAAGAAATCTTGTCTCATGGAGTAGCAAAAAACAGAGGGCTGTGGCAAGATCTAGCACAGAGGCAGAGTATAAATCTATGGCGGCTACTACAGCAGAAGTGACCTGAATTAGGCATCTACTTACAGAGATGGGAGAGAATATCTCAAGTTCGAATCTTATATGTGATAATAGAAGTGCTATACAAATTGCGTTCAATCTTGTTCATCACAGTCGGACTAAGCATACTGAGAATGACCAACATTTCATCAGACAAAAGATAGCAGACAAAGAGATTGAACCGGTTTATGTGTCTTCAGAAGACCAAGTTGCTGATATGTTCACAAAAGGTCTCACAAGTAACCGTTTCTGGTATCTGAAGAACAAGTTGCACATGGTTCACTCCCATGCACAACTTGAGGGAGGGTATTAGAATATGAATCGGATATGGATCCAATAGAGGATACATATCATCCACAGCCATTCACGTGTATGTTTTATATTCTAATGTAATATGTATTACTAATACAGGGCACTTTCATGCATGTAAAAGAATTGTAACCCTATTAAGTCTAATGATGGATGACTGCAGCCATTAAGAAAAAGAAACACAAGGCTGCCGATTCCCAAGAAGGCTCTATCCTCTCTCCTTCCACTTTCTTGATTTCTTCAACAGTTTTGTCAGTAGGGAAGGGAAGGGAAGGTCCAAAATTGTCTGCCCATGGAGTTCATATATTTGTGATGTCATGATGCACCCACTGCATGTTTGGCGTTGTTAATTTTAATCTTCATAACGATGTCATAATGTACATGTTTCAGTATGCTAACAGAAACAGGTCCTAGTCTCAGGTGTCAATTGGCTGCCCAAATGTGTGAGATCACTGTAATGGATTGAAATGTGGTCAATAGCCCCATATTTCTGTTTCATAATACATCCAAACCAGTGTAAATCCTCCTTTCTGTTTCATAATACATCCAAACCAGTGTAAGTCCTCAAGTTTCATGATACATTCAAATCTGTGCAAGTCCACTTCCTTGCATGAACCTGAGCATCATACACGTCACATCTTATTACATGTCAATCCTGTTTGGTTGTTTCATCATAAACCCCATTATATAGGAGAAGGTTGTATGTATTTCATAGTCACCTATATCACCGCTCTTTTGAAAATATTTAAATATTATCAGCAATTTAGGGTAAGCTAATAATATTGTCAAAACTTTTCAAACTTATTTCCTTATATCTTTGCAAGAAAAATAATACAAAACCTATTATTTTTTTATCCTATTATTTTTTATATTTTTAATTTTTAAAATTACCAAGATTTTCTGAGAAAAACCACTTATTAAAAATCTCTCCGAGAAAACCCCTCGGAGAAATTACCTTGAGTGATACATTCATCTATGATTTATTTTCATAAATGGAGTTATCACTCACACTTTTTCTTGGGAGGGATGGATAAATGGCTTTAATGCTTCTCAAATATGGTAACATTTAATAGCAGGGAGGGGATTCAGAAGATGGGTCTTGGCCCTTGGGATATGTGCTGATTTTTCTAAGTTATTCCAACTGGGGGTAAGAAAGACATCATTTAAACATGAACCA
Organism: Nuphar pumila; assembly: GCF_984573655.1. NCBI lineage: Eukaryota > Viridiplantae > Streptophyta > Magnoliopsida > Nymphaeales > Nymphaeaceae > Nuphar > Nuphar pumila. Next base: position 112,899,338 of record NC_143255.1, on the reverse strand, counting down.
TTATAACTAGGGGTGGCAAAACCTGACCCGACCCGCCAACCCGCCTCTTAGGCAGGTTCGGGTTTGGAAAAAACAAACCCGTTTAATAAACCTAACCTGTTTATTAAACGGGTCGGGTTCGTGTTAGGGGTATGCCAACCCGCCTGACCCGTTTAATAAGCGAGTTAGGCGGGTGGGTCAACCCGCCAGCCCGACCCGTCGACCCGCGAACCTAAGAACCCGTTTACCCGACCCAACCCATTTATTAAATGGGTTGGCGGGTCGTGTCGGGTTACCCGTTTATTAAACGGGCCGGGTTCGTGTTTGCCACAGCCGACCCGTTTAATAAACGGGTCGGGTTTGGGTTGAGGTATGCTGACCCGCCAACCCGTCGGGTCGACCCGCCAACCTGACACGATTGCCACCCCTAATTATAACTTTATCAGAACTGCAGAAAATGACCAGATTTGGGACATTAGAGTAGAAGGGGTATTTTTCAAGTAAGAGTGATGCAGAGCATCCAGACCATTCTACACTTTACAAGGAACAGGAGGAGGATCCACCAATGGTTACCCGATCTTGGAAAGCTTACCCAAAACATCCAACCCAAATTCGACCCATTTGGGTCCAAATGGATCTTTAGGGCATTTTGGTAAATTCACTTCAGTGATTTTCTAAGAATTTTGATTCCCACATCTTAGAAAATTTACTCTTATTTTTTGTTCATATTTTGTGAATTTCAAAACCTCAAAATTTTTTGTATTATTATTATTTTTTATTTTTTTATTTTTGATAGGGGTTGGATCTTACGGATCCGGATAGTTCTAGTGCCCCTGTAGGATCCGTTTTGTGGTACTAGAGGGTGTAGTGGGTCCGTGGGTAGATTTTTTATTTTTAGATCGAATTCTGAATCTAAATGTGTATGTGAGTCCGCTTGACAAATGGTGTAATATGATTGGTTTTGAAGGGAGGTGGCCACTTACGTGGCCAACCTTATTGGGCTTGAGAGGAGGTGCCGCCCACTTTGGCCCATCCTTTTCTTTGGCTTGGTTCCTCATTGGCCGGCCAAGAGGAGAATGAGACAAAAAATTTAAATGTGGGATTCTCATTGGTCACCAAGGAGGTGTCTTCTCCCATGACCAATGAGAATCAAGGGGGCCTTAACTCCCCCATTTAAGGCTTCCCAAAAGTCGTGTAGGGATCTTTTGCTAACTTTGAAAAAAATCTGGAAAAGAAAAGAGGAAAATGGAGAAACTCGCGAGCCTTGGGAGTTAAACGTGAGCCTTTGGGAAGTGTCAAACTCGTGAACTTGGAGAAGGGGTTGCTTTGGAGCTACTTTGGGCTGAGCGTGAGCTGTGGGAGAGAACTTGTGAGTTCCAATTCGGTGAGTGAAGAAGTGCTGGACCGATTGGAGGTCCCCTTTGTACGTCCCTTCCTTAGCTGTGCTTCCTGCTGAACCATGTGAAGAACCGAACTTGTGGGTAACGTTTTTGGAGCTGCTGGACACCAACCTGATGCCGTGTGCATTGGAGACCTTGGAGTTGCCGTGAAGCTCATGTGGGAGCTGAACTCGTGGCCACACTTCCAGATATTTGTTCCTTGCGTTAAAATCCTTTTATCATTTTGTATGCTTGAATCGTTAGAGGTGTCAAATCCATGTTAACGTGTTGGTCGAAATTACTCTGTTATGAATGTGGGAAATGAGATCTGATTGAATAGGGTTTGATATTTCTATGCTAAAATCTTATGAGTGTTGTTGGAGTTTTGTGGACTAATTTGAAGGGTCATTAAAAAAAAGCTGTGTGGGATTCTTTTCCCCTTTCGTTCTCAATTTGTTGGTCGTAGTCTGAGATTGGACGGATCTGATTTAAGAAAATATTTTGTCCTTTTCAGCGAATTTTCTGTCTGATTATCTGATGCAATCTCTTGTTTGAGTCCTTTGGACAACACTAAGTAGATGTCCTTTCGTTGTAGTCATTTTTTATTGAAAGGCTTATGTGTGTTCTTGCTGGTATGCCTCCTTGATTTGATGTGTTAAGGTCTGAATGTATGACGTCTGAATTTTTTCCCTGAACTTGCAACAATCTGTCCATCGAATTCATGCTGTGATTAGGGATGGCAGTGGGGCGGGGCGGGGGACAAGGTCTCCACCCCCGCCCCGCCCCGCCTCCCTGGCGGGGATGGATTTTATCCTCCACCCCCGCCTTCACCCCCGTTTCATGTCCTCCATCCCCGGTTCAAACGGGGATGAGGTGGGGCGGGGCGGGGCGGGGAAAAGTGCACGTCCATCCCCGCCTCCACCCCCGGACGGGGATGGATTTTAACCTTCGTCCCCGCCTCCATCCCCGTTTCATACCCTTCATCCCCGGTCCAAACGGGGCGAGGCGGGGCCCCGCTTTCCCCCGGTCCACTGCCATCCCTAGCTGTGATTGAATTGGTGAAACCCTGATTATACATCAACTGATTGTGCGTCAGACTCTAGTTTGTGTGAGCTGCTGTCCCAGTTCTGCTGAATTAAACATGGTTTCTATTAATTTTCTGTTTCTGCGTTAACTGAGCGACTTGCTTGCTGTTGCATTACTTTAAATATTTTTGCCGTTATTGGAATATTTGGTGATTAATATTGAAGTGCCACTTTATTTTGAATCGTAAAGTTTGGTGGGAGTTGGAGAAGATATATCGGAGTGTTTGCTGCAGGTCACATTCATTTCCATATATATATATATATATATATATATATATAAATATATATATATACATTGGATCCTAGTCCTTAGTTGAACTTAGCGTGGGTAGTTTCTTATTTTTCTAAAAATCTAAAAAAATATTTGTTTTCAAAAATTATTTCCCGTTGAGAAAGTAGTTGCTTCTGCATCGTACACTTGACGTGTACTCTTGTGGCCGACTTCCATAGTCGTGCTACATCAAAGAGTTTCCAGAGAGCATGGGCCTCACAAGCCAAATTCAGTATTGCCATATAGTCAGCAACATAAGGGACATGGCCCAGATGAACAAAAGGTGCATGGAGGGAATTCATAGTCAAGATCTGATACCAAGTTTTGGTTGAAGAATGGGTTTAGTGCTTCCCTTACAAGGTTTTACTTGGTTTCCGGACCAAGGTTGTCAGACTAGGAAGCGGAGCGAGAAATGATATGGGAAGCGGAAGCGAGAAGGGATGCATTTTAAAATGTATAGGAAGTGGGAAGCGAGGAATAAAAAAAGGCAATAAGAATTGAATGAAAATAGAAATGAAACATAAATAAAAACTAAAACAAATGTGACTATTCTTAAATTTCATGATTTTTTAACAAAATCTAAAAATAATGACTGTCACTTTAGAGAAAGTACATGGAAATGAGTGAGAAGCATGAGAGGAAACACATAAAAAACATGAAAACTAGAGTGAGAAAACATATAAGAAGAATAGATGAAGTGTGTGGGAAGCCTCTGAGAATCGAGATTCCCATCAAGATTCGGAAGCGAGGAGTATCACGTTTCCGGGATGCAGGCTTCCCAACTATTTAAGAAGCTTCCGGTAACTCTGTTCTGGACCTACCAATGAGAAACTGCTAAACCTCCAATGTTTCGGAAAAAAAGAGGTTAGCACCTCACTAGTACATGTATGGTATGCAAGATGCACAAAAGGAAACAATTTGTTGCCCATCTGGTGACTTTTTGGCATCTTTTGGTATATTTATCGTTTGGCATGATCAAATGATTCAGAAGCATGTGGAAATAAATGGACTATAAGTCTAATCAATATTCTTGGTGCAATTTTGTACGGCAAGGCTAAGGGGGCAAAAAGAATGCATGGAATTAGCAAATGTCCTGCTGAACCATTTGGCTGAAAGGGGATGCAAGAAACGTTAAAGGGAAGATGCAGCATTGGCCTCCTTGATACCTTTTAGAACAAATGATAACCTTCAACATTATATCCATCAAATAGCTTAGCATACTCAAAACTTGGATTGACACGGGGACTTCAGGATGATGTTGTAATGCATGAGTAGTTGCTATTCCTTAGCTAAATTGCTGAAGAAAAAAGCCCTTCTGGTGAATGTATAGTAGATTTAATGTAATACTAGACTGATCAGGTTTGTACATGTGAATCATAAAAAAAAGGGTTTGTACATGACTGGAAAAGAAAAGAATAGTATGAACCTAAGTGAACAAAGTTGTCTATTAAACAAGGAATGAAAAAGGATGACTATTGCCCAGGTGATCTTACTGAGATTTCTGAACAGATTATCTTGCTAAGGTCTGGAAGCAATTTCTACTGTTCAGCTTTTACTGGCCTTGCAGATATCGTCCCAAACAAGTCAGCAAGACCGACATGGCCATTTCCCTAGAATTTTTTCAGGAAGAGATATGTGGTTTTTATCTAAGTTTAAACCTTTAACTAGCATACAATTATCAAATTGCCCTTAGGGTGACAGCACCATTTCTTCTCACAAAAATAGAAGACAGAACCTTTGAAATTGTGTTGCTACTTTTTTAAGGTAAAATAAAATTGCTTATACTTTCATTAAACTAAAATTATTACAGTACCTTTTTTACTTTTGCAAATCTTGTTTGACTTTTACCTTTCCCTAAAGAAAGGACCTAGTTTACCCCTTATAATGGTCCAACTTTCAAGAGTGCCACACTTGGGGTTTGTTTGATAATTAGTCGAGCACCCAGAAAGTAGAAATGGTTTAAACTTAGATAATAGATGGTAAAAGTTCCACTTGCTGGGGCAATCAGTGAATCCTTTGCTTCAACAATGTTTGTTAATTGCTGTGTTTAAGAGTTCAACTAGGCTAGGACTTACTACCTTGCCTCATGCAGGTCTAGCCTGCTTGGGTGGATTAATTACCAGTTATAGCCTTCAGAATGCTACAGAGAGAATGTTTAGTTAGTAAACATAGACCTCAATGAGGAAGGAATTGAAAGGTAAGCTTTTGCATCTGTATGTTTGTGTTTGTTTAGTATATCACCATTATTTCTTCTGGAATTTTTGATGAGATTATGCAGTCCACTGTTTTATGTGATTTTCCTGCTGTTTTTTTTTGCTTGGCTTAATGTTTTCATTATTATCTATTTCATACAAATAAAGTACTTGACCCACCAATTTGTTAGCTTACTAGTGTGGTAGTATCATAATTTTTGGATGAGTAACCAATCACTAGTTACACTTCTTCAACTCATGTTGTAAATTTCCTTTTGCAGTGTGGCTAAGTATCAAGAAGCCAATCCTGGTGTATACACTATTATTACTTTCCCATTTTTGTTTGCAATTATGTTTGGTGACTGGGGTCATGGCATATGTTTATTGCTGACAACATTGTATTTCATAGTCAGAGAAAAAAAGCTTGCTACCCAGGTGATCTTTTATCCATGCATGTCTGTCTGTCTATTCCTCATCATGTGTAAATGAGTATCTGTGTTTCATAAAGCACTGTACATGTCCTGGTTTTCTGTATAATGTGTAGGTTCATTCTATGTTCATATACATCCAATGCTTTTGTGTTTTAGAACTCTTATCTGTTTTGAATGTCTTTTGTATATGCGATAATTTTGGTCATAGCGCTATGACTTCCAACCTAGCTAGAAATCATGGGTGTGAGGCTGTGAGCTGTATTGACTCAGTTGGACTGACCTCAAGTAGGGGTGTCAACGGGTCGGGTTTATCCCAGACCCGACCCCTACCAAACCCTATACGGTCCGGGTATGGTTATAAAAAAGAATACCCGATTAAGACCCAGGTCTGGACCCAAAAGTCTGATTAATACATGGATCTAGGTATACTTTTGTGAAATTTTATGCCAAACCCGGGCCCGATCAAGTTCCGATTAAGACCTGCAATTTTTCAATGTAAAAATGATAAAAAAGTAGTATTTTATCGGGTATGGCCCAGGTCTAGTTCATGTAGTTCTTATCGGGTCCGGGTATGGTTTTGTCACGAAATATGCAGAAAAACAAAAGCAAGAACCACAAAGGGCTTACGATAACGCAAACACAACGTGCACATGCACAAGTCTACCATGGGATAATATAAGGTGCCAACATAGGCAATACGAACGGCCACTAAGGGCAATACCATGCATTAAATCATAAAAGCAAGAATAAAATAAATAACACTTTATTCATAATATACTTACAAAGTGAGTTAGAATGCATTAAAAGAACATTGAAGAACAAGAGGGGGTTCACCCCTATCTATACACAAGAGGTCTCAAATAAAGCTGTTGGATTGTTCCAACAACTTTATTGACTAGTCAACTCTATGTTGACTAGTCCAAAAAGAACTCAACTCTATTTGGTCTTTGACCAAATAGTCCCTACAAAAAGAACAAAATAAAGTAAAAGAAATAAAGTACCCCTAATGGGCCCAACCTATTACAATGCTATAAAATGACAAAAATACCCCTAAACGGTATTACCTATTGCATCACTATAAATCAAATATATATACATATACAACTTAACACTCTCCCTCAAACTTACTATGATATACTGACTGGTTGGAAATACAAAAAAGAATCAATGGGGAGGATCCACGTCTTCAAGTGTCTTTAATGAAACTTTTCATCTTTATGATACATCAGAGAATTTTGCAAATATAAGTCTTTGAATGTCTTCATTGGCGATCATCCCCAAACGCCTTCATCGACTGTCTCCATCTTCACGATATGATGTATCAAAGATATTCTTTTTTCAATCCATCACATTTTTAAGAACCTGCAGAGAGAACAAAACACAGGTTCTAACTACACAAAAAGAAGACATCTGTGATCATCGCAAAAAATTTTCCTCTTTATAATATTCTCTCTCTTTCTTCTCTTTTCCTTTTCCAACCTCTTATTTTCCTCCTTTTTGAAGGGAGAAAAATAAAAGACAGAAAAAGAAGAGAGAAGAGAAAAGAAAGGAGAGAAGAGAAGAGGAATTATTTTGCGGGTCTCACTTGACCTTGATTTTGAAAATATTTAGCAAATAATAACTCGCCTCCGTTTTGAAATATTTGCGGGAAAACTGGGAGACGGGATTCGCTCGTCGGTACGAGGTTCGACCGTTCCTGGCGCCTTTACCAGGGGTAATCGAACCAAGGGTCGAATTCATGCCTTTTGCTTTACCTTAATATTATCTAAGATTTTATCCGAATTCTAAATGCACAAAGAATCATGCTTGTGCAAATGCAAAGATGTATGCTCCTTTTGAAAAAATGTTTTGAAGAATTCCCAAGTGTTTCTGAGATGAATCTGATGATAGAGTGAAGAAAATGGTTTTTAACTCAGAACTTTTAAAGTTCTAAATTTTTAGAATAATCAAAGCTAGGGAAAATAAATTTGGATTTTGAGAGAAATGATCTTGAAACTGAGATAAAAGAGAAAAAAAGGAAACTTCAAAAGTCATAAATGGATTTTAAAATAGAGATAAAATGGAATTGAATTCTAACTTTTGAAGTTTGAAATCAAAATGAAATGTGGGAAATCTAAATAGAATTTGAGAAATAGAATTGATTTGAAAGTTGGAATTTTAAGATGGAATTTGAATCCAAAGTCTGGATTCTAAATAGAGTCCAAAGTTGAACTTTGGATTTTTAGAACCTGAAAATAGGAATCGGATTTGAAATCTGAGATAAAAAATGGAGTTGGATTTAAGAATCAGAATCAAGATAGAATTTGGATCTGAGATTTGGGGTCCAAGATAGAGCTGGACTCTCCTAAAATGGATTTGGATCTGGAGTCTGAGATCCAAAGTAGAATTGGGTTCTGGATTATAGAATGGATTTGGATCTGGAATGAGGATCTGGATCCTAGAATGGATTTTGGATCTAAAGTCTGAGATCCAATGTGGAATCGGGATCTAGATCCTAAATGAATTTGGATCTTAAGCCTGAGATCCAAAGTGGAATGGGGATCTGGATCCTAGAATGGATTTTGGATCTGAAGTCTGAGATACAATATGGAATCGGGATCTAGATCCTAAATGAATTTTGGATCTGAGGTCTGAGATCCAAAGTGAAGTTGGATTCATACTTGGAAATCTAGATCCAAGATGAGATTAGGATCTAGCTTTGGTTTTTGGAATTTCCAAAATTGATTTGAAATTTGAATTTTGAATATACAAATGAATTTCAAAGTCAAATTGGACTTTGAATCTGAAACTAAAAAAAATGAATCAAGAATTTCAAAGTTAAATTGAACTTTGAATTTGATTGTAGTTTTGAATATAAAATGAATTTGGAATTTCAAAGTCAAATTGAACTTTGAAATCTGATTTAAATTGGAAATTTTGAAATGAATTTGAAATTTCAAAGTCAAATTTGAACTTTGAAATCTGATTTGAATTGGAATTCTTTGAATATAAAATGAATTTGAAATCTCAAAGTTAAATTGGACTTTGAGATTTTGAAAAAAATGAAATAGAATTGAAAATGAAAAGATGAATTGGATTTTACAAGAATTGAAGATTGATTGAAGAAGATATTAACATCACTTGGAGTTTTTGAGAAAGGAATTTTGGAAATATGATGCAGTTCTATCCTATATTAGAATGAGAAAAGATTTGAAATTAGATTTTGAAAAAGCTATTCCATTCTTTAAATGAATTAAAAATGAGATTGAAGACATAATACATCCTTGACTATGGTCATTGAATGTATTATATAATAACCACATTTAAATTCGAGTGAAGAATAAAATACATTTTGGTGCTTTTATAGAATTTAAAATGAAATTAACCCTCAATATACCCTTACTATGGCCATTGGTATATGTGTTGACTTAATTTTAAATTATATTCTGATAAAAGAAGAAAAATATTTAAGAAAAACATGATGAATTTTGAAAATGATCCAGTGTGGATCCAGTGTTATTTTATAAAAGATAAGAATCCTAAGTTTTGTTTACATCCTGACTATGGCCATTGATGTAAATCATCAACTTAGTATTAATTACCTCTTACGAAATGGTGCACGTGCCATTCGTGTTTCACCATTGTGAGAGTTTGAGAAATAAAAGGCAAAAAGCATGAAAATGAGATATTTACAATGCTCATTCATTCTATCTAAAACAAGAAATGTAAATTTTCATTAAGGTCTAACTATTACAATACATAAAATTGAATTTACAACTCCTAATGATGATATTTTTCACATATTTCCTGCAAAAGCATCTGGGTTAATATGAAAATAGAGGGAAATCACACATATCATATGGAAATCAATAGTGAAAGGCTCATATGCCAAGATATATATGGCGAAAAGGATGAAAAATGATATATATATATACATACATATATATGTATATGGGTATATATATATAGGTACATATGTATATCAATAGCTTGTAAAAACATATGAATATATATATATATACATATATATGTAGACATATGTGGGTATAGACATATATACGTATATATATCTATGTCTATGTACAAAATATCTAAAAAAACAATGAGAAATTATATATGAAAAGGTGTTCAGAATTTTGCCTTGCTTGAATGATGAAATGTGTATTTACACATTTTATTTACTGTGTGATGAATGTCATACTATGCACCTGCATAGTAATTCAGCAAATGTGTAAAAATAATAGATGTACAAGTATTGGAAAAGGGGCCTGGGCATTGAGGGTGGATGAATTTGAGCATGCAAGTGAACATGCGGCTGTGGTGGATGTGTTAAATTATGTAATCAAACTTGTAATTTCGTATATATATTTTATATATATAAGGTAATACATATACATATATATAATATATGTATATGTATTTACCAATTATATATATATAATATATATAGTCATAGTAAGGGTAGTTTAGGAATTTTACACATTCTTTTTCAAGAATATGTTTTTTGTATTTTTCTTTTTTCTTTTTCTTTATTTATTTTTGCTTTTTCATTTAATGCATTGTACATGCATTGGGAGGGGCCCAACCCACTAGTCGTTGGACCCCTCCAACGGTCACATTTGTGACCGTTGGAGGGGCTCCAACGACTATGTGGAGCCCCTCCCAAGGCCTCCTCCAAAGCCCTATATATATGGGCAGCTCTTGTATTTCTTCAAGGGATTTGGGATTATAGCCCAACCTCTTTAGTGTTTATGAAACTTATGGGTGCAAGTGCACATTTGTGATTCGGTGTGTTGTGCTTGTTGTGCACAAGTGTTCTTGGGTGTGTATGTTCACACATTTATTCTTAAGGTTGTTGCGTTATCGACTAAAGTATCTTGTTGAAGATACTTTTACAGGATGCTGGTGGCAAATGTGCAGAAGTGTGTGGATAGGCAGTTTTAAATATGATGCTGTTTAGCAAAGTGTTGGATAGCAAATGATTGATGTAAAATACAAGTGATGTGAGATCTACTGCTAAAAAAAAAAATGCTAACAGAAGCTGCCTATGCTGAAGCTGAATTTGCGAAGGATGTAATGCCAATGATGACATATGTGAGTGTAACTATGTCCCTACTCCTAATGTTCATGATATATCAAATAACTAATGCAGCAGAAATCATCAAAACAGCATCAGATTTGGCGATTTTGAGTTACATACCTGTTAACTGAAAACCTCAAAACCTCTAGATCTTACAAGACCCTCCAGCAGCTTGACTTTCACGATTTCGCCTTTAATGACAGCAAATGCAACTTGACTTGTAGCACATCAATTATCCATAACTCTTCTGAATGGTATTTTTAAGGTGATTGACCGAATCCCCTGCAAGAGAGAGTCTGCTAGAGCTGATCATTGAACTCAAGACTCATTATATGACAGATCATTAGAACTGGTTCAACATGTTGTTGGTCAAGACAAAAAAATGCAGTGCGAATGAAATTACATTCCTCCCTAACGCAACGCTGCAATTGTAGATCAATGATTTTTAACAACCCAGAAATTCAGTATTGCTGGAATAATTGTGATGCTTCAATTGCCAACCACCCCACTATCTGCACCATCTCCTGGTGGTCCCATGTCAGATCCACAATGGTAGATGCCGCAAAATGATGGGTAAATGCTATGAGGATGAATACTACGAACTGATTCCTGCAAGGTGACTTCAGAGAGAGATCCTTTTAGTAATACACAGGATTATACATACAGGAAGGAAGGAAAAAGAAAGTATTTGTTTAACATTTGGAGCATAACCCAAGTGATATAGCAAGAATATGATATCCATCAGTTCCTCCTCTCTTAGACCTTCAGAGAACATATTATGAGCCTGTGTATGTTACATCGATCAATGCTCAAAACCAATCTCAGATTGACTACTTGAATTGGGTTCTTGGTTCAAATTGCCATTGTCGCATTCTGATGCAGCATGCATAAATCTCCCAACAACAGAACCACAATGAGCAGCGTCTCTGCTCTTCCATAGCTCGTGAATGCATATTTCCACTTTGATGACGAGTATAAGTGCGAAAGTATGAAGTTCATGTAATCACGCAGCTCATACAAAATTAAAATAAAAGAAAGCAACAGACTATCTAATCCTGTAACAATGATTTTAACGCAATGATTTTGATAGTCTGATCTATGGATCGGCAGTACATCAAATCACTAGTAATTTGGCTATTCAAATTCAAAAATTAACAAAAGAAGGAAGAAAAGAAAGAAAAAAAAAAGTAAAGAATATGTGCTTACCTTGATTTCCCAGTGGTCATTCTAGACTTCTGAATCATGAACATGTATCCAGACGCAGCTTCAAGCCGTGAGACATGTGTTTCTAGTTGCAGAGATGCAGACCTGAGGGTGCACAACAATAAAAGTGTGGGTGCTATTGTAACACTGCAGCCGGGAGGTGGAGACAAGTCAAATGGCTGCTGACGCCGAACACACAGGGGAACTGTGCACTGAATAAGGCAAATTCTCATTTATTGCTGATTCAGGGAATTCCCTGAACTAGCATGGCTTAGGGCTGGAAAACCCTACGGTCAGCCCCTTTCCCTGCATCGAACTTGGCATGCCACCGAAGATATGTTCCCAGGTCATAACATTGAACTTCATACCTTATATCTAGGTAAAGAAATTCCTTCAAAACATTTCAAGTCGACACCCAAAGTTTCAGAACCACTTGAGTCCTCAGATCGATTCACAACGAATCGATGGGTCACCTGTTATGCATGATGCACAGCCTCCAGAAGCCGACCCTGGTGTTTCCTCTATTATAGGAACACATTTTGCAAAAGGAATATCAGCTCCCAGCGTGATGAATCCAATGCCTATAAGCAAGATCACTTAAGGTATATTCTGTCAGGTCTTACAGTTGTTATTCCAGCACCACCGTAATGAATCTACAAGCAACAATCAATATTAACTCAGACTCACACTTGGAAGAACATAACAAAGCAAGCGTTACTACCTTTCTTTCATTTTCCATAAAGATGCCTGCTAGCCTAACCACTAAAAAAAAAAAAACTTCAGCTGAATTCATTTAGAAGGGTTTATTACAAATGAGCTGTGGCAGATACTTCACAACAACGAACTAAACTTTACCACAGCAGCATAGTGTAAGAAAAGTCAGTCATGAGGGCAATTATCCAGTAGATACACAAAACCTTTATCCTTTGACAAACTTCCAAGGCCACCCCATCCTTTGTTAATGATTCCTCTCTGCTGGGTCTTTTCCAGAGCTTCGACAATGATTTGGGTCATCTTGTCTGGTTCTTGAACAGGAAGGCTACCAAATTCAATATAGATGGGCTGTCTCTGGTTTTTCTCTATAAACTCCGCTAATGGCTCTGGGGGATTATGATTTGTTACAAGATCAAGAAAGCAAAATCTAACTACATCAACCTTCGGGCCCCAATCGAGGAGCCTTTTGCAGGAAATTTGCAGCAGGTGATTTAGCATGGTTCCATCATCTGAGGGCAGCTCGGGGAGAGTTCGAGAAATATTTTACCAGAGATTAAAACCCCTGAGATTCTGGTTTCGGATCACCAGAGATTGAATTCTCCTGTAGATCGAGCACCATTCAACAACATGACAGGTCAAACTTGGTTGTTCAATGTGCAACAGATCGATCTCCCAAGTTTTGGGCAAGTCGCTAATCATAATTACTTAGGATGCGGCATAAAACCCGAAAACATTGACAAACCGATCAAAGCCATAAATCAGGAATCAAAAGAAAACGTAAAGATCCCAATATAATGTAATGAAGCCATCAACATGAGGAAATGGGGAAAACAACAGTCGCACGTCTTGACATTCATCTTGGATTACCCAGAGTTTTCTTTGATTTGACTGCCATTATACACAGAGATTAAGTCCCATGAGCGACAAAACTTCATTACGTTAGGAGCTCCGCACCCAATTACCGCAGATGTTATAACTTTAAGCACAGAAGTAATCAAATGCTGATGCATGAAGGGTACCACAAACAATTTAATATGCAAAGCTTGAACCGTGGGATCTCAAGCAGCTCGATGAGAGCGAGCTCAAGAGAAGGATACTGAATCACATCAACAGCCAATAGGGCTGGATTGGATATAATACAAGGAAATATACATACAAATGAAATGTGTTACAAAATAAACAAAAGAAGACGATGAAGGATCATCGGATCTAATACAGAAACAGGGATTTAAAACAAGAGAACCAGAAATAATTCACAAAGAAGAAAAAAAAACCAAAAATAAAAATAAAAATAGAACTCTAAACAAAGGAGATTGTAAACAGGAAACCGAAGGAAAGGAAAATCGGATGTAGGAATACGCAGATTCCATCAATATCGCAATGCATAAGTCAATATTGCTAGTGACAAATCGATACTATGCATATTGCTTTTTGGTAAACAGTAACAGAGAAAAAGAAGAAGAAAAAAAAAAAAAGAGGATCGAAATATAATGGATGCCAAATCATAACAGAAAGGGGCGTAGATGGAGGATTTTCTTATAAAAGGAAAGGAAGGGCGATGAATAATAAAAATAAAAAAAAAGGAAAGAGGAATACGTACCGTGGTTTTGCAGAGGTCTTGAGGGGGGAGGAAATCAAAAGGAGCACATGGGAAGGTCGGAGATGGATTCGTAAAGAAAACACCAGGACAATGGATGCCCTTCGACGCTTCGAGAGAGGCGATATTCCTTCTGATGACCAGTGAGTCGCTTTGTTTCTGTCGGTGGGAAAAAGGATCCGAGGTTCTGTGGCTTCCCGAATCGCGATCGACCTCGGGAGGCTCCAGTGAAATGTAGAAATCAAAGAAAAAGAAGGAAGAAGGGATCGTGACGGAGATGGAGGATGCGAGGGCGAGAGTCTGCAGAAGGAGAGAGGGTGGAAATCAGATGGAAGAGAGGAAGGAGAAGAAACAAAAAGTGCGGGGGTGAAAGGCGGTGAGTCTAGGGTTCCTCTGCGTGCTTCTCTTAAAGGGGGAGAAGGAGGTTCGAGAGGGCGGGGTTCGGTTGAGGATTGAGGGTTGAGGAAGAGGCCATCCCCGATCGAAGGGTGGATTGTGCGAGATGGTGATCGGGCGGCAATGGAGGGGAGATACCAGAGTGAGGGAGGCGGCTCTCTTTCCCTTTTTCTCATTTACGAAGGATTTTCAAAAACCCTAAAAGAGGATTTTGCATAGCCCCCCCCTCTGATTTTTGAGTTTTTACAAAAAGGGGCTCTCAGGGCTTTTTAGCAAAAATTTGATTTTTAAAGTTTAAACTAATTCATTTTTTTTTTCAAAATTTTTCCAATTTTTTTGGTTTTTGGTGTTATCTTTCAATTTTTTGTATTTTTAGAATAAAATCCTGAAGTTTGCGAGAAACCAAAGATTAAAACTAATTTTTTGGTGTTTTTGTAAAATATTTACAAAAGGGGAATTTTCCTGAGAATTTAAAAGCTATTTTGAGAAAATTTCTTCAGAAATGGGTTTGGATCCGGGTTTTGAGGAAATTTGGATTTAAAACACTGGATTCGGATCCGGAACTGATTTTGAATATATTAATATGGAATTTAATTCAGAAAGTCTGAAGGATGACTGAAATTTAGTTTTGAAATCGCTTTGATTTTCTCAGAAGATGGAGTCAGGGGCAAAAGGGTCATTTTTACAAAACTTTGAAAAATTTGGGGTGTTCACAACATCATATTAATTAGAGCTATTTGGGCTTCAGCCCAACGACTCTTTGTGTACAGGGTCAGACTGTGTACAACAGTCAGTAGCTGACTCTTGTACACTGTACACAGTCAGCTACTGACTGTGTACAGAAAAAGTACAAAAAGAAGAAAAAAAATAAATTACAAAAAAAGCAAATTACAGAAAATAAAAACAAAAATACAAGAATATATGTATATACTTTAAATATGTATTTATATACATATATATACTCTTGTATTACGAAGAGTATGTATATGTATACATATATATATATATATATATATATTCAAGTATATACATATATGTATTATTTTTTAACAGTATTCCTCAAACTTATGGTGAAATCACTGAAAATTTGTTTAGTAAAAAAATGAATCTTGGTGAGCACAGTGCCTTGGTGAAGAAATCTGCAAGTTGATATTCTGATGTCACGTAGGGAAGATCAATAGTCTTCTTTAAATATTCTTCACGTACAAAATGACAATCCATCTCTATATGCTTAGTTCTTTCATGAAACGTATGATTTCGAGCAATGTATATGGAGCTCTTGTTGTCACAGCAACTCTTGTTGTTACAGCATAATCTTGTAGGATTCTGAAGATGAATTCCCATATCTGAAATGAGTTGTTTGAGCCACACGATCTCCATGGTAGTAGTCGTCATTGCTCTATATTCAGCTTCTGTGGAGGATAGTGACACCTTTTGTTGTTTCTTGCACCTCCATGAAATCAAAGATTCACCTAGAAATATATAAAAATCAGTTGTCAAGCGCCTATTATTTGGATCCCCTCCCTAATCAGCATCAGAGTATGCAATAAGATCTAAGGAGGAAGAAGAGGATAGAAAAACTCCCTTATTTATTGTGCCTCTAATATATTTGATAATTCTCATGACTGCACTCATATGAGCTGATGTTGGAGCGTGTTGAAATTGACTGGTTATATGTACAGCATGAGCTATGTCTGGTCTTGTAATACTTAAATACATAAGAGATCCCACGAGTTGTCTGAAGGGAGTTGGATTGTCCAAAGGAACTCTATCATCGGCTCGTATATTCATTCCAACAGTCTCTAGGGTGTCAACAATTATATCATCTGATAGTCCTGACCTGTCAATAATATCTGAAGCAAACTTTGTTTGTGACAATATGTACCTTCTGTTAGAGTAGGATACTTCTATACCAAAAAAGTATGTTAGGAACCCAAGATCTGTCATTTCAAAAGAATTTTTCAAAAACTGTTTGACTTTCTTGATTCCTTCTTTGTCACTACCTGTAATCAACATATCATCAACATATAAAAGTAAGATTATAATACCTGCAGAAGAATTCTTGATAAATAATGCTGTATCAGTATAACATGATTTAAAACCATATCTTGTAATAACATTGTTAAACGTATCAAACCAAGCTTTAGGTGCTTGTGTGAGGCCATACATTGCCTTTTTTAATTTAAGTCTAGGTGGAACATTCATGTATACTTCCTTATTAAGATTCTCATTCAAAAAAGCATTTTTAACATCTATTTGAAATATATTTCAATTTTTACTAGCTGAAATAGCTACAAGCATTCGAACAGTGGTCATCCTGACAACAGGAGCAAAAGTTTTTTTGTAATCCACTCCATATTCTTGAAAATATCCTTTGGCAACTAGTCTGGCTTTATGCCTTTCCAATGATCCAGCACTTTTGGTTTTTACTTTAAAAACCCATCTACATCCTATGGTCTTCTTTCCAATGGGTAAATTTAGAATTTCCTAAGTGTTAATGCTTCTTTAAGAGCATCTAATTCTATATGCATAGCTTTTATCCATTTGGGTAAATTTTTTGCTTTATTGTAACATGAGGGTTCAAAATATGAATGAATAGCTATAAGACATGCTCTATGTTTAAGAGAAAATGAGTCATAAGATACAAATTTGTTTGGAATTCATGATATTCGTTCAGAGCTACGAATGGTAGTTTGTTCTGAAGGAGTTTCTAATGCTTCATGGTTACTTTGATTTACACTTTCATTGGTTGCATTTTGATTTATTCTAGTGTATACTATTGGTTCAATTGTTGTTCTATCTTTAATAGGAGATTCTACATAACTATTTTCATCATTAGACAACAATTTAAACAAGAAAGAATAATCAAAATTTATGTCTTGTGACATGTTTCCTTCAAATCCACTTTTATTTTCAACAAAATTAACATTTCTTGAGACAAGAAGCTTATCATTTTTTATATTGTAGCATTTAAATCCCTTTTGTGTTTCAGAGTAACCAATGAACACAGAGGGGATAGCTTTAGAAGATAGTTTATCTCTATTATTTAAAACATAACATTTACAACCAAAGATCCTCAGTCTTTGATAGTCAGGTTGATATTTGAATAATTTTTCAAAGGAAATTTCATTGGACAATGTTTTTTAGGGCATCCTATTTATAAGATATACTAAAGTTAATGCAGCTCCAGCCCAAAGATTTTTTGAAACATTTTTAGCAATAAGAAGAGTCCTTGTAGTTTCCATAATGTGTCTATGTTTTCTTTCTGAAATTTTGTTTTGTTGTGGAGTTCTATGACACGATCTTTGATGTAAGATTCCCTCATTTTCTAAAATTTGTTTAAATTCATTTGACAAATATTCTCCTCCAGAGTCAGTTCTGAGGATTTTGAGTTTGCTTTCAAATTGATTTTTAATCATGTTATGAAATGTTTTGAAAATTGCGAATACATCGAATTTAAACTTCAGAAAGTAAATCCAACAATATCTAGTGAAATCATCGATAAATACAACGTAGTAAGAGAATCCTCCTTTAGAGGCAATAAGAGCAGGACCCCACACATCCGAATGAACTAATTCAAAAGGCATTGAAGAATAAAAAGTTCTTTGACCATAAGGCAAGGTTGTCATTTTACCAAGTAAACATTCTTTACATTCAAAATTATCTTTACAAAGATTCTTGGTAACAGGTACAAAATTTAATTTTCCTATACTTTGATGCCCAAGTCTATGATACCAAGTCCATATATCTTTTGTTTGGGCAGTGTTACAAAAAGATTCCTTTGGAATACAAAGGAAATCCATATAATAGAGATCTCCTTATCTAAAACCTTCCCCAATCAATTTCTCGGGTTGGCGATCCTGCACCCAACATTTACTTGATGAGAAAATAACATTATATCCATAATTCGAGATTTGAGAAACTGAAAGTAGGTTAAGATGAAGTTTTGGTATAAGTTTTATTTTTGAAATATAAAATTTATTATGTTTTGTCAAATCATTTTTAAAAATTTCAACACCCTCTATTTCCAAGGCAGTGCCATCGGTAGTGGAAACCAGTGTTGTGAGAGGCGTACGCCTCAGTACCTGAAGCGTACGCCTCAGAGGCGAGGTGCACACTCAAGGTATTGAGGCGTGCTGTGATGCGCAAATTGCCCCTCATCAACCTCCAGAATCCCCTCCTTCATCCCCAAGTCTTCCTCCTCCGCCCGATTCGCCGGTTGTGCTAACCACAAGTGTCGGTGGATCCACCGCCACGTGTCGGCCAACTGCTCCTCCGCCGCTCTCTGCCTCCCCTCCCACCGCTTCACTTCCATACCAGTTGTGAGAGGCGTACGCCTCAGTACCTGAGGCGTACACCTTAGAGGCGAAGCGCAGGCTCAACGCCTCGCTTCGCCTCATCGCATTTAACAACCTTGGTGGAAACAAATGATGCATTTGAATTAGGTTGACATTCGGATAATATAGACTTATGTGGGGTCATATGAAAAGAAACTCCTGAATCAAGAAGCCAAAAGCACATACCAGGAGTAGAAGAGGATGCAATGACCGCTTCTGAGGTAGATCCTTTGAGTAATGGTTGCAATGCATCCGTTAGTTGAGATAATGATTTGGTGAGGTCTTTGAGATTCAGAGTATCCTCATCTTGTTTTGATGGTGCAACGGCAACACGTTTTTCTTGAGGCCTATATTTGTATCTAGGACATTGAGGCCTAATATGACCCGGTTCATTACAGTTATGGCAAATGATTTTTTATTCTCTTCTATTATTACTAAAATGAGGAGATTTGTATGGCTTGATGTAATGTCCTGGTTCAGATGCGGCAAGTGCGCAATCCTTTTCTAAACCATTGCTAGAAGTTGCAAGCACACTAACATTTTTACTCATATTTAGCCTAATTTCTTCTCCACTAAGCTTAGTGAGAATCTCATGAATAGGAGAAGGTGACGAAGATGATAGTAAGGTGGCCCTTGTTTGTTCGAACTCGGGTCTCAAACCATAGAAAAAAGAAAAGTGTCTATCTTCTTCAACTTGAACTCTTCGCATTTTTATACACTTACCTTCTCATTTAGGTTCAAATTGGGCAAGTTGGGTCCATATGGAAGATAACTCCATAAAGTAATCTGTTACATTTCTATCTCCTTGTTTGATATTTCTAACTTTTTCTTGGAGATAATACTTGTGAGCCATATCTTTTTCGGTAAACATACCTCTAAGATATTCTCATGCTTCATTAGCCTTTTTGTAGCACAATAGGTTTGAGGCAATTTTTGTTTTCACTCCACTTAGCATCTATGAAAGAATTTTTGTGTTTTTCATTTTTCATTCATCCAATTTCTTATAGTATTCTTCAATGGCTTTGTCTCTTTCGTCAAGACTAGTCTCAATCCCATTTTCACCTAATATAATTTTGGGAGTAGGTTCAAGAATAGTACCTCTTACGAATCCTCACAAACCTTGACCCTTGATAAATGTTTCTAAGTGTCCCACTCAAATGTTGTAGTTGCTTCCTTCAAGTTTGAATGGCGGAATAAAGTTGGAGTTGCTTGTATTGTGTGAGAAAAATTCACCCATGGTGAATTAGAAGAGAAGGATCACCATCACTACGGAGAATAAACACACTTTTTGAGGCAGCCCACCAATGCACGTTTGATCATGCACCAAGCTCTGATACCATGTGAATTTACCTTACACACAATCAAGTTTCGAATAACTTTAAACACTCAAAATATATGACAGCACAAAATAGCATTCAAATGCTTTACACCACAAAAAGAAGAGAAGTGCTTCAAATGCACTATATTGATAAGCACAAGGGGACAAAAACCCCTTCAACTATTACACTGACAATGGGTTTAAAACACCCTTATTTATACAATAAAGCAGCTAATGAAGAGAAGTTGGGTTGTTCCCAACGGCTCTTATTAGAGCTGATGGGCTTCAGCCCAACGACTCTTTGTGTACAGAGTCGGACTGTGTACAGAAAAAGTACAAAAAGAAGAAAAAAAAGAAAAACTTCAGCCCAACGACTCTTTGTGTACAGAGTCAGACTGTGTACAACAGTCAGTACTGAATGTTGTACACTGTACACAGTCAACTACTGACTGTGTACAGAAAAAGTACAAAAAGAAGAAAAAAAAGCAAATTACAGAAGATAAAAACAAAAATACAAGAATATATGTATATGCTTTAAATATGTATATTTATACATATATATACTCTTGTATTACGAAGAGTATGTATATATATATATATTCAAGTATATGCATATATGTATTATTTTCTAACACTAACTAAACAAAAAGAAGACATCATAACCAAATAGTTATATAGTTAAAAAAAACTAGTATGTATATTTTGAATAAGAATAACACTCAAGTAGAACAAAGTAATAATTTAAAGATTTTTATAAACATTAATTACAATTCAAGCAAAATAAGAGGAGCATACCTTAGATATAAAATTTATAAAAACAATTTTATACAAGCATAAGCCCATAATCAACATGTTTTTCAAGAAAGCATAAATATTGATCATAAGATAATTTAATCACTTAAAGAACATTTAAATTATCAAGAAAAGATAAACAATCATGTATTAATAATATCCCAAATTTTTAGAAAAACACTTCAAATAAAACAAATCATCAATTTATACTAAAAACAATATGCATATAAAGTATAACACTTCAGAAAAAGAACCCTCAAGAAAAGAGGAGTTAATTAAATTTATGCATACAACAATATGGACAAGACTGTCACATAGGTGCGGATGCGGATGCGACGATGCAACACTTTAAAAAAGCTTGGGTGCAAGGTGGGTATATATATAATTTTTAACAATTTTAAGTTAACAATGTGTGTGTGTGTGTGTATATATATATATATATATATATAACTGAGCTTGGTTAGGGCTAATTGAATTTACTTTTAGATAGAAATGGACCTCAGTGTGGTTGACTTCACCTGTCACAAAGGAAGCCGTGTCTAAGTGTTGCACTCGTATGGGTGTGGGTGCGGTGCCCTGTTAGAAGAGTCTGTGTTACATAGGGACAAGATAATCAATTAGAAACATATATATATATATATAATGCACATAATAATAAATGAGAGTAATCCCATAAATCACGACCCTTTAAAATTCACTCACACATCCTAGAATGAGTTCAAGTACAGAGGACCAAATAACAAATTTATAACATATATATGTTATCAATTAAATGCATTATATTTTATCGATACGCATTTTTCCATACACGGAAAAACAAATAGTAAAAGTTTAAAATTTTCATAAAAAAGATTTAAAAAAATCTCATATAACAAAGAGAATGATATATGCAAATCAATACCAATTTGCGAAAGATATGAAGAGATTTAAAAATCTCACAAATATCAAGAAATGATATTTTGCAAATCTCAACAATAGTTCGATCACCACAAGCAATCGCCTCACTTGACCTCCAAACCTAAAAAATCAAGTGTATCAACGACTAGAACAAGAGCATAGACAGAATGTCATTAAAGGGCCAAAGATACACACGAAGGTGTGTATAAACATCTCTTGTCTGCATATAATGACACTCAAAACAAGTGTATTATCAACTAGAACAAGAGCATAATCTCAATGTCAACGATGAGATAAAATCACACACGAAGGTGTGAAACATTTCTTGTCTACGTATAATGACACTAAAAAATCAAGTGTATAAGCGACTAGATCAAGAGTATCATCACAATGCCAACAATGAGCTAAAAACACACACGAAGTGTGAACAAACACCTCTTGTCTACATATAATGACACTTAGATGAGAGGTACAATAAGAGGAACACACGAGGTAAGAGAGCTTGTCATGAAAACAAACTAATGTCATCAAGAAAAATAAGATTATTAATTTTAACAATCTTTCGAAACACCATAGTTTCAAAATAAATAGTCATCACAAATAAACATAATTATAAGCATCCATAATAACAATGGCTAAATAAATAAATGAGTGTTACAACATACCCACATAACTAGAGATCAAACAACCATCATAGAGTCAAACTATAAGCCAACAATCTAAACTGACAAAAAATTGAGGTGCACACAACTCATCCCAATGGACAACTCTAAATCAACAAGGCAAAAACTAAATGAGGCATCATATAAAAATCTGTGATGGACAAAACAAATGCCATAAGAAGGCAATACATACTCACAAAAATCAGTTTTCAAATAAGTGAGTTCATATATAAGAACCAATTTGAAAAAACAAAGTTTAAAATCAAATCCAATAAAGGTTGATGACAACTTTAGAATGAGTATAGTGCAATCATATGGACAACAAGATATCAAATGATGCAATCACATGCAATTATATGCATGATCAATATAAGCAAGTCTACTATGAGACAACAATGGCATACAACATTAAAGATGGCCAAAAACATATATAGAGATTTTTAAAGAACCATATGGAAAACTAAGAGTATACACAGGTACAACTAATCATGAATACTCACAAAGAGATCAAAATTCATGTATATGCAATAATCTAATAATTTTAAAGCCACAAAAAATTATGAAGGAACACATAAGACATGTATATGAACACTATGATTTCACATAATATACTAATATACCCAAAATATATTTTGAATTATCATGCTTACACAAGAGCCAATAAAACAATAGCTCACTTAAAAAAGAAATTTTTAAGATAAAACTCTAATTTCAATTTAATTTGAGACCATAAAACAATACCCGAAATGTCTAATTTTTCAACTCAAAATACAAAAAACAATTTTGAAATGGCGTATAATCATTAATGACACATAAAACATGCATAGATATATGTTCACAACACATAAATATGATGATTATGCTGATAGAGCAATCTCATGAGAGTATACAAAACATCCACGACATGACTAATGAACTTAAAATCTATGTCACACGGACTCGGCTCCAAGGTCGCCGCACCCGCGTCGACACGCACCGACACGGGTGCGGACACGGGTGCGGCTCGGACTCGGTCAACCCGACCCTGGGTGTGGTCAACGCACCCAGGGTCATTTTGGTCCATTTTTTGAAATTTTTTTTTTTTTGAAATTTTCTGGGCTACAGCTGTAAGGAAAAAACCCATCACAACTAAAAAACCTGTACACTTTCAAGTTTTAAGTACAGAATGAGCACAACTCAAGTTTTTGTGGTTTTTTCCTGTATGAAGAAAATGAATTATTCCTGTATGAAGAAAGTGTACAGAATGCCTTCACAACTCATCACCTGTCCCCTAATGGGCACAACTTTGACCGAGTCTTATATATATATATATATATATATATATATAGCCGAGTCCCCGTGTCCAAAATTTTTGAAATTGCGCCGCACCCGTGTCGCACCCGCACCCGCACCCGCACCCATGTGACATAGCTTAAAATCATGATGACTCAAGATATAAAGCATACAATAATTTAAAAATTCTTAATGAGCACCGATTAAGAACATGCTTTGACACTTGCATAAAGTCACCGATAATCATAATGGTGTCCAAGAAACCCAAAATAAATATATATACATACATGAGATCATAAAATTATATATTTTTTATATTAAAAATAATAATAACATGGAGAACTTACCATAAGGAGCTCAAGAGTATACTACTTATGGGTTAATATCAAAAGAAACAAACACAAGAGCCATTAAAATAATATTTCATTAAAAGACATTTCACAAAACTCTAATTCTAATTGATTTAAAAAACACATTTTACATACCCAAGAAATAACCATAATATTTTAAACAAATTTTGAAAAGAAAAGAAAGAAAATATATATTATAAATACCTTTTTTTAATTAAACAAGAGATACATACCAAAATATGAGAGCCTCAAGTTCAAGCCATATATATCAATCTAAAATTTCTTTTCAAAGCACGAATTCAAACAAGATACCAAGATAAAAAATCCTTTGCTTTGATACAATTGTAATAAAATACAAGTGCCAAAAAAACAATGTCACAGGGACTCTCCAACTAGGTGCTGCACCCGCGTCGCACGTGCCGCACCCGCGTCGCATCCACACCCGATGCGGTCAACCTGACCTTGGGTGCAGTCAATGCACCCAGGGTCATTTATGTCCAACTTTTAGACTATATATAATATATATATATATATATATAATTTTTTATATTTTTGCCATACCCCCGCACCCAAGTTTTTTGAAAGTGCCGCACCCGCACCCGCACCCATGTGACATAGTGACTATAAGAAGACATAGTCACATAAGCACAATGTCTCTAATGGACAAGATACAATATGCCACAAAGGGCAAACACCAAACACACACAAGGGAGAAGAGAGAACTTGAAATAATAATGGAACTATTATTGAAATGCTTTGAAAAACATTGTTGAGAAAAAGGGAAAAGTCCCCTTTATATACACCTCAAAAGGGGCCAAGGGGTGCTCCCAAAGGGGAGAGTCCCAACGACTCTTAAGGGAATCCCCTTTTACCCCTTTAATTAATAAAAAAGAAAATAAGAAATACAAAAAAGTAAAAATACAAAAATGTCCCTAATGGACATGTCTATTTACAATTATATGAAAAGACCAAAATGCCCTTAGTGGGCATTACAATATATATATATATATATAACATCCATATATTTTAACACCCTCCCTCATGGTGAGATCACAAAGAGTTTGCTTAGGAGAAAGTAGAAACGGGGTGATGGCAAGGCTTTGTTAAAAAAATCTGCAAGCTGATACTCTAAAGTGACATATGGTAGTTGAATGGTGCCTCATAAAAATTCATCTCAAACATAATGACAGTCCATCTCGATGTTCTTAGTTCGTTCATGAAAGGTGTGATTTCTAGCAATGTAGATAGCACTCTTATTGTCGCAACACAACTTCGAAGGAATAGAGATAATGACTCCCATATTATTGAGTAGACTTTTTAACCAAACAAGTTCAGTTGTAGTTATAACCATCACCCTATCCTCAACTTCTGTGGAAGATAGCAACACCTATTGTTGTTTCTTACATCTCAAAGAGATTAATGATTCTCCAAGAAAAACGTAATAACTTGAGGTAGAAATACGATAACTGGAGTTACTACCACAATCAAAGTCAGTATAAGCAATTAAATTAGGATATGAAGAAGAGGATAAAAATAGTCCTTTTGTTCTGGATTCTTTCAAATATCTGATAATTTGCATGATGACAACCATGTGGATAATAATAGGAGCATTTTGGAATTGACTTGCACTGTGAACGACATAAGCAATATTTGGCTTGGTAATAGACAAATATGTTAGTGATCCAATCAATTGATGATAAGGAGTGAGATCTTTTAAAGGAGTTCCATCATCAACTTTCATCTTGGCGTTGATTATTTCTGGAGTCTCAGCTTTCTTTTCGTCAGTTAAGCCAACCTTAGCAATAATATTTGATGCAAGCTTTATTTGAGACAGAACATATCCCTGAGAAGAATATGCACAACTTCAATCCCTAAAAAATACCTTAGAAATCCAAGGTCGGACGTATCAAAATTGTTTTTAAGAACATTTTTAATAAACTCAATGCCCTTTTTATCATTTCTAGTGTCATTCTTAACAAAAAGAGCATTATCAGTATAACAAGTAAAACCATTATCAAGAACAACCTTACTAAAGTGATCATACCAGGTTTTTGGAGTTTGTTTAAGACCATAAAGAGCTTTATTAAGCTTAAGAATTGTTCCTTTCTCAATCTCAAGACTCAGTGGAGGATCCATGTAGACTTCTTCACAAAGGTCCCCATTTAAAAAAACATTTTTGACATCTAATTGGTAGATAGACCATTGTTTAATAGATGCTAAGGCTATTCAAGTTCTTACACTAGTCATCCTAGCAACAAAAGCAAAGGTTTCTTCATAATCAATTCTATAGTGCATACCCTTTATCAACTAATCTAGTTTTGTATCTTTCTAATGACCCATCACTCTTTGTTTTGACTTTATAAACCCATCTATATTCAATAGCCTTTTTTTAAAAGGGAGACCTACAATTGTCTAAGTATTAGTTTTGTTGAGTACTTCTAATTCAAGTCTCATAGCATCAATCCAATACGGATGTTGTTTGACTTCTTTAAAGTTGGACAGCTCATGATTGAAATGGATCATCATTAGACAAGTTCTATAATTTGGGGAAAATGAATCATGTTACACAAATTTTTTAGGAGGTCTACTACTCCTAGAAGATCACCTAGGCATGGATTCTTTTACTTGGTCTTCTAAAGAAATGTTTTGTGAATATATCTGTCACATGGGTGCGGGTGCGGGTGCGACAAAAATATAAATATAAATATATATATATATATATATATATATATATATATATATATATATATATAAAGTCCAAAAGTTGGATATAAATGACCTTGGGCACCCAGGGTCAGGTTGACCGCACCGGGTGCCGCACCCGCACCGGGTGCCGCACCCGCACGCGCACCCGCGTCGCATCGACGCGGGTGTAGCACCCAGTTGGGCGAGTCCCTGGGACATAGGAATATATCTAAAAAGCATATTGATGTTTATTTTCCTCTCACCGAGTATATACATGGATATCATTGGGATTTTCATTGTGAGAATCATCATTTTGATGAAGCAAATCATCATTTTGATGAGAATTGCCATCACAAACATTATCACATATAGTATTATTAAAATCTTTAGACTCATTTCTAGGTAATAAGTCAAAGAGAAAAAAATAATCAACCTCTTCCTTAGGTTTTTGAGATTCAAATCCATTTTGTTCTTCAAGAAAAGTCATATTTCTCGAAGTATAAAGTTTGTTATTTTTAATATCATAACACCTATATCCCTTTTGATTTTCACCATAGCCAATAAATGTGCATTCAAGAGCTTTTGGTGAAAGTTTATTTTGTTGTTGAAAAAGAACAAAGCATTTATAACAAAAAATTCTTAATCTTTTGAAATCTGAAGATATTTTGAACAATTTTTCAAATGAAGAAATATTTTTTAAAGATGAGGATGACATCCTATTTATAAGATAAATTGCGGAAAGAGCGGCTTCAGCCTAAAAGTTCTTTAGAACATTTTTAGAAATAAGAAGAGTTCTTGTTGTTTCAATAAGATGCCTATGTTTTCTTTCGGCAAGACCATTTTGTTGGAGAGTTTTAGGACAATATCTTTGATGAATAATGCTTGTTTGTTTAACGTAGTTTTGAAATTCATTTGACATGTATTTGCCTCTAGAATCAGATCTAAAAATGAGTATATTGTTTTGAAAATAATTTTGAATAAGGATATGAAATTCTTTAAAAATAGAAAAAACATTGGATTTGCTTTTAATAAAGTAAACCCAAGTATATCTAGTGAAATCATCAATAAAGACAACATAATATGAATATCCTCCTTTAGACATAATGGGTGTCCCCATACATCCGAATGCACTAATTCAAATGGTCCCTTAGAAATAAAGTTTCTATGTGAATAAGGAAGAGTGCATTTTTCCAAGAATACAATCATTGCATGTAAATTCTTTATCCGTACAATTTTTTTCCAAAAAATGTAAAAGATATAACTTAGAGACACTAGGATGATCAAGCCTTTTGTGCTAAGTGACAACATCTTTAGATTGGACATGATTACAAAATGATTTCGATGGCAAAGACAAAAAATCCATATAGTACAGTTCTTCTCTTCTATGGTTGTGTCCAATCCGCTTCTCGGACCAAAGATCCTGCACATAGCAATTGGTAGGTGAAAAAGAAACACTACATTCAAAATCGGTTATTTGAGAAACGGAGAAAAGATCTAAGTTAAGGTTTGCAATAATTCTAATTTTTTGTCTTTGATTAAAAATTTTCCAAGGTTTCCCATCCCTTTAACATCTAATGATGTTTCATCGGTTGTGGAAACGAATGAGTTAAAAGAATTAAGATTTGGTTTGGATAAAAGATATGCATTTGAAGTCATATGAAATGAGACACTTGAATCAATGATCGAAGAGGACATACCGAGAGTTGATGAGACTGCGGCACCGAAGGTGAAAGGTGAGGAAGAGTTGATTCTCATGAATTGTTGGAGAGTTTCCGTAAGTTGAGCAATAGAGTCCCATCTTTTCTTGATTTTCACTTGAATTGCTTGAACTATCTCCAACGGAAGCTACATTCTTTTTCAGCTTATGACAATCGGGTCTAAGATGTCTCGGTTCATTACAATGGTGACAAATAATTTTTCTTACTCCACCATTGTTATTTTTTTAAAAGTAAGGAGGTTTATATGTCCTCATGTTATTTTTTGGTTTAGATACTGCATGAACCTCATCAAAGCCTTTTTTAAGAGTCAAGTGAGTTTCTTCTTGGCATAGATCGACAAAAAATTCACTAAGAGGAGTAGAAGCCCCATGAAGAAAGGATTTTCTTAGTTCAAATTCGGGACGAAGCCCATGAATAAATTGAAAAAATCTCTCTTCATTTGCTCTTCCCTCGTGGTAATAACACTTTCTTCCCATTGTATTTCAAGGAAAACATGCTAATCCTATAGAGGAGATAGAGTACTATAATAGTCTCTAATACTCATATCTCTTTGCTTGGTTCCTCATACTTTTTCTTGTAAAAAAAATGTCTGGCAAGATCTTTTTGAGTGTGCATACCTTTCATGAAGAACCATGCTTCATTTACCTTCTTAAATTTGGCTAGATAGCACAAATCTTGAGCTCTACATTATTCATGAACCATGTCAATATTTTGGCATGCTCACTTTCCCAATCTTTAACTTTGGATTGGTATTCTTCAATAACTTTGGTGTTTTCCTCACCGCCCAAAGTTTTTTATTCATTCCTTTCCTTTTTGGTGAGCTTTAATTGTGATTCTGGAACGGTTCCACATACATGTCCCCAAAGTTTCTTGCCTTTGAGGTTGTTTTCCATAGCGGTCACCAACATTCTATAGTTGGTGCCATTTAATTTGAATGAAAGGTCAATCTTTGCATCTTTGTCGGCCATTTTGGAAGAGTTTAAGAAGAGCAAGAGTGTAAAGCTTAATAACACTTAAACACAAAAGAAAGAAGTCCCAACAGTGTTCAAACACCTAGGGCCTCTGATACCATGTAATGAAATACAAGTGCCAAAAAACAAAAAAGACACAATCACATAAGCACAATGTCTCTAATAAACAAGATACAATATGCCACAAAAGGCAAATACTAAACACACAAGGGAGAAGAGAGAACTTGAAATAGTAATAGAACTATTATTAAAATGCTTGAAAAAGCATTGTTGAGAGAAGGGGAGAAGTCCCCTTTATATACACCTTAAGAGGAGCCAAGGGGAGCTCCGACCGTTGGGGAGATCCCGACGACTCTTAAAGGAATTACCTTTTACATCTTTAATTAATAAAAAAGAAAATAAGAAAAAAAGTAAAAATACAAAAATGTCACTTATGGACATGTTTATTTACAATTAGATGAAAAGACCAAATTTCTCCTAGTGGGCTTTACAAAAGATATACATATAATTATATATAACACCCATATATTTTTAACAACCATGATACAAAATATGCGGAAAAACAAAATAAAAAACCACAAAGGGCTTACAATTAAACAAACACAACGTGCACATGCACAAGTCCACCATGGGATAATACAAGGTGCCAACATAGGCAATATAAACAACCACTAAGGGCAATACCATGCATTAAAGCACAAAAGAAAGAATAAAATAAATAACATTTTATTCATAATATACTCACAGAGTGAATTAAAATGCATTAGAAGAGAATTGGAGAACAAGAGGGGGGTTCACCCCTATTTATACACAAGAGGTAGTCTCAAATATAGTTGTTGTTTCAACAGTTCTAATGACTAGTCAACTCTATGTTGACTAGTTCAAAAAGAACTCAAGAGCTCTATTTGGTCTTTGACCAAATAGTCACTAAAGAACTAAAATACCCCTAATGGGCACAACCTATTACAATGCTGTGAAATGATAAAAATACCCCTAGAGGTTATTACCTATTACATCATTATAAGTCAAAAAAAAATATATATATATATATATATATATATATATACACAACTTAACAGGTTTATCTTATGGTGGGTCCGATTAAACCTGGGTCTGGACCCGATACCGTACCCAAAAATTGGTGCCAGGTCTGGTTCCACCTGGGTGCGAACCAAACCCGACCTGTTGACACCCCTAACCTCAGGGATGCATTCAGCACAGTTTGTTTACTATGAATTACACCTTGGGTCCTAAAAACATGTCTTTTTGAGCCATAAAATTTTCACATATTGTGGACCTTCCAATCTTCAAGGGATTGAAAAACCTAATCACATTGTAATTACATGATCCAAAACCCATTTCCTACTAAATGAACGCTGTATATCACATTTGTAGTGTCCAATCTTCCAAAACAATTGAAAAATAACATAAAAAAATGGATCATTATGCCTTAATGGTGCTATGACCAAATATTACCCCTATATATATTTGTGTATCTGACCCTGCAGACTTGATCAACATGTTTCGTTTAGTAGATACCAGGCCTTGGATCATGTTTTTCTGATCTGTGTGGAATTTTCTGGGGGGTGAAAAATCCAAGGCCTACCAGATTTTCAACCCTCAATTTTTTTTATGAAAATAAAAACGATCTCAGGATCAAAATCTTACTATTTTGACCGTGCTGAACACATCCATGGGGTCAGATTTGATCAAAACAACCTTTCTCATGAGTTCTAACTAGGGCTGTCAATGGGTTGGGTTTGTATTAGGTACTCGACCTGGCCCATTCCCGAATAGGCAGGTATGGGCATAAAAAATGCTGACCAGAGTATTATTTGGGTTAACCCGAATCCAACCAGAGTAATATGTGGATTGGGTTTGGGTTATTATTTTTGTTCGATATGCGACCTGATCCGGCTTGGCTCTAGTATCTTATAATGTAATTTTAGCGAACTATGCTTCTTAAATTGTATGGGTTCAGATTTGGGATTTCATTTTCTTGACCCAACAAAACCTGAAACTGCAAGTTGAATCTGACAACTGGATTTATTTGGGTGTTTGGGTATAGCCTGATGGGTTGGATATCTGAGGCGACAAGTTGACAGCCCTAGTTCCAGCATGAGGGCAGAAAATGCTTTCCTATATATATATATATATATATATATATATATATATATATATATATATATATATATATATATATATATATATAAAGAGAGAGAGAGAGAGAGACCTCCACCTTTCTCTTGGCAGCCAGACAACCTCTCTCTCTCTCTCCAGGACTGCGTGATTCTCCATGATCGGAGGGCCCCTAGGCTGTCCATTCTATCTGCACTCCTGTCATAAATATACTATATTAATTAGTTTTTTCCCTTTTCCAGTTATCATCGTGTTTGGTATATGTATTGCATGTGTGTGTGCTCGTGCATGTGTGTGTGTTTCTGATCAGACTTCAACTCATTGCTGCTGTCCTCAATCTGCAGAAGCTTGGCGACATCATGGAAATGACATTTACTGGTCGCTATGTTATTCTTATGATGGCACTTTTCTCCATTTATACGGGATTGGTTTATAACGAGTTCTTCTCTATTTCGTTCAATCTTTTTGGACCCTCCGCATATGAATGTCGTGAACCTTCCTGCAGGTAAAAGGAAATCATTAAAACTTTTAGTCATCATTTTTTCTATTTATCTAATCAGATTCTGATGGAGTCTACTATTTCTCAGTGATGCTTCTACAAGTGGCTTGATTAAAGTGCGGAGTGCTTACCCATTTGGTGTGGATCCTGTTTGGTATGGTAGCCGTAGTGAGCTGCCGTTTCTCAACTCATTGAAGATGAAGTTGTCAATCCTTCTTGGGGTAGCACAAATGAATCTGGGTATCGTGTTGAGCTATTTCAATGCCAAGTTCTTTGGGAACAATCTTAATATATGGTACACTACATTGGTTGCTCAATCTTGTTCATGATGCTCTTGAAATTTTGTAGTTATTAGCATGCTTTCTACTCTCTTTGTGGTAACGTGCGGTGCATGCAAGGTTGCCTGCATGTGTACTTTTTCATGTGAGCACCAGAATCAATAGGATAAATGTGATTAAAATTTTAAATAGGGAAAATTTCAATCGATGTAATCTATAAAATAAAACAGAATATAAGATTATTGGGATGAAACAGAATATCCAAGAATTGTTAAGTATGTGTACATGTGTAATTTTTATGTGAGAAACAAAAAGTAGTGACTAAGAGCCTTTCATGGACACAGAAGGGACAAATAGTTATATATTTAGATTTTTGTGTGTGAAATGGATGTGTTGATATTTTGGAACGCACAGGGATGAATGTATATGCCAACACCATATCCACAAATTTAAAGCATTTTGCACTAGATCACACATACGATGTCCAGTGAATGGCTATTCTTGGATCTGTTCTTGGCATGCAAGAATGGAGTTTGTACTTTAAGTATTGCTTCATCTTCTTTTCAGCAATCTTCATTGTTTTAATATTCTTTCTGAGCAATACGTTGTTCCTGCATTTTCTTTCAAACAAATTTCCTCTTTCAATATCCAAAAGAGAAAGTTGATACTCTTTATTTTAGATTTCTGCACTATTTTTTCTTTTTCTGGTTTTAGTATATTGTTGAACCAAGTTATGATTGCCATGACAGGTACCAATTTGTTCCACAGCTGATATTTCTAAACAGCCTCTTCGGTTACCTTTCTCTTCTAATTATTATTAAATGGTGCACGGGTTCAAAAGCTGATCTGTATCACGTAATGATATACATGTTCCTTAGTCCAACCGATGACCTTGGTGAAAACCAGCTTTTTGCTGGCCAGAAAATGGTCCAGGTAACAGTTCTTCTTGGTTCATACTGAACATTTGATCATCATGGGTTATGGATATTGATTAGTTCTCTCTCTGCCTGGCAGATTGTATTACTATTATTAGCGATGGTTGCAGTCCCATGGATGTTGCTTCCTAAGCCCTTCCTGTTGAAGAAGCAGCACAATGAGGTATCTATGCACCACAAATTTATATGTTTCTTCCAAGTGACATACCCTTTCCTCCTTTAAAACTTGCGCTGTTATTACAGAGGCACCAAGGACATTCATATGCCATGATTCATAATTCTGACACCGATTCCTTTGAACCTGATATGGTTCATGATTCTCCTGAGCACGAGTTTGAGTTCGGCGAAGTCTTTGTTCACCAACTCATACACACTATAGAGTTTGTTCTTGGAGCTGTCTCTAACACTGCTTCATATCTTCGATTATGGGCTCTCAGGTACTTCTTAGTCTCTTCGTCTTTGAGCTTCTTTGTTTTCACCTAAACTTCTATCATGTTTACTTTGCACAGCCTTGCCCACTCAGAATTGTCAACTGTCTTCTACGAGAAGGTTCTGCTTCTTGCATGGGGGTGGGTTATTTGTTGCTTATTTTCTTAATATTGCTGCTAATTTGGCATTGTCTACGGGGCATTGATTCTTTGTGATGTGGGTCTACAGGTTCAACAACATATTTATCCTTATTATTGGAGCCATTGTGTTTATTTTTGCAACCGTTGGGGTGCTGCTTGTGATGGAAACGCTAAGTGCATTTCTGCATGCTTTGAGGCTTCATTGGGTTGAGTTCCAGAACAAGTTCTATGAAGGGGATGGTTACAAATTCTATCCATTTTCTTTCGCATTGTTGAGCGATGACGATGACTAGTGCTACATTCCTAAGGGGACCAGCATTAGCATGCAGCATGTCCGTAAACGTGAAAATGGAAGGTGAAAACAGTTACAGCTCCTTTTTTTTGTAGAGCAGGAGTTTCATGGTAGTTTTTATTTGTAGTATATCTCGGGGTCTAGTTTCTCTCTGTTTCAATTTTTTCGTTATTTATCGAGGCTAAGTTTCTAGCTAGAACCTGAATGCGCGATATAGGTACTTGTGTTGTAATTATAATAATCCAACTTCCGGGTAAATAAATGTGTTCATGCAACTGTTTTGATAAACAAACTAATGAATTATCATTCCGAGAGGGATCAGCCTTCAAGTGCTGGTTTTGCTTGTTTGAAGGCAATCCTTGTTTAGTGTTGCCATGTTCCATCAATGATTACACATGATCCATAACTATAGTTGTTTCTCATGACTCTTATTCTGTAATGGGCAGAAAGTGTCGAGAACTGCTGGATTTTTGTAGGTAATTCTTGCTATGCCTACCGCAGGCCCGCTCACCTGGCTAGAGGTGGATACGGTTGTCCAAGGCTTTCTGGATGCTGTGTTCTAAACCTGAGGGGGGACACCCGTGGCATTGGTGCCTGTGTTAAGGTCAGGATGGTGGCTCAAACAGAAGTGACTCACTCCGCCCCTGCTGTGCAGTACTTTTTGAGGCCTAATGCCTTCCCTTAGCCTCTCCTTCTACTCGCCATCAGGAGCCTTTGGGGCTGCTTTTTGTCCGCTCAGTTGAGCCGGTTGTTGGCCTTTGAGGTCAATACCTTGCTCTTGAGCTTTCGAAAGGATGTTCTTGATGAAAGTAAAATGAAAAATGATCTTACTGTATGACAAATACAAATACGATATTTTTTGAAATGCTGTACAATTTTCACTATCCTCTCTATGTTCAAAATCGTAAATCTCTGGGTTTAAAAAGATATTTTTACTTTTTGCATGAATAATTTTTTAAATATATGTATTTTTTTTCTTAAATATGTGATTATTTTTTTGGAGTCTTTGTTCTCATATGTGTATCTCTCTTCTAACATTGAAAACTTATGTTTTTATAGTTGAAAAGCTGAGACATTAGCCTGTAATTTTTTTGTTTTGAGTCCCTTTTACGGTTTTTATTTTTGTATTCCAAAATCAGAATAGAAGCATGCTTTATAAACTTGAATAAATGTAGATGTGTCTTTTTTGTTTGTTTTATGTTATTTTTCAGTCATATATGATGAAAATCAAGAAAAATATAAAAAAAAAGATAGTGATTAGGATGTTAGTTTTCTAATGTCACCAAGATCATCTCAATTTGAGGATAAACACCATTTGAAAGATAAACTGTTTTGTTATTCTTGTCTGCATAACATGCTTATATTTTAGTTTTCAAGTTAAAAAAAATAACAACCCTAAAGGGGTTTTCAGCTCTAACTCAAAACAGGAAAATTATGTAAGTTTTTGACGTCGGAATAAAGAGATACAAATCTAAGAACATAAACTATTCTGCAGAAAATATATATATGAATTTTGCATATATTTTTTGTGATTTCTTCTTAAATATATGCAATTTTTTTCTTAAATATGTGTGATTTTTTTTATATATGCGATTATTTTTTATATATATAATTTTCTTCTTAAATATATGTGATTTTTTTTATATGCAATTTTTTCTCAAATATGTGATTTTTTAAAATATATATATGATTTTTATGAACAAAAAACCACATATATAAGAGGAACTCTGTATATATTTAAGAGAAAATCACAGAAAATATATGTGAAAATCGCATATATACTTTTTGCAGAACAATCTTTGTTCTCAGATCGGTATCTCTTTACCTCGATGTTGAAAACCTGTATTTTTATAGTCGTTGAAAAGTTGAGACATAGGCCTATAACTTTCTTATTTTGAAAGTTGAGACATAGGCCTATAACTTTCTTATTTTGACTTAAAGCTGAAAACCTTTTTAGGGTTCTCATTTTTAAGCTTCAAACCTTAATAAATTCTTGTTATGCAGACATAAACAATTGAACAGTTTATCTTTCAGATGACATTTCTCTCTAATCGCTCATAAGATTAAGATGATCTTGGTGACCTTGGAAAGCTAACACCCTCATCTATCTTTGTCATTTTTTTTATTTTTTCAATTTTCATCGCATGTGACTGAAAAATAACATAGAATAGGTAGAAAAGGCGCAATTATGCCTATTTTAGTCTGCAAAGCATACTTCTATTCCAGTTTTGGAATGCAGAAATGGGAACTTTAGAGGGGTTTTCAGTTCTGACTTAAAATAAGAAAGTTATAAGCCTATATCTTAGCTTTCCAACAACTATAAAACCATAAGTTTTTGACATCAAATCAGAGATATACAAATATGAGAACAAAGACTATTCTGCAAAAAAATAGTCACATTTGAGAGAAAATTTGCATATATTTAGGAAATCACACGTGCGAAAGGTACAAAGGTCATTTTAAAATTAAATATTTACAATTTTGGATATGTGGAGAATAGCAAAAATTATAAGGCATTTCAGAAAACACGTCATGTTTGCCGTACAATATGATCATTTTCTGAAAGTAAAACACAACTTCCATGATAAAGATCCAATTAAGAGAAAAGGCAAGAAGAGTAAAAGTGAACCAGCAACATGAAATTTGTTTCATTTATTATATGACCTCTGAAAACTCCTGTACGAGTAGTTTAGGTATATAGTGGTTGTTTTCCTATGGAGAGCTTTTGAATGATCCTATAGCATGTCTGTACCATTAGTCATCATCCTACGAAGTACCGTTACCAATATACGAATCACAATGATCTGAATACTTTTAAAGTACTCGATCCTTTTGCAGGAGGGGGGAGGCGTGAGATGTGACCAGCAGTGATTGCAAAGTATTTGGTCGATCACTGAATCTACTTCCATACCATGTGGTTCAGTTCCAAGGAGGGTGGTAAATGCAAATTCCCTTGTGATCTTTAAATCCTGGTGTTTTTCTGTAAAAAAAAATACTCACTGTATACTCTTCATAAGACAAAAGAAGCGAGTTTCAAATTTGTGCATGCCCTTGCCCCAAGGGGGTGTTGGCGCAGTGGGGTGGGGCTAGGGGTCCTAGCTTGAGAGTTTTACACTTTTCGAATGATGACCATAGGCATGGCAGGCTGAGCCAGCATGACTAGGTCTTCATGTTGGGTGCAATTTCTTTGGGTTATAAATTCAAAAAAATTTATACGTACCTAAAAAGAAAGGATGAATTGAGAATATGAAAAATTCTATATCTTATTTTGCTTGAAAAAAATAAAGAAGGAATCGATACATATATACTGTTACATATACACGATATCATATTGAACATTAACTATCTTTCTTATATGAGATGATTCTCCTTGATATCATCTTCATTTCCTTTTGATATCAACTGATTCTCCTTGATATCAGTTGATCTTGCTTTCCTTGATTTTAGATAACTGAATACAACAAAATGGTAAAGATATACTTGGTAAACATGGTAAGTATGATAAGGATATATATGGTAAATATAGTAAGTGAGTGATTATGGTAAATGATATTTTTTTTCTTTTACTCCCTTTCAAGTTGGTGCGTGAGGGTTGAGTACGCCCAACTTGGTCTTCAGATGAGAGAAATGGTCGATGCCAAGCGCCTTTATAAAGAGATCTGCATATTATGAATGAGTGGGAACAACCTGTGATTGAATTAACCCACTTTGAATCTTCTCTCGTACGAGGTGACAAACAATCTTGATATATTTTGTACACTCATGATATACAGGATTGACGGTAATATGAAGTATTGCTTGGTTATCACAATGCAGTGTCATGGGTTGAGAATGATTAATTTCAAAATCTAACAATAGATATTTGACCCATGTGAGTTCATAACGTGCTAGAGCCATGGAGCGATATTCGGCTTCAGCCGATGATTATGACACTGTAAATTGCTTTTTTGTTTTTTAGAAAATAAGGTTGTCTCCAATCATGACACAATAATTGGATATGGATCTACGGGTCATTAGGCAAGACGCCCAATCCGAATCACAGTAACCAACGACTTGAATCTTACTGACGGATGACATCAGAATTTCTTGTCCTGGAGAACTCTTGATATATCGAAGGACCTTCATGGCCTCATCCATATGAGGTTGTCATGGCGTGCTACTGAACTGACTTAAAATGTTGACAGCAAATACTATGTTAGGTCGGGTTATAGTTAGGTACAACAACCAACCCACTAGGCACCTATATAACTCTGGATCCTCCAAAAAATCTCCTTCATTATTGAATTTGATATGTGGTTTCATAAGAAATTGATTTAGTTCTACTCTAAGATAACTCATATCCTGTAGAATATCGAGAGCATATTTTTGTTGGGATAAAAAAAATCACTTTTGGATCTTGCAACTTCAATGTCGAGAAAATATTTGAGTCATCCAAGGTTCTTCAATCGAAATTGCTGATTGATGTGGGACTTAAGTTGCTCTATGTATGCAACATCATCTCCTGTAATGATAATGTCATCCACGAAAATGTGTACCCCATTAGCAGCCTTCGAAAAAAAATGAATAATCAACTTTAGATTGAAAGAATCTTTCTTGAAGCAGATGAGTTGCAAATCAATTTCTAGAGGATTGTTTAATACCATATAAGGATTTGTGCAATAAAAAAACTCTACACTACCTCTGAACAGAAAAACCTGGTGATAAGTCCATATATACCTCTTCATCCAGGTCACCGTGAATAAAGGCATTGTTGACGCCTATTTGATATGAATGTCAATTCTTTATTGTTGCAATGGCTATCAAGCATTATACAATTACCAATTTGGCAACGAAGGTGAATGTTTCATTATAATCCAGACCTTCAATTTGAGTATATCTCTTTTCCAGTAGGCACACTTTATACCTCTCGATGGATCCATCAGAGTGATGCTTAATTTTGTACACCTATTTGCAGCCAGGGTGTTTGCCCACAGGTAGATCCATAATCAACCAAGTATGGTTATCTTGCAATGCCTTAATCTCTGAAGCTATAGCATCACTCCAACATTGAAACTTCATGGCATTAGAAAAGGTTATAGGTTCTGAGTGTTGGGAAATGGCGCTTAGAAAAAAATGATGTTTTGAAAAGCGATCATAACATATGACTTGGGATAGCTCATGTTCCGTGTTGCGAACCTTCTCTCTCGTGTCAGTTGATTGTAATATGGGGGCAACCGTGTAACAACTATAGTCTTTGAGATGCAATGGTAGTTGGCGGATTCTTTCGAATCTTCGGATATGGATTGAATGGGTTCAGGAGTACCATAATTAAGAGATTCAGGATTTGGATAATGGTGATTTGGATCATGGATCTTATTTTCTTAAACACCAATGTATTCTTGGATCTCACATGATTGAGGCTCGAATATGGATATGGGTAGGACTCTGCCTTCTTTCTTATCTGAAATTTTATGATCTTGAAACGGAAACACATTTTCATAAAATTTTACATCTCGACTAACAAAGAATTTTTTTGTTTCAAGATCATACAGACGATAACCTACTTGACCATATAGGTATCCTATGAAAACTCCTTTGCATGCTCGATTATCAAATTTATGAAAATAATGAATGTTGTGAGCATAGCACAGACATCCCAAAACTCGAATGTGATAATAAGCGGGGTTCTTACCATGAAGTAACTCATATGATGTCTTGCCCATTAAAGGTTTGAAAGGAGTGCTATTAATGATATATACAGTCGTAAGAACACATTCTCTCTAAAACTTAATGGGTAGAGAGGCTTAAAACCTCAAAGCGCTCACAATATTGAGTAAATCTCTATGCTTGCGCTCAACTACTCTATTTTGTTGGGAGGTCGAAACACAACTATGTTGGTATTCAACCCCCTTTTCTTTAAGAATGTTTTGCATATCATTTTAAAAGAATTCAATATTATTGTCTGATCTAATACTTAGAATCTTGCTATTGAATTGATTTTTAACTAGTAAGAATTTTTTTTTATCTAAACTATGGTTTCTAACTTATGCCATATGAGATGAACCCATGCAGTTCTAGAGTAGTCGTCTACTATAGTCAAGAAGTATTATGCTTCAGATAACGAAGTGGTTTGATATCCACTCCATATATCACAGTGGATCAATTGAAAGGATTTTGATAAAGAGATCAACCTGCTTGGAAAAGAAAGGCGAGTTTACTTGGATGTATGACAAATATCACAATGATTGTGAGGAACACAACGATGAAATTTATGAGAGTTTGTAATTTAGAATTTGAAAGGTGTACAAGCGTAAGTGCCAAATATTTGAATCAAAAGATGAAATACTTAAAGAAAAGTTGTCACTGATCTAAAAAACATAGAGTCCACCATGTTGCTTACACTCCCCAATCTTCTTCTTCAAGATATGGTCCTGAAAAACACAATGATCCTCATAAAAAAAATGTCACATTTCAGATTTTGAATTAACTTACTCACGAAAATGAGATTAAATATGAATTCTGGAATAAAGAGAACATTTGAAAGAAGAATGTTTGATGCCAATCAGACACTACTCATGTGGGTCGCATGTGTAGAGGATTCATTTCGTAATCCAATAGGAAGAAAAATGGTGAGAGTTGGAAGTATCAAGTTTGACAAAGAATTTGTAATGTGGTTTGTCGCATCCGTGTCTATAATCAAGTTTTTGAACGATATGGAACCAACAAAAGGAGTATAAAGATTACCTATTAGATTCACCACAGGTGCTGGTTTAGAATTATCTAGATTTATCGCAGCAACTATTTGATCAAGATGTTCCTGGATAAGTCGTTGAGAGGTTTGGATTCGGCAAGACTTGTTAATTTTGTAAGACACAGAGTTAGCGCTAGCTTGACTCCATTGACAGGCATTGGAGGATGTACTATATCGATTTGGGAACCCATGAAGATAAAAACATTTGGCTTTTATATGGTCGAGTTTCCTGCAGTGATCGCATTTTAGACGAATGCGATTCTGTCAATTTTTACTTGGATCCATGTTAATCTAAGTATTGGATCTATTAACGGTTGCTGCTATTGGTTCTTGGTTAGCCGTGATTCGAAGATCACACTGCCTTTCTTCCTGCACTAGTAGTGTGAATGCTCTTGATATATTCGGTAATGGTGTCATCAAGAGCAGGTGGCTTCTTATGGCAATATAACTTTCATTCAAGCTCATTAAAAATTGTATTAGTCTTTTCAGGTTCTTCTGCTCATGAACGACCATTACCGCTCTGCATGTATACAGAAGACTATCCATATATATGGACAACTCATCCTATAGGCCCTTCATTTTATTATAGTAGGTTGTCACGGAGGTCTGCATATGCTTGAGATTTTTTATTTCTTGTTTGATCTAATATATGTGCAGGGTATTTGATTGAGACAAACGATCGCGGAGTTTGGCCTATACTTCAGCAGCAGTTTCAACGTAGATGACACTTGAGGACATATCTGGATGCAACGAGTTGAGAAGCCATGATAGGATCATGTTGCAGAGTTCCTAGGCTGCAACAGATTTGATAAGAAAGGTTGGAGACTTATCTACGAATCCAAACTTGTTTTTTGCAGAGTGTCATAGTCATAGCACGACACTACTTGGAATAGTTGTTATTACTAGCGACATGCCAGGGTTGTCGATTTTGGCTTGATACACTTTTGTTTATGCTATTCATTAGATTAAAGCATCACTTGTGTGCTCTGATACCATGAAAGAAAGGATGAATCGAGAATATAAAAAATTGTATATCTTATTCTGCTTGAAAAAAATGAAGAGAAAATCGTTACATATATACGGTTACATATACACGATATCAGCTTGGAAATTAACTATCTTCCTTATATATGAGCTGATTCTCTTTTATATTAGTTGCTTTCCTTTTGATATCAATTTGATTCTTCTTGATATCATCTTGCTTTTCTTTTGATATCAGCTGAGTTAATCTTGCTTTCTTTGATTTTAGATAATCGACTACAACAAAATGGTAATAACATGGTAAGTGTGGTAAGGATATACATGGTAAACATAGTAAGTGAGTGATTATGGTAAATGGCATTTTCTTTCTTGCATTTTCTTTCCTTTAGTACCCTTGCCAATCTTTTTCTCTACAATAAT
Source organism: Nuphar pumila (assembly GCF_984573655.1). Classification (NCBI taxonomy): domain Eukaryota; kingdom Viridiplantae; phylum Streptophyta; class Magnoliopsida; order Nymphaeales; family Nymphaeaceae; genus Nuphar; species Nuphar pumila. The sequence goes on along the minus strand of NC_143255.1, from coordinate 112,857,187 downwards.
TGGGTATGTATTTATGGTATGTTGTAGTTTTCACATTTCCATATTTACGGGAGTTTTCTTGACAACATCTTGAAAAAGAATGTATTTAATTTGTTTTGGCTTCCATAATGACTGTATGCATTAAGATGATCATTTCAAATATTAAGAAAAGGAGCATATTTTAGTTGACCATGTTAATTAGCAAAATATTGCAATATTTATGTTTTGCCATAGTTACTAGAAAACAAAATGGACACGAGAAGCGATGCATAAAGCTAATGCGGTGAGTGTTAAAAAGTAGTATCAAGCGGGAAGCACGACACTGTTATGAAGCGATTATGCAAGTGCATGAAAAGAAACCACATGGAAAACAATATGAAGCACAGGCGGAAGCAAATAAGAAATGATTAGATATAAATATAAAACAATACAAAACCAATACCTAAGCTCGTTACAAAAATATTAATTTTTTAATATGAAAAATATAAAAAGTAAGGAGGAAAAAGTTAAATAAGCGCAAGGGAATCAATTTGTGAAACAAAGAGGAAGCAAGCTTCCTGGAATCTGGTTTTTCATATTTCAGAAGCGGGTTTCCTAAAGTTTTCCATCTTATGAAAGAGTATCCTGCTTCCGAATAAAAGAGATTTCCCATGTAGCAAGAAGCTTTCGATACCTATGGTTTTGGCTGAGCTCTTGTCCACCAAAGCCAATGTTTGACCTACTCCATATGTAAACTTTGGGAAAATTACTATTTGCAAAAGAATGTCAGATTTGCAAAAATCTTTAATGAAAATGAGAAATGTGAGTTTTTACTTTTATCAATGTCACATTGATTGAGAGCTACTTTCGGATCCCTTTGGACGACACGCAAAACTATGTTTTTTTTTTTACAGAGAAAAGTGGGTTTAGTCAGACCCCTACCAGTTATACAACCATATAGCATTGGGATTCGAACTTGCAACGTCCCAACAAAAGGTGACATGCTCCTGCTAGACAAGCGGATCCCCCGTTGATACCAAAACTATGCTTTTCTTGCATAACAACATTGACTAGATTCAATAAGCAATGTCTTATCCATCAAAATGGATTTTGATCTCATTTAAAATAGAGAAATTCTATAATAGCTACCGCTTGGAGGTGGCCATAGTGGCCACCACCAATGAAGTTTATCCATTTGGGAGGCTCTACTGGTAGAAGAACTTTAGAGTCCCAAGGTGCTCTCTCTCTCTCTCTCTCTCTCTCTCTCTCTCTCTCTCTCTCTCTCTCTCTCTCTCTATATATATATATATATATATATATATATATACCTTTGATTCTTAGTGCAACAAGAAAGGTTGTTGCGAGTTTAACACAAGAAATTTTACCACAATAAAAAAACTCTCAACCTGTTTAGCCACACAAAAAAGTTTACCACAATTAAAAACAAAGAGAACCTCTTGCTCTCTCTGTCTGTCCACAAAAGGCAATCCTATTGTTTTTTTTTACATTGAAAATTTGTGGCCACACAGGAAAAGTTTACCACTATAAAAAAAAAAACCTCTTTCTTAACATGAATCTATAGCCACAAGAGGCAACCTTAACAATTGTCTTTGTTACATTGAAAATTTGTGGATCCTAATTGGAACCCAGGTCGAACCCAAATCTGATATGAAATTTAACAAACCATATCCCGCTCCATATACTATTTGGACTGTTTGGGTTTGACCTAAATTCCAGTTAGGCTTCCTTTATCACCAAACCCTGACCCAATAGGGATTGACATAAGCACCATCAGAATGAACCCGACCCATTGATAGCCCTATTCATATTACTATTTGTCTTTTGCAAGTTTGCCAGAGAGAGAGAGACTAACTTGGGCCTCTAAAATGGCTCTACTGGGTAAAGGCCCTCCCAAATGAATAAATTCCATTGGTGGTGGCCTCTATGGCCACCTCCAAGCTGTGGCCATAACTAGGGATGCACATGAGACGGGTTCGAGCCGAGCTTGAGCTGTCTTGTTTCGAGAAGAAGAACTACCTCTATGCTCTGGATCGGCTCTCATACTGAACACTTTTTATAAAAAGGATTTTTGAAATTTGCGTCAAGAGAGAGGAAGGTAGTGGATTTGAACTCGGGCCACTTTTCAAAAAGTCCATTGGACTGCCAATTAAGGTAAAACCACTGTTTATGTTCGTGTAAAGAAAACGTGTATAAATATATAAAATCTATTTTTTATATATAACTATGTGAACCGAGCTTAATCGGGCTTACTTAGCCTATCCGAGCTGGACAACCTGTTTAAGCACGGCTCGTTTACGTGTACCGAGCCTGAACCCTTGGCTCATTTATATTTTCAAACGAGTTCGAGTCGAGCTTAAACAGGTCGAGCTCGTGCTGAGCTTAAACAGGTCAAGCTTAAGCAAAGCCCGAACTAGCTCGTTGTGCATCCCTAGCCATAGCATTTTCTTTCAAATAACTCAAGGAATGGCTAATTAAGTGATAATTAATAATGTTAAAAAGTCCAGCCATCAGTTGATTGTTTGCTATATGCTTGAAAAAGCAATTCCTTGGGTCATGTGGTAAAGTGTTTCTCACTATTATTATTATTATTATTATTATTATTATTATTATTATTATTATTATTATTGTTGTTTTTCTATTGGCAAGCTGGGGTTAGGCCCCTACCAGCTGCAGGGAAGATAGTTGAACAATACACTGCATTAACGTAACCTATGTCACAGGGACACCCCGTTGCAGGTTCATACCCTTTGTTATTTGACTGGACACGCTGACACGGACCCAGACACATGGATATTATTTTAATAAAATTTATAAATTTTAATCATATTTCAATAACAATGTATTTTTAAATATTAGAAGTTTTTATTAATAAAATTTTGAAAAATCGTGTCCCATCTAAAAAGAAAGAAAATTTAACTTCTTGTCGAACCCAGCTCACGTGTCGGGTCGTTCCCATATTAAACCACTCGGAGGGCTTGTCTTTCCCGATTCTAGCATAGCCAATAACTGCAGTGTTGGACAACTTGCGAGCCATGAAATTTTGACATCTTATCAATCAAACAGCATCGGATTCGTTCAAATCTAATAGAAATGAAGTCTCATCATCTGTGGTATCCAATCTGCTCCAAGCTTTCCACACACAGTCACATCTAGAAGTGCTCACTTATCTCTAACCAATCCCATGCCATGAAGCTCTCTTGCTGGTCCCTAATGGTGAATCACACTCCATTTCAACTGCCCATGAAACTAAATGTTTATTTCGATCTAGCCATTTCCAAGTGAAATCCATCTGACAGAATATTCATTGCCAACCAGTTCATTAGAAAAGGTTCAATCCATTTGAAAATACTCCAGGCAAAAGATGAGGATCACAATTTGGAAGAAAACAGTTTTTATATCTTTCGCTCAAAACAAATGAAAGTTGATCACATGAGGATTCTTGTCTATGATATCCAAACACACACACACACACACACACACACACACACACACACACACACACACACACACACATCTTTACAGATTATTGATCTACTATACCACTAACGTATATCAGCCTTGCCGTTCGTAGATCTGGATTTCCTTGCCTTGATGAATGCTGGATTTAGTTTCATGCGTTGTGCTTCAGGGCTCAGCACCTAATACATGAGCAAAAGGTGATTAAGTGCAATTATCAATGTAAAAAAGCCATACCCCTCTGGCTGTAAAAGGCAACCTCTCAAACAGCATGCTCTAGATTCTGCATATCACCACTTCCACAGCATATGACATACATGCACGGCTGGCAACAAAAGAGAGAGAGAGAGAGAGAGCATCTGGTTTCCAAGATTTAGATAAAGAAATTGCAGCAAAAATAAGTGGCAGTAAATACAATGAGCAGTAAGCACGAAAGGCACCAAGCCAAACGTGCCAGCCAGCCAATCAAATTATCGAGGATGGTTCTCTGTGTCCAAGAAACAAGATGCTTTTCCATAGAAGAAGAAACTCTAAGAACAAGTTTCTCAACAAGATGTAAAAATACAACCAGAGAACAGAGGACAGGCCTAAGATGCCGGCAATGTTACACACAATATACAGACTAAAATCTCCAGAAATAGATAAATGCCACAGGTGTATGATGAAACTTTGAGATTCCTTCCCTGGTGCTCCCAGGATACTCAACGCCTTATCTCTAGTTAGAAGCTTACGAAAACAGGGTTATCGCTAGTTAGGCGTTGCAGCGTACATGAAAAAGAATTGGAGCCCATTCCATCCCCCATACTGGAGTCTGAACTTAGGCAAACTTTAGCAGGAGTTGCCATTTTCCATGGGTGTGGCACGAGCTAAAGAATGTGGAGGCACAGTTATTCCACCACCTCTGATGGACACAATTGAACCACCACGGTTCGAGCTTGCCTTGCTTATGAGATGGGGGTCAAGAAATACAACAATAACTGTGATGTCATCATGGAAATGCCGCCTCACTCCTCGTTCAATTTTTTTCAAATCAGAGTACCGCATCTCCCTCTTCTTAGCTGCTTCTTGGAGTGCAGCTTTGACAAGTCTCCTTGCACTTCCCTACATGTATCAACATTATAAAACCATGCTCCAAATCAGATAGTGCTCATGTAAAATAGACAAATATTACAATGAAAAGGAAAAAGCATCCAGATGGGTTCTAAATGAGAAAACAGTTCTAAATCTTCTTAATGTTTTTTTTAACATACTTCAAATAGTTAGAAACCAAAAAGAAGCAAACAACAGCCAGCAGCAGTAGATAAACCATAAAATCTGATCTTCCTAATGCAAAAGACTGCTTCTTATGTGCAAATCAGAAGTAGATAAACCATAAACTCTGATCTTGATCAGAACCAGAAGCAAGCTTCCAAAGGACACGGTTGGACTAGAAGTGGAGCTAATTTATAATGGATCTAAACATTGTTTGCAACCAAGCTCAGAAAGGATGAGATGAAAAATGAGAGCAGGTAGTAATTTGGTAAACAGATTAAAGTTGAAGGTGGATGTCTTCTTGTTCTTCTTCTCTATCATTTCTATAATGTAAAGCCTCAGCATTCAAGAACTGGGACAAAATATATCTGAATGTGTTCAATCAAGCAAACAGATACATCTAAACACTGGATCATGCAGCACTCATGATGGTTCTCCTTCAATTTTCTCCTTTTTTGAAAACCTCAGAAAAGGAAAGCTTTATAAGACCAAATAACGCAAGGAGTAGGTGGCATCAAGTGCAATGCTGAGCAAAAAGAAAAAGCTTCCACTTTAATACGACATCTTACACTGCGTGGATGATTATGAACAAGATCTACTGCTTCTTGGTTACTGAAATGCTCCCAAAGCCCATCAGAAGCAAATATGATAAACTGATCATATGGTTGCAGCGTGTGCACCTCGATTGATGGTTCAGCACTAAGTATTGGCTTTCTAAAAGGTTCAGGAAGACGAAATTTAGCATATAAAGGCTCCCTGTTGAATTCAGCCTTTTTCAAATACATGTCACCAATTGATCTAGAAACCTGCATGCAAGAGCTTTCAGTCAGAAGAGAAGCAAACATATATCTTATATGTCCAGTGATTTCCCTCACAACAGGATCCCTATAATCATAATGAATCAAATTGTGGAAACTCATAGCTAGAATAAATTCAGCATATACCAAATCAAATTCCAAATGAACTTCCATCGATTCTAGTGCAATGCTTATTAGATCTACTCATCCCTATGTTATTTCTTCACATTCTTTCTGAAATAACCTGGTAGGCCAAAGGCCGGTTTCCTGATGAACAAATACTTGACCATCTTTTTATATCATTATAAATCTTGTGTGGATCTTGTCATATGATAAGCTTATCATTTATAAGATTGCAGTAATCACCTACTGTATGTGACTGAATTTTGGTGTTGTGGAGCAGTAAGAAGTGATTACTGTCTACCATACAAAATTCTTTTTGTTGACATGGTGTTAGAATCAAAGATCTTAAAAAGGAAAAAAAAATCTCCAAAAGAAGTTGGCCCTGAATACCATGATTTCCCAAGTTGGCTAACAGTTTCTTTTCCTTTTTTTTCGCAGAGTGAGAGGAGCAGGACATAAAAAAAATTCAAATCATGATGGCACACGAGGTTCTAAATCAATAATAAAAGATACTATCATTCAACAAACACAATAATGAGAATTTAGATTTTTTCACTTAGATGTCCTACTTCTGGTCTCAGTTTCCTCACCAATATTGGATGCATACTAGGCGAAATACAGTCACTGTGTAGACGCCAACTTTTATAACACAATAATTCCAAGCTTTTGAAGTATAGCGTCATTGCAATATTCTAAAAAAATGGAGCATTTATATAGTTCTAGACAAAGACAAGAACTTATGTAGTAGACTATATTTTCTTCCATATGAATTCGCAATTTCCCTACTTCAACACTTCTTCAATCTAGCTTAATGCATGACCAAAGATAACATTTCAATCTAGGATGAATCTCAGAACTATCATTCAATTGACTAATTTGTTCCAGGTACTGAAAAACAAAGATTAGTGGGATCTTTTAAACTGCCTCAGATTATTGATTGAAGAACAATACCATAGACTGATCATGTGGGATCTTATTTTAACACTTGATTCTTGGCATTGGATCGGCCTCCTACAGCTTGACAAAAAAATTTGCAACTAAATAAAAAAAAAACTCGAAGACATATCATGTTAATAGGAAATTTTATACCAGAAAGTCTTATAATCATCTTAAGATGGTGGTAATACAGGGCAAGATAAATACAAATTCTAAGAGCAACCATTTATATCATTAGTATCAAAAGAACCAGAAAAGCATACATCACATCACTCAAGAGATCCATGTATGCAGAGATAATCCATTCAAATTTTTTAGAAAGGAATACTGTTAAAATATATGTAATTCATATATATGTATATATTTATATACATATATATTTGTATTATCTAAAATACCCGATAGGGGTATTTTAGTCATTTCACAAGTACCCGATAGGGGTACTTGTTTCTTTTCTTTCTTTTTTGTAAATTCCTTTTTTATTTTTTTACTTTTTATTTTTTAGTTTTTTGCCCACCTAAAAGGGGCCCCACCATGGAGTCGATGGGGCCCCCAACGGTCACATTTGTGACCGTTGGGGGCTCCCAACGACTCCATGGGAGCCCCTAGGTGGCTCTTCTTTTAAGGCCATAAGGCCACTCCTCCTCTCCTTCTTTTGTGTATAAATAGGGGTGAACCCCTCTTGTATTCTTCACTCTTGAGAGCTCTCTCTCTTTTCAATAAGAGACATTTATATTTTTATGTTGTGTTGTCTCTTGTGGTTTTGGGTGTTAGCCCTTTTGTTTGTTCATTAGTGGATGTTGTAAGTGCTTAATGCACTCTTTGTTTTTTCGCATATTTCATTACAAATACATCGTCATAAAATCATTAGATCCATAAACCCAGGAACAGATTCAATCAAGAAGAGACTTTGGCAGTTTTGCCACAACAGTTTGCAGGTTAACTATTGAAACCAAAAAGGACAAAAAAAAGTGCTGAAAAAGCTACTCATGTAGAAATGTTAAAATGTATATACATATAATATGTATATATACAATACATATACATGCATCTATATGTATACATACTTAAGTATGTATACATATTTGTATACATATATATGTATGTGTATACATATATATTATATATGTAAATATTGTAACTAGTTGTAACTATGTTTTCCATTTTTTCTCTCTTTCTTTTTTAGTTAGGTTCTCTTTGGACTAATCAACATAGAGTTGACAAGTCAAATAGAGTTGTTCGAACTTGGAACAGTCCTAACAGCTCTATTTGTAGCCAACAATTCTATTTGAGACTACCTCTTGTTAATAACTAGGGGTGAACCCCCTCATTATTTATAATGCATTTCTTTGCATTTTGGTGAATAATAAAATATATTTTTTATATTCTTTGTTGTGGAGAACCCCTTTGTGGGTTTTTGTGAGTGTCCTTGGTGACACTTTTGTGCTTGTCCATTTGATTTATTGGTGGACATTTTTGGTTTGTAATTGGAGGATCGCATTTCCTCACATGGTATCAGAGCTTGGTGCTCTTTGAGATTGAAGAAAGTTCATTGGCTCGGGAAATCGTGTCTCTCTCATGCTCGTGTTGGTGGTTGCAACACAAGATTGTTTTTCTCTTCATGAATCATCTCAAGTGTTCTTGTGATCAAGTTGTGCTCTTTTAAAGGTTGATTTGTTCGTCGTGCTCGTTGATCTACTCAAAGTTCGTGAAAGTGGCGCTCATACTTTGTGTTTTCTCTCTCTATCTCTTCTTACTCTTGTAAAAATAGATGACAAAGAAAGTGCCACCATCATGCCCATGAAACTCATCGATACGAATTATATTATGTGATCTTCAATTATGGAACATCACATTTGGGAAAAAAAGGTTATGGGGATTAGTGGATGGTTCCAATCTGGAACCTAAATTAGTTCTCACTAAGGTAGAGTTGTGGCCTCTTTGGTATATACCCTTAGTGCCTTAATCTATTACTTTCATAGATGCTTAAATGCATTCCTATGCATATCTTATGTGATTCTTCGTAGCTTTTGTATAAGATATGTGGCTTTAAGTTATTAAGATTATTGCATATAAATGAATTTTTGATCTCCTTGTGAGTATCCATGATTAGTTATACTTGTGTATGCACTTGGTTTTCTATATAGTTCTTTGAGAATCTCTATAATTGTCTTGTTGTGTCATAGTAGACTTGTAATCTAGATTGAGTTGTCTCTCTATATAACTTGCTTATATTAACTATGCATATGATTGCATTGCATCAATTGACATCTTGTTGCGCATATGATTGCACTATATTCATTATAAGTTTTCATCTACTGTTATTGGATTTGATTTGAAACTTTGCTTTTTTAAATTGGTTCTTATGTATGAACTCACTTATTTGGAAATTGATTTATGTGAGTATTTATTACCATCTTATGGTATTTGTTTTGTCCATCACAAATTTTTAATATGATGCATCTTTTGTTTTTGGCCTTATTGCTTTTGTTGAACCAAAGTTGTTTGTTGGGGTAAGTTGTTAAAAAGTGTATATACATATAAATATAATTATATATAATATATTTATATACTATTTATATATTATTTATATATTTTTTCTTTTTTTCTTCTCTTTATTTTTGTATTTTAGGATTGTCTAGTTCATACTGAACTAGACTCAAAACTAGTCAAATATTTGACTAGTTTTGAATAGCCGTTGGAGCTCCAACTACTCTCTTGAGTCCTCTAAACTCTCCTCTCTCTCCCTCTCTCAACGTATATAAATAGAGGTAACTCCCCTCTTAATGTATCAATGCTTCTTAAGCATTTTATGGGAATGAAATAATTTTTTTTTTAAGTTCTCTCATTTATGCCCTTTCATGGGTTATGATGAAAGTATCTTTTATAGACACTTATTGCAAGCATTTGTGGTTTCGTGAAAGATCCTCATTTCCTTATATGGTATCAGAGCTTGCAAGCTTCTAAATCTTGAAAGTTGTTACCTCGTTTTCCGTGCCATTCTAGCAAAGAGTTGATTTGCATCCTTGTTTGTGATTCAAGTGCTCTTGTCCCTACATAGTTGGAGAAGTGGTTCGAAGGATCGTTGACTACTTAAAGATCGTGATTGTGCTCTTGCACCTTCTTCTTTCTCTCATATTACTTTTTTTTCTTTTTATTCTCATCTTCTCTCTTTCTTCTTCACCTTTGTAAATGAATGACAATGATAAAGTCACCATGATGCCCATAAATCTAAATGATATCAATTATGTGATGTGGGCTTCAATTATGAAACACCACATATGAGAAAAGGGGTTGTGGGGGTTTAGTATATGGTTTCGATTCGGAACCAAAACTAATTCTCACAAAAATTGAAAATAAGAAAGCGATACCTCTCACAGAAGGAGAGAAAACTAAGGTATTAGCTACCTATGAAAAAACTGGAAAGAATGAAGAATGGGGCATACCAAGATCATGTCTTGCCTAATTAAAAGTGTAGATATCAAGAAATGCTCTAATTTTGCAAAATTTGAGCATGCTAATAAGACTTGGGAATATCTTAGAAATATGTATTCCCTTAAAGACATTGCACATGTGTGCAATTTACAAGATAAGGTGCAAACTATGACCCAAAGGGACAAAAGTATTAGAGAATATTATAATGAGTTGTCCGAACTTTAGAAAGAGTTGGCTTTTCTTGAGCCAAAGTGGCATTGTCCCGAAGATATCGAGCTTCGCAAAAAAAAAACTCGATATAGAACATTTTTACCAATTTGTAAATGGTTTGAGGCCGGAATTTGAAACAACCAAATTGGCCCTTCTACATAGAGACAAAGTTCTCTCTATTATAGACATTATTAAAGAATTAACTATGGAGGAAAATAGGCTAAAAAAGAATAATCCAAAGAATGAAGAGAATTTCATTCTAGCTGTATCTAGACTGAAAAACTATATGCGCACTTACAAGCCGCCTCACTTTGGTAGACAAGGCAATGATTATGACAAAAGAAAAGTCATTTGTCACCATTGTCATGAATCGAGACATTATAAGTCTCAATGTAATAAATTAAAGAGAATACATGAAAAGAAAGTTGTATCAGTCAGTTCATCACAAGAATCAAAAGATCAAGTCAATCAAAATGCACCCATATCTATGGCACAACTAATGAAAATTCTTCAACCTCTTCTTAAAAGAGCATCTTCCTTAACTGAAGCCTCAACCAAAGCAGTTGTCTCATCCTTCTCCGATCCCGGTAACTTTCCTTGGCTTCATTTCATATGACCTCAAATAACAATAGTTTGTCCGAATGTCATAATAATAACTCAAATGTGTCAAATGTTTTCACAACCAATGGTACATCTCTTGAAATAAAAAGTATAAGAAATTTTAAAAAATTTCAAAACTCCAAAAAAATCTTTATCCCTTTATCCCAAAAGTTAGATATATTCCCAAATTAAATTTAAATCTTTTATCTATCTCTCAAATATCTGATTATGGGTGAAACATCTACTCTTCTCATGGTTATTGGGCATAAGATCGCCAATCAGGGAAGTTGATGGAGAAGGACTCTACTATATGGATTTTTTGGAATTACCCAAGAATGCTTTGTGTTATAATGTTCACAAATTGGATTTGAATCTATGACATAAAGACGACCATCCTCGTATATCCAAAATTCAATGCATTCCAAGTTTAGAAAAATTTTGTAATTCTGAAAATTTTGCTTGTAAAGATTGTATTCTTGGTAAAATAAAGAGATTATCACTTCATGATAGAACTTTTGTTTCATCTAGACCACTAGAGTTAATACATTCGGATGTTTGGGGTCCCGCACCAGTCATACCAAAAGGCGAATACACATATTATGTAATTTTTGTTGATAACTTTTCTAGGCATACTTGGATTTACTTCTTTAAACATAAATCAAAGGTTTTTTTGCATTTTCAATCATTTCACAAAATAGTTAAATATAAATTTCAAAATAATATTTTCATTTTTCGCACCGACTCAGGAGGAGAATTTTGTCAAAAGAATTTAAAGATTATCTTAATTTACATGGCACCACCCATCAAAGATCTTGCTCTCACACACCACAACAAAATTGTTTGGTCGAACGAAAACACCAACACATTATGGAAACTACTAGGACTTTATTAATAACAAACTAAATACCAAAATAGTTTTGGGTTGAAGCAGACCTAACTGCTACCTATCTCATTAACCGAATGTCATCTTCTTCTTTGAAAAATATAACTCCAATTGAAAAACTTGTTAAATTACCTCGTGATTACTCTAGGTTAGAGCTTTTGGATACAAATGTTTTGTCTTCACTAACAAGAATGATAAACTCTCTCCTCGTGCCATTCCTTGTGCCTTCTTAGGTTATGCAAATAATAAAAAAGAATATAGGTGTTTTGATATTAAAAATGAAAAATTATATGTATCAAGAAATGTATCTTTTTTGGAAAAAAAATATTTTGAAAAGGTCAAGGAATTAACCGAATATTTTTTTTGAAAGATTTGACTTCGAAATATGATGGATGTGACTATAAATGTGACTTTGACGATGGTCAAGATATTATTGATAAAAAACATAATGATATTAATGAAGAGCAAACTCATAGGAATACCAATTGTTTACAATACTCAAAGATGTAGGGAATCCAATCTTCCATGTGCATTGGAAAAATATTCACAAGCACAAACCAGAAGGTCATTCAAAGTCTCTAAACCTCCCGGTAAATTTGTGTCCTACGAATCTTTTTCACACACATATAAGGCATTTATTGCATTGATACACACGTATATAGAACCTTCATCCTATACTCAAGCCAAAGAACATATAGAATGGGTAGAAGTCACGAGGGCAGAATTAGAAACCTTAGAAAAGGCTAACACTTGGACTATTTAAGATATTCCACAAGGAAAAAAACCTATAGGTTGTAGGTGGGTTTATAAGATTAAAACCAAGAGTGATGAAACTCTTAAAAGATATAAAGCCAGATTAGTGGCCAAGGGGTATTCCTAAGAGTATAGCATAGACTATGAAGAAACTTTTACTCTAGTTGCCAGGATGACCACATTTAGGACCTTAATAGCCTTAGCCTCTGTTAGAAAATGGCCTATATTTTAAATGAATGTCAAAAATGTTTTTCAAAATGGAAACCTAGTTGAAGAAATATATATGAAAGCACCTCTTGGTATAAGTATTCCTAAGGGTAAGGCTCTTCGTTTAGAAAAACCTCCTTATGATCTTAAACAGGTACTAAAAGCCTGGTATGACAGGTTTAGTCATGTTATGCTTGATATTGGATTCAGAACTTGTGTGACCGACATTGGTGTGTTTGTTAAGATCTCTGATACAGGGATTATTATTATTATTATTATTTATTTGAATGATATGATCATCACTGGAGAAGACAAACAGGGAGTTGAAAACATTAAAAAATATTTTAAAATTATTTTAAAATGACTAATTTAGGTTTGTTGAGATATTTCTTAGGAATTGAAGTTGTGTATTCCCCTTGAGGTTATTTATTATCTCAATCTAAGTTAAATTTTGATATTGTTTCCAGGTCTGGAATTACAGACGATAAGAAAGTGGATACTTTATAAATTGTCAACACCAAAATGAGAATCGATGATGGAGAACCTCTTGAAGATCATATTCCTTACAGACAGCTTATTGCAGCACTTTCCTATCTCTCCATTACTAGACCTGATATAGCACATATACACACAGCTAGTCAATTTCAACACGTTCTCACTTTTGTTTACATGAGAGCAGTTTTGTGTATTGTTAGATATATTAAGTCTTCCATTTCACGATACCTCTTTTTATTTGCTTCATCTTCATTATATTTAATTGCTTATACTGATGCTGACTGGAGAGGTGATTCCAATAACAGACACTCAACCACTGGTTTTTATATTTTCTTAGGTGAATCCTTGATTTCATGGTGGTACAAGAAATAACAGGTCTCTCTTTCGTCAACCGAAGCTAAATACTGAGTCATGGCCACCACAACGATGAAGGTAGTCCGGCTCATAAGACTGCTGGCTGACATGGAAGTTGAAGTGACAAAAGCCTCATGCATGTGCTGTGACAACGAGTGCGATTTATATTGCCAGCAACCGAACATTTCATGAACGCACCAAACATTTTGAAATGGATTGTCATTATGTCAGAGAGGAGTACCTACATGGAACCATTGATCTGCCTTATGTTACATCAGAATACCAATTAGAAGATTTCTTCACCAAACCTCTTGTTGCTCCTAGATTTCACTCTCTTAAACAAACTTTCGCTTATTGTACCGTAAGTTTGAGGGGAGTGTTAAAAAGTGTATATACATATAAATATAATTATATATAATATATTCATATATATAATAATTTATATATTATTTATATTTATATTTTTCTTTTTCTTCTCTTTATTTTTGTATTTTAGGATTGTCTAGTTCATGTTGAACTAGACTCAAAACTAGTCAAAGATTTGACTAGTTTTGAATAGCTGGTGGAACTAGTCCAACGACTCTCTTGAGTCCTCTAAAAGCTCCTCTCTCTCCATCTCTAAATGTATATAAATAGGGGTAACTCCCCTCACAATGTATCAATGCTTCTTAAGCATTTTATGTTATGTCACACGGACTCGGCTAGGGAGGCACTGCACCCGAGTCGACACGCCGCGACATGGGTGCGGACACGGGTGCGGCTTAGGACACGGCCCGAACTCGGTCAACGACGAGTCGGACTTGGTCAACGAATCGAGGCCGAGTCCATCCTCGTTTTGGACTCGGTCAATGTTGGCCGAGTCTATATCCGTCTATTTTAAGGTGAAAAACTAAAAAAATGATTTTTTATATATATTTTTAAATATATATATATATAAAGAGACTGTTGTGCACAATGCATAGTCACAGTGACTGTGCTGCTGTGCACAGTCACGCACTTTTTTTTAAATAAATAAATAATATATATAGCCGAGTTCCCGTGTCCAAAATTTTTAAAATTGTGTCGCACCCGCACCCATGTGACATAGATTTTATGTGAACGAAATAAAGTTTATTGTTTTTCTTTTAAGTTCTCTTATTTATGCCCTTTTGTGGGTTATGGTCAAAGTGTCTTTTATAGCACTTATTGCAAGCATTTGTGCTTTCGTGGAAGATCCTCATTTCCTTACGGTGTGCACCTCAATTTTGTCAGTTTAGATTATTGGCTTATAGTTTGGCTCTAGCTGACATTTGTTTGATCTTTGGTTCTGTGAGTATATTGTATCACTCATTTGAATATTTGGCCATTTGTATTATGGATACTTATAATTATGTTTACTTGTAATGGCTATCTATTTTTTAAACCATGGTGTTTCGAAAGGTTGTGAAATTTAATATTTCTGCCTTGATTTGCAGATATTTTCCCTACCTTCTTGATTACATTAATTTGTTTTTATTATAAGCTCTCTTACCTCGTGTGTTTCCTCCTATTACGTCTTTTATTTAAGTATCATTTTATATAGACAAGAGATGTTTTACAAATGTGGTGAGTTATGTACATCCATTAGTTATTGACATTTTTTTTTTGTTTGTTTTGCCCACATGTGGCATTATGATTATGCTCTTGTTCTAGTAGATGCCTCAAGGATAAATTTTTATGAAATCAAATTATAAACCTAAAATCAACATTTTTTTCAAGAAAAACATAAATATTGATCATAAGATAATTTGATCACTAAAGGGCATATAAATCATCAAGAGATAAACAATTATGCATAAATAATATCCCAAGGATTTTTATAAAAGCATTTCAAATGAAATAACAAATCATCACAAAAAACATGGATATAAAATATAACAATTCAAAAGAGCCCTCAAGAAAATAGGAGATAATTAAATTCATGCATACAACAATGTGAACAAGATAATTAATACAAAACACATATATATCCAACATACAATTAAAGCATATTTAATGCACATAATAATGAAAGAGAACAATCGCACAAATCACAACAGATTAGGATTCATTCACACAACCTAGAATGGGCTTAAGAACAAAGGACCAAACATCAATCTTAATATATATATATATTATTAATAAAATGCACATAAGATTCATAAAATTTATAAATTTATAAACATTTTTCTATGCAAGTAGAAAAAAATTTAGAAATTTTATAGAGCGATTTTAAAAATCCCACACAACAAAAAGAATGATATTTGAGAATCTTAATAATAGTTGGACCACCACAAGCAATCACCTCACTAGACCTCCAAACCTCAAAAATCAAGTGTATCACCTAGAACAAAAGCATAATCACTAGGGCACTTATGGGAAAAACAAACACACAAAAAAGTGTGTAACCAACGGGTGCACGTAACTCACTACATTTGAAAAAAGAACATCTCTTGTTTACATAAAATAATACTTAAATAAAAAGCATAACAAGAGAAAACACACGAGGTAAGAGAGCTTGTAATGAAAACAAACTAATGCCATTAAGAAGAATAAGAATATCGATTTTAACAATCTTTCAAAATTTCATGATTCCAAAAAAATAACTACCATCACAGAAAAATCAAGATATCAAGCATCCAATTCTGTAACAATGGTCACATAAACAAATGAGTGGTAAAACACACTCATAGAAACTGAGGTCAATCACCTGCCAGTTAGATACATACCTATATTGACAAGATGACATGAGGTGCACACAACTCACCCAACGACTAACTCGGATTTCCAACAACAATGAGTTCAAAGGTCAATCAACCATCAATCAGACCCAAGGCAACTGACAACACATCACTCACTCCTAGAAATCTAAACTGATAATATGACATGAGGTGCACGCATAACTCACCTCAACGGCTAACCCTAACTCCACAACATTGAGATGCACAAAAAACAAATGAGTGATACAACACACTTATAGAACCAGAAGTTAATCAACTGTCAATCAGAGCCAAATCATTTGGCAGTCTATACTGACAAGAAAACAGAAATACACACATAACTCACCTCAACAACTAACTCTGGTCTTACAACAGAGAAGTGCATACAACTCACCTTGATAAGGCCAAACAAATAATAATGGATGTATCAAAAGAAGAGTGATGGACTTACAAAGCCAAATAATAAAAACCTTGAAAGACACATTCCAAGGAACAAGAACTGATAAGACAAAAAATTTAAGTCAAGGAAATCCTTAAGTAATGCAATTATAGAGCCTTCAATCACGAACCAAAATATCAACCAATATTAAGTGGATAAACACAAAAAATGTTCTTTAAGGAACATTCTCACAAAACCCATAAAGGGGTACACAAGAAGGCTCACAATATAAAAATAATATTTTATTGAATATCATAAGTATGCAATAGAAACATAACACTTAAAACTCATATGAGGTACCAACGGGGGCTCCGCTTGTTTGGTAGGAACTGTTAGTGCACATCACCATGTGTTGGGACGTTGCAAGTTCAAAACCCAATGGTATGTTGTGTAACTGGTGGGGGTATGCCTAAGCCCAACTTGCCTTTCAAAAAAAAACTCACGTGAGGTATCATGATGGAAATAAGTTTTCATAAAAACATGTAATCATACGACAAGATAAAATGTCCACCAACGAGAGTCTTTAATTACGAAGAAACATGTCCAGCAATAATGGACAATTACTAAAGTGAACCATGAGGGAAACACTTATAACACCCACAAAGGGCAAACACAAAGAAGGTTCTTATAAGATTCAAACTAGATCTCATAAAAGCATGCACATATATAATTTCACAAGATCAAACAAATATTATAAACCTTATAAAATGTTTAATAAGAATAAATCCAACAACAATTAAAAAATAAAATATTTTAATTTTAAACAAAAATAACAAATAATTTTTCAAAGATAAGAAAAAATAGTGTTTTCTCATGCATAATATATGAGATAGAACTCAAGTAATACTAAAGATATAAGATACATGTCGGGTCAAGATTTCCCTTAAATCCAACCCACACAATGATCACAAATCTTTCACGAAGCACAAACTCAAACCAAAGAATCCCAAGACCCAAAAAAGGCAAAATACCAAGAAAGATTTCTTGGCTCTAATACCATGTAATGAAATATGAAGAAATACAAAATGAGGGTCTCTAAGGGCTTACAAGATCATAAACACAAAGTACACATGTACATACATAAGTACAACTAAAGGACAATACAAGAACACAAAGGCACAACACAAGCACTAAGTGCATTCAAGACATTAAAGAACTAAATAGAATAACACAAAACATAAAAAATATTCATCTTATTGAGCATGAATGCTTAAGAGAAGCATTAAGAAATGAAAGGGGATAAAAGCCCTTATTTATACACATCCAAGGGCGAGGGAGACCTCAATAGAGCTGTTGGACTGCTCCAACAGCTCTATTGACTAGTGAAAAAAGAACCCAACAACTTTATTTGGTATTTGACCAAATAGTCTTTATAAAAATAGAAAAAGACAAAAAAAAAAGAATAAAGTAAAAGTACTAATGTGCCCCTAATAGATACAACTTATTACAATGACTAAAATAACCAAAATACCCTTAATGAGTATTTACCTATTACATCATTATAAATAATATATATATATACACATGTACAACTTAAGAACATAAAGATAAAGACTTCCAATGAAGACACTTGAAGACTTTAAGCCTTCCTGTTGATTCTTTTTGTATTTTCAAACTTTCGGTATAACACAACATAAGTTTGAGGGGGAGTGTTAAGTTGTATATATATATATATATATATATATATATATATATATATATATATATATATATATATAATAGGTAAATACTCATTAGGGGTATTTTGGTCATTTCAATCCTTGTAATAGCTTGTGCCCATTAGGAGCACATTAGTACTTTTACTTTATTCTTTTTTTTGTCCTTTTCTGTTTTTATAGGGACTATTTGGTCAAATACCAAATAGAGTTGTTGGGTTCTTTTTTGACTAGTCAACATAGAATTGACTAGTCAATAGAGTCGTTGGAACAGTCCAATATCTCTATTGAGGTCTCCTTTGCTCTTGTATGTGTATAAATAGGGGCTTTTATCCCCTTTCATTTCTTAATGATTCTCTTAAGCATTCATGCTTATGTTTTGTGTTCTCGTTAGTTTTTTAATGTCTTGAATGCACTTAGTGCTTGTGTTGTACCTTTGTGCTCTTGTATTATCCCTTAGTTGGACTTATGTGCGTGCATGTGCACTTTGTGTTTATGATCTAGCCCTTAGAGGCCATCATTTTGTATTTATGCATATTTCATTACACCTACAACCCCTAGCATAACATCTGGAGAAGAAGAAGAAGATAATGATGATGATTGAGGTTATATTTTTAAAAAACTTTTTTATTTAATACTTATGTATTTATAAACTTGGTTATTTGGTTTTCGTTTATGTAATATAAAAGTATGAGTCTTGTGGCATGTTTTTAATTGCAAAATATTTGATAGTTTGCATTGTTTGTGTGAGATATGCATGCAATATTATCTATATTAGTTGATGTTTGATGATGTCATATGCGGCTCATAAAGACATAAATGCTTCATATGTGATTTTATGGTTGTATATTGTGTAATTCATTGTTGTTTCATGTGTTATGATTTTCTTAGATTTTTTGCTAGTTTTATATTATTTTTCTTGTTTCTTTAATTTTAAAAAAATTTATTAAAAAATTATTTAAAATTTTGTGATTTTTTAAGATACGTTCTAACTTTGGGCCCGACCGATACGGGTAACAATACGCTACCTACAACCTTGGTTTTCTCCTCAATTTGTCCCAAAAGAAAGTTACAAGATGTTTCTCCTGCAAATTTAAGTGTGACAGCTACATACTTTTCAGGCAATGAAAGGGGACAAAAGAATGCTATTACACATCATCATCAAGCGACAACCCAACTACATAATATTAGGGGTGTCAACGGGTCGGGTTTACCCAGACCAAACCCTATAGGGTCCAGGTATGGTGATAAATAAGACCTTATTAAGACCTGGGTCCCCACCGGAAGGTCCGATTAATACATGGATCCGGATATAGTTTGTGAAATTTTATATAAGACCCAGGCCTGACTCGAGTTCCGATTAATACCTGCAATTTTTCAATGTAAAAATGATAAAAATTATTATTTTACTAGGTATGGTCTGGGTCTGGTTCATGTAGTTATTATCGGGTCCAGGTATGGTTTCTCTTATAGTGGACCGGATTAGACTCGGGTTCAGACCCGATACCATACCCAAAAATTGGATCCAAGTCTGGTTCCAAGGTCCAAACCAAACCCAACCCGTTGACACCCCTAACAGATTTGATCACAGGAGATAAGAAGAGAGAGAGTGAGAAAGAGAGAGAGAAAGAGAGAGAAATTCACAAATGGCTGGGGCGGCACTTCAATACTCGACCTCCAAAACCCTAAACATTATAAAGTAAAAACATATACATTTTACAAGAATGCCATTAATGAGATCCTATTTAACATGTGTTGCATATAATATGCGTATGGATCTGGATCCAGATCCATACGCATATGCAGACTGTATTCTAACACCCTCCCTCAAGTTGTACGTGATTTTGGAGAATGTACAACTTGCTCTTCAATAGCCAAAATTGACGTCTTGTTAATCCCTTGGTAAAGAGGTCTGCCACTTGATCTTCTATTCGAACATGACGCAATTCTATCTCCTTCATCTCGACTTTCTGCCGTATGAAATGTTGATCAATCTCAATGTGCTTCGTTCTGCTATGCTGGATAGGATTACATGCAATGTTTATTGCGCTTTGATTGTCACAGAAAAGAAATGATCGAATAATTGTCTCCCCAAGATCACTCAATAAGTGTCTAATCCATGTGGCTTCTGCCGTGCCTGCAGCCATCGATCTGTATTCAGCCTCTATACTCGATCATGCCACTGCCTTTTGTTTTCTGCTGCTCCAGGACACTAAATTGTGCCCAATATAAACACAATATCCAAAGACAGATCGTCTCTCATCTGGATCCCCTGCCCAATCTGCGTCTGTATAAGTGATGAGTGCATGTCCTCTATGCAGATTATCGTTCATGTGATAAACAAGTTTGTCTCCTATAGCTCCTTTTAAATAGCGTAGAATGCGCTTCACAGCTTCCATATGACCCTCCGTTGGAGCATGCATAAACTGGGATACCTGATTGAGAGCATAAACTATATCAGGTCTGGTAAAGGTCAAGTACTGCAACATCCCCACGAGACTTCTATACGTTGTAGGGTTGATACAAAGATGACCATCTTCAGAGCTCAGCCTTTGATGTAATACACTAGGAGTGCTGACTGGTTTGCAATTCGTCATCCCTGCTCTTTCCAGAAGGTCAAGAGTGTATTTTTGTTGCATGAGTGTCAATGTGTCTTGTTGTCTGTCAACTTCCACACCAAGAAAGTACCACAACTCCCCTAAATCTTTCATCTTGAAAGTTTTCATTAGAAACTATTTCACGTCTTGCACATGACCATCTGAGCTCCCAGTGATCACAATGTCATCAACATATATAAGAAGAAGTATAACAATGTCTGCCTTTTGGTAAATAAAGAGTGAGTGATCTAGAGAGCATCTTCTAAAACCATAACTCTGAATCTGCATAGAGAAACTTTCAAACCAGGAACGGGACGCCTGTTTTAACCCATACAGAGATTTCCTTAGTTTGCACACCCAGGCAATAGGATCCTTCTCGGCATAACCAGGTGGTTGCTCCATATACACTTCTTCCTTTAAGGTTCCATGCAAAAATGCATTTTTAACATCCATCCGGCTAAGGCTCCAACCTTGATCGACTGCTAGGGATATGATAATACGAATAGTACCCATTTTGACTACGGGACTAAAAGTTTCATCGTAGTCTTCACCATATTGTTGTGTGAATCCTCGAGCAACAAGTCGCACCTTATATCTGTCAATACTTCCTTCAGGCTTATATTTTATTTTATAAACCCATTTTGAGCCAACTACATTCTTTCCTTCGGGCCGAGGGACTATTTCCCAAGTCTGGCATTCATGAAGAGCTTCCAATTCTTCATTCATAGCTTCAGTCCAATGACGGGATTGAAGAGCTTGATTAAAACAAGTGGGTTCATCCTGTTTTGTGAGCTGAGACATAAACAACTAGAAATCAAGGGAGAACATAACTCACCCATCGTTGAATAGGATGCTTAATGTGTGACGGCCTTTGAGCCGAATCATTGGCGATGCTTTCCTCCACATTCCTCGGCTCTGTATTTATGCTTCGTCTAGTGTATATCTGTCCAGAGAAACGCTCTACTGGGGTTGGCTCAACTGGAGATAATTCAACATGCATTTGTGAGTCATTCAACTCCCTACTCAAGCCGAAGGAAGAACAATTTGTTTGACATGTTTCTCCTGTATTAGCAAAAAGATTTGCGCTCATCCATGGATCATATACTTCTAATTCTCGATGTGGCAACACTGCAGAGTCATTGACCTGAAAATTTTGTTCGTCAAAAACAACATTTCTGGAGGTCCTAATACGTTTTGTAATAGGGTCATAGCATCGATAACCTTTGTATTCAATTGCATACCCAACAAATCTGCACTTGACAGCCTTGTCCTGAAACTTATTTCGCAGAGATGAATCAATATGTATATAACATACACAACCAAAAACATGCAGCTCATCGTAAGAGGGATGTTGCCCAAATAAAGTATAAT
Source organism: Nuphar pumila (assembly GCF_984573655.1). Classification (NCBI taxonomy): domain Eukaryota; kingdom Viridiplantae; phylum Streptophyta; class Magnoliopsida; order Nymphaeales; family Nymphaeaceae; genus Nuphar; species Nuphar pumila. The sequence continues at coordinate 112,834,929 of NC_143255.1, read as the reverse complement.
AGGGAGATTTCCGATCCAAAAGTATCATAGGAAGACGATTTATGATATGAACAGATGTGTGAAAAACTTCTGTCCAGAGACTAACGGGCACATTGCTATCATGTAACATGCTCATCGCGCTCTCGACAATATGTCTGTGTTTCCTCTCCGCAACCCCATTTTGTTGAGGAGTATGAGGGCAAGAAACATGTCGGCTTATTCCTTTATCCCGAAGAAAGGCAATAAACTCGTTCGACGAATACTCGCCTCCACCATCACATTGTAAATGCACAATATCACAAGCAAACTTTGTTTTGACCATCGAATGGAATTCCCGAAATATTTGAAAAACTCCATGCTTGTGTTTTAAGAAATATATCCAAGTATAACGGGAATAGGAATCAATAAAGACAACATAGTAACGACTGCCAGAAAGAGAAGGAATAGGTGCGGGTCCCCAAACATCGGAACAAATAATCTCAAATGGCTTTGAAGCTCTTTTATTTATAATATGAAAAGGAAGAACATGGCTTTTGCAGAGTTCGCATGAAGAACATTTATTATTATTATTATCAAAAAATGAACTTAAACTAGACTCTGGAAGGAGACCATCAGATACAAGATTTTCAACGAAACCTCGATTACAATGTCACAAACGACTATGCCAAATATCTGGCTTATTACAATGAGATGAATTAAAAACTTCCAATGAAGGAAAAAACAAAGACTCTGAAGGTGAAGACATTGAAGAATGCTTGGACGACTTCAACTGGAGGACTGAGACTGAGGGCAAAGACACTGAAGGAATCTCCTTGAAGACGTACATGTTTCCTTGTCGCTCCCCCTTAGCGAATGTCTCCTTCGTTCGTAGATCCTTAACATAAACAGAAGAGGGAGTAAATTCGACGGAAGAATTCTTATCGTCAACAAGTTTAGCCACAGAAACAATGTTCTTTTTAATATTAGGAGCAAGAAGGACATTTGACAAATGAAGTGAGGATTTTGACATAGGGATATGTGCATTGCCAGTATGACTAATGGAGTGATAAGTTCCATCTCCCGTAACTATACTACTTTTTTCAAAATAAGGCAATAAGTGAGATAACTTACCCTCATTACCCGTAACATGTGTGGCGGCACCTGAATCAACATATCATTTACCTTGTTCATTCTGCTTGATCGTCATCTGTGACAATGCTGATAACAAAAGTTGTTGCACATCTGTGGATGGCACTTTTGTGTCCTAGTTGATTTATTCTCAATTTTGTTTATTTTTCCTCTATTCTGTGGATTGAACCAACAATCAGCTTTCACATGTCCTCTTTTGTTACATAAGAAACAAGTGGGCACTCTCCTCTGATTCCCTGTATTAAAAGCCCCTGAAATATTAGGTGTAGGCAAGATACCACGTCCTCCCTGCCCGAAACGTCCGCGGCCTCTGCCTCCTTGATGCCCTCCATTCCCTCGTCCAAATACTACAGAAGTGTCCATGGCCAAAACTGAATGAGGACGAGCTGATTCATTTCCTTCTGCCATTTGCTTCATAATCATCTCATGCTGAAGAAGTTTCGCTTGGAGGTCGTCAAAAGTAGGCAAGTGAGGGAGGCATGATAAAGCTGTGGTAAACATGTCAAAATCAAGACCCAATCCATTGAGAAGTTGTTGAACTTTATCTTTATCTGCAATAGCACTTCCAACAACAGCCAATTGATCAGTAATACTCTTCAAGCGGCCTATGTATTCCATGACTGTCATGGAGCCTTTCTTCAAACTTTGAAATTCATGTTTTAAGTACATAACTCGGGCTTCTGATATCTGAGAGTATGTCTGAGACAGCTTACTCCACAGATCTGCCGCAGTGCAATCATCTGAAAGAGTAACCAACACTTCTTGAGTGTTGACGTAATATAAGCAACCAAAGACTGATCCCGCTTCCTCCAAGCTGTATACTCTGGATTCTTAATAGAAATGGTAATTGTGTCACCCTTCTCATCCTTGGTTTCTTGCAAAATAAGTTGTGGTAGTATAGGAACTAAACCACCCAAATGTTCATCGAGATCCTGACTCCGTATAAAAGGAAGGATTTGCCTCTTTCAGGTCAAAAAATTAGAATGAGTAAGTTTTTCAGTAACGAGTTGACTCAAGAAATTGGCAGAGGGGCCAGATGACGAAGAGAAGTCCATAGCAGTGAAATGATGAATAAGCAAACAAGATGAATGGGAAGAAAATAAAACAGATTTTGAGATCACTTAATCAATCAGTAAACCTTGAATAAGGCATATACCTGTACTACCAAAAGTGTTGCACAAAGAACACTAAAACAGCAATAAAACAATCGTTGGTGTTTAGGAAAAGATGGAACCAACACAGGTCTAAAAACCAGTTGTTGATGTTGAGGAAAAGATGGAATGAAGAAGATAAAGGTACCAACTTTCAGAATATGAAATTTCAGATTCCGAAGATAAGATTTCAGATAAGATAAAGAGAAGATGTCACGCTGGGTTTGTTGTTCATGCTGGGTTTGCTGTTCACGCTGGGGTTGATGTGAAAGCTGAAGAACCACGATCTCACGCTGGCTTGTTGTTCACGCTCCTCACGCTGGAACTGTTCATGCTGGGCCTTGAAGAACCACGATCTCACGCTGTGTTGCTGGGCTTTGAAGAACCACGATCTCACGCTGGGTTGTTGTTCACAAGAACCACGATCTCACGCTGGCTTGTTGTTCACGCTTCTCACGCTGGAACTGTTCACACTGAGCTTTGAAGAACCACGATCTCACGCTGGAACTTCTTCACGCACAGGATTAACCTGAGCTCTGATACCATAACAGATTTGATCACAGGAGATAAGAAGAGAGAGAGAGAGAAATTCACAAATGGCTGGGGCGGCACTTCAATACTCGACCTCCAAAACCCTAAACATTATAAAGTAAAAACATATACATTTTACAAGAATGCCATTAATGAGATCCTATTTAACATGTGTTGCATATAATATGCGTATGGATCTGGATCCAGATTCATACGCATATGCAGACTGTATTCTAACAACCCCTACATAATATTGATGGTAACCAATTAATTGTGGTTAAGATTTAGACAAAGGTGAACATCTTTGTACTCTGGGATGTAATGTGAGTGGAATAATTGTTTAACAATTATTATTCAAAGATGAGATATACCCCAGCCATGATCTGTTAGCCAACAATCTTCCTACTTTACCTTGATAACTCCACTTCATATTGCCTAACAATGTTTTGAGAGGGGAAAACAAAGGTTTCATCTTGCACCACTATCATAGGTGCTACAGTTTATTGCAAAAGAAGGGCATATATGGGACAGCTCTGGTAATACATCATATTCACTGCTGGTAACTATTGGTTGTATATTTTGAATATATTGTGATCTAATACAAATTAAAAAGGTAAAATAGCCTGATGTTTTTAAACATTAAAAAATTGGAAATATTGTGATAACTATGTTACATGGACTTTTCTTAGAGCCCACACCCACATCGACATGACTCGACGCAGATTCGGTCAACTGCACCCAAGTTCAAAATTGTCCAAAAATTGGATTTGGTCAACAGTGACAGAGTTTTGTCAAATTTCAGAAGGTAAATTTTTTAAAAAGAAAGGAAAAGGGGTTAGGGCATGGCAATATCGACTCCAAACCCTCCCCTCTTACCTCTCTCTCCCCCTCCTTTTGCTGTCCCTCCCCCTTTCTCTGCCTCCCCTTCTTCTTCTCCTCCTCCTCCTCCTTATCCCTTTCTTCCTCCTTCCTTTTCTCCCCTCTCTCGCTCTCTCAGTATTTTGTAACACTTAGACTTGAGCCAGACCCAGATCTGATTGAGATATGAGTTGGACCAGGAATCAGACCTCGGTCAAAGATGACCCGGATCTGAACTAGACATCAGTCAAAGTATATCCAATCTAACCATGTTATATATATAGACATGTTTATATATAGACACACACGTATACACTACCTGCACCCACGGTTTTTGAAATTGCCTAGTCGCTGAATCCGCACCCTCACCTATGTGACATAGTGTGATAATATAGTGAGCAGTGTTGTTAAAATCGTGCCTCACCTTGAGGCACGGCCCTTTGTGCCTTGAGGCGCATGTCTGAGGCATAAATGACATGCGCCTCATATATATCGACCCAAATTTAGGGATAAATAGAGGGAGGCCTAATCTGAACAGAAATGCAATCTGAGCAGACTCTCCAAACGGCGTCTCCGGCAGAAACCTCCCCATGAATTCTTCGATAATCGTCTTCTCCTTCTTTAGAAGCATGGAAGGGACGAACCTGAGGAAGAAGGGGAACCAGATGGTTGGTGATGGTCGAAATTCTAGCTAAGGCCTTGAGTTCGGTTTCAGGAGCACCTCCCAGAGAGAGAGAGAGAGAGAGAGAGAGAGAGCACACTGGTTCAGCAGCAAGACACCAAAATGGTAAGCCTTTTTGTATGGTGTTCACATTAAAAACATCGCTGCATGGTGGACATGCAGCAACCCGTTTGATAGCCACCTATCTTAGCATTTCACGGACACGGCATTTTGGTGTAGATCTATCACAGGGACACGGCATTTTGGTGGTGTGTCCTAATGACATGAGTGGAATGGATAGGCTTGGACACGTGAACATGGACACCGACACGTATAGATAATATTTTATTATTGTTTATTATTTATTATTATTTTAAAGGTTTATTTTAATAAAATGCATTTTTTAACATTAAAATTATAAAAATTAGTTTTTTATTAATTAAAAACTTTAAAAATTTGTCCTCATATCTTATTTTTCAAAACATTTTCAAACTTACGAGTCGAACCTGCTCATGCGTCCTCCTGTCGACAACGTGTCTTTCTAACATACATTGAGATGGATGGTCATCAGCAGTGGAGCTGTATGCTAAACATGCAGCACCACTACATAAAAAATGAACTCGTATGCATAACCTGATGCCGTCAAAAGTGTGGCACGTATCCATGACACTTTAAAAATATCGCGAGAAAAATACAACATTTTAGAGTTGTTTAAACAATCAAAATATCATGATACTTTCAACAAGTCGTGATATTACCACTCAAATGGATGTTGATGGATCGAGTTTTGATGCAGCGATGGTGCAATATTTTCACGATAATGATGCCGATACTGCTGCTTCTCAATGCCACGGCAGACGTAGATGGTTGCTGATACAATGAAAGGATCGGCTCTGCACTACCGATGGGTGGCTGTGGGTGCCACTTCCCTTTTATGATGCACAGCTATGCACTATCAGACAACCCCCCGAAAAAAAAGTTTCGTTGAAGAGAATAAAAGGTAGGATCAATGGAATCCAGGGAACAATGTATTAAATGGAATGGCAGTCTTACGCTCTAGTAATACGAACAGATAGAAGTAAAGCAACAAGCTTAATAAAAAAAAGATAGTACTGCCGGAATGAAGACAAATGAAAAGGAATGAGCAAAACTTTGTAAAGGAAATGGCTGGAAGGAAAAGAAAACCAAAACAGAAAAGACGGTTGCGTTTTCAGTATTCTCCCCTCTCACTAAACTCTCACGAAACCTTAGGCAACTTATTTAAAGGACTTCAGTTTGGATCCAGGTCTCGGGTCTGGACCTGGACCCGAAACAACATCCGCGTGCTGTTGGGTATGTGATGTTTGGGCCTGTTCTGCATCATTCTCCTTGGGTTGGGAAGAAGTCGGCTCTGACAACTTATTGTCACCACACTGTTCACAATTCCATCTAAAAGTTTGGCCAAGTTTTGGGCATGAACATTTAAAAATTGCATTCTGCCTAAGATAATGTAGCACTCGGTGATATTCATTGCAACTTGTAAGTGATCGAAACTCCTCATAATCGCCACAAGGTATGTAAAGAGATCTAGTAGCTGCAGTGCCATTGAAGGTGCTTGAATCACTGTGGCTCCCCATAGTTGCATACTGTCCTCCAGAAAAAAAAGTTCATCAGCTGATTCACCCCATAACTTCTGAAAAAACTTAGCCAGCTCATTTGCAAATGGAATGATTCTGTCACCAAGATGTTCAACGATCAAAGATACCAAGTTTGAAACTACCACCTTCGATTCAAACATTTGCACCGCTCCAAACAACTTGAAACACAGACTCCAACACATTGGGAAACAATCAAAAGGACCTAGTTCGTAACAGTTATCATCATCAATAAGGGAATACAGCGACCAAATTGTTGCAAGTTTAACTGCTAGATTTCTATCCTGGAGCAAGATAATCAAAGCATACCACACTGGTTTCCTTAAGCCGCCTTTGATCTCTGAAACCCATTTTCCAAAAATACATGCAACTTTTCGATGTATAATTTGCTGATTATGATGGTTATTTGAGAGTTCAAGAGACAAAACCCCTTCATACCAAGTCTTGAAGCTATGACATTTTGACAGTTCGTGATATGTATGTCCAACAGAACCATAGGCAGCTTCCTTAAGAAACAAGGCAGTCAGTATTTCAGGTTTTGTTGCTGAGAATCCAATCATTGCTACATGAAGAGTGGAAACCACAAAAGGGCCAAGAAGATTACTATGATTTTCAAACAACGTAATGAACAGAGCTTCAACACAAGGCGTGAGCTTTTCAGTTTTCTGCAACAGATCCTGCTCTTGATGGAAGCTTTCAGGATCTCGATTCCACTCCTCTAAGTCATTTGTTTCAGGTCCGATAATGGCCTTACTTGATAGCTTTATTGGCTTCTTGAGGAAAGCCTCAAAGGTAAGAGATTGCCTGACTGATTATTTCAAGACCACCATTTTTCCCCTTGATATATTATCATGGAAGACCTGCCGCTTCTCGCACCATCTCAAGTAGAGGAGGACTGAGAGTAATGTTGCAGCCAATTCAGCAACAGTTGCAAAACGTTGTTTTTGTTCACTGATTGGTTGAAACAGTTGTTGATGGTCCCGCTCCCGAGGACCCAAAGGATGGTTCCCGGGCCCGGGTCCTGTTTCCACGAACTTGGGTCTGGACCCTCTTGGGTCCGGGCCCGTCCCCAAGGGTTCCCCTGCTCCCTCATGATCACTTCTAGTGGAGCATGTGCAGATGAAAGGTTGATGATAATTTGAAACAATATTTGTAGTTTTGTCACTACCACCAAAGCAATCTAAAACAAAGGGCAAGCACAGATGCCCTTATGAAGTTATCAACCTCACGTATTCTGTTTGTTGACTGCTTTGCCTGCTTTAGCCGAGAAAGCAGTACTTGTGCTGACAATGCAATTGCGTGCAACTCCTCATCCCTATGTGAAGATCCTTGATTCGGCTGGAGCGGAGGACTCGAATCAGAATATGGAGGGAGAATCGAAGGTATGGTGGTGAATCGGGCAAGCTGAGGGTGCATCGGCTGACCCGTTTCCGCAACGATAGGGTTGCCATGGGTTGCTGTCTTCTTGCTTCCATACGCAGGATCCTCGAAAATTTTTGCCTTCCCGGGTTGTGCAGCCACGCCTCGATCGGCAGCCAGGCCCAGCGCGATGCTAGGACCATGCTGGCATGACCCACCATATGGGACCATCCCAGAAGCTCGCGGCCACGGGCCTGGACCTTCAACAGGACCCAACGTGAAGTTGGGATCCTGCAGAGCAGGTCCGGCTAGTTGTGCAGCCGTAAGGGCTTGCTGCAGAGAAAGGGAAACACCTAGAGGAGGCGGCGTACCTACGTAGTTCCTCTGGTTCGCCTGGAGCGGAGGAGGCAACTCGGAATAGGGAGGGAGAGCCGACGTTGGAACTTCGTCTTGGACAGGCTGAACATGAATCGGCTGGCGACCCTAATTTGCCCCCTGCTTTTGGGTTGACACTGCACACCCCAAAGACTATAGGAGAGATCCGTAGCTTCCACGGATTAGCTACTTTTTACCGACGATTCGTGAGAAATTTTAGCACCCTCATGGCCCCCATCACGGAGTGTCTAAAGGGTACTAGTTTTAATTAGACGTCTGCTGCCGGAAAAGCCTTTACGATTATCAAAGAAAGAATGTGATGCAAAGCATCCAGAGACAGAAGCGAATTTGGATCCAAATCCAAATATCCAGACCGTTCTGGACATCGCTACCCAAGGTGATCCACACGCTTGCAGGACGTCCCTAGTCCTTGTGGATCTCTCAGTTAGCCGATGTTCGTCGTGCTCCTTTTATTGTCTTGATTCCGTTGAGGAATCGTATTTTGGACTTTGTTTTAGCAATAGTTATTTTATGTATTTTTTTTATTTTTTTTAGGAGTCGGATTCTACAGATTCAGATAGTTCTGGTACCCTGCAGGATCTTTTTGTGATACTAGAGGGTGTATGGGGTCCAAGGGTAGTTTTTATTTTTTCACAAATTCGCTTCTCTCTTGGTGTTGGTGCAAGATCCAATTCGCAGCCTATTTGGATCCGGATCTTGATCCGTCTTCATGAAGGGGTCCTAAGTAGCACCACTTTAGTATGGTCCATCTTGAACCTCATTTGAATTCATGTTGACCAGCCCAAAGTCAAAAATGGACTGTTGGTGGAGTTATTAGCATTTGACAAAATCTAAGTTTGCACACTTGTTTTTGGTGCAAAGCTTGGGAAGGCCAAGATCTCTTTATTGTGGCTCTTTCCAAGCAACCTAAGCCCTTAACTAGGGAGGTAGACCAAGGGGTGAGGGGTCTTGTTCAATTTCGAAATTGGTAGTGTGGCTGGTTCTAGAGTGAGAAAATTCAAGTTTTTGGTGTGGTTGGTGCTAAAAGGAAAGCTATCTTAGTGTGAAAGAAAAAACCGAACTTCGTTTTTGTGTGGAAGGTGCTCTTGTGAAGAGGTTCTATTCGTGGTGGTTGTTCTAAGTTTGTTCGTGGTGATTGTTCATTCATCCCTACTGTTCGTATCTCTCTTGTGGCGGCGGTTGCTTTCCAACGACGGCCATTATCGATTTCAGCCCGGATATCTCTATCGATTCTTCGTTCTATTTCTTTAGCTACTTTTATTCGCATTTGTTGTGATTGTTCATGATTTGATGTTGCTAAATTGTATTAGACCATTAAAGAGTTGCGAAGGCATGTTAGAAGTATTTTTTCATGTTAAAACTTGTCTCATTTGATCTTATGTTATTTCGGGTTGTTGATGTGTGTAAATGAACTCGGGTTCTTTCAAAAGGACCAAATCGTTGTTACGTGATAACAGAAACGTCTCTGCTAAAACATATGTGTTAGACTCAATACTGAACGGATTTTCGTGTTCTTTAGCTTCCTAGAAAGCTAAAACAATTTTCTACAACTTTGTAGTTGAAAGGTTTTTGAGATTCGTTCATTTGAACCCCTGAATCTGTCTCTCAAAGTCTCAGACTGATAGTCATCCACTGTCACCAGTTTGCTTCAGAACCAACTTAATAATGTTCGGTATTTTCTGATTATCTAGAGATTCCCTGAATGAAATTTCAATTTTTTTTATTCTGTGAAAAGTTATAATCTAAACCTACAACTTTCATGTTTTTGGTTTTGATTGAATCGTTTCTTAGTTACTTCAAAAATATTGATCTTTGTTTCTACTGTCGAATCTTTGAATTTTATTTTCTGAAACAATAATCCAAAAATTGCGAACTTTAGTGTTCTGGAAAGGTCTGGATCTAACCTTCATTTCGTCAGTTGTGAGTTTGTCCAAACTCCAACGTTTGAAGGGTCAAAATTCCCTTCAAACAGTCTACCCCCTGAATTTCGATAATCTGTGTTGGACTTGTTTAGCAGTCCCGGTGTCGAGTCCGTAGGGCGGTCGTTCTTGCTCTGAATCTAGTATTTTTGGATTCGTTGGAAAGTTGTGCGAATCACACATAACTTTCATTTGGATCTCCTCTGTCGAAACAGAGCGCACAGATCCCAAAAATCAGTTTTCCAGAGTTTTGTTCGGACTCTATATCATTTCAGCTTCCGCGTGCGTTTGGATCTTGGATCGTGGATCGGTGTGTACCGAGTCCACCGTAATATTGCATCATTTTGGTATCAGAGCGAGGGTTGTTGGATTTTTCAATCCGACACGATTCCTTGTATTGTGGGGAGTTCAAAAAAAAAATTAGGTACCATTCACCATGGCGAGTCGAATGGGCAGTCGAGGTCAAAATAATTTTAATAGGAGAAACGATGATCGTGACCATCGATATGAGGTGTGAGATCTGCAAAGACAACTGGCTGAGACTAATCGCCGAGTTGAAGATTTAACTCATCAAATGGCCGAGAATGTTAGATTTAACGATCGGCGTGAGGAAAGAAGTTTGCACAGTTCTCGAGAAAATCGAGAAACCCAATCATATGATTCTGATGATGACTTTGAGTCACACCGACGAAGTCCAGAGTGGAGAAATAACCTTCAGACTAGGAGATCCCATTGGGATTCAGGTTTGCGATTTGATATCCCAGAATTCAAGGAGATTGGAACTCCTGAAGAATTCTTAGATTGGATTCGCGAAGTTCGGGAAATCCTTGAATTTAAGGAGGTACCCGAAGATCGTCGTGTGGGATTGATATCCCTCAAATTAAAGGGTCGAGCTGCAGCCTGGTGGCGACAACTCAAACAAACGCGCAAACATCAGGGTCGTGCCCCGATTGAGCGTTGGGAGCACATGGAGCAGAAACTCCATGCTCAATTCTTACCATTGAACTATCACCGAGAACTTTATTAGAAATATCAAAGTCTGAAACAAGGAACCTGTTCGGTGGACCAATACACCGAAGATTTTTATGATCTCATTGCTCGAAATGACATTCGTGAGAGTGAAGAACAATTAGTTTCAAAGTATATTGGAGGACTGAACTTCCAATTACAAGATATGTTGAACTTCGTAGAGTGTTAGACTGTGTCTGAAGCACATCAAAAGGCATGTCAATGGGAGAGGTCTACCCAGAGAAAAACCTTGGTTAGGCCTAGTCCTGTGACTAGACCCGTAGCGCAGGCTCCTACGGTCCCCAGTGCAAAAGTTGTCCCACCCTACCGTCACCACAATGCTTCAAATCCACCTAGGGTTGCGAGCCAGAATGGTTCGATAGGAAACCAGATTAGAACCACTAGTTCGAGCACTCCCATCAAGTGTTATACTTGTGGGAAACCCGGTCATAAGTCCACAGAGTGTCGTGGCAAGGCCCTCTTCATCGAAGGATCACCAATTGAGGATGATTCGAGATTCGATCCAGAGTCCAATTCTGTTTATGATGAAGAACCAGAAGATTTTGAGGGAGATATTGAAGAAGAGTTTGTGGAAGAAGATGTGAGTTGTTGTGAGAACATGATTTTGATTGAAGCCATGATCAAGTTAGGTTTGAGTTGTAAGACTCATCCTCATCTGTATCAGATGTCTTGGCTCCAAAAGAGCATCGATGTTCGTGTCGACCGGCAATGCTTGGTCAAGTTTTCTATTGGAAATACCTACTTCGATCAAGTCTAGTGCGATGTGCTCCCTATGGATGCGAGCCATCTTATTCTCGGAAGACCTTGGCAATATGACCGAAATGTCATACATCATGGTAAGTTCAATGTCTATTCCTTCACTTTTGAGGGTAGAAAAATCAAGTTGCTTCCTTCAAAAGATTTGCCTCATTTGTCTTCCACTTCGTCATCTATGGTCCAAACCACCATTCCTGTTATGGTTCCTCAATCTCATGTTGTTACCCCCATTTCGCCTCATGAGTCCCTTAAGATCGCTGCATCTCAAATCAAGGGACCCAGTGTGTTCATCGTCAGGCATGAACCTCAAGATTTATTGAAATCTCATGATATCGCAAAGGATTCCCTAGCGGATCCTTCTCTCGAAGTCGGTAGTGATCCTATCGTTGAAGTGAATGAGGAATCCATGATTGAACCCTCACATGTATTTGAGAAAGTTTCGATGAGTGCGTTCATTTCTGATTTAGTCTTTGAAAAGTTGAGTGAAAGACCCATCCTTGTTAGAGAGTCCGATGAATTGTCCGACCTTTCTTCACTTTCTGACATAGAAGATCATGAAGAGTTGTCTCACATCATTTTTGACAACCCTTTATTCATGGAGAATACTGAAAGTTGTCCAAGCGGGTTCGAGGACAACTTCATCTTTGATAATCCACTCTATGGTGATGTTGATGAAGACATCAAAGCATTTGTGTGTCAAGATGTCATCGATGACTTCACACTTGTCATTCATAATTCTATTTGTGAGGCTGATGTCGAAATTGAAAAGCTCAATCCAAGCCTTGATGAGTTCATGGACATCCTTATCAGTGAACCCAACATTTTTGAAAACTCTCATGGTGAATCGATGGATGTTACAGTTTACCCCCGTGTTGCGTCTGACATGATTGTCGACATTGTTCTGACAAGTCTCATTAGTATATTCATTGTCGAGTCAACGGTCAAAAAGGTGAATTTTATTGATAAGAATCAACAAGACATGTGTGTCAATGAGCGCTTAAATGTTGAAACTCCTTTTGCGGAGTTGAATTTAGAGTCTCATTTTAGTCATGACGCAATAGGTCTAGTTGGCATAAAACCCCAAATCTTGTTTATGACCACCAGGGTTTAATGGATAATGTTGATTTTTTCTCTTTGATAAATCCTGATAGTACATTTGGTATGTTGTTACTTTATGTTGCTTGTGACTCATCATGTGATTTTCAAACCAATAGCGCAAAATTTGCAATTTTGAATCACATGCTATATAGTCAATTGATATATGTTTCTGACCCAAATTTTGGTATTATCTGTAGAGCGTTGATGCAAGGTAAAGTCATTAAATATAATGTCGTAGATGCTTTTGAGATTCAATTTCATTATTCTACTTTGTATTTGTCTGAATTACATTTTATAGAGCATATTGCATTGCATTGCATCAAATATTATTGTCATTCCAATATTGAATCTCTTGTCATGTTTATTTCACTTCTATTTGCCTTGAACAGTATCTACGTTGATTATATTTTGAACTTGTGCAGGGACTATGGAGGGATGCTTGAGCAGATACAGGCTCCGAGGACGAAGCCTTTCGACCCAGGGGGGAATGATGCAAAGCATCTAGAGACTGAAGCGGATTTGGATCCAAATCCAAATATTCAGACCCATTCTGAACATCGCTACCCAAGGCGATTCACACGCTTGCAAGACGTCTCTAGTCCTTGTGGATCTCTCAGTTAGCCGATGTTCGTCGTGCTCCTTTTATTGTCTTGATTCCGTTGAGGAATCGTATTTTGGACTTTGTTTTAGCAATAGTTATTTTATGTATTTTTTTATTTTTTTTAGGAGCCAGATTCTACGGATTCGGATAGTTCTGGTACCATGTAGGATCTTTTTGTGGTACTAGAGGGTGTATGGGGTCCAAGGGTAGTTTTTATTTTTTCACAATTTCGCTTCTCTCTTGGTGTTGGTGCAAGATCCAATTCACAGCCTATTTGGATCCGGATCTTGATCCGTCTTCATGAGGGGGGTCCTAGGTGGCACCACTTTAATATGGTCCATCTTGAACCTCATTTGAATTCATGTTGACCAGCCCAAAGTCAAAAATAGACTGTTGGTGGAGTTATTAGCATTTGACAAAATCTAAGTTTGCACACTCGTTTTTTGTGCAAAGCTTGGGAAGGCCAAGGTCTCTTTATTGTGGCTCTTCCCAAGCAACCTAAGCCCTTAACTAGGGAGGTAGACCAAGGGGTGAGGGGTCTTGTTCAATTTCGAAATTGGTAGTGTGGTTGGTTCTAGAGTGAGAAAAATCAAGTTTTTGGCTATGTCACATGGGTGCGAGTGCGGGTGCGGGTGCGGATGCGGGTGCGGGTGCGGATGCGGCGCAATTTCAAAATTTTTGGACACGGGGACTCGGCTATATATATATATAACAATAATTCTAGTAAACAATTAAAATTAAGTAGCCAAAACTATATAAGATAAAAGGATATTATCATTGTAAAGATATAATTTAAATTGACTTGTAATAGTAAACTTCAAGTCTGCAGTAAATTAAGTAGCCAAAACTATGACCTTAATTTTTTCTAAAGTTTCAATTTGGCACTCCCATTTCTTTATGGTAGTTCTTAAGCTAATACTTGTGAAACTAGTATTTTTTTAAACTGGAAAAGCATTTATTTAGCTACCTCAAATGGTTGGGTTACCTTTTATTGTGTTTTATACATATTTTTACATAAGTTGTGAAACAGTCACACAGACTGTGCACACAGTCTGTGCAATGCAGTCTGTGCACAGTCACACAGACTGTGCACAGTCACAGACTGTGTGCAGTGACTATGCAGTTGCACAGTCTGTGACTGTGCAACTGCATTGCACAGTCTGGTTATATATTAAAAAAAAAGATATATAAAAAATGTTTTTTTTGTCTTAAAAATGAACATTTTTGGACTCGGTCAAAGTTGACCGAGTCCAAAATGTGGACGGACTCGGCCTTGACTCGTTGACCGAGTCCGACTCGGCGTTGACCGAGTCCGGGCCGAGTCCGAAGCCGCACCCGTGTCGGGGCATGTCGACTCGGGTGCGGCACCTCCCTAGCCGAGTCCGTGTGACATAGGTTTTTGGTGTGGTTGGTGCTAAAAGGAACGCTATCTTAGTGTGAAAGAAAAAACCGAACTTCGTTTTTGTGTGGAAGGTGCTCTTGTGAAGAGGTTCTATTCGTGGTGGTTGTTCTAAGTTTGTTCGTGGTGATTGTTCATTCATCCCTACTGTTCGTATCTCTCTTGTGGCGGCGGTTGCTTTCCAACGACGGCCATTATCGATTTCAGCCCGGATATCTCTATCGGTTCTTCATTTTATTTCTTTAGCTACTTTTATTCGCATTTGTTGTGATTGTTCATGATTTGATGTTGCTAAATTGTATTAGACCATTAAAGAGTTGCGAAGGCATGTTAGAAGTATTTTTTCATGTTAAAACTTGTCTCATTTGATCTTAAGTTATTTCGGGTTGTTGATGTGTGTGAATGAATTCGGGTTCTTTCAAAAGGACCAAATCGTTGTTACGTGATAACAGAAACGTCTCTGCTAAAACATTTGTGTCGAACTCAATACTGAACGGATTTTCGTGTTCTTTAGCTTCCTAGAAAGCTAAAACAATTTCCTACAACTTTGTAGTTGAAAGGTTTCTGAGATTCGTTCATTTGAACCCCTGAATATGTCTCTCAAAGTCTCGGACTGATAGTCATCCACTGTCACCGGTTTGCTTCAGAACCAACTTAATAGTGTTCGGTATTTTCTGATTATCTAGAGATTCCCTGAATGAAATTTCAATTTTTTTTATTCTGTGGAAAGTTATAATCTAGACCTACAACTTTCATGTTTTTGGTTTTGATTGAATTATTTCTTAGTTACTTCAAAAATATTGATCTTTGTTGCTATTGTAGAATCTTTGAATTTTATTTTCTGAAACAATAACTCATGCCATTATAAAATTCAAAAATTCGTATAAGATTATAAAAAAATTCCAAAAATTGCGATCTTTAGTGTTCTGGAAAGGTCTGGATCTGACCTTAATTTCGTCAGTTGTGAGTTTGTCCAAACTCCAACGTTTGAAGGGTCAAAATTCCCTTCAAACAGTCTACCCCCTGAATTTCGATAATATGTGTTGGACTTGTTTAGCAGTCCCGGTGTCGAGTCCGTGGAGCGATCGTTCTAGCTCCGAATCTAGTATTTTTGGATTCGTTGGAAAGCTGTGCAAATCACGCACAACTTTCATTTGGATCTCCTCTGTCGAAACAGAGTGCACAGATCCCAAAAATCAGTTTTCCAGAGTTATGTTCGGACTATATCATTTCAGCTTTCGCGTGCGTTTGGATCTTGAATCGTGGATCGGTGTGTACCGAGTCCACCGTAGCATTGCATCAGAATGACTAGTGCCCATGTCTTAGCTCTCCCTGATTTCAATGCAATCTTTGAAGTTGAGTGTGATGCCTCTAAAGTGGGAATTGGTGTCGTCTTGAGTCAGAACCGCCGACCTTTTGCTTTCTTTAGTGAGAAGCTAACTCAGGCTAGGTGTCAATATTCCACTTATGATGTTGAGTTCTATTCCGTAGTACAAGCCCTTCGTTATTGGAGGCATTACCTCATTTATAAGGAGTTTGTCTTATACACGAATCATGAGGCATTGAAATACCTGAATAGTCAGAAAAAGCTTAGTGCTCGTCATGCCAAGTGGGTCAGCTTCTTGCAAGAGTACACATTCACGATTCGTCATCAATCAGGTACTCTGAACAAAGTAGCTAACGCTCTTAGCAGAAAAAACAGCCTTATGATGACCATGTCAGTGCAGGTCGTTGGGTTCGAGCAGTGCAAGGAGCTATACCCGACGGACCCTGATTTCCAGCAAGTCCGGGAAGAGTGCATCTCCTCTGATCACGCCGCCGACCACCGTTTTAGTATTCATAATGGTTACCTCTTTCGTGGGAACAAGTTATGTGTGCCTGACTTCTCTCTTAGGCTTCAGTTGATTTCTGAATTACATGAGGGAGGGTTAGCCGGGCATTTTGGGCATGACAAGACATTTGTTCTGCTAGATGAACGATACTTTTGGCCCAAAATGTGCAAAGATGTTGTCAAGTTCATTCAAGGTTGTCATGTGTGTCAAGTGTCCAAGGGTCATCGTCAAAATAGTGGTCTGTATACTCCGTTACCCATTCCTGAGCGACCGTGGGAGCACGTGTCCATGGATTTTATCGTGGGCCTTCCCAGAACTCCACGTCGTTTTGATTCAATTTTAGTCGTTGTTGACCGGTTCTCCAAAATGGCTATTTTTGTTCCGTGTAAGCGAACCACTAACACCTCTTTAGTCGCTTCCTATTACTTCAAGGACGTCGCTTGTTTCCATGGGTTACCCCGTACGATCACCTCTGATCGCGACACGCGTTTTATGAGCCATTTTTGAAGATTGTTATGGTCCTTATTGAAGACCAAGCTTCAGTTCAGTAGTGCGTATCACCCTCAAACAGATGGTCAAACCGAAGTTGTCAACCGCACCTTAGGAAACCTCTTACAGAGTTTAGTGGGGGAGAATGTCAAAACTTGGGATCTCGTATTGCCTCAGGCCGAGTTCGCATATAACAATTTCATCAATAGGTCTACAGGAAAATCCTCGTTCCAAGTGGTTTATGGTCGTTCACCCACCCATATAGTAGACCTAGCTCCTGTATCTAGCATACCTGACCCAGCTCCAAATGCCTTTGACGTTGTTGAGTACATGTGTGATATTCACTGACAAATCCGAGCCAAACTTGTGGAGAGCTATGAATCCTACAAGGCTTTCGTAGACCAAGGTCGTCGTGATGTCCAGTTTCAAGTCAGTCAACTAGTATGAGTTTACTTGCGTCCAGAGCGTTTTTCAGTAGGCACCTCCAGCAAGTTGAGTCCTAAGAAGTATGGTCCTTTTAAGGTCCTTCGGCGGTTGGATCTGAATGTCTACCTTCTTGAGCTGCCCGACGATTGGCACATTTCGCCTATTTTCAACGTGTCTGATCTATATGCTTACTGTGGAGACAACAAGTCGTCAGAGTCGACTTCTTCCCAACCAGGGGAGAATGATGCAGAGCAGGACCCTACTGGATCGGTACCACGTGACCCACACTCGGCCCAGGCACCACCCGATCCACTCCAAGGGACAGATGGTGGGATCCAGGAGCTGAATCCGATCCGGTCCACTGCACCACGACGAGGAGTTGATGTACCCTTACGTACTTATTCAAGAAGAGTGCAGGCACTTACGACCCAGGCCCAGTAGCAGCAGAAAGACATCTCGGGTCTGGTACTGGACCCGAGACCCGGATCTGATTGACCTCTTTAAAAACCATATTCTAGGGTTGCGAGAGGGGAGAGGATATTAAGAAAACGCAGCAGCCTTGTTTTGAGTAGTTTTCCTTTTGTCTTTTGTTTTTTTCTGTGAGAGCTTTCTTCATTTGATTTTCAAATTCTATCATTGTAGTTACTTACTTTCTACCCATTACTATTCAGTTTATTGTTTATTTTGAAAGTTCATTGGAATAAAATTCATACAACTATGTTATGGCGGTTGCTCTTTGTTTGTTTCTGCACCGTGCACGACGAGTGAGCCGAGTTCCTACCATTCAACACACAAGTGATGCAGCTGCATCAAGTTTTATCTGACATCCCACCGAATTCAACTCCGTTTGGTCGAATTCCGTAAGCCAAAACCACGCCCAATTACAATTGGATTCGGATTTGATCATATTTGATCCGAATTAGTTCTGACCTAAAATACTGGTCTGAATCACATCTGAATCCAAACATGAACCAACTAAGTGAATCGGAGTCCAATCTGAATGCATGTTTGGATCTTACTTGAATTATTCAAATATGGAAATAATATGCCAGACTTGGATTGGATATTTGATGATATCAGATCCATTTGCATCCCTAGTCCATAGGATGTTAGGTTGGTAAGTCTAAAATCAAACTGTGCATTGATGGTAGAGAAGATAGTTAGGGTAATGAATATCCTGTGTAGTTTTTTTCGTGGAACTCATTTAGAAAATAAAAATCAATAATTTTTTGTATAATTATGTGTTAGGAAAAAGTAATTATGTATAATAAATTTTTTGGTATTTATTTGAGATTTTTTATCTTATTGGTTGTTGCTTCATCAATAAAGCATTTTTTTTATTTGTATTTTTAGATATTTTTTAAAGTACTTTTTAAGTTTTCAAAAAAAAATTTGAGGCTTACGCTTTCCGCCTCGAGGCTTATGCCTCGCCTCAGTTTTTGGTGGAGCGCTTCGCTACGCCTCAACGCTTTTCACAACATTGATAGTGAGACTAGCATGATATTTCTATGTTCTCTACTTTTCTTATTTTCTATTTTAAAACATGATTTTTTATTTTTTCATGATTTAAAAAATTTATATCTTCTCTTTACGTTAAAAAACGTAAAACCTACTCCCTTTCTTATATTTTGCAATACTTCTACCAATTTTCTAATTTTTAGATTAAATTTCCTGATATTACTGGGAAACCCATAAAACCCCGACATTTTGACTTTGCCAAGGTACATCTGGGATCAACATATGTGGCTAGGAGTCATATACACCACAATGCCTTCACAATAACAAGGCAAACACAGACAATGATTTTACTTATTCACATTATCGAGTCTTGACATTGATGAGAGTTTTTACTACAAGACAATTTTCCCAACCAGACTCCAGTTTTTCTTACATCAAAGAACATATTAAAATAACACTATAACATTCTTTAGTCAATGCATCCATTGGAGAAATGTTGATAATTAAAAGGGGAAACTGCAACATGCCTTATCTTAATTATCCACACCCTTAGACAAAGATAGAGTTATGTGAAAATGTTTGAAGACAGCTATGAAAAAAAGATGGCAAAAATGCTTCCTCACTCTTGTTAAGTTGGTTGAGAAAAGCTCATCAAGTATATACACCTCCAAAAAGATGGGGGAAACAACCATTGCACTGCATAAGAAATACAAAACATGACACACAGTGCTGTCCAAGTCCTCTTGTTCAATGTATGATGATTCATTCAATTCGCTAAGATGGTTTGTGCTCTGAAGAAATTCTAGGTTCTTCATGCTACAAATTATACACTTACCATCACAATAAAAAGGAGGGGCATTTCAAATAGAAATTCCTGCCTATGAAACACTTCACTGAATTTTTAGCTGCAATTGTAAAATATTTAAGCAAACATGAGTTAGTTTTCACTTTTTTGTTTTTCTATTGTTTTCTAACCACCTGATCTGGAGTTAGAAATCGAAGGTTGTACCTTCCACTTCTTTTGTTTATCTGCTGTTTTCTAGTTCCTACAACATAAGTTATTCAGTCGTGAATCTTGAAACAGATGTATTGCTAGTTGTTCCCAACTGAAGCTAATGATGTAAAAGTTAGAACCAAGATTGTCATAAATGCCATTTTTTTTTACAATTTACTTTTCACTTTCTAATATTTATTAACATTTTTCCGTAAGTTTCCCACTTAACAGAAACTTACACTTTTTCCCCGTACAGGAACCTATAACAAATAGTTCCATCTGTAACAGAGCAAGTATCAGTTTTGTGATAAAAACAAACAAGGAAATTTCTCAGGAGACATATTTTTGAAGTATTTTATATATCCTTGGAAATTTTGGCAACTTCAGCAAGATATGACGAAAACTTTATAGAGTCAAGATTTTGAATTTCTCAATGGATCCAAACCATGACCGCAGAACCATGAAAAATTCTAAAAACAAAAAAAGAAAAGAAAACAAGATACTTGTAAATCGGGAAAGAAATATTTGATCAAGATAAATAGTTCTCCCTATTAATTGTGAAATACAAAGAGAGAAAATAGGATTTTAGACGTAGTTAATATCCGTAAATAAAGAAGAGTGTTTTCCAAATAGTATACAGAAAAGGTGTACTTCAAGTGCCCAGAACTAATACAGGAAATTCTAATGTGCAATATTACACTTTGATTCTCTGCACAAACAAACAAAACATTAAACTAGCAGCTTTGCTCTAATAGGAAAGAAAAGTCTTATCTCAATATTCTATTGAAAATACACCATTCTATAATGAGTTTCCACTGCATTTAACCTTCCAATATATAGATAGAAGAATGGAGAGTGAGGTAACCTCACCATGCAACTCAATAACTATAAGAACAGTTAAGTCAACAACTGTAAAAGGGTTATCGACTTATTGTAATAATACTGAGGCTGGAAGATGAACCAGGAAGATGAAATGCAACGTGCTACCATGCCTTCACTAGAAACAAAAGAATGGCATCTACTTGGTCCTGAGAAAATGTAAAAATTCCAAAACAAAAACATTTTCTGACAGCATATTTATGAACTTTGACAGTCATTCTAATCAAATAGACGACATGCATGAAGTTTATTAAGGAATGCAACAGGTAGCTGACTGCATGTTACAATGCCAAAATGATTAACAGGTAACCTAAATTCTGGACATACAATGTATCATGTATAACATGGAATAGCTAATTCTTGCATGCAAGTAATTCTGAATATAGTTCCAAGCAAAAAGCACACTGTCCAGAAAAAGAGGGCTCAAAAAATACCTGTATGATTCCCTTCACGCGCCATACGTTATGCTTCAAAACTACTATATGTGAATCATTAGGGTGCATCGAACGCAACTCCTGTCTTACAGATTCATTACTTGCATTGTGCTCTGTCGACAATTGGATGGGCAGGACCTCCCCTGTTGCCTTGACTAGCCTCCCCAAAACAGCACGAGAGTCGCCCAGGTTGGCAACATATAGCATGCCATCGCATATCACTCCAGCCAGACAACACGATCCAACTGCGGCAATCTGAGGGTTGGTAGGCCACTGTTTGCAAACAAGAGAGCAAAACCCTTCTTCCGTCGCGAGGAATGCCTTCCTTATGACATCTGCTGACATAGACTGCTGCTCCGACGTGAATTCTGCACATAACTAATCCCTTTCATTCACAGCGTGCCATCATTCAAATAAATCACTTTTACCGTTCAACTCGAACAAGAACCCCAAAAATTGTTTTCTCACAAAGCAAATGAGATTGGGATGATCAAAGAATTGAAAAGAAAACTAAATCAGACGAGCATAAATTCAGTATTAAACGACATACCCATGTAGTGAACCGATGATTCAATAAAGTAAGAACCAACAAACCGACGATTCACACTCGGGTCATAGTAGTATCAAATTTACCACCATGAATAGAAAACCATAAACATTAAGGAAAAAAACTAAAAGTAAAACAACTACAAATATGATTATCTCTTCTTACCAACAATCAGATCTATAAAATTCCACAAAATCAAGGAATTAACCCAACAACAATGAAAACGCCAAATTGGATCCCACTACTTTATGAGATACCCATTACGAATTAAGCCGCCAAAAAAGACACCCACATCACAAAAGCGTAATAAAACGTATTAATGCAGCGAGATTCCGCTCTGAGAAAACTTACTCTTTAAGTGGTGGAAGAGATGATCGTTGATGTACCGCGACGTCTCGGGGCCACCGTGGCCATCATACACCCCAAAGAAGGTGCCGCAGGGACCGGATTCGAGCGAGCTCAACGCCCCCGACTCGATCTGGCTCTGATCCTCGAGGAGGTTGTTGGCCTGGACTACGGCCATCGAGAAATCGCCATTCCAATGCTGGCCGGAGTCCTTGTACCAGAGTAGCCCGTCCTGCCGGCCGACAACGGCAGCAGCGTCCGCCCCTCCGGCACCGCCCGCCCTAGCATTGGCGTATCGATCGGTCGCCGATGGCCGGCAGCAGGCGCTCACAAACTTCATCAAATCTGATAACATCCCTCATCTCACCCAAATCGGCCTCCAATTTCTGTCTCTCCGCATCAAAAACGAAGGCGCCGAGAAGAAAACCAGCAAACGTTTCACCAATAAGCCCTAGAATGATAAGATGGGGGGGCGCCAACGGATATCCTTCGTCTCTCCTCCCCTCGTCAACGGATCACACCGGCAGCGAAGGAGGTGGAATTGTTTGCAGAGAGAGGGAGACGCTAAGTTTTTTTGGGTGGTGTTGTAGACCAATCTTTTTTGGGTGTTTTTGTATCTCTCGCTTTTCCTTCCTTTCTCTTTTAGCAGACAAAACCCAGAAAAACAAACACAGAGAGAGAGATCCCCACAAAACTTAACGCCTGTGGCAGGTTCACAAGAGAAGCAAGAGAGAGAGAAAGTGTAGAGAGAGAGAACTTTTCAAGTTGGACTTATCTTGAGGGACAGGCGAACTCTCCAATTGGGGTGATGACAAAAAAGATTGGTCTAAATATCATTTTTAACCTTTGGTTTGTAGAAAATGACTAAATGAGGGTAGTTTAGTAATTTCATTGTACATGACTGTGGTCGCTGTTTACCGTTTAAGTTAAAAGTAGGATTTGAAATATCTTTAAAAAAAAAATTTACTAAATGAGGCTCTTTTTAGGAACATCAAGCAAAAGGTGGTATCCTGAAATGGAAATTTTCCTTAATCTTTTGATTTACTTTTCCATTGCCATTGCCATTGCAATTTACAAGTGTGTAATAAATAAATAAAAGATGGTAACCATTATCATCATCAGGCTTTACCCCATTTAAATGGGTTCAATCTGGCAAATCCTTCCCTGACTTGTTTTGCTCGCCAATGGTCGAGGCAACATCTGTATAATCTGCTTGTTTTCTCTGAATAAAACTTTATCCTTTTCTCTCAAGAAAAAAACAAAGTACCAGCAATATAGATGAAGTTTTTTTTTTTAGAGAGAAAGCAATGTAGATGAAGTTAAAACACCTAAGCAAAAAGCCAGTGATGGGTCTCCCTAATTATTGCATTGTTGGCCATTAATATGTGCTTTTACTGTATTGACATAATTGATTGATTATGCTTCAAGATCATTCATTCATTGGTACATCTTGGTGTTTGCTTTGTGGTATTACGATGCATTTTCCGATCATGTCAAGTCTGACCACTATGAAGAGTTTATGAAACCTCTGCACTTTTCTTATGATTTCAAACAATCCTAGAGTTGATTATCAAGGGCATTGTGTCATGGAGTATATACAAAATGGTTAACATAAATTTTGTATTGAAAAGAGAGAAAATAGGAGAATGAATGGAAATATTGGAGTGTAAATAATATCATAGCGTTTGAATATGTTTTTGTTGACGATTAAAAGGGGGGTCATTGCAAAACTCCAAATCAGAAGGGAATGACAACGCCTTCACTGTCTACCTGTTAACATAAGTAAAATGACCAAAAATTGCCTCACTGACCGTGTTAAAGAACTATCATGGACGAAGAGAGACAGTTGTTACACACGCGCCCGCCTACTGTTAGATTTACCATTTGGTGGCCAGATCTATGCAAACAAGGGTGTGTATCACCATATGGTATCATGGCACAAAATCATCATATTAGGGGTGGCAAAACCTGACAGGACCTGCCAACCTGCCTCTTAGGAGGGTTCAGATCGGGCTTAAACTAACCCGTTTAATAAATGGATTAAACGGGTCAGGTTCGTGTTAGGGGTATGCCAACTCGGCTGACCCGTTTAATAAATGGGTTAGGCGGGCCAGTCAACCCACCAACCCAACCCGGCAACCCGCCAACCTGTTTACCCGACCCAACCCTTTTATTAAATGGGTTGGTGGGTCGTGTCGGGTTACCCGTTTAATAAACGGGTCAGGTTTGTGTTTGCTACAGCTGACCCGTTTAATAAACGGGTCGGGTTTGGGTTGAGGTATGCTGACCCGCCAACCCACCAACCCAACCCCATTGCCACCCCTACATCATATATTGGTATTAACGTAGGTAAGAAACTATTTTTTTTAAAAGGCAAGCTGGGGTTAGGCGGACCCCTACCAGAATAATAGCCACCCCATGTGGGAGAGGGATTCAATCCGGGGCCTTCAGCTTGACACAGGACCCCATTTATCACATGGGATACCACCTTGGTTGAGCTAGAGATGATAGTGCAAGCAATATCAATTCAATAGTTTTTTTTGCTTAGGATCCAACCATGAGCCATACTTCTAAAAACATGATTTTTTGAGTTTTAAAATTTTGGCATATTGTGGGCCATTGATTTTTTGGATCTCTTTAAAGACCTGCTTACTCACGTGATTCAAAACATAATTCTTACTAAATAAATCATGCAGATTGCATCTGATCAACAAAAAATTAAAATTGTTTGAAAAAAGGAGTGATTGCTAACGTACCAATTTTTTACCTTATATATGTAATATTAAATTATGCATATATATGTGTGTGGGACGCGCAACAATAGTTCGTATGTATAATCTAATTGAGATCTCATGGTTTTAGTCATTTTGAGTCAATTCGACATCATAGAAGTATTTTACATCCTTGATTTCATATTAACTCTTGAATCATGTTTTTATGATGAAAAAAACAGGCTTTTACGAGTTGAAAAAATTCAAAGCATTTATGGCCGTCCATTTTTGAATCACTGAAAAACTCACTCGGACCTCAAAATATGGTAATCCAGCTGTTGATCTTTGCAAACCCGACCTTATGGATCACATATACAGGGTCAGATTTACATAAAATGAAAAAAAGGTATTTAAGTTGTTTGCGCAGACAAATATCATCTCTCTCTCTCTCTCTCTCTCTCTCTCTCTCTCTATATATATATATATATATATATATATATATATATATATATATATATATATGAAAAGTGATAGCTACAGTAATCAATGAATAAATGTTTTTTTATTAATTTTCGCAAATATGATACTGAGATGCATTCAACATGGTCAATTTGCTAGGAAATGACACATGGACCATTTTTTATAAAAAAACATGATTTTTTAAACATTTGATATTTTTTAAAATTATAAACTTTTAATTTTTAAATCATATAAAAACCTACCTGCATGATCACATATGTATGGTCATATTTTAGAAAAAATAGAAAAAACCCTTTCAAAACCTGGTAAGATGGCGGTAGGCAAGAAAAGTAGTAGATAGCTACCACCTAATATATATCAATAGAGAGAAAGAGAGAGGGTAGTTGCCCACTCCATTTTGTGCCTACTGCAGGGCACCATGTGCAAATAGGAAGGTTTGTGGATTATTTTTCGCAAATCTGACCTCATAGATGCATTCGACATGATTGATTTTCTAGGAAACGACACTTGGATCAATTTGTTTTTTGGATAAAAAATCATGACTTTTTAAGGCTTAGATATTTATGATATTTATAACAATTTTACATTGTCGGTTTTCACACATCGGAAAACCTACCCGTGCCATAGAATTGAATGATGCAAGAGTTGATTCATGTAAAATCAAGCATATAAAACATATATGTATGGTCAAATTTGAGAAAAACATGGAAAAGAATCCTTCAAAAGGCATGTAGGCTATGGTAGGTATGGATCAGTGTAGGCATCTATCCTCCCTTGCCGACCAAAATTAGGAGCCTCACACAAGTGGGCGACGGTTTTTGAAATTTTTTTTTGCAATTCTAACCCGACACATGTGTTCAACATGGTCGATTTGCTAAAAAAAATACTTGGATTATGTTTTTTCAATGAAAAAACATGAAAATTTTATCTTGAGTATGAAAATTATATGCTATCAATTTTCAAACCTTATAAAAACCTACCCACATGTTGAAATTGGACCATCCAAGAGTCCATTCTTATAAAGTCAAGCATGGAGGTATAATTGGATTTGAGAAAAATATGAAAACACATCTATTGACAGTAGCCACCGATCGAAGGAGGCAGCTACCCCTACTATATATATATATATATTCTAGCCTACCACTCGCTTATTGGGCTTTTGAAGGGTTTTTTTAATATTTTTTAAATCTGACTATATATATGTGATCTACCTGCCTGATTTTATAGGAATCGATTATTGGATTATCCAATTCTTGCACGAAGATAATTTTTTATAAGATTTAAAAATTTATGTTTTTATCAAAAAATGATCCAAGTGTCATTTTCTAACAGATAGTCCATACCAAACACATCTGCAGGTCAAATTTACAAAAAAACAACCTAAAAACATCTATTCGTTGGCAGTAGAATAAAAAACTGGTAGACATCTACCACATATATATATATATATATATGTTAGTGTGTGCATGTAAAAAAAGAGCTATAAGGATATGATTGATATGGTTTTAGTCAAAAGCATGTTTTAGATTGTCCGAATGCATTGTACTTAGATTTAAGAGCTTTCAAATTCAATGATCTATTTCACATTAAATTTTTATGTGCATTTCTTAATAAATGGATTATGCCAAGTGGCTCTGCAAAGTTAGATTGATCAAATAATATTTGCACCTATGTGTTTTATTCAGAAGATTCAGTACTCTAGAGTGCAACTGATACTCTCGTACGTAGGCAGTGGTAAAATCATAGTTACTAGAAAACAAAATGAATAGCAGAACCAATGCTTGAAGCAGCAGCAGAGAAGCGAGTGTTAAAAATTACTACGAAGCGAAAAGTGAGATATAGCTGTGAAGCTTATGCGCATAAAAATATAAAAACATAAAAAAAAAATATAAGGCACAAACTAAAACAAATAAGAAATACCTAAACACAAATATAAAACAATCTAAAATCAACATGTAAGCTTGTTAAAAAAATTATTTTTTTAATGTAAAAAAATGCAGGAAGCCAGGAGGAAGCAAGTGGAAAGTGACAAGTGAGTGGAAACATTAAGGAAGAGCACGAGAATCGATTTGTGGAACAAAGATGAAGCGCGTTTTTCACTAAAGAGAATCGAGTTTTTCATATTTTAAAAGCGGGTTTTCTAAGACCGCTTCTCTTTTAAAGAAAGTGAAGAGTTTTACACTTCCTAAGCCAGTTTGGCTATGCTACAGGTAATTAGAGATAAAATTATCGGTTAAGCACACTATTGGTAGACTTCTACTTAATAAAGTACTCACATTATATGCAGCATCGGTGCATGGTGGGCAAGTAGCCACCTATCTTGGCATTTCTCGAGATGGGTGTGGTGCCATCTCCAGAAATGTTGAGATGGACGGTCACCAGGAGCTAGCTGTCAGAGGTTTGCCATGTGCACCAAGTTCATGGTGTGATGTATTATTACTTTAAATAATCCAAACATCCCACTCGATGTTTGTGTCAGTATCAATCCTCTTGAAAGAAAACTGGTGGGAGCCTCTTTCCCTGATATCAATGTTGTCAGTATGGGTATCCTCACTGAATCGTTGGGCCACCGATTCTCAGCTGAATCGTTTTGTATTGGCCCAAAAATAATAAAAAATTATTGCATCAATCTATGTGTTAAAACTATTAAAATAATTTTAAAATAATATCAAAAAATATTTTTTGGTGTATTTATATTTATTAAAAAATAACCGATTCAGGCCTGCAGCATATCGAAATTCTGCTTATACAATGCAGACCAATACACACTGATAGGGGTGTCAATGGGTCTGGTTTACCCCGATTCGACCCAAACCAAACCCTATAGGGTCTGGGTATGGTGATAAATAATAAGATCCGATTAAGACCGGGTTTCAAACCCAAATGTCCGATTAATATATGGACCAGGGTATAGTTTGTGAAATTTGATACCAGACCCAGTTCTGGCCCGAGTTCCAATTAAAACCCGCATTTTTCAATGTAAAAATGATAAAAAATATGGTTTAAACGTGTATGGTCTGGGTCTGATTCATGTAGTTCTTATGGGGTCTGGGTATAGTTTTTCTTATAGCAGACCCAATTAAACTCATGTCCGGACCCGATACCATACCCGAAAACCGAGTCCAAGTTTTGGTTCCACCTGGTTCCCAACCAAACCTGACCCATTGACACCCCTACACACCGATACTGATAACATTGCCTGACATCCCTTTTCTTCATCGTCACCAAAATCAAGTTAGTGAAAGAAGGGATGAAAGCTATGGATCCTGAAAATATTTCAGTCCCCCAAATTTTTTCCTATTTTTATGTATGTGAACAGACATGAACCAAAACCGTTTAGTGTCTAATTGCTAGCCAAATATACAATAAATAATTTTCAGGAAGCCTGTTTGAGTGAGGACATGGTTTGACACCCCAACTCCTGTTGTCATGAAATCGATGGCAGACACTGAAGTAGGATTTGTAGGGACCACCCTCACAAACATGAATGGTTGGTAAGACTCATCTTAACTCAAGTTTGTATCTTTTCTCAATGACTGACAAGGATGGGTCATATCCATGCTTAGTTTAGCTGTTTCGAGCCTACAATGATTCATTCATGAAAAAATTACAAAAAAAAAAAAACTTAATTTTTAAGCTATTTATAAGCAAAGATATTAGTGAAAATACACGCCTAATTAATTAACAAAGAAATTCTCAAATTTTGAGCGTGTATCAGGCAAGTATCTATAAATAAAGCAAAAGTTAGACATATTACATATTTTTGTAAAGTTTTCTTCATTTATTTATATGGTGAAGAGGTGGTCCAAAGCTTATTTGCTTGGTAAAGTGGTTTTACTGTTCAGCCGGTTCAAGGCACAGTCATGTGAGATGTTCAAAGAACCAATAACGATGGCCAGCACGGATCAGAATGGTTCTAGATCGATTTCAACTCCACTTCAAAGCGATTATTGGCCAGGACGGATCTCAGTAATGTCTATATATTTGCAGGATTGGTGTCGGGATCAGTAACAAAATATGATAGCGATAGCGATGAAGGTCAACAAGATGCTCCCACCAGAGATGCAACGAAGGACGAGATGGGGGTGTTTTCTTCGTCTCCCACCACGAGCCACCCAGGTGAGCTGTTGATGTGTTCTGGTGGTCCTAGGTTTAATTTTTAGGGGTTAGGTGGGCTTAAGTTAGGTTTGGTCAAGTCAAAGATCAAGTTTTGTTTACAGGTTCAGATTGGGTTCGTGCAGGGTTAAAAAAAAAAATCAGGTTCTCTTAAAATATAGTTCAATAAATGTTGTAAAAATAGGAGGTGTCTTAGGACACGTTAAGAAGCTTGGGTTAAAATCTTAGGCTCAAGGAATTCAAAGTTGCATAGATAAATTTTTGTAAAGTTTTGAGTTTATTTAGGAATTGGATTTTGTTCAGTTTCTAACAAACCCTAAGAGAGTGAATTATTTTTCTCATATTAAAAATAAAAAAATCACAGAAAATAGGGTTAGACTAAGGACAAGCTAGAGAAGGTCTCAGTAAAATTTTAGAGAATGAGTCGGTTTGAGAATTAAAATTAGAGCAAGTCAGGGCACGAGTTTGGATTAGCTTTGTTTCTGAACTGATTTTTGGGCAAAACAGGTTCCAATGTCATATTTAATTTTCTTTAACGAGAAAGAATTAGGATCCAATTTTTAGAGGTTAGGTTAAAGACACGTAGGGGTGTTTGAAGCTAATTTTGCTGGTCTGGACTAGGTGCAAATTGGAAGATACAATATTTTTAAGTTAGTTTATTTTTTAGAAATCACAACAGAATGTTGTTTTCAGAATTGAGTTTAAGAGATGTTTGGGCTTAGAAGGGGTTTAGGAAATGGTTCTAAAGACTTACACGATTTTGAGTTTAAGAGATGTTTAAGCTTAAAAGGGGTTTAGGGAATGGTTCTCATGAACCACGTTAGAGTCAGTTGGTTCAAATCCACTGCAAGTTGATATAGTCCGCATGAGAACTAAGTAGAGCTAGAGTTCTACTTAGCACTAAGAAAGCCCTAGACCTTTAGAGGGTTGGGACGACCTTAGTAACCAAACATGAGTCCTAAGATATGATGAACAAACCAGGAGATAGGGATTCACAAAGGTAAGGAGAAAAGAGGGCCTAGGGGCAAGGGTAGAAAAGAGAGAGAGAGAGTCGACCTCAAAGGAAGGAGACAATTTCTTGAGAGAGAGAGTGATGGCCAACTTGATTCAATTTCATATATCCTTTTTCTTTACAACAACATGAGTCTCTTTTATCAACCAAAGAAACTCTACTAGAAGCAATTACAAATAACAAGAATAATTAACCCAAATTATAAATAAAATAATAATAATAAACTACCTAAGTCTAAACTTAAGAAAACCCTTCCCCAAGCAACATAAAGAGGGCCCATCTCATAACGCCAATTAAAATACCAAGGAGAGAGCCCCAAGGGGTCACAAGAGTTTCATGAAGGGAGCTTGAATGCCCTTGGGTGGTGCCACATTGTAGGGCCCACACTCCCTTCTTTAGAGCCTTCTAGAATGGATGCCCCATGTAGGTCCCACTTGCAATCAATGCTCCCCAAATCTAGGCTCCCAAGGGTGGGTCCCACATGATGATATTGTAATACCTATAACTTTTTTATAATTACTAAATAAATAAAGATAAAATTTATGTCTCAAATTTGATTTGAATTTTTATTTGAATTTGAATTTTATTTCAGGATTTAATTTCAATTTGTAGTTGAATTTAAATTTGAGATTTAATTTTAATTTAAATTTGAGTTGGATTTGAATTTAATGTGTTATTAAATTTGGATTGGATTTCATTTTGAATTTAATTTAGAAAATTAATTTGGAATTAAATTGGATTTGGGATTTCAATTGTGACAATAAGTTAGACCCATAGGGTGGGACCCCCCCACGTGAGCCCCTCCTACTTACCCAAGATCTTTTACTTTAAATAAAGTCAAACTTGCAATAAGTTTTCAAATTCCTTAAGAATCCTACTTAACTAATGGGGTCAATACTTTCTTATTTCATATAGAAATCCTAATTAGCCTAGGATTTTATAAACTTACTTATAATGAAATTAAAATTTAAGAGAAATATGAATTAAAGAAAGCTTCTTTGTGAGGTTAGGAAACCTCACAAGGAGTTATAAAAAGGTGGCCTCAACTTGACTCCCCCCATCACACATCCCTCTCTCTCTTGCTTATTTTTTTTACTCTCTATTTTCCAACCTCTCTCTCTCTCTCTCTTCCTTCTCCCTCCCACATGCCCTACATTTGGAAGGACTTTCATTATTGCTTGTGTAACTGCATTTTGGAGGTGCATACGTAAAAGGAGGAATTTGGTTGGTGTCCACGCTTGTAGAAGATTCTTTTTTCAATTGATTTTTTTTATTTTGAGGTAGGTACTCCATAGCCATGCGTGTGTGTATGGGGTTTGATACATGTACATTTTGTGAGATGATTTTTAAATGTATATCGGCATGAATATCAGCCTAGATCCACCTAGATACATATATGAGTTTGATCATGTAGGTTTTCATAAACTTAAAATTCTTTTTCGAAAATCAGTTTTGAGAAAAACTATTTTCTTAAGTAAAAATATTGGATCTTGTGTTTGATTCATGTTATTAATTAGATCTTTGTATTTTCAGCATACTTAGATGTGTATATGCATGCATATGGTATGTTAGTGATTAACCAAAATTGTTGAATGCATGTTTTTGGTATTTTTGAGAAAAAACATAAAGTTTTTGATATATTTCTTAAGAATTATATGCTACTATGAATATTTTTCTTGGTCTGTTGTAAAAAAAAAATCTGGTTCTTTAAAATGGTGAACCCATAAATCCTGAAAAAATATGAAGATATTTCAGACATATAAAAATAATCCAAAAAAAAAAATTAGACTCAAATGAGTTATGGGTTAGGAGATACGACCTCTATAAGTCGACAGAGAATTTATGTCCTTAAAGAAAGTTTGTATATACTACACATTTTTGTAAAATTCATTGTTCCCAAATTATTCAACATATACTGCTAAAATTTCTATGTTATATTGAAGAATACATGATAAAAATCTTATAGGCCAATTTTTTTATATTTTGGAAATTGAAAATCATAGAAGGTTGGTCCAGATGCAATAATTTCTAGAAAATAGTCTGTTAAATAACAAAAATAGTTGATATCACAGATTTTTTAATTATTTTGGGGAAACAAATTTAACTCTAGGTTTTTAAGGACTTGTGTCAGACATATTAAGCGACCATCAATAAAAATCCTAGAATTTATTTCAGTTTGTGTGATGTGTGACTAATTTTTCATTGGAAACACCAAACCGAACAAGATTGTTTCGTGAACAAAAAACAGTCGGTGTTCTCAAAATTTTAATTCTCAGATCTAGAATGTGTTTAGGTCTTGTTTTTTTGTAGACAACTAACATGTGTATGAATCTATAGTAAAAATCTCAAAGCCAAAATCATTAGAAATTATGTCCAAATAGTCCTAAATTGAGAACTTATGTTGGAATGCATGTCATGGTTTTAAAAGTGAACCAAATGAACATATCTTGTTTTCAAAGATAAACCGGATGAGTATACCACATATTGGTGTACCGTATGTGGGCCTATTGAGGTTGTGTGGTTGTGCCATCACTTGCGAACATATTGTGAATGCTATGCTATAAATTTTTGTCATAATGCTATAGACAGTTGCATGAATACTTAGTGTGCAACATGATATGATGACATGCAACATGATATTATATATTGTTATGTAGTGCTATAAAACATGAATTGTATACATACACTTGTTGATACTCATGATTGAGTTTATGGTTTAAAAGAACCAATGTGGTACTATAAGTGCACAAATATGTATATGTGTGACATGTGATGGTGTGTTGCAAGGCAAGAAAAGCATGAAAGCACATGGGATCACTCATGAATGAGCAAGGGGTTGATGAGAACCCATCAATTGCTAGAAGTGCACTAAGTTACAAAAATAAAGAATACATACACACATAATATTTTGGTTATCGGCTTCACAGGCAATATGCTTGACTGGTTTAAAGATACCGAAACATACTCAATGGTTTATCAGCATAATGAGCTAATATAACTATTTAACTACCACGAATGAGTAACATGATGCTCATGCCATGAAAGACAATGTGAAAGTTACCCTGGAGGGGTACTTGAGCTATTGAGTTATGCAGTGTTGAATGATATATAGCATATATGATAAATGTAATGACACCCTTAATAAAGAGGACCAAATAACTCATCCAGATTGTAACTTACCTTAGAGAGGGTAGGTGGTACAAAACTTTGTTAGACCGTTATTTGTTTATGAAAGCAAGAGCATCTCATTGGTCCCCAGTCCTTAAATTTAGGGGTAAGACTGCCAAATTTATCTTAGGCGGTAGGTTCATGTCTTTTTTAAAAGTTTAGGATGCATCTTATTGTTGTTATACTACCACTAGTGAAAATTTCTTTCGGTCACAAACTGCCAACAGTGAGACTGATTCGTTGAGGCACTCGAGTTAATAAAATACATAGCATAATAAACCCCCATGTGGGCTTTTTGTCTCAACGTCTAACTCGGTGAGTACCCATAGGGATATATACAGGAGAGAAATAAAAGCCATACACTTAAACATATTTATTTTGTGAAAACTTGTATTGAAAACATGCTCTAATATTGCAGAAGCTCTATAATGCATACATTTATGTTTTATAATATGTTGCATTGAGTTGATTGCTAATGGTGTATAATGAAATATATTATGTTATGTTGTTGCATTGCATATGTTATGAAAAATGCATGTAGACTTGATGAGCTTGACCCATATATTACAATTATTCAGGTAATGCATGAATAAGTTGAAGTGATGATGGAATGCTGCCCGTGGTGGCCAACAACCACCAATTTTGGATATGAGATTAGTTTTTATTAAAAAGAGACTCATTAATTTGCTCTAACAATTGTTTAGAAATAATATATTTAATTAATGAATTATTTTAAATTGATTTATGACCTATATGTATCTTTTATGTTTTGAATTTGAATTCTTGAGTTGAAATCGAATTACGAGTTGGACCTAGACTCAAGTCCAATGCGAAAATTGAATTCAGTCCCATGATGAGTTGAAATATATGTAACCCGCCTAAAATTCTAAACAAAACAAAAGAAAAAAAATTGTTTTATTTTCTGTATTTTGCTTTGTCAAAGGGATCTTATCTTTTGTGTCTATTTCATAAACTTAGTTCTAGTGGGCTATTAAATGCTAGTACTTGTGCACAAGCTGACCTCTTAAAGCTTAGTCAGGTTGGAGCATGACTATGGATCAGTCCTGGCATCATTCACTTTCTTTTAAAAAAACTCACATATTTTTTGGTTAAAATTTTAGGGCATTACAAATTTGGTATCAAACCTTAGGATTAAAATTCTTGGTTCTCTTGGTTCATGGTCATCCAACAATCCAGCATCGTTATGTAAGTATGTTCCAACTTAATTATTTGACTTTGACATATATATAGTGATATTGTTCAAAAACTTATTGTGTGCAATTAAGAACTTAAAAACAATTAGTAGGGATGTCACACAATAGGTTATTCTGGATAATATTGTAGATGACTTGTCGAGCAAATGAGTGACAAAAACAGAGGGGCTTCGTAATGGATACTCTCAATAACCTGACCCAAACCATGAACGCCCACTTTCAAAATCAGACTGCTCAGCCCGTAGGTGCGAACCATAACCTTGGTGCGGTGACCTATGAAAAGTTTTTGAAGCTCAACCCTCCCACTTACTCGAAGAATGTTGACCCTAAAGTTGTTGAGTGTTGGCTTGAGAAAATTGAGTGTGCATTTCGACTGTTGTCAGTGCCTGAGGATAGGCATACGAACTTTGACACATATCGACTAAAGGGTTATGCCAAGAAGTGATAGGATACGATGCGAGAGGCTAGATTCTTATAGGAAGACTATATTTTTTGAGGAGTTTTTTAGGAGGCATTCTTGAATACCTATTTTCCTCACATGCACGAGACAGAAAGCATCAATAATTTCTTCAGTTGACACAGAGGAGCATCAGTCTGGTAGACTATACCACCAAATTTTGGAGTCTCTAACGTTACTGCCCAAACCTATCCGCTAATGACAAGACTAGAGTGACTAAGTACGTTCAGAAACTCAATGATAGATTAAGGTATCAGATGATGACCAGTCAGTCGATGACCTTCAATGAGGCAATCGAAGCAGTCACCACTCTATCTAAAGAGTGGGAGATATCCAATAGAGATCAATCCAAGAGGTCAACTTGTAATGGTGGGACCCGCAAGCAACAGTTTTGAGTGAAAAGAAGTTCACACTAGATGCCAAGAGGCAGAAATAACATGGAGGAGTCAGACCACAATAGAGGTTGAATCAAGTGTGTCTGAAGTACAATCGTTCTTATAATAGACAGTCATGCCCTCATGACACGGGCTCCTGTGTCTACTATGGAAGGATGGGTCATTACATCTGGCAGTATCACAAGAAGGAGGTTAACGATCAGAGGCAAACAACTGGAGGAGCCCAGCCTCAACAACAACAACAATAGCAACAAGTTGTTCAGAACAAGGTGACATGCCATGTCTTTGCCACCATAGTTGATCAACTATAAAAGAGCGTCTTGGTGCAAGAAATTTTGTTAATAGTTGGTCAAGCAGCTTTTGTTCTATTTGATTGTGTTGCTACTCACTCTTTTATTTCTGTGAATTTTGCTAAACAATTGGGGTTGAAAATTAAGCCCATGAATAATGCTTTAGATGTATATAACCATGTTGGTTATAACTCTTTGTGTTTGGCGTATGTACCAGACATAGATATAAAGTTAGATGAGCAAAACTTACTTGTTAATCTTGTTCTACTCTATATAACAGAGTATGATGTCATATTTGCCATGGACTGGTTGTATGAGCACTATGCCAGTGTTCTATGTCAGGAACTGAAGGTTGTATTATCTCAACCAGGTTTTCTGGCGATAGAGTTTAGGATCTCTAGACCCATTCTGAGAGATTGAGTCATCTATGCATTAATGGCTCAAAGGTATTTAAGAAAAAGATGCACTATATTTCTGGTCAATATAACCTTGGTAGAGCCTATGACTACGCTAATAGAGGAGTTGACGATAGTGATTTTTTGAATGTATTCTTAGAGGAGCTATCGGGACTTCCTCTACACCATGAAGTGAGGTTTGGTATTGACTTAATGCTTGAAACTGCACCAATTTTTAAGACACCCTATCGTATGGGGCTAACAGAGCTAGAGGAGCCAAAGAAATAGTTTGATGGAGCTTGGGGAGCATCAATATTATTTATTCGACCGAGTGTTTCACCTTGAGGAACATCAATATTGTTTGTAAATACGAATGTTGTTTCGATAAGGCTATGCAACGACTATAGAATGCTCAACTAAGTCACCATCAAATACGAGTATCACTTGCCTCGTATCGCGGACCTATTTGATTAGTTGTAGAAGGTAAAGGTATTTTTGAAGATCGACCTTTGATATGGGTATCATTAACTCAAAATCAAGCATGATGACATTTCAAATATAACTTTTCAGACGAGGTATGAGCATTATGAGTTTGTAGTGATGCATTTCGGACTCACTAATGCACCAACAACATTTATGAACTTGATAAATTAGGTATTTTGATCATACTTTTGTGATTGCCTTGAGAACAATATTAAAGATATTTTAATTCTAATCATTTGTGAATGTCTTTAAAACAGTGTTGGGAATTCTTTTGTGATTGTCTTTATAGATGATATTTTGGTTTATTCAGAGAGCATAGAGCAACATCAAGACCACTTGAGAACAGTGTTGAGAACTCTTAGAGAATATTGGCTTTATGCTAAGTTCTCAAAATATGAGTTTTGGCTTGAGAAAGTTGTGTTCTTGGGTCATGTGATCTCGAAGGATTGTGTATTTGTAAACCCTACGATGGTGAAAGCCATGTAGAATTAGGAACAGCCAAAGAATGTTGGAGACATCTACAGTTTCCTCGATCTTGCAGGGTATTATTGATGATTCACATAGGACTTTTTTGAGTTGCCTCATTAATGACAGCTTCTAAGGAAGTGAATCAAATTCTAGTGGGATGTTAAATGTGAAGGAAGCTTCCAGATGATGAAGGAGAAGCTCATGATTGTCCCTATATTGACCTTGTCATTTGGTCATAGCGATTCTTAGGTACAAGCTTGGGATGTGTCTTGATAGAGCATAGTAAGGTTATTGCCTATGCATCTCCACAGTTGAAGACTCATGAGCAAAATTATCCAACCCATGACCTAGAGTTGGCCACTGTAGTATTTGCTCTAAAAATATGGCAGCACTACCTATATGGAGAACAATTTGAGGTATTTAGGGATCACTCATAGAAGGAGTTCAATATATGATAGCGACAGTGGTTGAAGTTCATCAAGGACAACAAGTTTACCATCTCCTATCATTTGAAAAAGGCGAATACAATAGCATACGCTCTTAGCAGCAAGGTTGATGGCAGTTTGATCAGATTACTAGAGAAATTATGGAAGCTATTAGAAGATTTTGTTGATTTGAATCCCTTTGTCGATGATCGTGGTACTATCTGACTATCTAGCTTAACCATCTAGCCTGAAATTCTTTCAAGGATAATAGGTGGACAATAGGAGAACCATTAGTATGTGAAGCTTAAGGCACTCACTTAATTGGAAAACACCTCTTTTAGACTCAAAGTGGATGTGAGCATATGAATTGAGGAGTGACTTTGGGTGCCTAATGACCCTAAGTTGAGAGAAGAGCTACTAGATGAAGTTCATAAGACCAAGTACACCATTCATTCAAGAAGCATAAAAATGTTTAAGGACCTACAATGGAGGTATTGATAGAATGACATAAAGTGAGAAGTTGAAAGGTATGTCTCGAAGTACTTGACTTGCCAACAAATCAAAATTGAGCACCAGAGACTAAGCAAAATATTATAGCAAATAAAGACCTCACAGTGGAAATGGGAGGACATCACTATAGATTTTGTGGTAGGATTACCCATAACTCGTTGACAATATGATGTTATCTGGGTTATTGTTGACAGAATAACTAAATTGGCACATTTTCTACTCATTCGGATTAGTTAGTTCCTTGAGAGTCTAGCCAATTTGTACATCAAAGAGATCGTTCGATTGCACAGAGTGCCACTCAATTATATCTTACCGAGATCCATGTTTTACCTCTCAATTTTGGTGACAGTTGCATCATGCCTTGGTTACAAAGTTGAAATTCAGTATGACCTTTCATTTCCAAAGTGATGGTCAGTCGAAGAGAACTATACAAACTCTAGAGGACATATTGTGAGCCTGTGTTATAGATTAAAAAGGCAATTGGGATATGCACACGGTACTTGTCGAACTTGCATACAACAACAATTATCACGCTAATATTGGGATGACTCCTTACGATGCTCTTTATGAAAAGCATTGTCGATCACTGGTGTATTGGGACAAAGTTGGTGAGCATGTTGTAGATTCACTAATCATACTGTAACATTACACTCAGCATGTGCATATGATACAAGATAGGTTGCGTACAACCCTAAGTCTACAGAAGAGCTATGCAAACGTAGAAAAATCACTTTTGACTTGGGAGATTTCATTTTTGTCAATGTGTCTTCTACCAAGAGTGTGTTCTGATTTGGGAAAAAATAAAAATTGACTCTCAGATATATCAGTCATTTTGAAACTCTGGAACGGATTAGCTAAGAAACATATTGTGTGTCACTACATCCTTAGCACGCATAAATCTATAACATTTTTCATGTTTCTATATTGAGAAAATATAGCCAAGATCCATCTCATGTTATTCAATACGAATATGTAGATATTCAAGAAGACTTGACTAATCAAGAGAGACCAATGGAGATTATGGACCGAAGGAAACAAGTGTTGAGGTCAAAGACCATGCATCTTATTAAGGTGTGTTGGCAATATCATAGTATCGAAGAATATACATGGGAACCTAAGGCTAGCATGATTGAGAAATACCCCAGTTTGTTCAAGTAGTTATCACATCAAATTTTGAGGACAAATTCTTTTAAGGGAGGAAGGATGTAATACATGAGAATTTTATTTTGGGGATTTAATTTCAATTTAGAGTTGAATTTCAAATTGAGATTTAATTCCAATTTGAATTTGAGTTGTATATGAATTTAATGTGGTATTAAATT
Organism: Nuphar pumila; assembly: GCF_984573655.1. NCBI lineage: Eukaryota > Viridiplantae > Streptophyta > Magnoliopsida > Nymphaeales > Nymphaeaceae > Nuphar > Nuphar pumila. The sequence continues at coordinate 112,795,580 of NC_143255.1, read as the reverse complement.
TGGATTTGAATTTAATGATTGATGAAGTTGTTTGATTCATTTTTTTTATTAGAATGAATTATTTATATAAAAGAAGATTGATTGATTGATTTGTTTATGAGAATGAATTGCATATATAATAGGGAATGAAGTTATTTGATTTTGTTTTTTATTTTATATGTGTTGTTTATGTAACATGTGATTGATTTGTTTATGAGAATCAATTGTATATAATGTGTATATAACATGAAATGAATATGTGCTTGTAAACCGTGAGTACATGCGAATTTCAGTTTAGAAATTTTGTAAGTACATGCGAATTTCAGTTTATTCTTTTTAAATCAGAAAATAATTTTGCAAGGTACATGTGTTTATTCTTTTTAAATTAGACAGAAATTTTGCAAGGTGCATGCAAAAATTTGTTATATGCATCGCACCGATATTGCAAAAAATTCTTTTTTGCCTCCACCATTTATAGGAGATTCACCCGAAAATTTGTTGGGGAGGGGGGGGGGGGGGGGGGCAAAATTCAGGGTTTGCAAAAATAAAGCATCCGAATGCAAAAAAAGGGATTGAGAAACAAAATGGCATTCTTTCACAAATAAAGGTGTTCATACATTGCATTCATTTTATTCTTTCATAAAATAAAAATTTTCATACAACATTCATTATATTCTTTTATAAAGTGAAGTCGCTTATATATTGCATTCATTCTATTTTTCACAAAATGAAGTCACTTCTCACTGCCTCTTTGATGGAGAGAAACAGAGTATGTACAAAGGTACTTCAATCTCTTGGGTCTCAAGAAAATTGTATATCCCTGCATCTTTGATGGAGAGAAAACACTACTCTGTGTTCCCCTGAATGCTAACTTGTGGACTTTTTATTTTCTATCCCACTCATATCATAGGATGAGCTTACTGAAAAAAACTTATAGTTCATTAGAGCGGAACTCTCAAGAATAGTGCATATCCCGCCCTTACCACGTGATAGAACACTGACTGTGAGATCCATCGACTCTGTATTGATTGAGAGATAAAACATCATTATTTTCGTTCTCTATAATGAAAATGGGTTGTGGATTTTATTTTCAATGCCACCCATACCATAAGATGCCTTTACCGAAAAAACTCACGTCGATGATTTTTCGCCAAGGAAGCATTATTGATCTTCTCACTGTCGATGCTTGGCCTTCAAAAATAGTCATAAAGTCTCACTGGTTGGAGACAACAAAAAACTACTTTCTATGAAACCTTAGCTTTGCTTTTAAACTCTTTGTATAAAATTTCATAAGAAAAAAGAATTCTGCAATACCAGTATCATACTCGTCTGCAATTTCACAATTATCAGACTTAAGTAAATTTTATGATTTTTGTAGGTGATCGCACGAAACTCATCACAAGTTTCACAAATTATTAAAACTTTGTAATCCTTTTATGGAATATCGCAATGTCATATATGATTTTGTTGACGAGCTTTGTGGGTGTATTATTTTAGCGTCTTGATATGCAAAAATAAAAAATTCGCAGCTGCGAGGGTTAAATACGCCAAAACAAAATTAGAAACCTATGGAATTGTCTATTGGACGAATTTGGTAAATTGTGGGGCATTTAAAAAAATGCATCATTTTTATCATACAATAGTTCCATTTTCCACCTAATGAAATCTTTAGCTTTATATATCTATAGAATTTTATGATTATGGGTGTCAATGTTGTCAGTATCGTCAGAAGACTTTTGATATGCTGCTGAATTGGCAATTTTTTAATAAATATAAAAATACCAAAAAAATATTTTTTAATATTATTTTGTCTGGTAATGATTTTTTATTATTTTTTGTCTAATATAGAACGATTCAGCTGAGTGTGGGTATCGGGAGATACAGCTGAATAGGCAGCCCAACTATTCAGGGTCGATACCGATACTGACAACATTAGCCTTGACCAATGAACTATCCACTTTTTTTTTCATCTATGTCTCACTTCACAATACTCGTGAAAATAACACTAAAAAACAATTTTTATCAAAGTGCAACTTGAACCAACTCAGCCTAGGTGAAAATCAAGGGTCATCGCTCATACAGTTTTCAAGAACTCGATTCAGAATATAGTAGCGTTTGAGTGAATTTAGCTCCTAACTAGGTCTGTTTCAATGGTCAACGTAGCACATAAGCAGCCGTAAGTAAGAGTGTCAACGGGTCGGGTTTGGTTCGAACCCAGGTGGTATCAGACTTGGACCTAGTTTTGGGTTATGGTATCGGGTCTAGACCCGGGTCTAATCGGGTCTCCTATAAGAAAAATCATTCTCAGACTAATAAGAATTACATGAACCATACCCGGTAAAACCATATTTTTAATCAGTTTTTTATTGAAAATTTGTGGGTCTTAATTGAAACTTGGGTCGATTCCGGGTTTGGTATAAAATTTCACAAAGGACCTTAAGTTGTGGACTCAGGTCTTAATTAGGTCTTATTATTTATCACCATACCCAGACCCTATAGGGTTTGGTTCGGGTGAGGTACAGGTAAACCAGGCCCGTTGACACCCCTAGCCAAAGAGTTCCCCACACTCGATTGAATGGGTCGGCTAAGGAATGCAAGTTGAAGAACGCTGCAAGTTTGATATCCGAAGAGGTATTAGCGATGCAAACGGGTCAGATCTAGTATGAAGTTTTGTGATTTTTTGTTATTTTGACTTGATCCATGTATTGAACTGATTTGGATCCGATTCAGTCACATGGTATTGGAATGTCAAAACTCCCAACCATAATGGTGGTTTCTCTTTATTAAAAAGAAAAAAGAAAAGCTTATCACATAAACAAATCATCTAGAGACTCAAAGCTTTAGGATAGATTCATAATATTTTTTGTCTTGTAATTTTATGATATGGGTTTGGTAAATCTTTTGACCCTCTCATGTAGGGATGGCAATGAACCCGGGGGAAACGGGGCCCCACCCTCCTTTGCCCCGTTTGAACCGGTGATGAAGGATATGAAATGGGGATGAAGACAGGAATGGAGGTTAAAATCAAAACCCGTGCAGGGATGGAGGCGGGGATGGACTTATGCTTTCCCCCGCCCTGTCCCCATCCTCGATCCTTGCCTTGCCCTGCCCCGCTTCGCCCCATCCCAGATATTTCTTTAGAGATGGCAGTGGACCGAGGAAAAATGGGGCCTCACTCCGTTTGGAGCAGAGATGGAGGACATGAAACAGAAATGAAAGTGGGGATAGTGGTTAAAATCGAAACTTGTGCGAGGATAGAGGCAGGGATAGAGTGTAGGATTTTGATACTGGGTGGAGGTGGAGACGTTGTCCCCCGCCCCTCGCCTCGATCCACTGCCATCCCTACTCTCATGGTCATGGGCATGGTCTCAGGTTTACATAACATCCACTTTGAACTCTTTGTCAATAGCAACCAATGTTGTCAAAATTGGTTTGAATCTGGTCTGGGTCGATTCAATTTATTTTTTTTTTATATTTTTAAAAGAGTTAAAAATAATTTTAACATTTTTTATTTCTTAACAACACATGGAGCTGATTCAAGATCGATTAGATAACTTTTTCACTTTTTTTTCAAAACCGATTCACCTAGTGAACCGATTTTAACAACATTGATATATAGTAACCTGGACACTGGGCTAGTCAGATTTTATTGCCCATCACACCGATCCCACAAAGTTTTCCCATTATAACCTACCAACCAAACAAATACAAGTCAACAGAAGATACGCCCACGAGAAGTCTGCCACCCCACGAGCTACTTGTTTAGTTTCTTTAGAAGTGTACAAAAAATACATCCCTAAATCCACACCATACCTTATTAACGTCCCAAAATACCCTTCCTCAAAGAGCATTCGAGCTAGGGGTGTCAACGGGTCGGGTTTGGTTCGGACCTACGTGGAACCAAACTTATACCTGATTGGGGATTCTGGTATCGGGTCCAATCAGATCCACTGTAAGAGAAACCATACTCGGATCCTATAAGGATTATATGAACCAGACCTGGATCATACCGGATGAAATAATATTTTATATCCTTTTTACATTGAAAATTTGTGGATCTTAGTCTGACCCAAGTTTGGTATGAAATTTCACAAATGATACTCGAATCCATATATTAATCAGATCTTTTAGATCCAATCTGGATTCTAATCAGACCTTATTTATCACCAAACCCTAACCCTCTAAGGTTTGGTACAGGTCGGGTCCGGGTCAAACCTGGTTGACACCCCAATTGCGACAGTCAAAACCAATGTTTCAGTATCGACCTGAATCGGCTGATACGTATCATATGGCAAAAAATCAATATGATACTAACCTGAATTGGTTATTTTTTAATAAATGTGAAAAAATGAATATAATAAAAATTTTAATATTTTTTAAATTGTTTTAACATGTGTCATATTCTGATTGGCACAATATTTTTTATTTATTTTTTAGCCGATTCAAAATGATTCACTTGAAGCCTATGGAGCAAACCAGCTCAGTATGCTTGGTGTAAACATGCAGCGTTCATGGGTCATACTTAACACCACTTGTGTGTTCCTGCTTCCCATCTACATATTTGCATACCACATTGCGAAGAGGAAGATATAGCAAAAATGGCAGCAAGATTTGCTCTTTACATGATACTGCAACTCTTCGCTTAGGGCTTCAACTTTCCTTTACAGAAATTCTTGCAGTCACAAAGCAAGGTCATGACCATGGCATGGATATCAGGAGTAGTCAGTGTTTTTCCACATCTTTCTGAGCTGGTTGTTCATAGTGCAGTTCAAGTGAGGCTTGCCTGGTGCAGCAGTTTCGCTAAACATCTCATGGTGGATTGTGATGTTGGGGCAGTTTTCTTACATTCTCATGGGGTACTACTGTCCAGGAGGTTGGACAGGTTTTACCTGGGGTGCTTTTCGTGGTCTTGGTGCCTTTGCTAGGCTTTCAATTGCTTCAGCGATCATGCTTTGGTAACTGAACACTAATCCAATCTATGTTGGTCCAATGATATAGATCTGTATATAGCTCTCTGAACATATATGGATGTTGCACGAATGACTTGTTGTCTCACTTTATCTGGGCAGAAGCATTACTCTGTATTCCCTGTTAAACATCTTTCTTGTGTGTGCTATGCAGCTTAAAGTTCTGGTAGTACATGCTCTTGGTTGTATTGGCTGGCCGCTTGAGGAACAATGAAGCAACAATAGTTGTTTAAAAATCATGTGGGCCTACATACGTCAAACCACGCATTATAGATTGTCTTAGGTTCAAGCCTGGTTTATGTAATCTAATCTGGTTAGGCTATGTGATATTTCAAATGGTATGGTACATTGTGTGGAGAGACTTGTTCTATTTTGTAATGGACTGAATTGGAGACATACTCCTAATTGGATACACATTAAGTATAGTCCCCAAACCTTATATTAATGACTCTCTCTTTAGACTCACCATTATCAACAAAAAAAATCAGTCCCTCTCTTATTAGGTTCAGAGAAAGGAATATGGCCGGATATATAAGTTCTGGAAGATCATACCCATCAACAATCTACAGGAGCGCTTATGTATTCAGGTATGCTTTTGCATCAAGTTTTGATTTCAACAATTTAGGGAGAAAATGTTTAACGTTCCTCTTTAGTTTTTAGTAGATTTGCAAATCCTACAATTGGTATCAAAGCTTATATTCTCGTTGAATCATTGAAAATACAATTTTATACTTCGCATTGTTTTATTTGCCACAGTGATCCAATAGTGATCGACGTCAAGGCACGGGCGGAAGAGGGTCGATCGACCCTCCGTCTTCTGGATACCAGATCGTCGTCGTGCAACAAGGGTTTACCTATTCAGTTTGCTAGACAGGAAATTCGTCGAGCTTATCCTTTCTTTGTCGATCGAGCGGAAGGGTCATTTGGCCCTTCCCTGTTTTTTTTATTGTTGGTCTGTCGTCGAGTGGTGCAGGACTTGCCCCTATTCAGAGCGTTGTTCGGGCAGACACCCAGTGCGATCGCTGGACATACATCTGCCTGCTTTGATCACCGAACGGCCTAGGCAAGCCAATGATCAGGTTCGACACTGCTTTTCTGGACTATGCTGGTGCACCTCTCAGGCCACGTTTCTTTTTTGCAGTCTGGATCGATCATCTGATCATTGATTTCGGTTGTCCGTCCCAAGCCGGTATGATCATTAGGCATGGAATGGATCGGCAGCCTTTAACCAAGAAAGTTGCCTAGGTCGGTTCACTCACCTGTACAGGGGCGGTTAAGTAGTTGATCCTGGCTCAATTCGGCCATGAGCTTCTAGCCTTTTCAATCATAAAGTGTTGGCCGGTTTGGCCTTTAGCTAATCGACCCAGACTCAGTTTGACCTTCAGTCGAACTGACCAGGGTTGGCTCGGCATTCAGTCGAGCCTGGACCAGCCTATTTATCGGATTGGGGACAGCTGACCTGGTTCAGCTCCCATTTGGTTGCGGGGACTGAATCGAGTTATGTGTCATCTTTGTGTGGGTCGGGCCTGGATAGACTCGACCCATTGCACAGGCCAGCACCCAATTTTTTGTTCTACTGGGTGTGAACCGATACGGGTCTGACCAACTTGAGACCCGCAAGTGGGTCCCGTCAGGTTCGATTGGCCGAACTTGTGCACTATGTCTTATAAAAAAAAATAAGATTTCATAGGGAGATTTGGCGGGCCTATTTTCGGTTACCTTACGGCCCATGCATGTTATGATTATGCTTAACTTATGTTCATATGTATGTGTTAACATATTTTAAATGTTGGTATTATTTTGATTTTGGGTCCAATGTTCTAAATTGAAGTAGTTGAATCAATATGTTGCCAAAATAACCTCTTTTGTGTAGATTAGTTTGTTTTGGAATATTGTGATGTATATATATGTTTATGGTTCATGCCAATAGTGATCGCCCCAAATAAAGATTATTATTTGGCCGAACCCAAATATATACTTTAAGTAATAAATATGGAACAGTTATTTGGTTTTCTATATGGATAACGAGTCAGTCCAAAGAAAGGCTCGTTGTTTGACAGGACTGATTATCCATGTTTTGAATATCGTATTGAGAGTATCACTTACAAGTTGACATTTATGTCCAATGACTAAATGTCAATGTTATGCTAGGTATCTTGTGATGGGGTTCACCATGGTTTGAATATGTTATTGCATGTGATAATGTATGGTAATTGTGAGCTTATTTGTTCTTAATCCAGTTAATACCTCTGCTTCTATGATATCTACAAATATTGATTTCATCATTGTTATGAGTGGTTCAAATTTCAAAAACTGAAAAGAGAATGCCATGATTGTTCTTGAATGTATGGATTTGGATCTTGCATTACGAGAAGATAAACCCTCTGCTCTTACTAATAGGAGTTACATTGATTACATTGAGGACAAAAGGAACTCTGAGTGATGGGATCAATCTAATTGCATGAGTCTCATGATCATGAAACGTGCAATTTTTTAATAATTCAAGGGCACTATGTTCGAAGAGGTGAATGCCAAGCATTTCCTTAAATAAATTAAAAAGCGCTTTGTAAAAAATAAAAAGGCTGAGACAAGTACCTTTCTTTTGAGTCTTGTCTCAATGAGGTATAAAGGTAGAGGAAACATTAGGGAATACATTATGGAGATGTTTCATTTTGCTTCAAAATTCAAGGCACTAAAGTTAGAGTTGTCTGAGGACTTACTCGTGCACATGGTTTTGATATCCCTTTCTGCATAATACAGTCAGTTTAAGGTCAGTTATAACTGTCAGGAGAAAAAATAGACTCTTAATGAGCTCATTTCTCACTGTGTGCAAAAAGAGAATAGGATGAAGTAAGAGAAGATAGAGAGTGCTCATTTGGCAGTAACCTTTAAGGACAAATTAAAAAGAAAAAAAGAAAAAGACTAAAGAAGCTGCAATTGACCCTCAATTGCAAAAGAAACAAAAAAGATATCCGGACCCAAAGTCTAGTTGTTTCTTTTGCAAAGATGAGGGTCACATAAAGAAGGATTGCACCAAGTATCATGTCTCGCATAAGAAGAAATGTACGTTCCTTAGTTTGGTTTATTCTTAAGTTAATTTGACTTTTGTATTCGAACACACTCGGTGGATGGATTTTGGTGCTACCACTCACATAAGTGTGTCTATGCAGGGTTGTCTAAGTTGCCGATAGCCAATTAATGCTAAAAATTTCATCCATATGAGCGATGGCAAAACAGTTGAAGTTGAGGCAATAGGGACCTTTAGGTTACTTTTAAAGACTAGAAATTATTTATATTTGAAAGAAATATTTATTGTGTCGTGTTTTAGGCAGAATTTGGTTTGTATTTTTACTTTAGACAAATATGGTTATTCTTGTTTATTTAAAAATAATGAATTTAAATTATATTTTCATTCAAATCTTATTGGGACCAGTTCCTTATCTATGGATGATAACCTTTATTTGCTTGATATTGTTATCTTATTTAATGAAACCTTGCATTTAAGTTCTCGTGGTACGAAAAAAAATAACAAATAAGAATTTTGCTTTATTATGGCATAAGCAACCTGGCAAAAAATTAAGGTCGTCAGATCTGACCATAGTGGTGAGTACTATGGTAGATATGATGGATCAAGTGAACAACATCCAGGGCCCTTTGCTAAATTCCTAGAGAAATGTGGGATTGTCCCTCAGTATACCATTTCAGGCACTCCTAACATGAATAGTTTTGCTGAGAGACGAAATAGGACCCTTAAGAATATGGTAAGGAGTATAATTTCCCATTCTACTTTACCAGAGTCCCTCTGGAGAGAAGCATTAAAGACGGCAGCTTATGTTTTGAACAAGGTACCCTCTAAAGCAGTAACCAAGACCCCGTATGAATTGTGGACAGGCAAAAAGCCTAGTCTGAAACACTTTCATATTTGAAGATGTCTAGTTGAAGCTAGGCCATATGAAAAGAAACTGAATTTCAAAACGGTTAGTTGCTATTTTGTTGGGTATTCTAAAAGATTCATGGCCTATAAGTTTTATGACCCTTTGAATAAGTCATTTTTCGAAATGGAAAATGCTTGTTTCTTTGAGGGTGTTGAGTTTGGGGGGAGTGATAAAGTAAAAGACATTGTTTTTCAAGTAGAGTTTTTTTCTCCTCCTACAATTATGGTTAACAATGATCATATTTTCATTTTTAATATTATTCCCACAAATCCGGATAAAGAAAATGCTTTAGATCTTCCTATCCAAAATCAAGTTTTTACTCCTGAATTTCAAACTCAACAACCTCAAGAAATATCTGAAGAACTAATGCCATTAAGAAAATTCAGTAGAGAGAGAAGAAGGGCAATTTCTTATTATAATATTGTCTTTCTACAAAAACATGAAGGTGATACTGGCTTAAGAAAAGATGATCTAATCAACTTTCATTGAGCCACACAAAGTTCTAATTTTCAAAAGTGGATTAAAGCAATGCATGAGGAGATTAAATTCATGAGGGACAATGATGTGTGGGATCTTGTCCCATTACCTGAAGGTATGAAACTCATTGACTGCAAATGAATATTTAAAACAAAAAAGGATTCAAAGGGTAATGTGGAAAGATATAAGGCTCATCTTGTTACAAAATGATCTACTCAAAGAAAAGGCATTGACTACATAGAGGCTTTCTCTCTGGTTTCTATAAAAGACTCTTTTAGGATTGTGATGGCACTTGTGGCTCATTATGATTTAGAGTTACATCAGATTGATGTTAAGACTGTATTCCTTAATGGGGACATCGATGAGACAATATATATGGTCCAATCAAAATATTTTGTCTCAGGTGATGCCAAGAAAATGATTTGCAAACTAAAGAAATTCATCTATGGGCTTAAGCAAGCTTTTCGTCAATAACATCAAAATTTTCATCAAGTTGTCTTCTCGTTTGGTTTTGAGATGAATGTGGTTGATGAATGCATATACTGTAAGTTCAGTGGGAGTAAATTTATTTTTCTGGTTTTGTATGTAGATAACATATTACTTGCCAGTAATGATATAGGCATACTGAACGAAACCAAGAGATTTTTGACAAAAAAATTTGAAATAAAAGATCTTGGGGATGCCTCTTTTGTATTAGGGATCCAAATACATCGAGACCATTCTTTGAGTATTCTTATATTATCATAAAAGAGCTATATCGAAAGGATTCTGAAAATATATGGCATGAAGGATTGCGAACCAAGAGATACTTCTATTGCTAAGGGAGACAAGTTTAGTTTCGCTTAGTGCCCAAAACACCCGTCTGAAATTAAGGTTATGAAAAAGATTCTCTATGCATCTGCTGTGGGGAGTCTTATGTATGTTCATGTGTGTACGCATCCGAATTTAGCGTACATTGTTGGGATGTTAGGCAGATATCTTAGTAACCCAGGTATAGATCATTGAAAAACAGCCAAACAGGTTATGCGGTATTTGCAGAGAACAAAAGGTTATATGCTCACATAAAGGAAGTCAAATCAGTTTGAGAGCATGGGATATTTTGATTTTGACTTTGTCGGATGCCAAGATAGTCGCAGATCAACATCAGGTTATGTTTTTTTATTGGCCGGGAGAGTTATTTTTTGCAAGAGTGCCAAGCAGACACTCATTGCTTCTTCTACCATGACAGTAGAATTCGTAGCTTGTTTTGAGGCATCCAACCATGGGATATGGCTATGTAATTTTATCACAGGACTGCAGATTTTGGATAATATTGAGAGACCACTAAAGTTATTTTGTGAAAATAATTTAGCAATGCTATATTCTAATAACAACAGGAGTTTCTCGAAGTCAAAGCATATTGACATTAAGTTCTTTGTTGTTAAAGAAAGAGTGCAGAATGGTCAAATATCGATAGAACATATTGGCACAAACTCCATGGTTGCAGATTCGCTTACTAAAGGTTTGTCACCCAAGGTCTTTCACCCGCATACTGCTCAAATGGGTGTTTTATCATTTTATGATATGTTGGTTTAGTGGGAGTTTATATTTGGACGTTCTATGATATAATAAAGTTTATTTTACCACTTTGGTATAAAGTTAAAGTTTTAGTTTTATTTTGTACTCATCATGTTGTGATCTCACTAAAGTTTTCAAGTAGGACCAGTTGGAAATAGGCATGTCTGATCACATTACATGTAATTTTCATGTTTCACATACATACTTGACCCATGTCATTTGGTTAAGTCGATATACGTGATCTTTCATGGGTTCAATTATATTATTTGTAATAAAGACCGCTTTGGTTTTATGTTGACATGATCAATGGACCGGATTGGTAGAGATATCAATTTCTAAGACGGTATTTTTGAGCTCATAAAGATATAATGTGTGATTATAAGGTTACGTATGTGGCTCAAGTGGAAGACTGTTAGAAAATCGTGTGGGCCTACATACATAAAATCATGCATTATAGATTGTCTTAGGTTCAAGCTCAGTTTATGTGATCTAATCCGATTAGGCCATGTGATATCTCATATAGTATGGTACACTATCTAGAGAGACTTGTTCTGTTTACAATTTTGTAATAAGCTGAATTGGATACATATTAGGTATGGGTCTCAAACCTTATATAATGACTCTCTTTAGACTCCCTATTATCAACAAGAGAATTCAGTCCCTCTCTCATTAGGTTCAAAGAAAAGAATAGGGTCATATATACAGGTTCTGGAAGATCATGCTCATCAACGATCTATCGGAGCGCTTATGGATTTAGTTACGCTTTCACATCAAGTTTTATTTTAGTTTTGATGTCAATAATTTAGCGAGAACATGTTTGGCAGTCCTCTTTAGTTTTCGATCAATTTGTAAATCCTAAATTAACAACCATTTATGTATGGTAATTGAGCTGACCAGAAGACCATGCCCATAATTTTTAATGACAGATTAGTACTTTTTTGCAGTTGATTTACCGCATAAATCTCAGTGGGTGAGAAATCATGATATTCCTGGGATTCAATGCAGCAATTATGTAAGTTGAAACTAAGGGTCATCTCTTTTTAGAACTAATAAACATGAAGAGAAATCATTTGATTTGTTGTGGTCGAAAATTTCTCAGTGTGAGGATCTCCAATGAGCTTGGTGCATTAAGACCAAGAGCAGCAAAGTTCTCAATTTTGGTAGTTGTGGTATCTGCAGCAACCGTTGGAATCGCATTCATGGCACTCGTTTTGATTCTAAGAAATGTGTATGCAATCCCTTTTACAAACAGTAAGGAGGTACAAGAGGTTATCTCTGACCTTTCAGTCTTGTTCGCCTTCACCTTGCTCCTCAACGGTGTTCAACCAGTGCTATCAGGTCAGTAAGACACCCTTCTCATAGAGCTTGAAATGATGACGGTAAAAAATGCAGAGCCAATCTTGTTAACAGCATAAATTGACTCATCATATCATTGTTTTGCTGGTGTTGCTGTTGGAGCAGGTTGGCAATGGTTATTAGCCTACATTAACCTGGGTTGCTATTACATTGTTGGACTTCCTCTTGGCTTCTTCTTGGGCTCTAAAATGAACCTTGGAGAGAGGTAGGATGTATACAATAACTACATTGTTTAATTGCATAATCCTTCTATAACGACGACTCGTAAACAAATCCTTCCATCTCCAAAGCATGATTCACAACAAATTGCCTATGCAGGGGATATGGAGTGGGATGATCACTGGAGTTGGTCTGCAAACACTTGTCCTGACAGGTACTACATTGGCCACAAACTGGAAAAGAGAGGTAATACATACATTTGCTCAACTTGTTTTTTGAATTATGAATGAATCCCATCTTCGTGTATCAAAGTATTAGCTCCATTCATTGATGATTCACACTATTGACGATTTCTGCAGGCAGCAGAAGCCGAATCCTGGATAAGGAAATGGGGTGGTGCAGGCATGTCAAAGAATGATGAAGAGGCAAAGTTTTCATTGAGTAAACTTCTCTGCAACAGTAGAGATGCACAGTTGACTAAAACAAGCATCCAATTTCCACACAATGCCACATATTTTATCTGATGGAATTGTTCTTGTGGGTTGTTATGGATACCAGAATGGTACAGTGAACAATCACTAGGAGATCTTAGCTTAAGGAATGTGGCCTGTGCTGAAAAAATACTATTGGCACTTTCCCAATCGAGACCTCTGATTAGTTTATGGCTCAGACAGAACAATTGCTTCAGACAAAAGAACCAGGTGGCTGCAAAGATGGCACAGTGGTCTCCTTTACCATAAAAGAAGGCAGCATCTCTCTCTCTCTCTCTCTCTCTCTCTCTCTCTCTCTCTCTCTCTCTCTCTCTCTCTCTCTCTCATGTTTGCGTGAGCCAACTAGTTCATAGAGTTTGGAGTAGCTTTAGGTTTGAAGATCCTATTAAGGCTTACATTTCCCCTTAATGAGGTAGAGAGTTTCTGTTTTTCATGGTAAGTTTGAGCTGCATTGGATTGGTATGAGCTTATTTACAAGATTTCTGATCAATACAAATATGCTTTTTTTTACAAGATATTGTTCCTTTAAAGTTTTGTGGAAATCCCGCATTTCAAACTTAGAACCGTTCATTTTCCTTTAAAAAGGAATAATCCGAAAGGTCATATGCTTTCTTCAAAGCTTTCTAGGTCCGCAACGACTATGGTCTACATCCGTTACTTTTCCTTGTCACCAAGCACATTCGTAATTAAAAAATATAGAAAATATATGCTCAAGGCGAAAATTTAAAATAATTAAAGAAAAACTAAAACAAACGGATCCTACTAATTTTGGCCCCAGGACCCATCTTCCTTTAAGCCCAAACTTTTCTTTAAGCTGACAAAATCTCCACTTGAAAACGATGCCAATTTAGAAGGAATTCCCACGTAATCTTTGCCACGTGGCACATAAATTTAAAAACTTTCTAACAGAGTTCTGGCTTGATAGGATCCAGATCCAAATGGATGGGGAAGAAAGGTAATTGTAGGACAGTCTACGGACTCTCCTCTCACAGCATAAAACACAAAACTGGCCTTCTTGGATCTCTCTATTTATTCCTCACGAGATCCCTTGGCCTCTAATTGGCTAGGTTGTGATGAATATAGGGCATTTTGATAAACTTGTGATATTTGAGGGTGAAATATAAGGATGATGACATAATTTAGATAAAGATAAAATTTAAAAGTTGTCAGTGTTTTGCATCCGAAAAGGGATGTTCTCCAAACCAGTTTTGACAGCTTAATTTGCAAAGCCCATAACTTTTCTTTGGTTTATTGAAAAGCTAATATCTTGAATTTTATTTTAGCTTTTAAGTTCAAGAACCAAAAAAACTACATTTATGAGTAAAAACCTAATCAAAATGAAAAATAGGGTTTCCGAGTGATTTTTTTTTTGAGAAATCTGTGTGAAACTAATTTTTTTTTTAGGGAAATCTAAGTGAAGCTTTTTTTTTAGGGAAATATGAGTGAAGCTTTGACTTGAACCACTTTAATTGTTATGGGTTAAATTGGCAACCCAAAAAATGAGTCTATTCATTTTAACTAATGAATATGCTTCACAACATCAAAGTACGGCTCAAAAATCAAATCCAATGGTTCCCCAAGTTAAAAAAATTATAAAAGGGCGACTCAGATCTTAAAAGCACCATCTGATGGTCATCATCTGTAACGATGTGTTGTGAAACTTCTTGTACAGTGTAGTTTTCCTCTAGTGCATAAACAGATCCTTGAGATATCCCCAGGGACATAAACCGGGTCGGATTGTGGTCTAACCAGGTCCTGGATCAGATTTATGTATGGTTGGAAAAAGCTTATTCCTAAAGCTTGGACCCAGTTAACCATTTGATCCTCATGAGATATTCTACAATACAATCAGGTATCAATTTGATCTTTTCCGGGAGAAATGTGAAAAGCCAAAACCAGATCCAAGCATTTAGTTAATGGGCTGCCCCAAGCCCAATTAGATCCAGTTTAATGATAAGTTATCAACTCAACATATCTCAATAACAACTCCCCGAAGTTTGAACCATTGGGAGTAATGACTGATTACTAGGTCATTAGTCCCAGTTACATTCTTTATCCCCCTAATCACAGCCTATCATCATTTTTGCTTGGAAGAAACGGTTTTGATCACTAAATAAGGGTCCACTTATCGGTTCAACAAAAAACATTCCTTTTATCCAAACAATACTGTAGTCTAAAGTTTCTCACTGAGTATATTAAGAAGGAATTCAGAGGAGAAGATGAAAAAGAAGTTGGGATTTGATTGAGAGCAGTATTTAAGAGAGGGTCCATGGGGATGAGACGGAAAATACGGATTCATTGAATCCCCTACTGTTGCTGTCTGGTAGCCCCGGTTTGGGAGATAGAAGTGAAAATAAAGTGGAGATTGCTTCACATATCCCCATTTGAACTCCATCCTAAAAAAATGTAGTTGACAACTCCACTCTCATCACCCATTTTCCTCTCCTCCCATCTCCCAAATAGAGCCTTAAACAAAGGATGCATAAGTCAGATGCAGCAGCAATCCACAAGCTCGGTCATTGATGTTTCGTATGCATTTGAGTGGGGAGCAACCATTGAAAACGAAAAAAAAAGATGAGGTTTAAGAAATATCTTTTTAAAAAAGACAAATAACAACTCACATAACCTTTTAGAATGTCACAAAACAAGCATCATCAAAACTCTGAACCAAAGAATACATGATGCATCCAATCTCTAACACCAAATTCTTCCTCACAAAAAGTTGAGACAGAAAAACCATAGACTTCTGTGCAGCTTCTGAAAAATCACCGCCTTCTCATGCCTCGTCCACGGCCTCGGAAGGCAGCTCCACCTCGACCAGCCATTGCATTTGCAGCAGCCTCACCTTGGGCACTCTCTGACTGCAGCAGAACAATGAAATGAGCATGAATAGACCAACAAAGATCCAAAACATCAAGAACAAACAAGAAGAGCACATATACCTTTGGGTTTTTCACAGTCTCATCCACACTAAGTATAAGACAAGCTGCCTCTGTAGCAGCATTTATAGCATTGATCTGCAACAGAATATTGAGTGATTTTAGTTCGCCAACAGATGAGAGAAATTAATGAGAGAAGCAAAAACTGATTTTAGTTTGCTAATAGATGAGGGAAATTAGTGAAAAAGAAGCAAAAACTGATTTTAGTTCACCAACAGATGAGAGAAACTAGTGAGAAGAAACCAAACCAGTCATGTGGACTGAGTACCTTGACAACTGAAGGTTCCCACACAAAATTTGCAAATGAATCCGCAATTCCACCAGTGTTTATGTCGACCCCATAAAGCGCACCATCACCTGTGTCAGGCAACACCATGTCAGAAAATCTTTTCTTCTTGAAGAGAAAACCAATCAAATGTGGAATGATGTAAGAACCAGATGATAGTGCATGCTTCTGTCTGAGCTTGTTTAGCACATCAGTTGCATCAAAGCCAGCATTATCGCATAACTGCCGTGGGATAACCTGCAATAGTTGAAAAAATAAAATGAAAAGAGGAAAATGAAAGCCTTGATTGTTCAGTTGGATCAAGTAAAATGACATAAAACTTGCTGCATAAGGCAGTTCAGTCACAATCAACCGCTGGATCAGCATTTCCTCAAATGAATCCAAAAAGCCATGTCACACACACACACATATATATATATATGGTGGTTTTGTATCATGATAGCATCCAGTGATACATACTTTTGTTTGTATAGATATAGCCACCAAATGGTAAATCCAACCATACAGACGTGTTTAGCATGGTTTGTTTACTATAAAGATTTTATCATGTCTAATAAACCATAAGATTCCATTTTTAAGACGTGAAAATCAATGACTCACAATGCATGAAAATAAGAGTGGTTTAAAAATGGTATAAAACACAATATTCAAGTCAACTTTAACACATGAAAATAATAAATAGAACATGCTAAACAGGTTCCACTGGTTAGGTTTTGCTTTTGGAGCCTAGATCTATGCAGTGTTGTTAAAAACGGACCTCAAGGCGCAAAAAGAATGCCTCACCTCAAGGTGAGGCCCTTCGTGGCTTGAGGCGTGCATGTGTAGCGCAAAAGGCCCAAGGTGTGCGCCTCATAGGCCTTAAAGCATACGCCTCGAGGCGAGGCATGCCACAGGCTGAGACGCACACCTCAAACTGATTGGGTTAAATGGGGGTCAAAGCCCCTGCTTGACCCAAATCTAATACTTAAAAAAAAGAAAAGGGGGGAAGGCCCTATGGGTTAGGGCACTCCCCCTTCTCTCTCTCCTGCTAAAAGAAGAGGCTCTCTTCTTCTTCTTCTTCTTCTTCTTCTTCTTCTTCTTCTTCTTCTTTGTTCTTTGTTCTTTTTCTTGTTCCTTTTTCTTCTTCAGTTCTCAGTTCTTCTCTCTCTTTTTTTCTTATTCCCTGGATTTTTTTTGCAATTAATTGACTGTATATAAAAATTGTATATGTCAATTTTGTTAGTTTGTTTGTATAAAAATAGTACATGTGAAATTGTTAATTTCAATTTGTGTAATTCATTTGCAAATATGCATGTGACTGTATCATAGTGACAAAAGTTTAAAATGTGTTTCTTTCGACAGTCAAAAACTCATGAGATTTTGAATTTTTTTGAAAATCTCACATTTTTTTGGTAAAATCTTGGTAATAAAAAATACATTAAAAATACAAAAAATAAATTTTATAAGAAAATATAAATAAAAAATATTTACAAATAAAAAACACGTAATTTTTTCACAATAAATAGCCATTTAAAATGTAAATATCGTGTTTAAATCACAATATTTATGTTTTGCCAAAAAAATCATGATATTTTGAAAATATTGTGAGAAATTGCCGTTTTTAACTTTCAGGCAATTTCTCGTGATATTATCGTGGGATTTTCATAAATCTCGTGATATTTGTCACTATGTTGTGTATTTACATGTAGCTGACTGTTAGATTATGAAAATTACAAGTAACTTTTTGTTAAATGAAAATATTTGTTTTTTTTTGTTTGTGAGACTAAGTGTAGATATTGATTATTATGTGTGATTTTAGTAGTTTGATAGAGCTAATTTTTCAAACAAGCATGCATGAAAAATTAGCTTAATGTTTGTTTAGAACTTTAGATGAATTTGTATGCATTATATGATGATGTTGAGGAATTTGATCGTTAGTGATTTTGTTAAATTTTCATTGAATGCTCATATTTTATTTGTTAGATACTTAGATAGATCAAGTTGTCGTGTTAATGTTACTTTTACTGTTATTACATGTTATTCTCATATTTTCAGTATTTATTTGATATTTCCTATTTTATATTGGTTGTTGCTTCATGAATAAAGCATTTTTTATTGGTACTTTTTGATATATTTTTTAAAGTTTTTAAAAATACAATTTTTAGGCTTATGCTTTAGGCCTCGCTTCATTTTTGGTGGAGCGTTTTGCTACACCTCAATGCTTTTCACAACATTTGATCTATGTAAATCAAGTGTACCACCATAAGCGCTATGGTATTCTAGTAGCACCCATATATATATATATTCAAAATTCACAATCTAAAGCAATAAAAACATCAATGCTGCCTTAAAAGTGCAAATTCTCAAACAGCAATTAAGTCATCGTGATTAATAAACATTAAACAACAGATCCAAGACAAAAACTGAAAAGCATAAAATCAGTGACAAATTCTAAAAAGAAAAAAAAAAGAACTAGACAATAGAGGGTCGATGTAATAAAAAAAGCCAGAAACGGAGTTAAAGACACTGTAGTTTGCATCCTATATAGGAATTTGGGTTTTTCAATCAAGTGTTGTGGCATGCGTAGGGTCCATGTCCTGTTCACACATGGCACACACTAAGTGAAGTTTCCACGTGACATAGGCAAGAAGTAATTGGTATCACTAAATGTAATTAAGCAAAAAATGTCCCGAAAAAGAAAAATACCAACCTCAAGTGCTTTGGCATATGAGTTTATAAAAAGCTGTGATTTCCCAGCTATTGTACGTGCATGTTGCCTCAAGTACCTACTGACCTCCATCTACCAAAATAATAGAACACAATAAGCAACGAATAACAGAATCCTTCACCAGGCCAGCAGCATAAGAAATCATGATCAAGAGAAAGAAAAGTACATCAATGGCACCACCACCGGCCACAACAGTGGAATTCTTCAGAGCTCTTCTGACAATCATTATAGCATCATGAAGGCTCCGCTCTGCTTCTTCGATGAACTGAAATAGATAGCATTATTCCTATCATTCAAGAACTCCAACAAACAGATATCATAAACTGGCAATGCAGCAAAGTTTTAAAAACAAACGGGCATGCATTTTAATTAGATACCAGGTCAAAGGACACATCATACCAGAGTTACCGGAAGCTTCTTATGTAGGTGGGAAGCTCGCTTCCAGAAAACTCTTCGGAAGCGCGATACTCCTCGCTTCCGAAACTTCATGGGAAGCTCGATTCCCCCATGCTTCTTCTATGCTTTACATACACATGGTCTATGCATATTATATACTTTTCTCACTTTTTTTTTTATCTTTTTCATGTATTTTCTCTCACGCTTTCACTCACTTTCCATGTACTTTCTTTAAATTGGTAACCATTATTGTTAGATTTTAACAAAAAATTTAACTCTTTTATAGACAAATCATGAAATATAAAAATGATCAATTTTATTTTAGTTTTTATTTGTTTCTTGTTTGATTCCATATTGCTTCATTTTTTATTCATATTTTTCTTTTAAATTGAAACTCCGCTTCCCGCTTCGTATAAATTTTAAAATGCCTCGCTTCTCGTTTTCGCTTCCCATATCGTTTCCCGCTTTCACTTCCTAGAGTTTGGCAACCTTACATCATACTATACTTGATTTCATTCTCATGTCATAGACCTACACACACATACATTGTTTCACCTTTCAAACTAAAATTATATGACACACTTTGCTAAGTTTTCAAAAAGAATTGTTTGACTTTTTTTTCTCCAAAACAAAAGTACTAAACAAACTTTAAACTATATCTTTCAAAAAAATATATATTAGGGTGTTTTGGTCATTTGAATCACTTAAACACTGCCAACTTTAATATAAAGCGTTAGTTAGATTAACCACACACATACATATATATATATGCTACAAATGCTTGTACCCACAATCAACTTAGCAAAACCCTGTTTTTCTTTTTTTTCCTTGGTAAATTTAAATATTTGGGATCTATCTTTCAAAAGTACGGAGAAATTGATGGAGATGTAAATTATAGGATAAAGATTGGGTGGATGAAATGGAAAAGTGCAACTGGATTGTTGTGCGATCGTAGAATGCCATTGCGGTTGAAGGGAAAGTTTTATAGGACGACTATTAGGCCCGCTTTACTATATGGTACAGAATGTTGGGCTGCCAAGAGACATCATATTCAAAAAATGAGTGTAGCTGAGATGTGTATGCTTAGATGGATGTGTGGAAATACAATAAAAGATAAAATTCGGAACGAGGAGATACGTAAGAAGGTAGAGGTTGCACCCATTGAAAATAAGATGAGAGAGAATCGTTTACGGTGGTTTGGACATATTCGGCAAAGGCCTAATGATGCTCCAGTTAGAAGGATAGAGAAATGGGAAAATATATTAGTTAAAAGAGGTCGGGGTAGGCCTAGGAAGACTTGAATGGAGATGATAGGAAAGGATATGAATGCGGACATGGCATTGGATAGAAATGATTGAAAGAGAAGGATTCATGTGGAAGAAGACACAGAATGATTTTCTTTGTTGGTTCATATCGCCGACCCCAATTGTTTTGGGATGAAGGCGTAGTTGTTGTAAATTTAACGCCATAGATTTGATTTACATACTCCATTTAGCAGGAACCGCCTTTTGGATTGCCACAATCCACCATGAATACAGTTTTTTCTAGTGATGCAAAAATCAACAGCTGGAAATGCACCAAATTCTTTACTAAAAAAACATGTTTTTAACAAAGAAACATGATCCAAGGGCTGATTCCCACTGAATCAACCAAGCTGAACACATCTACAAGGTCAGATTGAGTAAAAATGGCTTGCATTGTAAGACTCCAACTAGATTGTAGGTACAATAGATTGTGTGTGTGTGTGTGTATATATGTCAAGGACACTGTCACGTGGGAATATGATCAATTTCTTGTTGAACAAATCAGACACTATGGAACTTTTTGATAACTAAGGCTATTAACAATCGAGATCTTTAATCCAAGCAACTCTTCATGACCCTCTCCATGAAACATGCCTCTGACCATAGCAAGCCATAACCATGCTGTATCTGTTTATTTCAACATGTAAAATTTAACTGAACACTTTCATCCATGAAGCAAAGATAAAAGATAATGTCTAGAACCTGATCTGCTCCACCACGCAGAACAATTGTTGCTGTTAGACCAGAAGGACATCCACTGAAAATATTGAATCTTTCATTTCCAACTTGTCGTTCCTCAAATACCTCGCAGGAGCCAAGGACCTAATGGACAATGCAGAGAACCTGATCAATCGATGTAGGCAGCTTGTTCATGTGCAAAACACCAAAAATATGAAGTTTTCCAGTAGCAACATAAAATGGAGATGAATACTAAATATTTACACCCAGCAAGTAATATTTTCAGACCTAAAGAGATCAAAAGTGGAAGAAGAAGAAGACCTCATTAACAATGTTGTTCACAGTTGTCTGCACAGTTCCACCAGTTGCTGCGGCAACACGTTGCAGATCTTCTTCAGTTACACGACCAGCACAAAAAATATCTCGATCAGCAAAATACTGCAAAATAAACAACACATTAATTCTTTACTTGACATAATATGAATTGCATACTTTGCACGACAGTGAAAGATACCTGTGTTGCTAAATCACCAATAGCCAATCTTGAAAGCACAATCTTTGCTTCACTTTCAACACATTTGTCCAATTTGTCATATATGATATTCCACTCAGCATCAACAATTGACTGATATTCCAGCGGATCTGAGAGTCTGCAAACAGCAGCAAAATCAACAGTGCACATTTCCAAGTTCAATAAAATAAATTCCAATTGTGAGTTTTATTGACACTACCTCACTTCTGCATTCTCCTTCTCTGACTTCAGCTCTAACTCAATATTCAACAAAAGTATCTTGGGATTCAAAAACTTCTTTGGTTGCTGTTCAAAGCCAGCATAAGAAAATGTCTTTTTGAAAGCAACACCTTTTACAAGAAAAGAGTCACGCATTGTTCCTCCTGGGACCTACAAAGAAAATTAAACAAATGGGCTAATGGCTTCATACACTCACCTGAAGTTACCCACTTAAGGTGACAAGGAAAGCAAGGCTGTGTATGTCATGGACTTAGCCTGCTTCAACACTCACAGCTAAACATTTGTGTGTGTGAGAGAGAGAGA
Organism: Nuphar pumila; assembly: GCF_984573655.1. NCBI lineage: Eukaryota > Viridiplantae > Streptophyta > Magnoliopsida > Nymphaeales > Nymphaeaceae > Nuphar > Nuphar pumila. The sequence continues at coordinate 112,773,295 of NC_143255.1, read as the reverse complement.
GAGAGAGAAAGAGATCCAACTAGTGGTTAACAGCAAGATAGCAGAAGAAAGAAATACCCAGCACTAGCTTACAAAGCATTTCATTAAATTATTACATTATTAACCGATATTAATGAATCGAGTAATTCGACTGATGCCACAGTTATGTCTCTACTAAAGCGAACTGTCGTATCAAACTGACAGACAATTCAAATAAGAACATTACACTCAATAACATCTGTTACAAGTAGCAAGAAAACATCAGTCTTTAGCCTTTGATACTATCAAGAAAAAAATATATAGCTACTTATCATGCATTTTTTACTATCCCATGTTCCAAATGCTTTAAATCAACAAAACTCACATTCTGTAGGTGTTATTCGCATTCGTTCTCAAGCCATTTCAGAATAATCAGATACATAATTGTATTATTATGCTAAATCAGATACACTGTGTTAATCAATTCCATTTTTTTAAGTTGCTTTGTCCTCATGACCCTTTTTTTTGGTAAGCCTCCATTGTTAAAATGTATACATATATTCATATATGTATATATTTGTTTATATATATACATGTAAATGTATATATATATATACATATATATACATTTATATGTATATATATTATGTTCCTATGATTGTAAATTAGTAATACCCACCAGGGTCATTTTCTCCCTATGTAATAGGAGCTGCCCATTAGGAGCAGCATTGTAATCTTTCTTCTTTTTTATTATTCTGTTTGGTGTCCCTTTCACTAATGTGAAAAGGCATTTTTTGTAAACAGCCAATACCGCTGTTGGGAGATCCCCAACAGCTCCATTGAGCTGCCATGTGGCCTAATTAAAGAGGGTTTCAGCCCCTCTCTTGTTAATGCTTTTCTTAAGCATTTTAAATACAAATTATATTTATTTTTATTGTGCTCTCTTGCTCCTTTTGTGAGTGTGATGTATTAGCTCCTTGTGGCTTATTGTATTTTGCACATTAGAGGCTTTTGTGTGTGTGCACACATTGTAGCTCTTAGCGGCATTGTTCTTATGCATAATAGACCCGGAGGTTTTTTGTTATCATGCTTGTTCTTTTGACAAGTAGGGCACTCTCTTACATACCGGTTGATTCTTCCCTTCATACCTTGCATGCTAAGTCACAGGGATTCGGCCAACCAGGAGCCGCACCCGCATCGACGCGACGTGACGCGGGTGCGCGTGCGGGTGTGGCACCCGGTGCTGTCAATGCACCCAGGATCATTTCTGTCCAATTTTTGGACCTTTAAAAAAAATATGCCCGATAAAATGGCAGAGAGGAGGATTAGGGCAAAATTTTTTTGCCACAATCCTCCCTGCCTCTCCTCCCGACCTCTTCTCCTGAAGCCGAAGTCGGTGATGACCTCTCTGCCGGACCCCAACACCGACGACAACCTCTGCGCTGGGCCTCTCCTCCTCAGGTACTCTCTCTCACTCACTTTGTCTCTCTTCTCTCCGCCTCTCACTCTCAATCTCTCTGTCTTTCTCACTATCGCTCCCTCCGTCTCTCACTTACTCTCACTCGCTCTCTACATCTCTCCATCTGTCTTCTCCCTCTGTCTCTGTCTCTCGCTCCATCTCTATCTCTTCTCTCACTCTCAATCTCTTGCCCCTTCGAACTTTTGGAATCATCATAAACTTGGATACAGTGATTATTCTGACATTAAAAAAACTGTAAGTGATTAGTAGAAGAAGAAGAATCTCAATGTACAGGTTTTTTCTAGAACAATGTAATAAGAGTAAATCCAATGTTGTACCACAAGTGGCTCCGATGATTCCATGGCTGCATATTGAATCTTATGAAAAACCATGTCAGTCTTATGAACTCCCAAATGAAAAAGTGATGTTTACTTGCATTTATTTATACACAATGAATCTTAAGTAATTTGAAGTCTCTTAGAACCAATTGCAATTTCTTGCAAACACTGAGAACACATCAGTGCAAACTACTGATTCTATCAGTAACACACTTCAAGACTTCATTTGAAGACAGTTCTCAGCCTTTTCATGAACAGCACTGACGAAAGGCATTAAACTCAATAACCAGAATTCGCAGAAATTCATTTGAAAGCCATGCAGGCCTCATTCATGTGGTTTGACGTTTCTAGCATGTAGAGTGTGAATAGTATTAGGTGCTTAGGTCTTGTCTTTGACCCTGTATTTATACAAACTTTCTGTTTGATACTTTGCTTAAACAAGTATACCATTTGATGTGACTATACAAGTAAATTGGTTAATTTACTAGTGTTCAAATTTTAATAATTAACAAGGTTACTGGTTTTTGCCGCACTCCCGCACCCCCACACCCAAGTTTTTTGAAAGTGCCGCACCCCTGCACCCGCACCCATGTGACATAGCTTGCATGCCAAGCAAAGCGCTATTGGTGAGCTGTGTTTTCATTAGATGGTATCAGAGCCCCTAGGTGTCCTCACCCTTGGGCCTTATTGTTTGTAAGTGTTTGTGAATGGTGTGATCTTCAAAAACACATTTTTTATTCTCTCTTTCCTCTTTCGTCATGGCCGACAAAGATGTTGACATAGATCTCTCCTTCAAGTTAAATGGAACAACCTACATAGCTGCTTTGGAGAAAAACCTCAAGGAAAAGAAACTTTGGGGATACATTAGTGGTTTAATTCCGGAACCACAATTAAAGCTCACTAAGAAGGAACCACAATTAAAGCTCACTAAGAAGGAAGGAGGACTAGAATCCACAATGGAGGATTGGGAAAGTGAACATGCTAAAATACTAGCATGGTTTATAATCAATATTGACATAAAGATATGCGCTAATCTTGCAAAGTTTATAAAGGCACACGAAGCATGGATATTCATGAAAGATATGTATACACAAAAAGACCTTGCTAGGCATTTCTTTAAAAAAAATAGATCTACGAGGCAAGGTGATACGTGTATATGGGATTACTATAGTACCCCGATGAGAATGAAGAGCCATTAAAATGAGACAACGTTAAACTGAGAGAAAACTTTTTTTTAGCTTCTACATGGCCTTCGTACAGAGTTTGAACAATTGAGAGGATCCTTACTCCATAGAACTTTCTCTCCTCTTAACGAAGCACTTGCCGAGTTATGCCAAGAGAAAACTCGTTTATCCATAAGCAAGGAAGTTGATGAAGTACATACATTGTCAAAACTGGGGAACAACATGAAAGTATATAAGCATCCTCATTTTGGGAGAAATAACTATAGTGGAGGGAGAAAGATTATTTGTCACTTTTGTAATAAGTCGGGACATATCAAGCCTGATTATACTAAGCTTAAAGGCAAATGAAGAATCAAAGAGGGATGAAGACATCAAAAACTCCATGGATCAACTTATGGAAACTCTCTAACAATTTATGAAAAGTCACTCTTCTACTTCATCCACTTCCGAAGTCGCGGTCTCATCACCTCCCGGTATGTCTTCTTGGATAATTGACTTGAGTGCTTCTTTTCATATGACTTTGAAGTTTGAATGCCTCTCTTCTATCCGAAAAAAGTTTAATTTTTTTTAAATCTTTTGTTTCTACCACTGATGGTACATCCTTAGATGTTAAAGGTATTGAAAATCTTAAAAAAGTTTTAAACAAATCAAAATAATTCCTTGTTCCAAAAATTAGAATCATTCTGAAACTAAATTTAAACCTTTTTTCAGTTTCTCAAATATCCGATTAAGGTTGTAGAGTCTTTTTTTCACCTACAGATTGCTTTGTGCAGGATCTTCAATCCGGGAAGTTGTTCGGGTAAGGCCATAGGAAAGGAGATTCCTACTATATAGATTTTTTGCCTTTACCCTCTAAATCTTTTTTAATCATGTTCAATCTAAAAATGTTATCATTTAGCACAAAAGACTTAGCCATCCAAGTGCCTCTAAATTGTATATCTTTTTTTTGGAAAAAATTTGTAATGAAAATGTACTTGCAATAATTGTATTCGTGGAAAAATGCATTAAACTCCTTTTCATAATAGTAACTTTGTTTCTAAAAGACCCTTTGAGTTGGTGCATTCGGATGTATGGGGACCAGCTCCGGTCATGTCTGAAGGAGGTTTTTCTTATTATGTCATTTTTATTGATGATTATACTAGGTATGCTTGGTTGTACTTCATTAGGTTGAAATCCGATGTTTTTTTCATATTTAAAGAATTTTATGACCTTATCAAAAACCAATTTTAAGCCAACTTATCTATTTTTAAATTTGATTCGGGTGGTGAATATATGTCAAATGAATTTCAATATTATTTTAAACAAAATGAATTTATTCACCAAAGATCTTGCATAAAAACTCTCAAACAAAATAGACTTACGGAAAGAAAATATAGACATCATTGAAACAACTAAGACTTCTTATTTCAAAAAATGTCCCTAAAAGTTTTGGGGTCGAAGCCGCTCTTACATCTATATATCTTATCAATAGAAAGTCTTCCTCTTAAAAAATATTTCACACTTTGAAAAATTATTCAAAATATCACTGGATTTCAAAATATTAAGGGTCTTTGGATGTAAATGTTTTGTTCTCTTTCAAGGAAAGTATAAACTTTCTCCTAAAGCTCTTGAACGTGCTTTCATACGTTATGGAGAAAATAAAAAAAGATATAGATGCTATGTCACATGGGTGCGGGTGCGGCACTTTCAAAAAACTTGGGTGTGGGGGTGCGACAAAAATATAAAAAATTATATATATATATATATATATATATATATATATATATATATATAAAGTCCAAAGGTTAGACATAAATGACCATGGGTGCATTGACTGCACCCAAGGTCAGGTTGACCACATCGGGTGTGACGCGGGTGCGGCACCTAGTTGAAGAGTCCCTGTGACATAGTACAGATGTTATGATATGAATGTAAAAATGGCAAACTATATATTTCAAGAAATGTGATTTTTTTGAAAGATCACAATGGGTTTGAACACAATGAACCTAAGGAGGAAGTTGACTACTCTTTTCTCTTTGAGTTATTACCTAGGAACAATTCTGATGTTTATATTATTGAATGTGGTGATGAGACTGTTTATCTTGATATTGATAGGGATAATACCCTTGATGAGAACTTCAATGAAGTTCGTGTGTATACCCAGCGGGATGGTGAAAGTAGATATCAAAATGCTTTTGAAACCTATTCCCAAAAATATGCATTTAGAAGAAAATCTAGTTAAACCATTGCCTAGAAAAACTCCTAGGATGTCTAGCAATGTTGTGAAAAGTATTGAGGCTTGGCGTAGCGCTCCACCAAAAACTAAAGCGAGGCATAAAGTGTAAGCCTCAATTTAAAAAATAAAAAAACCCTTTAAAATATCTACAAATACAAATAAATAAAAGAAATGCTTTATTGATGAAGCAACAACCAATAAAAAATAAAAAATAAGTAAATGACTTGTTTTGGGGTTTTTTGCTTTTTTTTTATAAAATTACAAGATTCAGAATAAAAATCATCAATACAAAAAAAAATGATTCAAATCGCATCTAAGGCCCATATGCTTTTCTAGATAGACAGCAGCAACAACAATGAAAAAAATCATCAATACAGAAAAAAAAGGATATAATTACAAGATTCAGAAAAAAATCATCAATACAGAAAAAAGCATGATTCCGATTGCATCTAAGGCCCATCTGCTCTTCTAGATAGACTGCAGCAGCAGCAACATTAAAAAAAATAATCAATACAGAAAAAAATGATATAATTACAAAAAAATCATCAATATAGAAAAAAAGAATGATTCATATTGCAATAAACAGCAGCAACAACATTGAAAAAAATCATCAATACAGTAAAAATGATATAATTTCAAAAAAATTATCAATACAGAAAAAAGCAAGATTCATATTGCAATAGACAGCAACAACATTGAAAAAAATCATCAATACAGAAAAAAATGATATAATTACAAAAAATCATCAATACAGAAAAAAAGGCACTTGTCGGCAGAGAGAGTCGAACTCAAGTTCTTCTTAAAGATGAGACCCAAAAGAGAGGGAGAGACGATAGGCGAGAGAGAAAGAGAGAGAGTGAGTCAAGAGGCAAGAAAGAGAGAGAGGTGAGATGTGTTAAAATGTAATCTATATATATCTACATATAGAGAGAGAGATACATATACATATATATCCTATATCCTATATATATGTATATATATAGATATATATTTTTTTGTAATACCCTATAAGAGCAAAATAGTCTTTTCCATTTTCATGCATATTCTTTTTTTGAATATGCTCTTTTTCTTTTTATATTTTTTTTTCTTATTTTTTTTCTTTTTGTTTTTTGTCTTTAGCCATTGAGGGGCTTACATCATATAGACGTTGGGCCCCTCCAACGGTCGATAATATGACCGTTGAAGGGGCTCCAACGTCTATATGTGGAGCCCCTCCATGGGTTCTACTGAGTATAAATAGGGGTCTCACCCCCTTTGTAATTCTTAAGGTTTAAAAGCTCTTTCAAGTATTCAATAAAGATTCTTTTTATTTCATGATTTCGTACCTTTGTATTCTTTTGTAAGTGTTCATCTTGTGCCTTTGTGCACACATTTCAAGTGTTCATCTTATGCATATGTGCACACATTTCACGTTAAGAACTTAGCGCCTTTGTGCGCATAGTCTCTTTGAAGACATTTTCACATGGTATCTGAGCTTGGTCTCTAGAAGAATAGCTCGTGTGTTGCGTCATCACGGTGGTCACCTCGAAGAACGTGCCCATCCCTCATTCTTGTTCTTTTGGCATGGAAAGCTCTTGCAATTTATTTTAAGTGAGACGCACTACATCAAGTAAGCTCAAAGAAGACCCATTGTGGCAAGCTTTCAAATTAAGAAGATTCTTTCTCATAAAAGTCTCTCCATGGGGGAAAATGATTCTCATTTTTCCCTCGGATTCAAACTCAATGGGTCAAACTATCATGTTTGGTCCGGTAATATGGAAGCTCATATCAAAGGAAAGAACTTTGGGGCTATGTCAAAAGTATGATCCCCGAACCAAAAATTACTATAGTTTAAAAAGATGAAATTAGGGTTCCTGATGGAAAAGAAAAAGAGAAAGCCTTTGAAGAATATAACAAAAACATGAAAAATAAGAAATAAAGAATTACAAAATCCTTTCATGAATTTTTTCTACGGTGGAGACTAAGATTAATGCCAATATTTTGAAATTTAAAAAGGCATTTCAAGTTAGAGAATACAATACCCCAAAAGATTTATCTATAAATATTATCTTCAAAAAAGGGCATTGACTCTTCAACAAGGAGAAATGTCTATTAGAGAATACTTTGCTGAATTATCATCCATTTGGGATGAGCTTGCACTCCTTTAACCAAAATGGAGTGGCTATTGAGCTACGGCACAAGCAATTAGAAGAAGATCACTTCTTCAATTTTTTGAATGGGCTTAGACCCGAATTCGAGCAAACTAGATCCTCTCTTCTATCTTCTTTTACCTCTCCACCTTTAGAAGACGTTCTTAGTAAACTAAGTAGAGAAGAAACTATATTAGGAATGAACAAATCCAGTCAAAATGTGTTGGTCGTTCCTTCAACAAAAGATGAAAATGAAGTAGCTTATGCCGTTTCTAGAATGGAAAATAATTTGAAAACATATAAACCCCCTCATTTTAATAAATTCTAAAATCAAAATCAAGGAGCGAGAGAAGATGGTGGCCAAAATGAAAGGTACCAAGGAAGAGATTATGGTAAAATCATTTATTATTTTTGCAAAGAACCGAGACACATTAAACATGTTTGTCCAAAATGAAAGAAGAAGGTGTCCATATCTACAACATTTCAACCACACAAGGAGGAGGGCCCATCTACTTCTAACAATGAAGCACTATCAATAAGTCAAATTATGAAATCTCCTCAACCGCTTCTTAAGGGATCCATTTTCGAGGCTGCCATGTCAACCTTCTCTCCTCCGGGTAAGACGTCTTGGCTTTTAGATTCGGGTGGCTCCTTTCATATAACACCAAATATTTTTGCTCTTTCTGAATACACAAAAATTATATCTCTTTCTTTTGTTTCGACCGCGGATGGTACTTCTCTTGAAATCAAAGGGATTGAAAATTTTGAAAATCAAGGATTTTTTATTCTCAAAATTAGATTTATACCTAAGCTAAATTTAAATTTGTTTTCGGTCTCTCAAATATCAGACCATGGGTGTGATATCAAGTTCTCATCAAATAAATGTTGGATACAGGATCGTAGGTCCGGGAAGTTGATTGGGGAAGGCTCTAGGAAAGGAGATTTATACTATATAAAATTTCTTCAAATTCCAAAACACGCTTTTTGTAACATTGCCCAACATAAAGATATAAATGTTTGGCATAAACGTCTTGGGCATCCCAATATTGTCAAGCTTTCTTATTTGCATTTCGTTAAAGATCTTTGTAAAAATGACTTCACTTGTAATGATTGTATTCTTGAAAAAATGAGAAGCTTGCCTTTTGAACAAAGATCTATGTTTACAACCAAACCATTTGAACTTGTGCATTCGGATGTATAGAGACCAGCACCCGTTATATCTAAATAAGGATTCTCTTATTATGGCATTTTTGTTGACGATTATTCTATATATTGTTTGATATATTTTCCTAAACATAAACATGAAATATTTACGTCTTTTAAGACCTATCACATGATGATCAAAAATCAATTTGATGGCAAGTTAAAGATTCTTAAGACCGATTCCGGAGGAGAATATCTCTCAAATGAATTTAAAAACTATCTTGAGATTAATGGATCTGTCCATCAAAAATCATGTCTCAAAACACCTCAACAAAATGGCTTAGCCGAAAGAAAACAGACATATAGTTTAAACCACTAAAACCTTGCTTATTTCTCAAAAAATTCCTAAAAGATTTTGGGTTGAGTCAGCTCTTGCATCCGTTTATCTTATAAATTATCTACCCTAAAAAAAATTAAATAAAATATCACCTTTTGAAATTATGTATCAAAAGGAACCCGATTATAATAGACTAAGAGTTTTTGGATGCAAATGTTTTGTTCTTGCCGACAAAAATCATAAACTTTCACCAAAAGCTATTACTTGTGCATTTCTTAGATATTCGGAAACACAAAAAAGATTTAGGTGTTATGATGTTAAAAATGATAAATTATATGTTTCTAAAAATGTAACCTTTTTAGAAAAGGTTAGTGGTTTTGAAGATTATGAACCTCATGGAGATAATGTGGATTATTCCTTCTTGTTTGAATTATTATCTAGAAATGATGATATTTCTAGTGATGATAAAATGATATTTGATGCTCCTTGTAATGATAAACAAGAGAGTAATAATTCTCAATTTCTTGAGCAACCTATCAAAGAAGTAATATCTTGTAAACCAATCACTTATACCCATAGAGATAGAAAAACTTTTAAAAGTATAATTGAGAAATATAGTGAATCTAGTGAACCTACCTCAATAAATAATCCTTGTAAGACCGAAAGAACTAGGAGAAATCCTTCTAGATTTATATCCTATAAATCCTTCTCACCTAAACATAAAGCATGTCTTAGTGTCATTCGTTCATACGTAGAACCTAAGAATTTTGAAGAAGCCAAGAAATTGGTAAAATGAAGGGATGCAATGGATAATGATCTTAAAGCTCTTAGAAAAGCTAAAAGTTGGGAATTTCAAGATTTACCTAGAGGAAAGAAAACAATAGGATGTAGGTGGGTCATCAAAGTCAAAACTAAGAATAATGGGTCTCTTGAAAGGTATAAAGTTCATCTAGTTGCCAAGGAGTATAGTCAAAAATATGGAATAGATTATGATGAAACTTTTGCCCCCGTTGCGCGAATGGTCATTGTTAGGTGTCTAATTACAATTTTCTATTAAAAAGTAAAACATATATCAAATGGATATTAAAAATGCATTTTTAAATGGAGACCTAAATGAAGAAGTTTGTATGGATGCTCCTCCAGGTATGGATGTTCCTAAAGGTAAAATTCTCCGTCTACAAAAAGCTCTCTATGGTTTGAAACAAACTCCCAAGGCTTGGTATGATCGGTTTAACAATTTAATGGTAGATAATGGTTTTATTTCATATTATACTGACATTGCCCTGATTGTAAAAAAATTTGATGCAGGAAATATGATTTTATTATTATATGTTTATATGTTAATCACAGGTGATAATGCCAAAGGGATTAAGAATATCAAGTCTACATTAACAGAAAAATTTAAAATGTCAGACTTATGTTTTCTGACATATTTTTTAGGCATAGAAGTTGCCTACTCTTTTTTGTCTCAAATTAAATTTGCTTGTGAGATTATCGACAGGTCAGGAATTACAAATGACAAAATTTGCGAAACTCCTAAAGTAGTAGGAATAAATTTGAAAATTGATGATATGGTTCCTCTAGAAGATCTCACTCATTACAGGCAACTCGTTGGATCTTTGATGTATCTTAGCATCACTAGACCGGATATCTCTCATGCTATGCATGTTGAGACTCAATTTCAACATGCCCCTACATCAGTTTATATGAGTGTCATTCTTCGAATTATAAGATATATAAAGGAATCCATAAATAAGGGAGTATTTCTATCTTCATCTTTTAAATTAAATTCAATTGTTTATATTGACTCTGATTGAGGAGGTGATCCAAATAATTGTCACTCCACCACTGGTTTTTGTGTCTTCTTAAGTGAATCGTTAATTTCTTGAAAATACAAAAAACAACAGAAGGTATCTTTGTCATCTACTAAGGCTGAGTACCGAGCCATGGCAACTTCAACCATGAAAATTGTTTAGATTCGACAGTTGCTGAAAGATACGGGGGTTCGTGTTCAAGGACCTACAAAGGTGTGCTACCAATATGTTAGAGAATATCAATTGGTTGACTTCTTTACTAAGGCACTCTGTTCTAAATTCAATTTTCTTATTGGGAAACTTTCGATCATTACACCGTAAGTTTGAGAGGGGATGTTAAAATGTAATCTATATATATAATACCCTATAAGGGCAAAATAGTCTTTTCCTTGGGTGTGTGCACACATTGTAGCCCTTAGTGGCATTGTTCTTGTGCACTTTTGTTTTCATTACAGACATATCCTCATATCTTAGACCTTTATAAGCCTCAAATCGCCATGCTCCTTGTGCTTTTTCTTTCAAAGCTATTTAGATTTCAAGTCCAATGACCAAACAAAAGACAGAGGGACAAAGGTTGGGTTTTTTCATGTATTAAGATCCTATGATTGTATTTTTAACTACCAAAATGGATTTGCAAACCAGAAACAGATGAAGCTTAACTGTAGAAGTAAAAAGCCCCATATAGTTAAATTGAATATGTAATAAACAACTCCCAGAGCCCATTCAATAAACAAGATCTTACAACTCAACTAAACAAAGCTCTTCTCATAGCATAATGAGAAATTCTTTACAAACAGATATAAGAAAAAGTACCTTTTTAATACCAATCATGCTTAGTCTATCATCATTTCCGATTGCCATTACAGCATTCACAACCATGGAGGCAAAAAACTCCTTTTCACCACCAATCAACTTTGAAGATAGAGTTGTTGCAGCACATTTTGCCAATAAACCCCGCTTTTCTTCAAGGTTTTTGCCCTCTATACTGACAGAAAGCTCTTTGATTTTGTTAATTGCCTGCAAGAAAAGGCAGCACATGGATGGCTTGGAGTCCTTGTCCAAAGAAAAGGTCCTAAACTAGAATGTCAAATTTACCAAATTGCAAGCAGTGCGATAACTGCGTATGAGATTTTGAGGATGTACACCATCCTCAATGAAAGGCTTTGCCTCCTTTAGAAACTCTCCCGCAAAAAGGACGACGGTAGTTGTTCCATCACCAACCTACAAAAAATAACAAAAGGTGAAGCAGAAGCCATAGACCTGAGTTGACTAGCAATACTACAAAAGAATAGCTTGGCTAATGCAATGGTCAAAACTCTTATGCAAAATAATTCCAAATCCACCTGAAATTAGAGTCTTTCATACAGTTAAGAAACAAAGTATAATCACAATGAAAGCAACAAAAAAAAGGAACAAAGTAGAACATTCCAAAAGTACAAGTGGAAAAGCCAGTGGGGATAACTCTTCAAAGCCAAAGTAATGCCAAGTCCATAATTGATAAATTATCAATAGATGAGTTAAGAAGTAGGAAACCATTTGTGCCACATAAGGCAAAAAAGGGTCCTAAAAAGGACATGACGATGAGATGCAGACGTGGTTGATCGTTTAACAAGGAGTGGAAACAAAAGCTAAGCAAAAAGTGGTGTCTAGAAATTATTGTTATTTTTCTAATGGAAGCTGAATAGTAACCCTTGTTACGGTCATGCAGAATAAACCAAATTAAAGGACATGAGCAACATATCAGAAGCCATTATTCAGAATGAGAAAACTTAACAACACTGTCTCATTTAGTCGATATGGTGCCTACAAATGTGAATAATTCATGGGTCATGTTTGCAAAGCTTTGAGAAATAGGTTATGTAAGACACACTCAAAGGCATGCCAATTCTAACCAGACCCAAGTTTTTAACAAGTTAATTACTTAAAAGCAGTAAGGCACTGAACTAACTCTTACAAAATAAAGACCTACCAAACCATCATGAGTTACAAACAACTTGTTGCATCACATTGTTTCCACTGCCCCTGCAAGAATGTGGAGCAGGTCTGAACCTCAACATGGCAATAAAAATCCATGCAATCAAACCAAACTATTTCACTTATATACTATACTACTTTCACATTAATGAACAATAATGAACATGAAAAAAAAAATCATAAAGCAGAGCCATTGAAAATGCACCAGCCAAATACCAAATGCACCGAAAATGATGGAAAAAAACTAGATAAGAAAGGTCCGCACATGGTTCTACACATATTGTGTGCGAAGATTTTCTAGCAAAAATGAAATAAATGAAGTTTTTTTGTGATGGCAAAACCTGCCAAAGTGTCAGACTGCTCCATGGGTTTGTACCACTTTGGACCAGCCCCTTGTTGGGCAGAAAATCCCGGCTATTAGCCCCCTTCCCCACAAGGAAGGTGTCCCCTTTAGCTTTACCGCATGGGTGTGCACACAGGGAATCGAACATGGAATGTCCGGGTGAGCACGGACAATCATGTATCGCACTAACCATATGAGGATGCCCGTTATAGGCTCATCAAATAAATGAAGTTAGATGGCTAAAGCAAGAGAAAGTATCAAATGAAACTCTCATATTCTTGGCTAGAGTTTTGGTCAATGACATGGAGCACACTACCTTTGTCATATATGAATCTATAAAGGGATTCAGTATGACCATTCTCATCCTAACTGCCCATTCCCAAGATAAGAGAATTAAGTTTCAGGTGAATAATGGGTGCTTCACAATTACATAAATAGATCAACAAGCCATCTTCTCAGGACCATGTTGATTACATAAAAGACTGGCAACCCAAATTTTCCTTTATCATACACGTCACCAGAATTTCCATCTTCAATAAAGAGCCTCCTCATGATAGAACAAATATTGCACACTTTTGATCCCAATGAGCTACTAAATAGCATTTCTTAACTTCATTGTTTGCAAACTCTGATCATAATATCACTGCCTAAAACGTGACAGTTGCATCATGATTCATGATTATGCCAACCATTTCCAAAAACAAGCAGCAATAGAGTAGAACAAAAAAACTTCGATTTTCCAAAATAAAAACATAGATTTGATCGAGACGCGAAGGCAGTTAAAGGAATAAAAGAAACAAACATAGAAATCACGGTGGGTAGACTGAGAAAATGATGAAATTGGAGAAAGGGAGAAGATGGGTTGCCTCTGAATCCTGAGATTTGGCGATGTCGACGAGGATCTTCGCGGCGGGGTGGACGATATCAAGGAGCTTCATGATGGTGGCACCGTCGTTGGAGATGGTGGTGTTGCCCTTGTCATCGTGGATGAGCTTGTCCATGCCCCTCGGCCCGAGCGTCGTGCGGATGGAATCCACCACGACCGTGCAGGCGTTGATGTTGCTGATCAGCTGTGCCTTCCCCTGCGACGTATCGGTGCCTTCCTTTAGCAGGATGATCTGGGGTTGCTGCACCACCAACACGAAACAGATAAGCAATGAGAGAGATTTCTCAGACACCACCATCAGAGAAGAACGAGAAGAGAACAAAGACGAAGGGAAGAAGAAAAGGAGAGTACCCACCAACATAGCAGCCATTGTTACACAGACACACACACACAGAGAGAGAGAGAGAGTAGGGTTTAGTGGGGGCGTGGGAAAGAGAGTTCGAGAGAGGGAGAGAGAGTAGGGTTTAGTGGGGGCGTGGGAAAGAGAGTTCGAGAGAGGGGAGGCTTCGAAAAAACGAAGAGAACCGAAGACAAAGTGCCTTCAAAATGGAGGACTTGAGACTCGGATTTTTCTGAGACGATTCCGTTCTTCCGAGTAAGAGATGTCCTGTTTTTCTAGAGTGGGTCGGATCGTTGTCAAAGCGGAACCATATCTGGTTCCAAAAAAGTGATATAGGATCCGGGGTTCTCTGAAAAAAAAAGGGTTAAACTTGTTGGATAAGACCTATGTCACATGGATACTGGACATGATGCAGATTTGCTTGGTACGATTAGATAATTATCAATAATTAGGACATCGAGACATTGTTGTACACACACATAGTAGATCGCGATTAATCGGCAAATTCGTGAATTTTACATCAATAATTGTAAACAGATAAATTTTAATGCATAAAGATAAATAACAACTCATCTATGCTCTTGGAATTGATATCATGCTAATATCTTAATTATATGTGTCAAGAAAATGATACCATTAAATATTATATCAATTAAAATTTGAAAATTCAATATGTTGAAATCAGGCCAACAAAATTGGTGAACATATTTAAATTTAAAGAGAATATATGGTCTACCTTATTCAAAAAATGGTTAGTTTTGTAATTAACTTATTAAATCAATATAACCTTAAAGAGGTAATTATATATATAATGTTTTTTGTGAATTTAATTGCATTCTTATTGTAATACCTGCAATTTTTGGCATGTTAAAATTTGAATAATATTGCAAATAAAATGTTAAATTTTAATTTTGGAACCAATCAAATCAATTTGTATCAGGTATTGGGTTATGAGTCTCGAATGGATCTAAGATCCATTTTGGACATGGACATGGGTTTTAAATGTATTTAAATATGCCCATAAGTTAAAATTAATTATGCATATGAATTCAAAATTTAATCCCAAGTGAATTGGAATTTTAAGTTAAAGTTAAAATGGAATTGGAATTTAACTTAAGGTGAATTTCATGTAAATTGGAATTTAAGTAAAATTTATGGTGAATTTGGGTTTAGATTTAATTTCAATTAGATTTGGATTTACTATGCAGGTTTGGATCCAAATTAGGTTTGAAAACTAAATTAGTCTTGATTAGGTATGAAATCCAAAACCTAAAATGGATCCAAGATCCAAAATGAAAATTTTAAAATTAATAAAAATGCAATAACTTAATTAATGTGGAAGGTCAATCCAAGAGGGTGGGATGTTGCCCTAGGTAGGCGTATACCTCTTGGCTGGATTTTGGTTTCCTAAAATAAAATCTACTTGAAAAAAAAGAGGTAAGAAAGTTAAAACTTACTAATTTGGAATCAAGGCTTGGGAAAGGAAGCCTTGAGTCCAAATTGGATGCCAAGTGGCAATCAAGCAATGAGGGAACCCATATGGGACGTCCCTACTTACTTGAGAATAAAGAAAAAAATAATAATATCAAACAAAGAAGAAAGAAGGAAAAAAATATAAACTTTTGAATTTCAACTTGTGTTGGATTTTTTAAAATAAGCAAAAGCAAAAAAAGGGAGGGGGGGGTCCACCGGCCCTCTTTCCTTAACTAATTAGGCTGCTAAGGCAAGCCCAAGATCTTGCCTTAGTTAAACCCAAACCTTATTCAAAAATCAAAGGAGCCCAAGGGGGGCATCCCACCCTACTCTTTCTTAAACATCTATCTCTTTCTCCCTTAGTCTCTCTCTTCTTCTTTCAGCTTTGGAGGAAGGTCCAACAATCATTAGAGTTGTTACAAGGTGCTACATCAAGGTAAGAAGGCTTGTAAATCGTTCGGAAGCATTGTCGAGGTAAGTACCTCTATTATATAGGATCAAAAAGAGATTTTAGGTACATAGAGAATGCGATATTAAATTATAAGGTGATCCATGGTGGATCAGCTATAGAACCTAGTGTAAGAGAGGTTCTAAATGTCTATAATGGACATGACTCAAACATAAGAGTTTCAAAATTACCATTTCTTTGAAAACATTGGTTTGTTTTGGGGATTTACCAAAACGATTTTTTAAAAAATTATGTAGTCTTGTAGATTAGATACAAATCGGTTTCAAAAATATATATTTACTGATTTGTGTACATGTTTAGATGATTGAATGATGTTGAAATGATGTGAATGAGGGTTTAAATAGATTTAGAAAATTGGTTATATTAAATCCTATGTTCGTGAAAGAAAACACACTTTTTTTAAAATAGTTTTAAATCTTGGCAAAAACGTGTATTGAGTTGTGATTGAATGTATGTATATATTTATTTTCCAGGTTACATGATATTTGCTTTATTATATGTGTAACATTCTTAGAAATCCATGATAAATGTGTTTGTATGAGTGTTTTCATGTATATAATGAAATCTGAAAATTTACTACATGTTGTTTGTATTTTTCCTAACTGAACGATGTTGGTAGAAAATCATAATGCGTAAACAATTCAGTTTTTGACAAAACCCTTATATGTGGGTCATGTAGACATGTACACGGTGTCCCAGCAAATAGGTTTTGAGCAGAAAGTCATTTGTTTGAGGGTTATAGTTTTTGCAACATGAGCAAAACTAAATCTGACAATTATTGTTACAAAAAATCTAAAAAACCCGTTTTATGATTTTTTGGGCTTATTTTTTTATGTGTTGTAAGACAACTCGTAGAATGCATGAAAATAATTAAAAAATTGTAACTCTTGTCTATAAGTACTAAAGCTTCATCCAAGATAGTAAAATTTTGTTACCTGCAGAAAATCAGGACTTATATAATCTCATGACAAGGGTCCAATATAGTTTTTAGAATGCATGAAAATAATTAAAAAATTGTAACTCTTGCCTGTAAGTACTAAAGCTTCATCCAAGATAGTAAAATTTTGTTACCTGCAGAAAATCAGGACCTATATAATCTCATGACAAGGGTCCAATATAGTTTTTTTTTTTTAATAATGCTATGGAGTTTTTTAGCAAGAGTGAATTCAATTGAAAGCTAACAAATAATGCTACTATAAAAAAATAGAAAAAAAAATATAAACCTTTGGATAGGATACTAAATCATTGTTTCTTCTAAGAACAAAATTATGCACTTGTGTAATTCGACAGAAAACAAATTTTGGTCCAAGAATTTCTATAGTAAAAATATAATAGGTTTTCTAGATCCGTCAATTAAAAATGTTAGGGGGCACATGTAATGTCACCTGGATTTTTGTACAGACATGTTGTACTCTGTGTATAGTGTAGCAGAGCCTGGAACACAAGTGTATTTTCTATTAATTACTATCTTTATGCATTAAATATGAACATATGTTATGAGATACATATCATACTTACATGAATGTTATGAATGTGTAATTCATAGTACTACTCCAAACTTTATGCATTTGATGTATGACAATATGATAAATGTATATGCATGATGATTACGATGAATTACATGCTTACTTGATGTGATGCTTTATTATGAGGTCGATCATATGTGATGGCAAATTATGTTTGAGGCATATATGACATGTTATGAGCATGTGTGATGATGCATAATTTGTTTATCATTTTATGATATACTGCGAAATTAACATTAAAAACTATGTTTAACTGATATTTGTGCATTTTCCAGTAGGGTAGTTTTTGTTCTCAATTACAGAAAAAAATAAATAAGTTTGCACCCATTTGAGTTTTTTTAGAAAAGTTTAGTTTTCATTAACAAGTTTTTAGAAAATAATTTTTGAAAGAGGTGGTTTTGAGAAATTATTAAAAATTAAGGAACTTGTTTAGAAAAGTTTCTTAAACCCCCTAACCTAACTTAACATTATAAATAATAATGCTAAGAGAGAGGGGGGGCATCCTCCTTTTCTGAAAAATATGCCCCACCTCTCTCTTCTAATCTCACTCTCTCTCTTTCTCTATTGACCCCCCTCTCCTCTCTTTCTTCTTTCTCCTCCCCTTTTCTTCTTCGTTTCTCTTCCTTTTCCTCACCAACTGGGAGCTTTCTTCTTTTCCATTGGAGGTACTACATGATGTGTGCAATCATCGTCAGAAGACCGCTCTGTTCTCCCCAATCCATCGGAGGTGAACCCTAGGTGCACTTCTTCTCCCCCTTCTCTTTACATATTGTTGCATATAGGGAGTTTTGTTCATTATTGCATGCATTAGTTTTTTTTAGTTTGCTGCATAATATAGGTTTCTGGTTAATTTTTTTTCCTAGCATAGGTTAGTTTTTTATTCAACTTAAATAGAAAATAGAAAAAAAATAGGCTACTATTTTTCTTAGATCGGTCAATTTGATATTCCAATCAGATCTAAGTATTATGCAAACCCAGCCACCAGACCAGATTTAGCAGGCACGTTGATTAGATCTGCTAACGCAGATTAATCTGCGAAAAAAAAATCACACCTAGTCTAATTTGTTGAGTTGCATCGGGCTCAATTTGGGCTCGTGCCAGCCCTAATATGACCGGTAGTACTGCCAGGCTAGATCTGGCTGGCTAAGTCTGATTATTTTATCAGATCTACTAGCAATGGTAGATCTGATATGCTATCATTGCCCAGACCCAATCTGGTCAGCATACACAATCAGATCATATCAGTCCAGCTTGGGTCTCTATATTTTTTTTAAGCCAATCTGTAATAGACTAGCGGTCGGTTGCTAAGACTGATCTCCAATCAACAAGCATATTGATTTTTTTTTACATATCAGAATCGATCAACCAATAGACCCCATATTTGTGTTCAGTCAGGTAGGCTAGCAACCTGCCTGTCGACCTGAGTATTACCAGATCAGTCTATTCGGCTAGTAGGTTGCTCAACTCAGATCTATACAGATTTTTTTTTACCATTCTGATCTGATCAGCCAGCCAAAATTTGGCAATCAGATCGCTGGTCTGATAGGCCGAACCTGCGTGATATCATAGTGATCTATTTTGATTAGAGTTGCATATTTAATTAGCAGGCGTGTCAAATCAACCCCCTTGTGGATTGTGTGGACTGTGTGCTGATTGGTTTTAAACAAGGCTCGATTAAGGTAGGTTGTGTGTTGCAGTTTTTGTTAGTATTTTTTTTCATTAGTGATAGATCTTAGGTTATTGAATTTGTTTTTAGATTTGATTCTTTTGTTAGATTTAGATACATTTAAATTTTTGGTTCTTAGATTTTTTTTCCCTACAACTAACATTAACTAGATTAGGTACTCTAGTTGTGTCGTTTGTTTTGGTTTAGAGTTTTGCAGGTGAGTACAAGTTTGTTTACAATAACACGATAACGAGGGCCATGCACGTGCAAACAATGGAAGCTATATTGCAGAGGGACAGAGTCTTATAGCTTTAGTTTTCTTTATTTTTAATTTTTAATTTTTTGGGGCCTCTGGCCATTTAATTTATTGGGGGGTAATAATTTTATTTTTGCTCGAACCTCTGTAATAGGGTAGTCTGTTTTCTTTACATTTTATTTAAGGCAATAAAGATTGTTCTGCGTGGAGTACAAAGTTCTAAACTCGTTCCCTGAGTTCAACACAGACTTTACCACTGTTGTGAACCGATTAATTTAAGATTTGATAAATAATTTACACTAATAGTTTTTATCAAAAAAACTCTTTTAAAAATACCTTCAAGGAAAGTTGCATCAATTTTTTGGCACCGATGTCGGAGAACGACAATTTAAAACTAAGTACTCATTTTATTGCCTTTCTTTCACGTATATTTAAGATTGCTAGTTTGTTTTTGCATTTTTAGGATTGCCTAGTTTACTTTTCTGTTGATATTTAAGACTGTTTAGTTTGCTTTTGTTCCTTAATTGGGACTACTAGAACCATGTTGTGTGTAAACCATAGAGCCAACTTACTTTTTTTGCACGACCTACCTACTAGGATACCATCTTAGGTGACTACGCATATAGTTTGCTTTTAAGCTCTATATTTGCATTTGAGTGGTGTTTGTTTATTTTTCAGTATTTTTTTTGTTTTGCTTGCTTTGTATTGTGGCTTGATTATGATTGCATGCTAGTTTAGGTAGAAAGCCCTAGGATGAGTAATGCACTGGATCTCAACGCAATGATGTATGCAAGGACGACATTCTTTTGGCCCTAAACTTATATATCCTATTGAGAACCCTAAATTAATCATTAAGAGATCTCATAGACCCACACCCATGGTGATATAAATTGCCTCAGTTCGTCCCTTGAGAGAGTACTTCATCCCTATGGAGTATAATCTGTTGTCCTGCATATTGAGACCTAATGTAGGAGCACCCCATTACGAGATTAAGGCCAACATTATCCAAATGCTACTATCATTCTATAGCCTTAGCAATGAGGACCCTTACTGTCATCTCGATGAATTTTTAGAGATATGTTTTACTGTGAGGATCAACAATTTTGGAGCTGACGGCTTAGGTTGATTTTGTTCTCCTTCTCCCTCAAAGATAAAGCCAAACATTGGCTAAAGTCTTTGGATACGGTCCAGATTACCACTTGGGATAAAATGCAAACAGATTTTTTAAAAAAATACTTCTCAATTGGTAAGACGAACCAATTTCGTAAGGCTATCACAAGTTTTACACAAATTGAGGGAGAATAATTTTATGAGATGTGGGAGATGATGATGGATCTTCTTCAAAAGTGCCTTCATCACCAGGTACCCAGATGACAACTCGTGCAATACTTCTACGATGGGTTGACTGAGAAAATTCGATAAATGGTTGATGCAGCCTATGGGGGCATATTTATGCTCAAGAGTGAGGACGAAGCGTGGAGCTTGTTCGAGACCCTGAGTGAAAAATCAATGCACCATGCTTTAGCCTTTAGATCAGAAAGGGCAATACATGCTATTGTTTGAGTGAAGAAGGCTGGCATGTATGAGATAGGGACAAACCTTGAATTGCAAAACAAGGTTGACCTTCTTTCCTAGAAATTGGATTAGTTGGTGTCAAGCCGCTCCTCAACTATGCAGGTGTGTGCATTGTGTTCTAGCCCAGCACACTATGTGATTGATTGTCCCGCGGTGTCACAATATTCTGAATTTGTGCAAGCGCAAGTTCAAGTGGCACAAGGTTTCATCGAGCCCATGAATAATCTATTTTTAAACACCTATAACCTAGGCTGGCGAAACCACCCCAATTTCTCATGAAGAAATCCACAACAATCCTCTGCCCCTTCCCAGACCCAAGTTAGATCAGGTGGCTATCAATCAAGCTAGCAGAGACCTAGTTTCCCTCAGGCTCAACCCATGTTTAGCCATCTAAGAGCCCACTTCTAGTCAGACTTTTGAAGACAAAATGCTTCAAGCTTTTGCTGACATAAAGGCAAATCTGCACTCCCAAACTCAATCTATAATGAAACTAGAGACAAATGT
This sequence comes from Nuphar pumila, assembly GCF_984573655.1. Classification (NCBI taxonomy): domain Eukaryota; kingdom Viridiplantae; phylum Streptophyta; class Magnoliopsida; order Nymphaeales; family Nymphaeaceae; genus Nuphar; species Nuphar pumila. The sequence goes on along the minus strand of NC_143255.1, from coordinate 112,751,706 downwards.
GATAGCTTACCGAGGCGTTAAGCAGGCATAGAGAAATAACGCTACCTAGCCAACTGATGGTCAACCCTAGGAAAAAGGAACATATTCATGGCCTGCATATGACTGATTCACATCAAGAGCAGGCTAAGGTAGTCACTACCCTTAGGAGTGAGAAGGAGTTTCATGTAACAAGGGAGTCTACTGAACAATTTCAAAGACAAACAAGTGAGCAGTTGGTCCCCTTAGATATACCCCCAAAAAGTGGGAGGCCTCCACAACCTGAGCCTTCCAGATCCTATATACCCAAGGCTCTTTTCTTGAAACACTGGAGAAGCCCAAATCATTTGGCAAACAAGAGGTGAAGATGCAGGAGATGTTTGAGATATTCAAGCACATTCATATTAACCTCCCCTTGTTGGATGCTATTCAACAACTTCCTGCATACGCAAAGTTCTTTAAAGAACTTTGTACTAAGAAGAGGAAGTTGAGGTCCAATGTACCCAAAAAGATGTCTTTGACTGAGCAGATAAGTGCGATGTTGCAACACCAAATTCCTTCTAAGCTAAAGGACCCAGGGGCTCCTATTATCTTCTGTGTCATTGGTGATATTACTGTCGAGCGAGCTTTGCTTGATATTGGGGTAAGTGTGAACATCTTGCCAGGTTTCTTTTATGACGCTTTCGGGTTTAAGGAGATAAAACTTACACCTATGACTCTGTAGCTAATGGATAAATCAATCAAGGTCCCGCGAGAAATTCTTGAAGATGTGTTGGTTAAGGTAGAAGATTTTTACTTCACTATCGACTTCATCATTCTAGATATGAAGGGAGTTGATCAGGTTAGGCAAACGCCCATCATCTGAAGACAACCCTTATTAGCTACTGTCAATGCGTGTATTAATTACCGCACTGGAGCAAAGGACATATCATTTGGCAATAGAAAGATGTGGCTGGATATTTTCAATGCTTCCATGGGCCCTGTGGGCGAGGATGCTTGCCTCCATGTTGATTTGATTCAAGACCTGGTAGAAGCAGAGCCTCTATAGACATTGAGTGATCCACCTCAAGAGGAGAAGGATGAATCACTCGAAGAGGATGGCGTATGATTGATTGATAGATTGTCAGATGAACTGAATTGGATCTGGTACTTTGAGCCCCTTCCGGATTTGGCAAAGCAACCTGCCAAACCTTTGATTGAGAACTCATCTAAGCTTGAGTTAAAGCCTCTACCAGCTTCTCTCAAGTATGCATTCTTAAGAAAAGAGCAGACCTTGCCTGTGATTATTGCGACAGACCTGACGAGCACTCAAGAGTGCCAACTTCTGCAGGTTTTGCATGAGCATAAAGAAGCGATAGGTTGATCAATGACAGATTTAAAGGGAATAGATCATTCTTTTTGTATGCATCCTATCATCATGGAAGAAGGTGCTAAACCCTCTAGATAAATGCAAATGAGGCTAAACCCTCATATGAAGGAGGTGGTGATGAATGAGGTAGTTAAGTGGTTAGATGCTGAGATTATATATCTCATCTCCTATAGTTAGTGGGTGAACCCAACTCAGATTGTCCCTAAGAAATATGGGCTCATCATGACCATCAACGACAAAAGAGAAAACATCCCCATAAGGACTACTACAGGGTGACAAGTATGTATTGATTACCGAAAGTTGAACAACACAATGCAGAAAGATCATTTCTCATTGTTGTTCATTGATCAGATATTAGAGCGACTCGCAGGTCAACAATATTTTTGTTTTCTAGATGGATATTTAGGATATAATCAAGTGGTTGTTTACCCTGAAGACCAGGAGAAAACTACGTTCACTTGTTCATATGGCACCTTTATTTTTAGGAGAATATTATTCGGGCCTTATAATGTCCCAACAACCTTTCAAATGTGCATGATGGCTATTTTCTTACATATGGTGGACGATGTCTTCAAAATCTTCATGGATAACTTCTCAGTGTATAGCTCATTTATCGATGATTATCTCCAAAAGTTATCGAGAGTGCTTAAACGATACATAAAGATCAATTATTGTGCTCAGCTGAGAGAAGAGTCATTTTATGGAGGTAAGGGATTGTTTTGGGATACATTGTATCTCAGAAGGGGATTGAGGTTGATAAAGCGAAAGTGAAGTCTATTGCAAAACTTTCTCCACTGACCTCTGTGCGACAAGTTTGATCATTTTTAAAGCATGCGGTCTTTTACAGGCAGTTCATTAAGATTTCAGCAAAATTTCATGATCGCTTTGTAACCTGCTATCAAAAGAATAGGCTTTTCATTTTGATGATGTATGTTTGATGGCATGTCTTATTATGAAAGAGGCTCTGACCACAACACCCATTTTGAAATCTCTCGACTGGGCATTGCCCTTCGAAATCATGTGTGATGCTTTTGACTATGTGGTAGGATCCATTCTAGGTCAAAAAGTTGAACGAAAACCATTCGTTATTTAGTACGCTAGTAGAATCTTTTCTAATGCTCATATTAACTACACTACCATAGAGAAGGAATTGTTAGCTGTTGTGTTTGTGTTGAAAAAAATCTGATCATATTTATTGGGCTCGAAGGTTGTTGTTTACTCATATCATGTCGCTCTACGGTAATTGATGAGTAAAAATGACACCAAACTGCATCTCATTCATTGGATCCTGTTACTCCAAGAAATTGATTTTGAGATTTGAGATAAGAGCGGATGTGAAAATCTAGTAGAAGATCATCTATCCAGACTAACAGTGGAGTCATCCACTGATCAGGGACAGATAGATGATTTGTTCCCAGATGTGCAGATTTTGTACGTCAAACATCTTTCCTAGTTCATGGATATTAGTAACTATTTGGTGACCGAAAAGTTTTCCGCACATTGGAACAAAAATGAGAAGGTTCGATTTATGGTGCAGGTGAAATAGTATTTATGAGAGGATCCAGAGTTATTTAAATTATGCCCAGACCATATGATTAGGAGGAGCATCCCCTAAGGGAAGAGTGAATCAGTACTAGCCTTTTGTCATTCTCTGGCCTGTGGAGGTCATTTTTTAAGTCAGAAGACCACAACCAAGGTCTTCCAATCTGGTTTCTGGTGGCCTACACTGCATAGAGACTCACATGACTTTTGCAAGCGATGCTTGCGGTGCCAGCAAACATGAAACATTTTTAAAAGAAATATGATGCCCCTGCTCTCCATTTTAGTTGTTGAGATCTTTGATGTTTGGGGCATTGATTTTATGGGTCTCATCTCGCCTTCATTTGAAAATGTTTACATTTTGGTGGCGGTTTATTACGTGTCCAAGTAGGTCGAGGTTGTGGCCACTTGGACCAATAATCATAAAGAGGTGCTTAAGTTCATTAAGCGCAACATCTTTAGAAGGTTCGGGGTTTCAAGAGAGATAATTAGCGATGGAGGTAGGCATTTCAAGAATGTATAAGTCGCTTCCTTACTTAGAAAATATTCTATACATCATCAAATTTTTATACCATACAATTCGCAAACCAATGGCCAAATCGAGGTCTCTGACAGGGAGATCAAACAAATTCTGAAGAAGACTATTAGACCAGATTGCAAGGATTGGTCTCAACGCCTGAATGACGCTTTATGGGCGTACAGGACTGCATTCAAGACTCAAATTGGCATGTCCCTCTACCTGTTGGTATTCAAGAAACTATGCTATCTCCCAATTGAATTGGAACACAGAGCTTATTGGGCGATAAAAACATTTAATTTTGACATGGTCCAAGCCGACACAGACCGTAAGCTTCAGTTGAGCGAGCTCGAAGAGTTGGGAAATGATGCGTATGAAAGTGCCAAAATATATAAAGCTCGAATTAAGAACTTTCACGATAAGCATGTCTTGAGAAAGCAGTTTGAGCCTGGTCAGAAAGTTTGGCTCTTTAACTCATGACTCCAACTTTTTCCAGGAAAGCTGAAGTCAAGATAGGATGGCCCGTTTGTAGTCTAGGAGGTATTTTCGCATGGTGCAGTTGATGTTCTAAACCCTAGAATGGGTGAAAGATTCAAGGTCAATGGGCAAAGACTGAAGTCTTGTATTTCTGATGTCGTAATAAATCAGGATATTGAGGTCATTGACCTCGTTGATGTATAAAGAAGTGCACAATTGTATATTATGTTAGGAATAGGGTGCAACTTTTGTGTAGCCAGGTAGTTTTTGCTGCTTGTTTTTTTTTTGTTCTATGAGCATGAATGATAGATCATGTATATATTTTATTTCTTTGATAGTATTTATGAGTTACAGGTGACAGGCCAGCTTGGAGCCCTCAAGAAGCAACTATAAAGTCAATTCAGCAGGAAATCATGCATGTGCGTGATTGTGGTGTACTAATTAGGCATAAATCAGTGCATACAAGGTTCCATCGTATACATCACGTGATATCTATATGTTCTCTCATGTTTATCTTATTCAATAGTTTGCATTAGTTCAGTTTCATATACGCACGGGGGAGTGCCACTTAGGACAGTGTAATTCAAGCATAGGGGAGGGTATAGTATGCACACATCCATTTTTTTTCTGACCATATATCTGTTTTGATAAAAACTCATAAGATTAGGTGTTGAGAAATAAGTTTTTAAGCATATATGAATGTTTTACACAATCTGATATTTTAGAGAATTTTTAACCCCCATGTGAATTTTTTTTCCTGAAACTAATGTAAAAAGAATGGCTATTTATGTGGATTTCAAAGAAAATATTGTATATAAATGTTAGAGTTTGTTTTGAATCACAAATATGAATATGCATAACTTTATTTTTAAAAAAATAAAGAAATAAAAAATATAAAGAAATAAGAGCTTCGAAATAAAAAGAGCATATGTTTAATTTGTCTGATATCTTGGTTGTTCTCTAGTAGTTGAGCTCAAACACAGGTTGAAGTGTTTGCTTCCCATATTGAAAAGGACAATGAACGATATCACTTCTTTGTCTAGTCAATATCTATGACCTATTTGGTTCAAGCAAGTAAAGCCTAAGGGGTGTTTACGCCTGGTACCCTAAAGCCATCTGGTTTGGGAGCCACCAACCCGAAAGCCTGTTACATGGACTTTATAGAGAGCCTAAGGGATGTCGACATTGCACATGATAAGAAAGAAACTATACGTAAAACTATGAAAATATAAGGTTTAATTATTCAAGCAATTAAGTTTGAGGGATACTTTGTATCTGGTGCGTTAAGGTTGTCTGGCCTGGGAGTCACTGACCCAAAGCTCGTTGCACGGGGCACGAAAACCAGAAAATTGATATATTGTTCAACTGAAAAAGAAGAGTGAACAAGTGTGAAAATTAAAAAGAAAAAGCATAACAAGAGCTTATTGAAAATTCATTGCTTAGAAATAAATATGAAAAATGTGCAAAAAACATACAAGTGACAATAAATGAGTAATAACATGAGTGTACTTGATTTTCTGAGAATAAAGCACAGATAATTATAATTTTTAGAAAAAGTAAAAGAAAATATTTGTCTTTTGTGGTGGCATGTTAAAACTCTAAATATGTCATGAAAATATAATTGCATGAAATATTTGTTTAGATGAATTTCTTAAATGCCTAATACTTTTTGAAAGAAATTCTTATATATATATGATAGAGATGTTTGTGGGTAGCATCACTGCAAACCCTCATGAGACCTTACTCATCCACATGGGGTAACCTAGGGGTTTAAAGGGCTTGTTGCATATGCTAAATGCAACTGTGATTCCTACGAAAGTGAGTTAGGTGTTGCATAATAATGTTTGCATTTAGGATATTGATTTGCATGTTTTGTTTTGCTTTTGTTAAGAGTAAGTTTGCTTGATGGCTACCAAACTATAAGCATGAGGGAATTTGATCAATGCATAATTTCTTCATCATTTTATATATCTTGTATGCATGATATACTGCAAAATTATCATTAAAAACTCATGTTTAACTGTATTTATGCATTGTCATGCAGAGTAGCTTTTGTTCTCAATTACAGGAAAAAATAAATAAGTTTTGACCCATTTAAGTTTTTTAGAAAAGTTTAGTTTTCATTAAAAAGTTTTTAGAAAATAATTTTTGAAAGAGGTGGTTTTAAAAAATTATTGAAAATTAGAGAACTTATTTAGAAAAGTTTCTTAAATCCCCCTTAACCTAACTTAACATTATAAATAACAATGTTAAGAGAGAGGGGGGAGTCCTCCCTTTCTAAAACACATGTCCCTCCTCTCTCTAATAATCTCTCTCTCAAAGGACCCCCTCTCTCCTCTCTTTCTTCTTTCTTCTTTCTTCTCCATGTTTCTTCTTCCTTTGTTTTCCTTTTACTCGTCGGCTATGAGCTTTCTTCTTTTCCATCGTGGTGTTGCGTGACATGTGCAATCATCATGAGAATACTGCTCTATTCTCCCCAATCCATCAGAGGCGAACCACATGTGCGCTTCTTCTCACCCTTCTCTTTACATATTGCTGCATATATGTAGTTTTATTCATTATTGCATGCATTAGTTTTTTTTAGTTTGCTGTGTAATATAGGTTTATGGTTAATATCTTTTCCCAACATAAGTTAGTTTTGTATTCTGCTTAAATAGAAAACAAAAAAAAAACTAGGCAACTCTTTTTCTTAGATCGGTCAATCTGATCTTTTGATCAGATCTAACCAGATATGAGTATTCGGCAAGCCCAACCAGTCTACCAGATTCAGCAGGCACGCTACTCAGGTTAGATAACGCAGACTCATCTGCAAAAAATTTTTATGCCTGGTCTGATTTGTTGAGCTGCATCAAGCTCAATTTGGGCTTGAGCCAACCCTAATCTGATCGATAGTACTGCGAGGCCAGATCAGGTCGGCTAAGTCTGATTATTTTATCAGATCTGCCAACAGTAGTAAATCTGATCTGCTATCATTGCCCAGACCCGATCTGATCGACATACCCAATCAGATCATATCAGTCTTGCCTGGGTCTCTATGTTTTTTTAAGCTAGTCTGTAGCAAACTAGCAGTTTGCTGCTAAGACTGATCTCTAACCAGCATGCACACTGAACAAGTCTGCCATATCAGACTCGATCAACCAATAGACCCTATATTTGTGTCCATCTAGGTTGGCTAGCAACCTTCCAGCCGACTTGAGTGTTACCAGTGCAAATCAACCCATTCGGCTAGCAGGTCGCTCAACTCAAATATGCAAAGATGTTTTTTTTACCAATCTGATATGATCTGCCAGCCTAAATTTGGCAATCAAATCGCTGGTCTGACAGGCCAAACCTGCGTGACATCATACTGATATATTTTGATCAGAGTTGCCTATTCAGTTAGCAGGCCTATCAAATCAACCTGCTTGTGGACTTTGTGACTGTGTGCTGATTGGTTTCAAACAAGGCTCGATTAAGGTAGGTTGTGTGTTGCAGTTTTGCTAGTACTTCTTTCATTAGTGATAGATCTTAGTTTAGTGAATTTAATTTTAGATTTTGTTCTTTTGTAAGATTTAGAAACATTTAAATTTTTGATTTTTAGATTTTATTTTATTTCATTCAACTAACATTAACTAGATTAGGTACTCTGGTTGTGTCGTTTGTTTTGGTTTTGAGTTTTGCAGGTGGGTACAAGTTTATCTACTATAATGTGATAGGGAGGGTCGTGCATGTGCGGACAATGGAAGTTAGATTGCAGAGGAATAGAGTCCTACAATTTTAATTTTAATTTTTTTGGAGCCTCTGGCCATTTAATTTATTGGGTTGTAATAATTTTATTTCTGCTCGAACCACTATAATAGGGTAGTCTATTTTCTTTGTATTTTATTCAAGGTAATAAAGTTTATTTTGTGCGGAGTACAAAGTTCTAAACCCGTTCTCTGAGTTCTACCTGAACTTCACCACTAGTGTGAACCAGTTAATTTAAGATTTGATGCATGGTTTACACTGATAGTTTTTATCAAAAAATTTCTTTTAAAAATACCTTCAAGAAAAGTTGCATCAATGTGCATCATGAAGTATGTAAATAGTGTATGTATATAGCATGTTGGATGTGTCTATGTGCATGTGACTCATGAGTGAGTCGGGGTTCTGTGGAACCACTACAGTGTTTGTGTGCACCATATCATGAATGATAATTATACCTACTCTTACATACTTAAACCTCAAGGGAAGAATGAGTTAAGGGTACTTTCGAGGGAAGTATGTTACCGTGTGTGAGGGCTCAAGGGTATCCCAAAGCAGAAATAGGTTCCTGAGAGCCTAGTTTTGAATGGGTTGAGATTTATCTTAAGTTGGTTGTGAGAGCATCTTGAGTGGAAGCTCTGGTTGGAGGGCCTTGGGTGTTGAGGTACTTGAGTTGACTGATGAGTATAATCAAGCAACATTAACTAACATGTTCAAACTATTGTTTACTTTAGAGATGGTAGGTGGTACACACAACTGAGAAAAGAAATGATTATTTTAGAGAGTGAGGCGTCAACCCGATTCTCCATTCCCAGCGTAGGGAACCAGAACTACCTGATGAGGCCTATGTAGGTAGCTCAACGACTCTGCAAAGTAGGAATCAATTCTTTGTACTACTAGAATGTCTCTCGATTTAGATTGATTTAGTGTGTGTTTGTAGATTTTTCTAAATCCTTTAGGATAATAAAATATATGACATAATAAACAACCAATTGGATTGGTGAAGTTGAAGTCCCTTGGAGTGTAACCCTTCAAGGTGATAAAAGAGAAACAATATACTAGAGATAAGGTTCACATAATTAATATCGATGTGCATGAAATAAATATATGCAATGGTTTATGACCTTGATTACTGACAAGTTTCAATGCAGGTACAATGTTAAAGAGTAAGTTAGTGTTGTGTATTCATATTTGTTCGAAGGTAATCGAGATCTGTGATATATACTTGTTAATGTACCAATTGCATTTCTTGAAATTTATTTCCTTGTTTATATGATAGAGTGATACCTATTGGAACACAGTTTGACACTTTACTTTTACTGTTTTTCAGGCAATGAGTATGTTGGTGATGCGATATGCTTGTGGTGGTGCCAAGAAGGTCATCATAGCTCTTGTCCTTAATCTATAGCTCTTGATTTTTGGCTCTTGAACATTCGAGATATTTTGATAATGTGTTAAGACTATGATTTCGGAATGTTTTAAATTTGAATAAATGGTTTTGTTTAAACATCTATTTCAATAGTGTGGGTGTAGGTGTTGTGATTTAATGGTAACACTCAAGTTTATTTGGGTTTGCATATGGCTTGTATATCACTTTCGTTTGTTTAAAAAAAAAATCCTAAAAATTTTCCGATAAAATTTTGCGGTGTTACACTTATATTTTGTATTCACATTAATATTTTTTATTGATAAATCATAAAGACTTTTGACCATTTTATTGGCATTTGATTTTATTGTTGTCATATGGTAATAAAAATAGCGATAAAGCCAAATTTTTATATAAATGGTGGTCACACACATCTCTCTTTCTATCTCTTCATTTGGCCACCACATCCAAGAGTTGAAAAAGCTAACACATCGACGAGTTGGTGACCCAACGATTTTGTATGAAAATTTGTATTGCCAAATCATGTGCAACATGGATCATGATCAAACGACGATTCATCATCAGAATTGCCAATTATGACTGCACTGTGTATGTATAAAACAACAATTATAAATATGAGTGTCAATGGGTCAGGTTTAGTTTGGAACTAGATAGAACCAGACCTGGCTTCAATTTTGGGGTATGGTATCAAGTCCAAACCTAAGTTTAATTGGACCCACCATAAGAGAAACCATACTCGAACCGATACAAACTACATGAATCAGACCCAGATCATACCCAAAATATTTTTTATCATTTTTACATTGGAATTTGGAAGGTCTTAATCGAAACTTGGGTCAAGCTTGAGTCTGGTATAAAATTTCACAAACTATACCCGACTCCATGTATTAATCGAACCTTCGGGTTCAGACCTGAGTCTTAATATGGTTTTCTTATTTATCACTATATGTAATAACCAGAAATTTTTCGTGAATTTTCATTTATAAAATAATGCGAAATGTGCGAATGGGCCTAAGGATCCGTATTTCGGATCCAGGACCCATAAGGGGGAATATATATAGTTAATATCCTATATGTAGATAAAAAGAAATAATAAAAATAAAGGTTAGTGCAGGGATCCACAATTAGATCCAACCTGTGGATCCACATTTTCGAGTAAGTCATGGATCCAATTCACAGACCCAAATCGGCAAAGGATCCATTGGCCCTGATAGTGATAGGATCTCGGGTCTCAGTCCCGGACCCGGGCCGCGCCTCCCCCTTAGCAGGTAAGTAACAAAAAAAAAAGTGAACTCTTGGACCCGGGTCGGACCCGACCCGGATCCATAACCCGGTAGGGTTTTAAAACCCTGCCCGTGTGTTTCCCCTTTTCCTCCCTGTAGCCGCCTCGCACGAAAGGGGCTCCCCGTAACCGACAGAGCCACGACCTCCTTCCCCTCTATGCCTTCCCTTTTAAGCAACACAGAGGAAGAGGAGGCCCTCAAGGCAGCCCCCTTCTCCTGTCCTTTCCCTTGCGTGCGGCAAGCACTGACGCGAGCCGACGAAGCCAGTCCCCCAGCAGAGCAACTGACGCCGACACAAAGAAAAATATCCCCTCCACAGGCGCTGGAGCAGTCGAGGCCGGTGGAATCGCTCTCCTTCTCGCGATAGTCGCAACCCTCAAACGCCGATTTTGAGGTACAGGCTCTCTCTTTTGAAATCGGGTGAGAAAGGGGGTATAAACTGGATTCCATGTAATTTTTTTTTGGAAATCTCATCTTGAAATCCCTGTTTTTTTTTTGGGCTTTCGGTGGGTCGAATCACATGGGATTAAATTGCGAGTTTTTTTTTCACAATGCTTCTTGAGAAGGATTTAGTTTCAGCAAGCTAAGGGAATTGCAGCTTGTATGGGTTTAGGGTTTCAGGATGGCTTTTTTGAACCTATTAAGAACCTAATTCCTGAATTTAAAACTGATTTTAAGTTTGATCGGTGGTTTAATATGAGTTGGGTATGATTTGTCTTAGTTGGGAGTTTCGGATTTTAGGGTAGGACATGGATACATTAATTTTCTTGCTCTATGAGGTCCAAGTTCGCGGTTTAAACCTGTTTCCAGCTTAAGGGTATTCAGATTTTTTTATTCAGCATATTTCAATACATTCTTTTTTTTGAAATTCTGTTCAGACCATATAGTTCAATGGAAGCCTGAGATTTTATTTTGCTAAATGTTGGTGATTATACTTGTATCTAACCCGATTGGTTACTTGTGTGCATGTATTAGCTGCCTACTCTTTTTGTATTCAGACTATTTGATGAAAGGGTATTTGTTTCTTGCATAGGGTTGATAACATAGTTCAGATGCAATCCCACAACTTAGAGTTCAATCAAGACATTGATAGAACAATCAAACTTACATAATTAGGTTTTTGTTTAAGGGGCTCATGCTATTATCATTTGTTCTCATACGAAAAGAAATCTGTTTCCATACCTTTTGTTGTATATCATATCTGATCCCAGGGCATTTCAGGGATGTCTGGTTGATATGGGGCATGATTGTAGAGGTTGATAAAGACATGGGACCCAGTAACAAAAGAAGAATTCAAGCCAACTAGGTTTCTGAGTTACATGAGCATAAAGTATTGCTTAAATTAGTTGTCGTAAGTTAGTCTGGCAGTGCTAATAAAAATGTATTTCTCCTATTTGCCGTTGTTGGCAAGATCCTATCTGAGTTCTTGAAATCCGATTCCTTGAAAACAAACTATCACATTGTGTCTCATTTACATCATGTGGATTAGACCTATACTTTTTGGCATTCAGAACCCAATTTACCAATTGAGGCAACCTTCTACATGTTAAGTTGCACTTTTAATGTAAGTTAAAAAAAAAAAAAAAAGAGACAGTCCCATTGGTGCCTTCCTAATCTCCCTCCTCTAGGTATCTTCGTATATGCCTGAACGGGTTTTCGGGCCCTCTTTGAAGAAAGTGCTGACTGCCAGGCCTTGGCAGTCTCCTGCGTGGGCTCTGGTAGAGTCTGTGCAGTGACTGTCAGGCCTAGCAGTTACCTGACAGCCGTGTTGGACCCCCCAAGCAGGGTCCGTACCAGTTGAAATATCCAGGTTTTGTTTTTTTTTATATGCTTACAGGATCAGTTCAGATTTCCTTAACTTGTAACTAGTTGCTTTCCAGGTACAATTGTTGGGCTCGATTGAGCCGAATAAAAGTTTGCTTCGAGCATGTTGAATTCTGGAATTATCTCTATTAATAATGGAGTCAATTGTACCCCTCTGAAAGCATGAGTTATTCACGTGCATATGCTTATATGATCATGCTTCAGTGAAAGTGTCAATTTCACGATTGTTCATATACGCACACTGAAATTTATGAGTTTTGCATGATCGTTCACATGTTATAATTGGAATGATGCATTTGACAGGAATTGTGCAATGAATGAAAGTATGCATTGCATGTTGGTGTGGGAACTCGTGCTCATGCATTTAAATATTATTGATTTTGTCATAGATGAATGTGCATTGAAAAGCATGTGAAAAGAATGCATAGTGGCATGTGATTGAGGTTTTTGCTTATGAATGCAGTGATGATCAAATTGGATCATCAGGGGTCGGGTGAGCCTCAAGAACCAGTGGTTCTCTGTTTTAGTTATTTTGATGCATTGCAACAAATCAAATGTGATATTATTGTTTTACCACACTGTTCTATCTTGTCACGGGCTGTGGTCCCGTGAAAAGCTTAGCATGCTGATGTGCAAGCTTATGTTATTAATTCTGCATGTAAATTCGCAAATGTAAAAGAAATGAATTAATAACCAGATAAAAGAAAATAAAGAACAGTGTAATTCACTTTCTCCTTGATGTCCCTGCTTTAGTGTGGGAATCTTGGATGTTGTGGTTTAGAGGAAACCGTGAGGATACAAAAACTCCGTGTGCGTTTTGTTGCCCCTGAACCCGATATTGAGGTTCTTCTCCTGGCTACGGTTTTAGGGAGAATCCGCCACTTTACCCGGGAGTGGTGTGTTAGTCACAGCTGTGAGTTTGTTTTCGTATACCAAGAAAGTGGCGCCAGTGGATGCTGTTTTCCATGGTGTCCCCGACTTTGGATGCTGTTTTCCAAGGTTTCGATGGATGGTGTTGTTTCCTGATATCGGTCGAGGGCTAAGTTTGGAACCCGGTAATAAAATACAAATTGTGTGTGAAGCTACCCCGGGAACCCTACTTGACCTCGGAGATTATACCCGTTTGGTGTATCCGCGGGCCACTGTAATTAAAAAGAGGAACTTAAGGATGTGTGCATTTAATAGGACATACATATGGAAAGAGGGGGGCTTAAATGAAAGATAATATGGGTTCATGCATTATACATAAATCATGCATATTCTTACTCTGCATTAGTTCATGCATGTTTACCTGTTCACTTGGTTGCTATACATTGATCATTGCATGATGTTGATCTTGGTTGCATTTAATTTCCTTTTTGATTAAGTTGTAATTAATGTTAATTACTTAGCGTTCCCTTATGCTTAATGTTTATTTTATTGTGCATAACTGGTTAATTGCCTTATAATTTGGTTATAGTTGTAACTTCCTAAAATATTACATGAATCTTATTTATGCTCTTTTCCTTATTTGATTCATTAGGGAAACCTGTACGCAGAATTCTTCGGATTTCTGACCCTATTATTTTATTGGTTTTTCCCAGGCACAGGTGATCAGTGAAGTCGACTCGCTTCTGAGGGATACGAGGGTCACATTTGTTTCAGACGGCTTCACTTACGGACAGAGTGGCTCTACTGTTATTTTCTTTTAGTTCTTCTGATTTCCTGCAATTTGATATTTCACTTTTGACATGGAACATATTACTCTTATTGATTCATTAATAAAAGAGTTCAGTGGATTAGTTATGATTGATAAATGTAAGTTGCTTTGTGGTGTGTGGTTATCCAACTGAAATTGGAACTGTAGGGACCCCAGGTCTCTGGGAAGTTTTCCGCGACTCTTAGAAAAAAAAATATTCCGCATTTTTCAAAGGTAGGAGTTGGGGTCGTCACACTATACCCTATAGGGCCTGGTATTTGTTAGGTTCTGGTAAACCCAACCCGTTGACACCACTAATTCTAAATCTCTATAATAAGGAACATCAAATAATAAAAGTAATTTGAAATTGAAATGCAATGTAATTGATAACACATTATAAAAGAAAAAGAATTCAACTGAGTAAATATGAAATAAATAAATAAGATCATAAAAGAAAATAGATAAAGTTAATGACACAATGTTGACTATGTAAAATTGGTTTGACTGCCAGTGAAGTTTGGGGTCATGTCTATGAAACCTTAAGTATAGTGTTGTGTCAATACGAGATATGCATGCTAAGTGTCCATGTATCATTCAATAAGGGTAAGTTTGGAAGCAAGAAAGATATAGGAAAAGTGATGCAAAATGAAAAATCTGCATGGATTTTCTGACCCTACCAAATGAGAGAGACTTTTTTTGTTGAAATAGCTTTTTTTAAAAAGTACACTTTTTGGTAAAAAACACTCCTCCATGGGGGTAGAGGAATGTTTTCTACCAAGAAAAAATTTATTTTTACACTCCACACAACCCATCTTTACTACATCTCACCACCAATAGCACCACCTACCATCTCACCATCATCATCACCACTACCCTTTTCCACCTCTCTCTTATTTTTTCACATTTTCTCACTATGCTTTTCCCATGCTACACAAACAAGCGAAAAACTTTCTTTTGAAAAACTTCTCATATAAAAAACTTTCATGGTCAAAACTTTTTTTTTCTTATGAGAGTTTCTCTCACTTTCAAACGTGTCCTAAGACTCGAGAAGAGGCTATTCTTCCGAGTCTATTAGTGATACCCTGTTTCTCTAGAGAGGATCAGATTGTGGTCAAACCGCAACTATATCTGGTTCCAGTAAAGTGAGTCAGGACCCGGGGTTTGTGACAAGAGGGGTTAAAGTGTTAAACTTGTTGAACACCCAAGACTCAAATATTCCCAAGATGACGTCATTCTTCAGTGTCTAAAAGAGATATCCAGTTTCTCTAGAGTGGTTCGGATCATGGTGAAACTGGACCAATATCTGGTTACAGTAAAGTGAGTCAGGGTGGACCCAGAGAGGTTTGTGATAAAAGGGGTTAAACTCGTTGGAGAAAACTCATGACTCGGATATTCCAGAGATGATGTCATTCTTCTGAGTCTGCAAGAGATATCTGGTTTCTCTAGAGTGGTTCGGATAATGGCCAAACTGAAACTTTATCTGGCCCCAGTAAAGTGAGCAGCTAGTGCACGTCACCTTGTGTTGGGACGTTGCAGGTTCAAAACCCAATGGTATAGTTGTACAAAATCCCAGTTTGCCTTTAAAAAAAAGTAGGTTAATTTGTGATAAAGGCTGTTAAACTTGGCCCGTATCATTTGTTTTAATTGTAAAAATGAACAATTGTGGATTTGTTTGAATTAAAGCTTGTTTATGGATCTCCATTTGATACGATCTGTCCATACGTGAACCAAATCCAACCTAAAAGTCAAAAAATATTAGACCACGGCAGTTGGTTCCGGGTCAAAGTTCTTACCTACTTACATATCAGTGGGAGTATGGCTCACACCATAGTTAGGGCTGGTAAACGAACCGAGCAACTCATGGCCCAGCTCATTTAGTCTCATCCCAAGCTCGTTTGCGTTCAGTTTGTTTGGATGGTGAGCCAAACATGAGCTCGTTCATCGTATATACCAGAGTCAAGCACGAACAGGGGGTGTTCGTCTCATAAACCCAATGCCATTCTTTATTGGGTTCAAGTTGAGCCCAAGTCCTATCAGGTTTCGGCCCCACAACCTTTTTTCCTGCTCAAAAGGAGGGGTCTTAGCTACGTCTGGTAAACGAGCCAAACGAACCGAACAGAACAGAGGGTGTTCATGCTTGGGTCGTTTCTTGTATCGAGCTGAGCTGAGCTTAAGCTCATGAAACGCCCGAACTAAACGAGCCAAGCATGAGCAAGCTCATTTACAAAAATATATATTTTTTAAAGTTGAAAACAATAGAATTGAACCCCTAAACCTAATAAGTCAAGCTCAAACTAACTCATTTACAAAATAAATAATTGGTTCAAACTTGCATGCTAAACTTGTTGCTTGCAGACCAAACACTTTAACCTTGCAGATGCATTTTGTGTGGTCCATTTGCTTGGAATCATCTATTGGATCATCGTAATCCGATTAAAAAATGTGATTTTGTATTCTTGAATATTTATGAAAATTCTAACATGTTAATTTTCAAGTCTTAAAAGATCTTTCTTATACATCGCAATCAGATGATCTAAGAAATTGTTTCTATAAAATCAAGCATCTAGATCGCATCAGTAATGTGACATTTTGGAAAAAAACATAAAAAAGGGTGAAAATCTCGGTGAATAAATAAACGTGCCTATATGAGGGCGAAGCCGAGATTAACATTGGTTGTTTAAGCTCGGGCATTTCAAGCCCATTTTATGAGTTTGGATGAGTTCTTTATGGGATGAACATGAGCCTCGTTTCTCAGCCCTAGTCCTAGCGACCCTTTCTTTCCTAGCCCCATGCACCCTTCACGAGAGAGAGAAAGAGAGAGAGAGAGAGTACTTTTTTTTTTTTTGTAAGGGCTTGATCCAAGCTCGGGTCAAGATTAATCGTGCTAGGTACCAATTCTACTCAAGCCCAGCCAATATCATGTCGGATATAAACAAATCATGAATTTGGTTAGGTACAAATAAGCTCAGGTATTAAGGGTGTTTTGGATTCATGTGAATTCTTAGGAAAGAGAATTCACATTTCTTAAAATATATAATTCTATTGCTTGGGTGGCTAGTTTTTTTTCTTAAGAAAAGGAATTCTAAATTTTAGAATCCCTAATTAGAGTCCCCACCTCATTAGGTGGGAACCCTAATTCTCCATCGGCTGAGGTATCGATTCGGAAGTTCCCTCCCAATATCATGATCGTCTCTCTCTCTCTCCCTCCCTACCGATCGCCCCCTCGCTCTCGGTCCTTCCCTCTTTCACTCACCTTCTCTCTCATCCTCCCTCCCTCCCTCTCTCTCTCTCTCCTTCTCCTCTCCCACTTTTTTCTCTCTCAATCTACGAGGAAGGATCAATTGCGATCTATGAGAAAGGATTGTTTTAAGTATAAGTGAAAATCCTAAGATATTAGTTTCTTCTTCTTCTTCTTCTTCTTCTTCTTCTTCTTCTTCTTTTTGGATTTTGCTTGAACCCTAAAAGCTAGAATGTGAAATGTATAATTCTTCCCCTCATCTACTTTCTCCCTAAATCTTAAAATCATTATATGAATGCATCATGTTCATGTGTGCAATAGCTTCACAAGGGTTTGATTACTAATTTGTTAACAAAAATCTAAGCCAGAATTTTGAAACTGCAGGTAAATTGAAGGATTTAGCATTCTCTCTCTCACTCTTTTAATATGCTTTTGGTGTTATGGAGGATTGGATTCATGGAGGGGAGCATCTTGATTTGCATACTGGCATGAAAGACACAAAATGAGATTTGATACTTTTTTTTGTGTTTAGAGCATTTATAGTTCATATCAAAATCTGTAGAGATGGTGATTTTGAAAGGAAAATCCCTTATGCTTGAATGAAATCCATGTCCCTGAATGCAATAATCTTCTTATTTTGATTCTTTATTTGTCTTATGGTGATCTAGCTGGGCAAGGTCACACACGATACCTTTGTGAAGATGCATATGAATGTACTATTTGGCTTTCTCAATAATTTGCATGTAATCACTTCCAAAACAGATAAATATACATAAATTTGTTATAAGTAATTTGACAACTCAAACAGCCATTATATTTTATAAAACTTGAGTTTTACTTTTCCATTTATTTGGTTTCTAGGACCTTAGCATAAAAAAGGGAAACAACCATTAAAAAGAAGGGACAGAAAAAGAGAGAAAATAAATCATATAAAATGTGATGTCTAGATTAGCATAAGCAACACTACCTTGTATAAGATCTCAGGTTTCAATTATATGGCTATTTCTCAGATTAATCATTAAAGAAAATAAATAAAAAGGATTTGGAAACACTAGAAACCAAAAAGATGATAAGGGTGTGAGGGGGCAATAAAGATGGTGGATGTATGTGCAGTATAAGTTTGTTTGATAATGAAAACCAAGATTAACTTTGGATAAATGGGATGGAAAATTAAAAGGCACGACATAAACAAATGCCTTGTTATCTATTATTAACTTAAAGTTGCTACATTTTTTGTTCTAACGTCTTTTCAAAACAGCCTATACCTTGCAATTGAACTTCTTGAACTTAAAAGGAATGCAACAGGAATCGTATGCTTGCAACATGCCAACATCTATTGAAAGAAAAGTTGCACTAGTCGCAAATCAAAGGCGTGAGTTGTAATCAAAATGCAGACACAATCTGAATTTGAAAATTTCTGCTTCTGTCTGGGTCACATCTGACCATCTGAACTTTGTTGTGTTAGTGCTGTGGAAGTGCATGTGCATGTTACCATAATTCGAAGAAAGAGAAGCAAGTCCAAGATCAGATGACAACGGAGAATCATGGTAAGCAGATTAGGTTACAGAGCCAAAGTATATATTTGTAAGATCCCATCTCATAGCTTTCATACATAAAGATCCACCCTTAGCAGGGGAAACAAACAATATGGTAGGGAATGATTGCAACGTGTTGATATTTTTCTTGCAGTTACTTTGAAGAATCTTGCTGGTAATTTTCATAGATTGTATGAGTCAATGTGCGCCGATTGGTGCCGATCTATTGTATGTTTGTTGTAATTGAACAATGCAGTTTTTGCCTCTTTAGAATGTAGTGACTTGTCATATTTTAAATGATCTTAGACATGAGTTATTGATCATTTGGGTACTCATAGCTTCAAACTTAGATAATCCAATCATCGGGGATTTTTCTTTGGGTGATTTATGATAACTGAAAGTTTTTAGATAAATGCTTGAATCTTGTTATGCTGCAAGCTGCATCTGTGATTGCTTCTACTCCTTCAGCTTTTGTTTTCTCTGAAATGTAAGTCATTTTCTCAAATCTTAATTATAATTGTTGCAAACTTTGACTGGATTGCTAACCATATTCTTAATAGTTCCTATTAGTTTTATTGCTTGCATTCAGATCTTCATAACAGCCTTTTTCATGACGGAATCAGATGCCTCCTCTTGCCTAATAATCCACATTGGGCTTATGGCCTTCTCAAGGTTCTAATAGGCACTACACCCTTGTAAAAGCATATGTAGTGGTAGGAGTGGGTGTAGGCATGTGTGTTCTTTTTTTAGGGTTTGGCCAGTTGGGAAAGCGGGAGCGAGAAGTGAAAGCGCGGAAAGTGAGACACTTCTAAAATTTTAAGAAGCAGGAAGCGTGGGACGACTTAAAAGCGAACCAGGAATCGTCTTGGAAGTGACCTATGAAATAAGCCAGAAGCGACCTAAGAATAAAAAAAAAAAGAGAAAAAAAATTGAAAACACAAAAAAAAAGGAAAAAAATAAGGGGAAAGAGAACCTTCCCTAAATGGAAAGCATGCTTCCGAATTTTTTTGGTGCTTTCCAGCACATTTTGAAAGCACCCTATTTCACGCTTTCAAAACACGCTTCGGAGCAGCGCACTTCCCCATGCCCTATAACGCTTTCGGTAACCCTGGTTTGGCCTATTACTCTTGCAGCATGACATCATTGGGCCGAGATATGCCATCATATGATGTTCTCCAAGTCTCTTAAAACACTTCTTGAAGTTCCAGGCCAGCCTAATAACTTGAACAACGCATGGTTGGTGAACCCCCATAACTCAAGTTATAGTCAGCCCACATCTCAAGTTATGATCTGGAAAATTTTCATATTTATATCTCAAGTTATGATCATTATATTGAGAATCTGTAGTTCCACTAATAACCTTAAATATTTCACCTTGTTGGTCAGTTTTCTTATAATCGTATTTTATGCTCTACATCAGGCCCTTGTTTTGGTTTCACAAGGTGGAGTGAACGTATCATTTCATTCTAAATTTGCTGCTGTTAATCTCCATGCTTAGTGGACTAGTTAGTATGCTAATGTGTAGTTGAAATACAAAGAATTGCCAAATGACAATGTTTTGTTTTGTTTTCAACATCAATGTCAGTTTCTGTCGTTAATGTTTCAATGTTTTTGCCAAGTATTTGATAGCCACTGAACAAGAGGACTAGGCCAACAAAATAGATATTAAAAAAATAAAAAATCAAATAAAACTTTTGTTTTGCTATTATTTTTCTTTTTTTTTGGGTAGAAATTTGCAATGGGTGATAGAGTTTATGGATTCCAAAGCTGAAGTTAAATCTTTCATTTGTTACACACTAGGCAAAATGTATAATCTTGCAGCATATGGGTACCCCAAATTATGACCCTCCGTCGTATTAGGCAAACCTTATGTTTGTAACATACTAGGCAAACCTTCTCTTTATGGATTCCAAGGTCATTGTTTGATGGTCCGAGCACTTAGGGCTTGTTTGGAATCTGTTAGGGTGGGCGTTTATAGAGTTTATGCATTTGAAGAAGTGGTAGATGTCAAATCCATGATTGAGTGTAAATACAAAGGAGAAAAGACCTCACTTTCCATCCCAAATGCATAAACGCCCATCCTAGAGCCGAGATTCCAAAAAGGGCCACCAAGGTAGTTTGACCAAGATTTTACCTTGGGACCACCAAATGCATAAACTCCCATCTCAATGCTGAGATTCCAAACAGGCCCTTAGATTTGTCAATCACCCAATCCTTGCCATTAGAATTTGGATAAAATTATAATTCTCACGTGGATTATATAATAAAACAAACAGTAACATGAGAATTCTCAGTGAAATTCTTTGAGCATGCTTGGGTTATCCAATCAAGAGAATTCTTAAGATTGATAATTCTCTTATTTGACATTTCATTGGAATGAGAATTCTCCATCCATATGCGTTTGGATACTTTTGAGTAAAATTATTGTAAAAAAAGAATTCTCAATTTATAGAAAAATAAAAAAAAGAGAATTCTCAAAATTTAGGTTTATGTTGTTTGGGTAATCTAGAAAAAGAATTGTGTCTTCTTGTTTATCAGTGTGGCATAACTTATTTTGGAGCTGGTGCTTTACACTTACCCAATCTCAAGCTATAAGAAAGAAAAAGACGAAGTTGTTGTGTTGTTCCGTCCACTCTTTTCCCTCGACCGCTAGCTTGATCGAGGTCCCCTTTTTGTGTGACTACTTTGATCAATCGTAGCCTGGGCAGGTGTTGTTTCATTGACTAGTTGTCTTTCTTTGTCCTTATGTATGAGGGTGGTGCCTTAGAGGGCATGACTTTCAAGGGCATTAGATTTTGTGCTTGGACAAACCTTGGATCTTGGATCACCCATTAAGACCCAAACGTTTCAAGATCTATTGCCTTTATCCATGGACCCATTGATCATTGTTTTTTGACTCAATCAAAGTTGACCTTAGACCTTTCAAGATTGTTTCCGTTCAACTTTTGTGCCCTCCTTAAGTTAGTCGTTTTGGGAATCCATGGCTAGTTGTTTGGCCAACCATGACTTATAATGGCTAGACGTTTTGGCTTATGACCCTTTGCCTGGGGGCTGGGGGCACTACAAGAAAAATGTTAATTAGCGACGGAAATTTGTGACGGATTTTTTCGGTCGCAAATTAGCGACGGATTAGCTAGAGAAAACTTTCTTAATGAATCCGTCCCTAATCTGTCCCAAATTAGCGACAGATTAACGACAATAATTGTTTTGTCGCTAATTCTCAATACAAGAAAAACATTTTAGCGAGGGAATTTTTCCGTCGCTAATTAGTGACAGATTAACGATGAAAAAATTCCCTCGCTAAATCCCTCACTAATTTTCGATTTAAACCAAGCGCGAAATTTTCCCTCTCTCTCCGTTCGAAATTTAAATCAACCGCGCTCGATTTAAACTGACTTCTTCGGAGGACGGCGACGTCAAAGAGCGCGTTGGAGAGTGGAGGACGGCGACGCCGGAGGACGGTCGACGATCATTGGAGGACGTCGACGACGGTTCACGGAGGACGACGACGCCGGTTCACGGAGGACGGCGACGCTGGTTCACGGAGGATGACGGCGACGCCGGTTCACGGAGGATGACGGCGACGCCGGTTCACGGAAGATGACGAAGTCGGTTCATGGAGGACGGCGACGCCAGAAAGCACTGATTCACGGAGGACGGCGACGCCGGAGGACGGTCGGCGATCGCTGGAGCACGTCAGCGCCAGTTCACGGAGGTCGGCGATGCTAGTTCACGGAAGATGACGGCGACGCTGGTTCACGGAAGATGACGGTGTCGGTTCATGGAGGACGACGTCGGAGAGCATCGGTTCACGGAGGACGACGACGCCGGTTCACGGAGGACGGCGATGCCGGAGAGCATCGATTCACGGAGGATGATACAAGTCCGGCGACGAGGCAGAGCGATCATTCTGTGCAATGCCTGTCAGGTGCGGTATAAGTCTGGCTTATTGCTGTCGGAATACCGCCCGACAGGGATCATTTTTTTTATTTTTATTTTTTAAATTAGCGACAGAGTAGCGACGGATAATGTTCATTGCTAATCTGTCGCAAATTAGCGACGAAATTAACGACAGATAAGTTTTTTCACTAATTAGCGAGCAAAAAATCGCGATGGCCTCTATCCATCGCTAATCCGTCGCTAAACAGTTTAGCG
Organism: Nuphar pumila; assembly: GCF_984573655.1. Classification (NCBI taxonomy): domain Eukaryota; kingdom Viridiplantae; phylum Streptophyta; class Magnoliopsida; order Nymphaeales; family Nymphaeaceae; genus Nuphar; species Nuphar pumila. Next base: position 112,729,005 of record NC_143255.1, on the reverse strand, counting down.
ACGGCATAGCGACAGATTAACGATGGATATAAGTCATCGCTAATCCACAATTTTCTTGTAGTGGGGCTGGGGGCCTATATAAACCCAGCTTCACCTACTCATTTCTCATCCCTCACTGCCCCCTCCTCTCTATCTCGAGTTCTACTCTCCTCCCTCTCGAGTTGAAAAGCTTTCTCTCTCAGTCTCACCCTCATGGGTTAGACCCAAATTCAGATAGAGATCCATATATGGTTTAGCCCATATCCATCCATGGTTTGGATCCATATCCAATTATTTTTATGATCTAGTTTCAGATTTAGATCCAATCTTAAAATCTAGATCCGTTATAGTTTGGATCCCTATCTAGGATTCAAATTTGGTTATAGTTTGGATCTCTATCTAGGATCCATATTCGTTATAGTTTGGATCACTATCTAGGATCCATATTCGTTATAGTTTGTATCACTATCTATGATCTAGATTCAATTGCTGATCAGACCCATATATAATTATAGTTTAGATATTGACCCAATTACTATTAGAATTCAGATCCAAACTCAAGATCCATATATGGTTCAACCTTAGTCAAGAGCTTGTTCAAGGTAGTCCATGTCGAGGTTGTTGGGATCACCCAGTATAAGGCGTGGTCCGATCATTTGCGAGAAGGCAAAAACTCGGTTGTATCTTGGGAGAGTAGTTGCACAATACTCATTGCACTGAGGACTTGATCCTAAGTGGGGCAACTATAGCTTGAAAGACCACATTTACGCGTGCCTTCGAGCTCACTAGTTCAATCTCAGTTTCCTGACCCACTAAGTAAGGTATAATTTTCAGTAATTTTCAAGTGATAGATTTGCAAATGACAAATGTGAAGCTTGAAAACAAAGAGCTGCCCAAGTTATCCCGGTTTGTTGACACTAATTTCAAACGATGGCAACACAAGGTGTACATCTTCGTCACAATTGCAAAAGTGGCATATATACTCACAAAGGACTATCCAGAAGAACGAGAAGACAAAATCATTGCTGAAAACTACATGAGACTAAAGTGAAAACATGATGACTTTGTGTGTTGAAAACACATACTAAATGCACTCTCCAACACCCTATTTGACCTCTACTCAGAAGTTAGCATTGCAAATAAGTTGTGAGAAACCCTTGAAAAAACTATAAAACAGAGGAGCAGAAAATCATAAGTTTTTGCTTAATAAGTATATGAATTTTAAATTCTTCAATGATAAGTCATTGCTACTTCAAGTTCATGAGATGCAGATCTTGGCTAATCAGATTAAGTATGAGGATATGAACCTTGATGAATCATTTCAGGTAGTTGCAATCATTAGGAGATTGCTCTCATATTGGAAAGACTATCAAAATGAATTAATACATAAGAATGAGGAGTTTACCTTAGATCAACTTCTTCGACATCTTAAAATAGAGAAGGAAGCTCGATCTCGAGATAAAAAATATGAAGTAAAAGAAGTTTGTGCTAAGGTAAATATGGTTAAACACCAACCAAGGTTGAAACCCGGTCTTAAAAACAAAAATAAGAAATCCAAATTAAATGCTAAAAAGAGAAAGATTGTTTCTTGCTACACTTGTGAAAAATTGGGTCATTATGCGAGAGAATGCCGACACAAAAAGAAATTTTAGGAAAATTAAGCTAGTAAACTCGATTATGACCTGGTGGTTGTAGTTAATGAGGTATTCATGATTAATTTGGATAAATGGTGGTACATGGACTCTTGATCAATGATCCACTCATGCAATGATATAAATATATTTAAAACATATTAAACTGTGAGAGAAGACCATATGATATATATTTGAGATAAACATGAAGCTAAAGTTCATTGAAAAGGGAGTATGAAACTTTACTTTACCTTCAAAAAATATTTAACCCTAAAAAATGTATATCGCATACCTACCATAAAAAAAATCTTGTATCTGTTTACGACTCATGGTTTCAAAGTTGTAATAAAATCCGACGATATTGTCTTGTCAAAAAACCACCAATTTATAAGCAAAGGCTATGCCACCAATGGGTTGTTTAAACTCAATTTAAATAATAAAGTTGATTCTTCTTCTGTTTATATTTGTAACTCATATGATTTATGACATGCTAGATTATGACATGTAAATTATAAATTTTTGATAATCATGAATAACTTAGGATTTATTCATAAATGCAAAACTGAACATCTTAAAAAATATGATATTTGTATTAAAGTAAATTTTACGAAAAAAGCCACTTCAGCGTATTGAAAGAACTTCAAAATTATTAGATTTAATACATAATTATGTATGTAATTTGAAAAATACTCTAACTTGTGGGGGTAACGATTATTTTATAATCGTTATTGATGATTTTATAAAATATGTTTATGTCTATCTCATGAAAATAAAAGAACAATCATTTGAAAATTTAAAAATTTCAAAGCATAGGTTGAAAACTTTCATAATTACAAAGTAAAGTTTTTTATATCTGATAGAGGTGTTGAATATCTTTCAAATGAGTATATTGAATTTTATAAAATTCATAGAATACATAAACAAAATATTGGTCCACATACTCTTCAACATAATGATGTAGCTGAACATAAAAATAGGACTCTAATTGACATGATTAATTCAATGTTTATTAGTTCTTGTATAGATTATACCCAATGGGGTGATGCATTGCTTAGTTCATGTCATATCTTAAATAGATGTTCACATTATAAGTTAAATACTATACCTTATAAACTTTGAAAAGGGATAAAACTAAATTTAAATTATTTAAAAGTTTTGGGTTATATTGCTTATCTAAAACTTGTTGAACCAAAATTAACCAAACTAGGTAAAAAAACTAGAACATGTGTCTTTATTGGATATTTTCAGAATAGTAAGACATATAGATTTATGGATATCGAAATCAAAGTGATTTTAGAATCTATTCTTGTCGAATTTAGAGAAGATTTAACTTTAAAATCACTTGAAGCTCCAAAAGTTATTGAAAATAATTTAAAGAAAAGAATTTATGGGTATGAAAATCCTGAAATTTAAAAAAGTAAAAGATCAAGAAAGCTAAAAGATTTTGGTCCTGATTTTCATCTCTATATGATAAATAGAGATCCTGTTTCTTTTTCGAAAACTATGACCTCTTCTGATAATGCTTCTTGAAAAAAAGCTATAGAGAATGAATTATATTCTATTATAGAAAAAAAACTTGAGTTTTGATTGATTTTGCCCTTAGTTTTAAAAATTTAAGATGTAAATGAATTGTCAGAATGAAACTTAAAACTGATGACTCTATTAAAAAATTTAAAGCTAGATCTGTAGCTAAAGGTTTCAAACAAAAACCTAGATTTGATTATTTTGACACCTATGCTTATATAAGTAAGATTGCATTTATTAGAACTATAGTTGTCTTTGACATTAATTTATAATTTTCAAATTCATCAAATATATGTAAAAACTATTTTTTTGAATGGTGTGTTAATATATATATATATATATATATATATATGAAGCAATATGAAGGTTATATGACACCGAGTTAAGAAAAGAAAGTTTGCAAACTGTTAAGGTCATTGTTTGGTTTAAAATAATCACCTAAACAATGGTATGAGAAATTTGATGAAGTAATCATTTTATATGGTTTTAGATTTCATGATGTTGATAATTCATATATAGCAAAGTTGAAAATAATTATATTATAATTATTTATCTCTATAAGGATTATATGTTAATTATGAATAATAATATAGAATGCATAAATAATACAAAAAGTTTTCTTTCATCTAAATTTGACATAAAAATTATAGGTTTAACTGATATTATACTAAGTATTAAACCAAATAGACATAAGAATGGTTATGCATTAAGAAAACATAATCATTATAATTATAAGCATGTTGTTACTTTGATTGATCCTAGTGTTAAGCTATCAATTAACATTGAAAGAAGTATATTGCAATCGAAGTATGCTAGTATTATTGATTGTCTCATGTATGCTATGAATAAAACTAAACCAGACATAGCTTTCAACATAAGCAAGTTGAGTCGATATACTAGTAATCTAGGACAAGAGTATTGGGATGCTATATTTTGAGTCCTAAAGTACTTAAGAGAAACTCTAGAATATGAAATATTCTATAAAAGAGAACCTGTTGTATTTGAAAGGTATAGTGACACAAACTGGAATCTCGACTCCAATTAATCACTATCTACAAGTAGATAAATATTTACCCTTAGATATGGAGTAATTGCTTGGGGATCCAAGAAGCAAACTGTGATAACCCATTCTATAACAAAAGCAGAGTTGATAGGACTAGCACAAGCTAGTATGGAAGCTGAGTGGCTAAAGAATCTCCTAATGAAGATACCATTAGGAGGTAATCCAATACTTATGATAGATATGTGTTGCAATGGTCAACAACTATATATAAAGTGAAAAGTAGTATTTATGTTGAAAAATCTAGACATATCAGTTTAAAGTACAATTATGTGAGTAATTTACTCAAGCAAGGAGTAATCTCAATTGAATATATGCAATCTTGTCAAAACTTAGCAGATTCATTGACAAAGAAATTTTCTCGAGATATCGTATTTAAGATTCGAACCCAGACTCAGACCCGTTTCGGCTCGGCTCGATTCGGTTCAGTCTAGTCTGGCTAAGCTTTAACCTTTTTAGCACTTAGGCATTTTTTATTCTAAGTCCATATATGTCCGTTGACAAAACCATAATACTGTGCATTTATCTCTTTTGGATCAATTCAGATTTTCTCCAAATCGACTTGCATGGCCATTAAGACCCAGAAGTTATATGATTGGCCGCCCTTATCACTAGACTCGTTGACTTTTGACTCAATCAAAGTCAACCTTAGACCTTTTAGGACCATTTTCATCCAATTTTTGCACCTTCTTTAGGTTAGCCGTTGTGGGCATTCATGGCTAGCTGTTTTGCCAACCATGACTCATAATGACTAGACATTTTGACTTATGACCCTTTAATGAGGCCTGGGGTTGAGGGCCTATATAAAGCCAACTCTCCCTTCTTATTTCTCATTCCTCACTGCTCCCTCCTCTATCTCTCTTAAGTTGAGAAGCTTTCACTCTCTCTTGGGTTAGATCCAAATTCAGGTAAAGATTTAGATTTTGGTTTAGCCCAGATTCAACCTTGGTTTGGATCTAGATCCATTTGTAGTTAGGATTCAGATTCGATTTCAGATCTAATCCTAGGATTCAGATTCGTTATACTTTGAATTCCTATTCAGGATCAAGATCTAATTATAGTTTGGATCCCTATTTAGGATCAAGATTTGTTATAGTTTGGATCTCTATCCAAGACCTAGATCTGGTTGCTGATCAAAGTCATATATAGTTATAGTTTGGATCTTGACCTAATTATTATTAGAGTCCAGATCCAAACCTAAGATCCATATCAGATTCAACCCTAATCAAGAGGTTGTTTAAGGTGGTCTATGTTGAGGTTGTTGAGCTCACCCAGTGCAGAGCATGGTCCGATCATTCACGAGAAGGTGAAAGCTCGCTTGCATCCTGAGAGCATAGTTGCACAAATACCTATTATATCGAGAACTTAATTATAAGTGGGATAACTATTGATTTAAAGACAACACATTTATGCATGCTTCCAAGACCATTGGTTCAATTACAGTTGCCTCACTTACTAAGTAAGGTATACTTTTTAACATGCACCTCAGATTTAGACTTGATAGAAAAAAAGAATGACCGTCTCATCTCAGCATTTGGTTTCTTTTACAAAGAGATAGAATAACGAGTGCCTACCCATAGCAGAACAAAAGAGGATCTTATCTTCCCTCTTTATTTTTGGGTCAGTTGGTTACCAGCTATTGTGGGTTATAGACGAGGACTGCAAGCTCAACAACTTAGACTAGGGGTGGCAATTGGGTCGGCGGGTTGGGGGGTCAGAATACCTCAACCCGAACACGACCCGTTTATTAAACGGGTTAATCGTGTCGTGTTACTCGTCAGGTCGACACAACCCAATTACATTTAATTAAAGAGTATAGACTGTCTAGGGCAGTTTAATTAATATGACTTTGTTAACCAACAAATTTAAAAAGGTGTACAACTAACAAGCAATATTTAATGATACCGTAGTCCTGAGTCCCGAAGCACCTACTCCTTCTATACCAGTCCCGAAGCACCTACTCCTTCTATACCGTTGGATTATTTTTCTATTCAACGGTTTAAATGAGCCTCAAATTTGTATAGTTTACCATCTTTAATGGTTTTCAAAAAGTAAATGAAAGAGGTGGAGGCATTAATTTCAATTAATTTCCTTTATTAATACATTCTAAAAGCTAAATGAAGGAGGCACGAGTGGTGGTGTGGGCAGATTTCAAAGTTATAAATTAAATGCTATTGACTTATTAATTCTCTCTCTCATAGTTATCAACTTATCTTCGCACACTGTATCATTAAATATTGCATGTTAGTTGTACACCTTTTTTAATTTGTTGGTTAACAAAGTCATATTAATTAAGCTGCCCTAGACAGTCTATACTCTCTAATTGGGTTGACGGGTCGACCACCCCGCCTAACCCATTTATTAAACGGGTCAAATGGGTTGGCATATCCCTAACACGAACCCGACCCATTTAATAAACGGGTTAGGCGGGTTGACCCGTTTACGACATGAACCCGTTTAAGCCAAACCCTAACCCAGCTAAGAAGCGGGGGGTCAGATTTTGCCACCCCTAGCTTAGACCATCACCCATCTGGAGATAGCATGAGATGGGCTGTGGTCGCTGCATAAAATGTGCCCATTGTAATATATATGGTGTGGATACGAATATCTATCACATATTTTTTGAGGAATAAGATAGCGGGTGGTATGAGAAAAGTAGCTAAGGAGGTATTGGGTGAGTCTAAAGGCGGTGCACCACTAGGTAAGGATACATCATGGTGGAACGAGGATGTCAAATTAGCTATTAAGGTTAAAAGAGAGTGTTATAGAAATCTAAGTAAGAGTCGTGATAATGAGAATTTGGAGAAGTATATGATAGCAAAGAAGGAAGCTAAAAAAGTTGTTCGAAACGCGAGGGCTAAGGTATATAAGGAGGTTTATGACAAGTTGGATACCAAAGAAGGCGAGAAGGATATTTATAGGCTTGCAAAGATGAGAGATAGGAAATCGAAGGATTTGGGTATGGTTAGATGTATCAAAGATGAAACGCAAAGGGTTTTAGTCAAAGATGAGGAGATTAAGGAGAGATGGAAAGATTATTTTGATAAGCTATTTAATGATAGTCATGCTCAAGATCTTGGAGACTTCTCCATTCCTTTTCATGAGATAAATCGTGACTTCATGCGCAAGATTCAAAAGAAAGAAATTGCAGAGGCTTTGAAGAAAATGAAATCAAGAAGGGCAGTTGGCCCAGATGGTATACCTATCGAGGCTTGGAAATGCTTGGGAGAGAAAGGTTTAGAATGGTTGACAAATCTTTTTAACTTGATTTGGCGAACAAATAAGATGCCTAATGAGTGGAGGAAGAGTACTTTGGTGCCTTTATATAAGAATAAGGGTGATATACAAGATTGCACAAACTATCGTGGTATAAAACTCATGAGTCATACTATGAAACTTTGGGAGAGGGTGATTGAGTCTAGGTTGAGGAAGGTTGTCATGATATCGGAGAATCAATTTGGTTTTATGCCTGGAAGATCAACTATGGAAGCTATACATCTTCTTAGACAACTTATTGAAAGATATAGAGAGAGGAACAAAGATTTGCATATGGTTTTTATTGATTTAGAGAAGGCATACGATAGAGTACCTAGGGACGTTCTCTGGTGGACAATGATGAAGAAAGGTGTTTCTCTCAAGTACATTAGTATAATTAAAGATATGTATGAAGGAGTAGTAACCAATGTCCGCACTTGTGGAGGGGTGACAACCAATTTTCCGATAACGGTTGGGTTACATCAAGGATCTGCTTTAAGCCCTTTCCTATTTGCGATAGTGATGGATGAGCTTACGAGATCAATTCAAGAAAATGTACCGTGGTGTATGTTGTTTGCTGATGATATTGTTTTGATTGATGAGTCTAGAGCTGGGGTTAATGCTAAGTTAGAATTATGGAGACAGACATTGGAAGCTAGAGGTTTTAAGTTGAGTAAGAGTAAGACTGAATATATGGAATGTCGGTTTAGTAAGCAACGAAGTAGTGATGGGAGTGTAGTGAAGCTTGGTGAGCAAGATATACCGGTGAATGATTATTTCAAATATTTGGGATCCATCATTCAAAAGTATGGAGAAATTGATGGAGATGTAAATCATAGGATAAAGGTTGGGTGGATGAAATGGAAAAGTGCTACTGGAGTGCTGTGCGATCGTAGAATGCCATTGCGGTTGAAGGGAAAGTTTTATAGGACGACTATTAGACCCGCTTTACTATATGGTACGGAATGTTGGGCTGCCAAGAGACATCATATTCAAAAAATGAGTGTAGCTGAGATGCGGATGCTTAGATGGATGTGTGGAAATACAATAAAAGATAAGATTCGGAACGAAGAGATACGTAAGAAGGTAGGTGTTGCACCCATTGAAAATAAGATGCGAGAGAATCGTTTACGGTGGTTTGGACATATTCGGCGAAGGCCTAATGATGCTCCAGTTAGAAGGTTGGAGAAATGGGAAAATATATTAGTTAAAAGAGGTCGGGGTAGGCCTAGGAAGACTTGGATGGAGTTGATAGGAAAGGATATGAATGCTTTGAACCTCACCGAGGACATGGCGTTGGATAGAAATGATTGGAGGAAAAGGATTCATGTGGAAGACCCAAAATGAATTTCTTTTTTGGTTCATATCGCTGACCCCAATTGTTTTGGGATGAAGGCGTAGTTGTTGTTGTTGTTGTTGTACGGATATCTATTTTCGCAGTCCTCGGCTACGCACGGTTCAGTGTATTTGAGTGAATGGATGGATTTTTTAACTAAAGAACATACTTTGAACAGTGAAATCAGACTGTAAGATATTTGTTATGTCGCATAAGCTGGGTGAGGCAACATTTTGGGGTTGTGTTCCAAATGACACTTTTGGACACGTGGACACTGATACGTACTGTTAATATTTTCAACGATTCTAAGTATAATCTCAATAAAAAGAGCTCATTTTGTAATATTAAAGTATCAAAAAATTACTTTTTTATTGATTAACAAAGCCCCAAATTCTGTGTCCTCGTGTCTTAGAAAAAACAAACAAACTTGGCGTCGAATCCGCATCACGCGTCCGCAAACATAACTGTAAAAAAGGGGTTCTTTACCTTCTTGTTGGATAACATTTGTACTAACTAGTACATGACTACATGTTTTGCAGTCTGGTCTCCCGCCTTCCCACTTTTCTATTATTATTATTTATTTTAATTTTTCTTCTGATAAATAAAGAAAGCCGCTCCGCTTCACTCGCAAATTCATTGGTGCAAACACCAAGTCCCTCCTCCGGAAAGTGCACCCAGAGAGAGAGAGAGAGAGAGAGAGAGAGAGAGAGAGCGCCTTTTGAAAGGTGACATGAACGTTTGAGGCCGGCAAAAGAAACGGCTTTGCTCCAGTCGAATCGAGCGAACGAGCGAAATCGCAGCAACAAAGAGGACGAGATGAGCGTCCGTGCGGCCTTCTCCATAGGAGTGGTGGGGTCCATGAACCAGGGTAGGTGCCGTCGGGACGCCACCGTCCCACCACCCTCCGTCGGAGCGCACTACCAAGCGGCCGAGAGCAGCCGCCGGTGGTTCCTCGTCCGGCGCCGGCGGTTCCTTCCGTCCCTGAGTGCGGGGAATTCGAATTCCCGCGCCGACGACCCCGTCCCTCCCTCGGAGATGTCGGTGGAGAACGCCCTCGAGCTGCTCGGGGTCGCCGAGGGCGCCTCCTTCGACGACATCCTCAGAGCCAAGAACTCGATTGTTGCTTCCTGTAAGGATGACCAGAAACTCATATCTCGGGTACCTATTTCGTATCTCCTCGTGATTTTTTCTTCGTTTTCTCTCGCTTTTGCATTGGTTTTGAGTGATACCCATTTGGTTTATTTTGTTAGAATGGTGTTGATGACCGTCGCAAAGAAAGGAAAGGATGGTGGGTTTGAAGTTCTGAGTAAAATTTTGATTAGTTGTTTTGGTGGGTTGATGCTCTGTGCAGAATTTTTTTCGCATAGCTTGGAATTGCGTATTTTTTGTTGGGCATTGATGAATTCACTTTGGTTTTAGTAAGGGAGGCTGTTGCCGAATCTTTGTGTTTTGCTGAGCAATTAGCAAGGTCTTGTTTATGTTTTATCGGATTCTACATTTGATTGATATTTTCTTCTTCTTTTCATTTGGTATCTGTCATTTGGCAGTTGACAGAATCTGGTTTTCTTGATGGTCTTCTCTAGATGTTGCATTATTTTTTTCTTTTTCGGATGTATGATAAACGGAAATGTGTCTATTGGGTATGGAAAATGGTGTTGCTGGTCTATGTTACGCAAGCATATTCTGGTGGGATGCTGCAATTTTTAGTTTATGGAGTTTTCAAGGCTTTAGGTTTCCTGTTTCCACTGCATTCCTATATTTGTATCAGCCTATTTTTGTGCTTCTTCAACATTTTGATGTTCTGTTGGTAGGCTTCTTTTGTTTAACATGTTTGTACAGGAAGAACTTTCTCTCACTTTATTTACTTGTACCTTTTATAATCACTGTACAAGTCTGGTGGTAATTTCAGCTACATGTGTGACTTTCTACATGAAAGAAGATATCTGGTGTATTGGATTCTTTGGTCCCCACTAGTGTGTCAAATATGAAGGCGTTGCTAGTTGGACTACCTGAGTTCAATTTTAAGCTCAAGGGAAGTTTCCATTGCTCATCAATATTACGATGAGTTTGATTACTGTTTAAATGCCTACATCATCTGTATTTATCTGCCCTATGGGACCTTGAATTCTTGAAAATACTTTAGGTGATCCCAATCTTTTGTCACCGTAGACAGTAGATACATGTACGGTAAACTATTGAATTCCTCTTTTTTTTTTTCCTTGGGACAGAAGCAAGAATAAATGAAATATCCGGGCATTCCAGCTTTCTGACTTGCTATGTGCAGTAATTTTCATCAAGTTAAATAGAAGTATAACATTGCTATAATGCCAAGTGCATTACCTATCTTAACTTACCTCTCATTTGTAAATTAATTGGATCGTCTTTAGCATGCCCAGTGAGCTCCCATGTGATGGCCAGGTCTCATGGATCTCACTTTTTGCTTCCATTCACCTGCATATTTCAACTTTATGTAAGTACAACAGGATTTTTGAGACATTCTGTGAATAAGATCATTTTACTTTGTTTGCAGGGACTTTGCTTTATTAGTTACTGTCGTTATTTCTTTATTGTCATTCTTGACTGCACTATCATGAAAAAAATAACTTTCACCAAGATTACATCGTTCAATTTTTTTTAATCTTTTGATGACGAGGAACCCTCGCCGAAGCGAGGAAAACCCCAGGCGAGGCCCCACAACCACCTTGTCTTACGTGGCCCACCTCTAAAAGCTATGAACACACCCGTGCGCCAGCGGGGGTTTGATCCGGGCCCCGGCACCTTCATTTCAGCACCCTCACAACCACCCTTCTGGCCATGCGTGTGACCCCTGCGGTGGTAGGATTACATCATTCAAGTTAATGAGCACATTGAGCTTATTCGTCACCATATTGTTGTTTACTATTATTACTGTTGGGGTTATTGTGGTGATGGGGCTTTCTTAAGTTTGACTCGGTAAATGAACTATTCAAACATCAAAGCCACCACCATCATTATATGTTCATTCTCTATATGTTACAATGAATTGTACATCTGAAACTCTTACTTAGAGGATATTCAGTTTTTTTAGAATCTGCAGAGTAAATCTCATGATGTACTTCAAGCTGATATCTTGCATCAAAACGTTATGTTAGAATTTTTGTTTTCTAGAATGAGTTATCCTTTCTGTGTATATCTAGCTGTTAAGGTACTCTGATGAAAGTACTAATCTTTTGAGTAAGTCTGATGTACTTCCCTTTTTCTTCTTCAAATTATTGTTTTTTTCTGCAACATGTTCTCCTAATCTTTGCCCTCCTTTTTTTTCCTTGTGCGTGCATGTGTGCATGTTCTATTCTTCACCCTCACCTTCTTTATTTCCATATATATATATATATATATATATATATATATATATATCTGTGTGTGGTGGTACGCATCATCTAGATTGGGGCTGAATGCATATTTTGTGCCTCACGGTTGGCTGGAAGACACAGCAGTTTAGTGTGTCTGCGCACGGATCAAAAGCATTTGGTGTAGGATGGGCATGCAGTGGGTGAGGGAGCACAACAAGGGAGGCTGCTAGGCGGCCTGGTGCGAGCTCGCAGTGATGCATTGGATGAGGGTGAGAGAGAGTTGAAAGAGAAAAAAGCAGAGAAGCTCTTTCAAGGTGGAGTAACCTCTAAATCTAAGAGGCTAATACCCATTCATAACACCCAGCCATACAAATGGTCTGACACCCCTCTCATCGCTCGACATACAATCAACTCTATTGGTCAACCAAGAATTTGTATCTGTATCAGTGGGTATACCGCTGAAAACAAAAAAAGGAAAATATGTATATATATATATATACATAATTTAACATGCCCCTTAAACTTTACGGTGAGAAGACCAAAAGTTTGCTAAGAAGAAACATAAATCGTGGAGTTGGGAGCGCTTTGGTGAAGAAGTCAGCCAACTGATATTCTGAAGTAACGTATGGTAATGTGATAGTTCCTCTGAGATATTCGTCTCGAATATAATGACAATCCATTTCGATATGCTTTGTCCGCTCGTGAAAAGTATGATTGCTTGCAATGTAGATCACACTTTTGTTATCACAACAGAGTTTGGTGGGAGAGAAAATGAGGACGCCCATGTCACGAAAGAGACTTCTAAGCCATACGATTTCCATAGTTGTCATTGTCATGGCCCGATATTCAGCTTCATTGGATGATAGTGAGACCTTTTGCTGCTTCTTACATCTCCACGAAATGAGAGATTCACTTAAAAAAATACTAAGACCAGTAGTTGAGATGCGATCATTGGGATTTCCTCCCCAGTCAGCATCAGTAAAAGCAGTTAATTCAAGAGTTAAGGAAGAGAATAAGAAGAGCCCTTTGGAGATGGTATTTTTGATGTATCGCACAATTCGCATCACGGCCACCATATGAACTGAAGTAGGTGCATGCTGAAACTGGCTTGCAGCATGAACCGCATGAGATATATTTGGACGGGTGATGGATAAATAGGTGAGAGATCCAATTAATTGACTATAGGGGGTTGGATCCTCAAGTAGAACACCATCCTCAAGTCTCAGTTTTGCATTGATAACTTCAGGAGTCTCAACTTTCTTTTCATCAGATACTCCTGACTTGGTACAAATGTCTGCTGCTAATTTCATTTGAGATAGTGTATCATCGGGAGGAGTAAGCCACTTCAATTCCTAAAAAATATCTCAAGAATCCAAGGTCAGACATATCAAAAGTTGCCTTTAACATAGACTTCACATCATTTACCCCCTTTTTGTCACTCCCAGTGATCATCATATCATCAACATACAACATTAGAATAACAATGAAATCACCTGTTTTCTTAACAAAAAGCGTAGTGTCAGTATAACAAGAAGTAAATCCCAAATTGATTAATACATTACTAAACTTGTCATACCAAGCTTTAGGAGCTTGCTTAAGTCCATATAAGGCCTTTTTTAATTTTAAAATTTTACCATTTAAATTCATACCCGGAGGTGGTTCCATATAAACTTTTTCACTCAAACTTCCATTTAAAAAGGCATTTTTAATATCAAGTTGAAAAATTGATCATTTTTAATAGAGGCTATTGCAATAAGAGCTCGAACACTGGTCATTCGAGTAACTGGGGCAAAAGTTTCATCATAATCCACCCCATATTCTTGAGCATACCCTTTGGCTACTAGCCTAGCCTTATATCTTTCTAAAGAGCCATCACTCTTAGTTTTTACTTTAAAAACCCATCTACATCCAATGGGTTTCTTGCCATTGGGTGGATTAATGATTTCCCAAGTTTGTGCCATTTTAAGTGCATTAAGTTTCAGTTCCATTGCTTAATTCCAATGAACATATTGTTTAGCATCATTATAATGAGATGATTCATGAAATGAGTGAAGGGCTAGCAGACATGCTCGAAAATTTGGAGAAAAATATCATAAGATACAAATCTATTTGGTATTTTAGAAATACGATTTGATCTTCTTCGAGAGGATTCTTCAATTGACTCATTTTGAGAGAATTTTTCAAGGGCACAAGGAGGATTACTTTCATTCCTTCTAGAGTAGACTTGTGTTTGCCTTGGTATATTTTCTTCTAAATTTTGGTCATTATTTGGAGGTTCAAAATATCCTCTACGAGAGTTTCACTAGATTCAACATGATCATCTATGACCTTTTCTTGAGGTAACAAGTCAAATAAAAAGGAGTAATCAATATTTTCATTTGGTTTATGCGAAAAACCATTTTCTTCTTCTAAAAATATGACATCTTTTGAGATATGAAGTTTGTTCTTGAATATGTCAAAACATCGATAGCCTTTTTGTTTTTCGCCATATCCTAAGAAAATACATTCAATTGCCCTTGAAGAAAGTTTATCATTTTTGTGAGTTAGAACAAAGCATTTACATCCGAAATTTCTTAGTCTTTTATAATTGAGAGACATATTCTAAAGTTTTTCAAATGGAGAAAGATTTTTCAAAGAAGATGAAGGGATTCTATTGATAAGATATGTTGAGGTTAGAACCTCTTCGGCCCAAAAGGATTTTGGAATGTTTTTTGAAATTAATAAAGTTCTTGTGGTTTCTATTATGTGTTTATGCTTTCTTTCCGCAAGACCATTTTGTTGCGGAGTGTTTGGACAAGAACGTTGATGACAAATACCATTTTCTTTTAAATAGATTTGAAATTCATTGGACATATATTTGCCTCCCAAATCGTAAGAATGGATAGATTTCCTAAAAATTGATTTTTAACCATTGCATGAAATTCTTTAAAGAAGGAGAAAACTTCGGATTTGCGACTTAAGAAGTAAATCCATGTAAATCGAGTGAAGTCATCAATAAAGACCACATAGTATGAAAAACCTCCTTTGGATAAAATAGGGGAAGATCCCCATACATCGGAATGAACAAGTTCAAAAGGCCGAGTGGTGACATAATTTCTTTGAGGAAATGGAATAGCTTTAGATTTTCCAAAAATGCAATCTTTACAAGTCATGTATTTGTCTTTACAAATATTGTTCAAAAAAGGAAAAAGAGATATCTTTACAAAATTTGGATGACCAAGTCTCTCATGCCAAATTCCAATACTTTTGTCTTTTACAAGATTGCAAGAAGATTTAGATGGAAGAGTCAAAAAGTCCATAAAATAAAGATCACCCCTTCTATGGCCTTGCCCAATCAGCTTCCCTGACTGGAGATCCTGCACGGTGCAATCTTTAGGTGAGAAAGAGACTTGGCATCCATGATCGGTGATTTGGGAAACGGAAAAAAGATTTAGATTAATTTTTTGAGCGACTCTTACTTTAGGAACGAAAAAGTTTTGAGAAGTTTTAAAATCAAGTGTTCCAATACTTTCATTTTTTAAAGATCTCCATCGGCCGTTGAAACATAAGAAGATATGAGTTCGGAAGAAACATTAGAAAGAGAGTTTTTATGAGATGCCATATGAAAAGAAGCACTGGAGTCTAGTATCCACATACCTGGAGGTGATGAAGAATAGGCGATGACGGCTCCTGATGTTGAAGATGAAGAAGTCTTGAGAAGATGTTGGAGAACTTCAGAGATATGGTTAAGAGTTTCTTTGATATCTCCTTCTTTGACACTTTCTTCTTCCTTTGGAGAATTTTCTCCAACCGCGGCCACTTTTCCCTTAAGCTTTGGGCAAATCGGCTTGATATGTCCCGATTCATTACAAGAGTCACAAATCACTCCCTTTCTATATCCATTATTTTTGTTAAAGTGGGGAGGTCTATATGATTTTACATTTGTTCCGGGCCTAGTAACGGCCAAAACTTCATCACTCTTAATACTTATGCCAAGACGAGTTTCTTCTTGGCATACTTCGGCAAGAGCGTCTTCAATGGGTAAGGCTTTACTTCTATGCAGAAGGGATGCCCTAACTTGTTCAAATTCCGGTCGAAGACTATGGAGGAGTTAGAAAAAATGCTCATTTTCAATTTGTTCTCTTCTCAACTCAATATCTTCCGGAGCCACCCATTTGGGCTCAAGAAGAACAAGCTCATCCCAAAGAGGGGTTAAAGAACTAAAGTAATCACGGACACTCATATCCGCTTGTCTAGTAGAACAAATTTTTTCTTGACAAAAAAATTGTCTAGCTAGATCCTTTTAGGTATACATACCCTTAAGAAAGAACCATGCCTCATTGGCTCTTCTAAATTTAGCAATGTTGACACAATTTTTGAGGTCCACATTGTTCATAAACTATGCCAAAATTTTGGCATGGTTACTTTCCCAATCCTCAACTTTGGATTAATGGTCATTGATAGCTTTGATGCGCTCATCGCCATGTAAAGCGTTTTCAATCCCACTTTCAATTTTAGTGAGAACAAGAGAGGGTTCGGGAGTAGTTCCCATAACAAAACCCCAAAGTTTCTTACCCCATAGATGATTTTCCATAGCAGAGGCCCACATAAGGTAATTGGATCCGTTGAGCTTAAAAGAGAGCTCTACTTTAGATTCGCGCTCCATAGGTACCGAATAGTCTTCCTTTCTTCAAAAGCTTGAGAGGCACATGTCCCAAGACACCAAAAAGAAGAGAAGCCCGATCACCAACCCGACTCTGATACCATGTAATGAAAAGAGCGGAAGCACCAATAAAACAAACCACTCTTGAAGAGTGATCTCAAGAGCCAAGAACACAAACACTAAAAAGTGTATACAAAAACCCACTAAAGGGAAAAATGACTAAAAGTCATAAGTTGGATATTATTGAAGAAAGAAGAAGGTAAAAAACCCTTGCAAATACAAGATAAAGCCTCTTCTATTTATAGAGGAGGAAACCAAAGAGGAGGGACCACAAGGGGGCTCCCATCTAGTCGTTGGGAGCCCCAACGACAAGATGAGTGGGGCCCCTTGTAGTCTTACAATATGCAAAACAAAAAAGAAAAAAAGAAAAAGAAAAAGTAAAAAAGGAGAGAAAAGGAAAAGGGGAAGGATTACTTGGGGATTTACCAAAATACCCCTATCGGGTATTTGGAGAATAAGAAAACAAAAAAAAAGGAAAATATGTATATATATACATATATGTATATATATACATATATGTATATATATACTTATGTATATGTATATGTATGTGTATGTATATACATATATATATATAAGTATATGTATATATATATATTTATATATACATAATTTAACACATGTGTGCATGTGTTTGCAGTTACATGTGTATAAAAAGTATATATATATTTTTGTATGTATGTATATATGCTCACACATATGTGAGTGTGTGTATGTAGTTATGCTATGTCACATAGACAGGCACTGCACAGAGCAGAGACACTTGGTACAAGTACAACACATAAATTTTTGTGAACTAGGATGTGGGCACATGGTTATATATATATATATATATATATATATATTGTGTGTGTGTGTGTGTGAGAGAGAGAGAGAGAGAGAGAGAGAGAGAGAGAGAGAGAGAGAGAGAGAGAGAGAGAGCAATCTTAATGATACTTTGAAAATATCTTGCTTTTATCAACAATTTAATGTGAGCTGATACTATCAGCTAAGTATCATGATATTTTCAAAATATTGACATGATATATATCGTGATAGTATCGCGATATATGCAAATAGAAACCACAACTAGATTTTTTTTGATTAAAAAAATCCAATATTTGAAGAAACAAAAAATTGAAAAAATATTAAATATTTTTCTAAACGGGGGATCCAGCCCTCAAAAAGTCAGTTGATTTGGTTCGAGAACCAAATCAAACCAATAAAATTTATGAGATTTGGGATTTTTGAGAACTTGTTTTCAAAACATGTAAAAAATAAAGGGTAAAAACACACACCATTGTACTGGTAATCAAAACATCATCATTGCTGAGAACACATGGATGGGAAAAATCTATAAATCAAGCACTGCCGGGTTTGTTTTGAGTCACGAACAATTTGGGTATTTTCTTTTTTAAACTTAACATGTTGGGTTTCTTAAAATTTTTAAAGGTTAAACTTGAAACAAAGGGAAATGTAGCCTTTCTTCATGAGTATTTTTCAATGAGAAAGAACTCTAATTCTCAACCCTTATGAAGTTTGCTACAGTGAGAGGGAACACACTTGTGGCAGGAAGGGTACTATTGTGACTCATTTATCTTGTCTACTTTAAGGTCTTTCTATTGTTTTTTTTCTTTTTCTTTTTATATTTTTGTTTACTTTTTAGAATTTTTATTTATTTTTAATAATTTCAAGATTTTCTTCTCGAGGGAGACCACTTTGAAAAATAACTCCTGAGAAAAGCCTTGTTGAGAGATTACCAAAAGGGTGACAATGGCTATATATATGTATATATATCAGTGTTGTGAAAAGCGTTGAGGCGTAGCGAGGCACTCCACCAAAATTTGAGGCGAGGCGTAAAGCATAAGCCTCAATTTTTTTTTAAATTTAAAAAAAATATAAAAAATATCTAAAATTATAAATAAATAAAAAATGCTTTATTGATGAAGCAATAACCAACAAGAAATAAAAAATCTCAAATAAATACTGAAAAAATATGAAATTAACATATAATCCAATGAATTCATATTCAATAAGATTTAACATATATAACTTGGAAACTAAGAGTATACAACTTCTTTTCTCCTTCTAATCTCTACTAAAAAATAATAAAATTTTCCAAGCCATACAAGATTTATACAATCTCGATATTGTACTTGCCAAACAATTCAAAGAGCATGGTGCTTGAACTTTTAAATGAACAAAAAAGTTATTTCAGCGTCATGCTTATGAGTCCAAGAAATATTAAAGAGTATACAACTTTTTTTGTCTTGAATAACTCTGTTTCAAGTGAACTTGAAATCCTGTAATATGTGAGCAGTGAATGCAAAATTAAAGATTGCTAATAGGGTGCTTCGACCCACCAACTTTATTACTAATGCTGTTGAATTCACCTTCTGGGAAAAAAGTGCTCGAGCTGTTGAAACCATAAAAAGAAAACATCATACTACCCCTGCCACTAAGGTTATCTTGAAAGAAAATATTGTCGTGGTATTAAAAAAAGTGCCAGATAATTTGTGATGCAAGGCTCCAAAATCTTTTGGGAAGGCTCGTGTTGTGCATTTTGAAATGTTAAAACTTTTCGAGTCTCACGTTCTTATAAAGGAGACCTCTTCTCAAGTGCCAGTGAATGAAATCGAAGGAAGAAATGTAGATGATGAGACTGCGCAAGTGGAGATTGAGGGAAGTGCAATGGCTAAGACAGGGTCAGATAAGAAACATAGAACTAAGAAAAAGACCAAGGAGAGTATACCACAGGCTAATCTAAGTGATTATGCAGCAGTGAATGTGCACAACATAAACTTAATTTACTTGAGGCAGAACTCGGTGGAGGATTTGCTAGATGATCTGGAGAAATTCCAGGACAAAATTGTTGGTTCATTTGTGAGAATCAGGATTTTTGGTTCGGGTAATAAGCAAGACATGTACAGGCTTGTACAAGTTGTAGGTAATCTTTATTTCATTGTCAATGGATGTTTTGAACTTTGTCATTTGTTGATTATCCATTTTACAATTGTTTTATGTACCTAACGAGAACATGGCATAATTGCTGATGCTGTTGCTACAAGTACTAATAGGGCACCCAAATTTTAACGCTAAAGGAGATTAGAACTCAACCGAACTGCAGACTGAAATTTCGCACAAAAAAATAACAGAAAAGAAAAATATATACAAATATATAAAACATGTACCTCTCTTCTTCTTCTTCTTCTGAAACCCAATCTCGGGTTAGGTTGACAGACGAGACAAAGAGAGGTGGGAGACACCGAGACAAGAAGTGGGAGACGAGTGAGGGACTGTGAGAGAGAGAGATGAGTGAGAGGCGAGTGAGGGACTACGAGAGACGAGTGAGGGACTGCATGCGAGAGAGAGATGAGCGAGAGACAAGAGAGAAACTGCAACAGACGAGAGAGAGACTGCGAGACAAAATGAGAAATTAGGGCCCGACCCTAATTAGAGTAGGGGCCTTGATTTAATAACATCTAACTTTTGGTCAAATGGGGGATTTGACCCCCATTTGACCAACAAAAAGAGGTGCATACGCCTCACATTGAGGCGCATTTCGCCCCGAGGCGTATGCCTCAAGGCGTGTGAGGCGTACGCCTCGAGGCTTTTACGCTTTATACTAGCGCCTCAAGGCACAAAGGCCCTCGCCTTGAGGCGAGGCACACTTTTTGTGCCTTGAGGCACGTTTTTAATAACACTGATATATATATATATATATATATATATATATAGATAGATAGATAGATAGATAGATAGATAGATAGATAGATAGAGAGAGAGAGAGAGAGAGAGAGAGAGAGAGAGAGAGAGAGAGAGAGAGAGAGAGAGAGAGAGAGAGAGAGAGAGTCTAAGGCAATAAAACATGAATATCATCTTAAGTGCCGATTCTTAAACAATATTTCTAAATCATTATAACAGTAAATGTGAGTTGAAAATTAAAATGCAATGTAATCAATTACAAATTAGAGGAAAATATACACAAGTAAACATTAAACTAAAAGATTATAAAAAGAAATAGATAAAGTTAAAGACATACTGATACTGTAGAGCATGTCCAATGCATGTTTGTGTCCTGTGTCCACAAGGTGTTGTGGTGTGCCCTCAGTTATGTCTAATGTCATGCCATATTTGTTAAAATATTAATTTGTAATTGTAGCCTCATGTTATTCAGCTACTCTTGTAGCCAAGATAAGGTTGTCTTAAATGCCTAGGCTGTTGTGGAGGAAGTGTCTAGTAGGATGATTTTTTTGGAATCCTCCCATTCTATTTTTAGCATTATTTTTTTGGCTCTAGACTTATCTTCTTCCTATTGTTAGGATGACTCTTAGGGTAGCGTGAGAGGCTCTTGGAAGCTTGTGCCTCCTCTCCTTTATTTCTCTCTTTTTTTAGCCATTAGAAAACCTATATATACCCCTCTTGTATTCTCTCTTTTCATCAAGCAATGAAATGAAATTTTTCTTGAGTGACTAAGTGAGAGTGTGTGTGTGTTCAATAGGTGTGTGTGAGTGATTTGTGTTGAGTGTTTGTTTCCCTAGCCTCACACCTCCTTCTTTTGTGTTTCTTGTTGGTCATACCACTTTCCATTGCGTTATTGGGGTTCTCAAAATCCCAACAAGTCTTATCAGAGCCTTGTCAAAGGAAATCACACTCGCACCAAAACTATGGCAATAAGCTCAAGCAACTACGTCACCAATCTCTCCAAGTGCCCATATTTAATGGTTAAGGCTATGATTTTTGGAGTCTTAAAATGAAGACTCTATTCGCCTCACAAGAACTTTGGGAGCTCATCCAAGTTGGTTTCGAAGAACCAACTGATGATGCAACTCTTGGATATGTACTCCAGCAAAACAAAAAGAGTTTAAGGAGAACAAGAACTCGAATGCACTTTTATGCATCCAACTTGGGGTAAACAATTCGATCTTTCACCGGATCATGAATGCGTAGATCAAAAGAAGCCTGGAATATTCTAAAAGTTGAATTCCAAGGCTCTAAAAAAATAATCTTCATCAAGCTTCAAGCATTATAGAGAGATTTTGATACATTGTCAATGAAAGACAGTGAATCCATTAAAAAATTCTTTTCAAGAGTTGTTGGAATCATAAATCAGATTAGAAGCTATGGCGACAAAATTGAGAAAGAAATCGTTGAAAAAATTCTAAGAAGCTTGCCGATGAAATGACTATGTTGTAGCTACCATAGAAGAATCAAAAGACCTAGAAACCTTGTCATTACAAGAGTTGATGGGTTCTCTCGAGGCACATGAGAAACAAATCTTTAGATCCGAATATCAAAATATTCAGCATGCACTCTAATAAAAGCTCAATATGGATGAAGAAAAAAAAAAGCTTCAATAAAAATTCTCATTTTGTAAGAGGGAGAAAAAACCCAAGATTTGGAGGTCGCGGGCGAGGAAAAGGCTATTCTAATCAGCCTAGAAACCATAAGCAATCCGAAAAGAATTGCTATGTGTATAAGAAGCCTGAATATGAATCAAGGGATTGTCGATTCAAGTGCATACGATGCTGAGTGCCAAATCACTCCTAGAAAGACTGTTGATTTCAAGAAAAGAATGAAGCCAACTTTACAAAAATAAAGATGACAAAGGCCAAATGTTCTTCTCTTGCATGAATGTTGAGCAAGAGTCACATGATTTATGGTATGTGGATAGCAGGTGCAACAACCACATGATCAGAAATCGAAAGTGCTTCATCACCTCCAAATTAAGAATGGGAGATGGCAAATCTCAAATTGTTGAAGGAAAGGGAGTCATAGTTGTCAAAACTAAATCAGGTCAGACTAAACTTATCCATAATGTTTCTTATGTCTCTGGTTTAGCTCAAAATTTATTAAGTATTAGTCAACTTATACAAAAAAGGCTACTCAATAAATTTTAATCATGATACCAAAAGTGAAAATGGCCATAAACAAATTTTTTTCTTTGACTATGACCCCATGTGAAGGACAAGCCTTGAAAGCTGAAAATTTAGATGAATCAAATCTTTGTCCCTTAAGATTTTGTCATTTAAATTATCAAAGCCTGAAATTGTTAAAGTAGAAAAATATGGTGGTTGGCCTCCCCTATATCAATGAAGAAAACAAAATATATGAA
This sequence comes from Nuphar pumila, assembly GCF_984573655.1. Lineage (NCBI taxonomy): Eukaryota > Viridiplantae > Streptophyta > Magnoliopsida > Nymphaeales > Nymphaeaceae > Nuphar > Nuphar pumila. The sequence goes on along the minus strand of NC_143255.1, from coordinate 112,706,095 downwards.
GGATGCATCTATGGCAAATTCCATAGACTGCCATTCCCAGACTCATCTTGGAAGGCAAAGCGTCCACTCGAATTGATCCATGCGGATATCTGTGGGCCAATGCAAACTGAGTGTTATAGTGGAAAGAGATATTTTTTTGCTCTTCGTGGATGATTATAGTAGGGTGATGTGGGTCTATTTCCTCCAACAAAAGTCGGAAGCATTTTCCGTCCTCAAAGAATTCAAAGCTTATGTGGAAAAAGAAAGCGGTTGCAATCTGAAGAGATTGAGGATGGATCATGAAGAAGAGTTCACATCCAATGAGTTTTGGGACTTTTGCAAAAAAGCATGGCATCAAGAGGCAACTAACTGTGGCAAAAACACCGGAGCAAAATGGTGTGGTTGACCGCTAAAACAAAGCTATTGTGTATATAACAAGAAGCATGCTAAAAGGAAAAATTCCCCCCAATAGTTTTTGGGCCGAAGCTGTGAACACTGTAGTGCATATTCTGAATAGAGCTCCCACAAAATCCATTCACAAAAAACTCCATATAAGGCTTGGTATAAGCACAAACCAAAGGTAAGCTATTTTAAAGTCTTTGGTTGTGTTGCTTATAATAATTTTTTTCTCAAAATAGAGAAAAATTTGACGAAAAGGAGAAAAGTTCATATTTATTGGCTATATTGATACTTCCAAAGCCTATCGTCTCTTTAATCCAATTTCGAAGAAATTAATAATCTCGAGAGACGTGATATTTGATGAAGAAAATGATGGAGTTGGGAAATAAGCTCAGTGCAGTCACCAGAACATGAAAAAGATCCTGCTGCAACAAAAGAAGATGTTGATTCAACAGCTTTAGAATCTGAGTCATATTCACAAAAGGTCAAATCTCTTGCAGACATCTATGATTCATGTGATTTTGCATTATTTTCTTGTGAGCCACAAAATTATGAAGCTGTCCAAGTTGAAATTTTAAAAACTGCCATGAATAACGAAATCTCTGTAATAGAGAAGAATCATACGTGGGAGTTGGTGGATAGGCCAAAAGAAAAGATGTCGTTGGCCTAAAGTTGGATTTTCAAAACAAAATATAATGAAGATGTCTCAATTCAAAAGCACAAAGCTCGACTTGTAGAAAAGGGCTACTCTAAAAAATTTGGAGTAGACTTCAATGAAACCTTCGCTCGAGTTGTGATAACCATTGTGGCTGAATTAAAAATTTCAATGTACCAACTAGATGTGAAATATTCTTTCCTGAATGGACAACTCAAAGAAGAGGTTTATGTTGAGCAACCTCTTGGATTTGAGAAGAAAGGTAGCAAAAAAAAAGTGTACAAGCTAAAAAAGGCTGTATATGGCCTAAAACAAGCACCACGAGCTTGGAATATGAAAATAGATCAATATTTTCAAAGAGGTTCAAGTGAACCCTCTCTCTATGTGAAAAAGGAGGAGATTTTTTGATCGTGTGCTTATTATATGTAGATGATTTGATCTATGCTGGATCAAATGCAAAAATGGTTGTCAAGTTCAAGGAAGCCATGATGAAAGAATATGAGATGACAGATTTGGGGATTATGAAATATTTTCTCGGAATCTAAGTAAAGCGAAAAGAAGAAATTTTTATTTTTCAAGAAAAATATCTTGAAGATCTGTTGAAAAGATTCAATATGGTGAATTGCAAACCAATGAGCACACCAATGACTGTAAATAAGAAGCTATCAAAAAATGATGGGGCAAAAAAGGTGGATGCTTTGATGTATCGAAGCTTGGTTGGGTCTTTAATTTATCTCACCAATACAAGACTTGATATCGTAAATGTAGTAAGCCTTGTTTCCAGGTTCATGAGTGAACCAAGCAAACTCCACCTTGCAACAACAAAAAGAATTTTGAAGTATTTGCAGGGTACAAAAAGTTTTTGAATCAAGTATGCTGCCGAGAACAATTTAAAGCTGCTTGGCTATACCGATAATGATTGAGCAAGATCGGTCGATGATAGAAAAAGTACTTCAGGCTATGTTTTTTGCTTGAGAACGAAAGCAATCTCTTGGTTGTCGAAGAAGCAGAATACTGTTGCATTGTCTTCTGCTGAAGCAAAGTATATCGCAACCACTACCGCAACAAGTGAAGTAGTATGGCTAAGGAGAATTCTTTTGGACTTGCAACAGAAGCTTAAAGGACCAACTATTATCAATTATGACAACAAGTCTGCTATTGCAATGACAAAGAATCCAGTCTTTCACAATCGATCGAAGCACATTGAGATTCACGATCATTTTATCAGAGAATTGGTTGAGAAAGAAAAGATTTTGCTAGAGTTCGTGCCAACCAATGAACAAACAAGAGATATGTTCACCAAACCATTGCCCGTAGATAAGTTTGAGAATTTCAGATCCATTTTGGGAATTACAAATTAAGGGGGGATGTTAAATTATTATTTTGTAATTGTATCCTCATGTTAGTCGGCTATTCTTGTAGCCAAGATAAGGTTGTCTTAAATGCCTTGGTTGTTGTAAAAGAAGAGTCTAGTAGGAGATTTTTTTTGGAATCCTCCCATTCTATTTTTAACATTATTTTTTTGGCTCTAGACTTATCTTCTTCCTATTGTTAGGATGACTCTTAGGGTAACGTGAGAGGCTCTTGGAAGCTTGTGCCTCCTCTCCCTTATTTCTCAATTTTTTTAGCCATTAGAAAACCTATATATACCCCTAGTGTATTCTCTCTTTTCATCAAGCAATGAAATGAAATTCTTCTTGAGTGACTAAGTGAGAGTGTGTGTGTGCATAGGTGTGTGTGAGTGATTTGTGTTGTGTTTGTTTTCCTAGCCTCACACCTATTAACTTGAGGGTCCAGATCCAAATCACCCAACGTGCATCTTGTGTTCACGTCTAATGTGATTGTTGTGTTTCTTTAAATGCCCCTCATTAATCTCTTTTGTATTTTATGTAAATGAGGGTATTTTAGTCATGATGTATCTTAATTATAAAGTTAATGTATAGTTACAAGAGCAACACAATTTTCTCGTATTGAGAATTGTGTGTGTTCAGCCCAAAACCCTATTGTCCTCTTTTCTCTATGTAGGGAATTCAAAAACCCTAAATGTAACATGGTATCAAAGTCATGATTCAGAGCAGTGCTAGAAAATCTTGGTGAACTTCAAGATCCGACCTTTTCTTCCTCCAGGTAATAGTTGATTCTTATAATCCTCTTTTTCTTCCTACTTTCTTTATTCTTCTTCTAATCTACGCCCTCCTTTTCTTGCTATTCCTTTCTCAAATCTGCGTTTCTTCTTGTTTCCTCTTCCTTCCTCAAATCTGATTTCTTTCCTCTTAAATCAAATCTGCATTTGGGCGAATCTCTATTTATTGAAATCTTGTGTTAAATTTTTTTAAATAGATTCTCGTTGAATTGTGCTTGGGTCAAGCTTTTGATCTTTCTTTCTATTTTATTCCTTCTTTGTCAAATCTGATTCATCAAGCCTGAGAATAAGATTGATGTCACTTTAGATCTCACATTTTTGGTTAGTGATAATAAGGAAAAATCAAGTTCAAAGTTGATCTCGATATACTAGGTTGTTAAAATTTTATTCGTGGCAAATATCTTTGATTGTTAATCTCACGTTTTATTCTGAAAAAAAAAGTGACAGATTGTTGCCTCCTATTGTTGCCGATTTTCTGTAAACCTTTTTGTCGAGTGATATTGCCTCTTATTGCTTATTGGCTGTCCTGATTTAATCTTCCTGCATCGTTCCTTAGTTCATTCCTCATGGATTTAAGTTCTTCAGGATCCATCTTTGCCAGTTTTCTCAGTCAATTGATTTCTGAAAAAGTAAATAATTCCAACTATCTTACCTGGAAAAGACATATTGTTCTTTTTATTAGGAGCCAGGATCTTTCTAGTCACCTATGTGGATCAGTAGTTGCTCTACCTGAGTTTTTTATGCAGGAAGATAAAGACGGCAAAGGGGCTGTTACCGCATTGAGGGCCATTCGTAATCCAGATTTCATCAACTGGATGAAGAAGGATCAAGCATTAGTTTCCTATATTACTTTCACTTTATCGTAGGAGGTATTGGTGGGAATACCAGATGATTGCACTGCATGTTGTGGAATACATTGCAACAAACTTACTCTCAAATTTTAGAGGCCAAGATTATGTATATGATAAGAGAGTTTCAGATGTTGAAAAAGGAAGCATCCATGTCTATTATGGAGTATTTCAATAAAATCAAGTCTATCACAAATCAGTTAGCTATTAATTGGATGCCAAATATATGAGAAAGACAAAATTCAACAAGCTCTAGTTAGTTTGGGACCAGAGTTTCACGTGCTGTCCACTACACTGCAATATGTCGAGACCGTTTTTGATTTTAATGATCTGAAGGCCAAACTTCTTAGCTATGAGATGTGATTAAAGGGGATGTTAAATACAAAGAAGGCTGGGGCAGGCTCACATGATATATTGTTTACAGGATCCTTTTCAGGCCATGGACGTGGAGGAGGCAGAGCTTATAATAAGGGAGGATGGAGAATTCTTCCTACTACTAATAATTCTTTAGCAGGAAGAGGTACTTCTAATAACAACATTCCTACATGCTATATTTATAAGAAGAAGGGTCATACAAAAGCAAAGTGTTGGTTCAAAGATAATTCGAGATACAATCTTGAAGCTAGAGGTAAGCTTGCACCTAGAGATCAAGAGCAGAACAAGGGGCAAAGTGGTTCTAACAAGGATCTTTTGTTGGCCGCACTTTCTGGACTGAGCTTTAAACAAAATGATCAAGGTGTTGGTACATTGATTCAAGAGCCGCCAACCATGCCACAGGTGACACAAGTAAATTCTCTAAATTGAATCCTTATTCTTGTAAAAATAACATTATTACTGGAGATGGTAGACGCCACCCTATCACACATTCCAGAGATATCCTCATTCCTTTGTCCAAATATCATCCCATCCCGTTGTTTGATATATTGTGTTCTCCCGATATAAACAAGAATATAGTCTTTGTTTCTAAACTTGTCGATGATACCAATCCATGTGTTGTATTTACTTCATCTTCGGTGTATGTTAAGGACCTTCAAACGAGGAAGACGTTCACTGAAAGAGAAAGGTCTGGAAACATGTACGTCTTCAGAGAAGATCCCTTGGTTGTACAAGCTACTTTTGATAGTCACTCGAAGCTTGAGTCCTCTGCGTGTGTCTTCAGTATTTCAAAGTCCGGTCTATCAAATGTTTGGCATAGTTGGTTAGGTCATTGTGGTGGAGTTTTTTTTGAAAGATTAGTCTCAAATAAATTATTGCCCAAATCTGTTATGGGTGAAGAGTCTCATGATAGTTTGTGTCCTAGTTGTCAAGTCTGCAAGTGTCATGTTCTTCCATTCAATTCATATAATAAGAGGGCTTCGAGACCTTTTGAAACTATTCATTTTGATGTATGAGGGTCATCTCCACTTCTCTCTTCTCCTAGTAGTCAATATTATGTTTCATTTATTGATAACTACTCATGTTACTCTCAGATATTTTTCTTGAAGCACAAATCTAAAGTTTTTGGTGTGTTTAAGAATATTTGTCCCTATGTTTATACTCAATTTTCATTAAATATTCTAAATTTCTAATGTGATCTTGGTGGTGAATACTCATCAAAAGAATTTATTGCATTTTTACAGAATAATGAAATTAGTCGAAGAGTTTCATGCCCACAAACACCTCAACAAAATTGCATTGTTGAAAGGAAGCATCACCATATTGTGGAGAGTGCAATTTCATAAAAGTAAAATGTCATTTCATACAGCTGATTATATTATAAACATATTGCCCATAAAACTTTTATGGCATAATTCTTCTTATTTTATGCTGTTTGGGAAGCATCCAAATTAGTGTATGTTATGTTCATGTAGATAGCTAGTTGAGAAACAAATTTCAGGATAAAGCCTATGTTTGTCGTTTTATTGGATATGCTAATGATTACAAAGGCTATAAGTACTATGATCCCAAGTCAAGAAAAATTAAAATATCTAGGAATGCTGTATTTGATGAGTGCAATTTTTCTAATGATCAATGCAACCAACATGTTTTGCAGAACAAGAGCAATGTTGAAGTATATCAGCCTTGGCTAGATGACAAACTATTTACACCCATGAGCACCAGCGTGCATCAACCAAATCATAATTCTGATACAGTTCATGACGTTTTAGAAGATCCTCCGACTGAATCAGATTATGACATAGAAGCTAGTTCAGATAATGCAGAGATCGTATCAGGTAGATTCAAAGAAGGATGCGTTTGCACAAGATGCAATCAAAACCATCAGCAGCTGGTCCAGCAAGATCAACAACAATCATTAGATCAAGAGAGTCAACTCAAACCAATAAGAAGATCAAGCAGGGTGAGACATCCAATTGAAAGATGGGTAAGTTATGAAAATTTCAGCATTGATTTTCAGTGTTTCCTTACTCAGATTGGGAAACTGCAGGAACCCAAAATATTTCAACATGCAGTGCAGTCAAATAGATGGATAGAAGCCATGAATAAAGAATTGCAAGCCTTACATGAGTGTCAGACTTGGGAGATAGTTAAAAGATCACCTGATAAAAATGTAGTTGGGTCGAAATGGGTGTACAAAATAAAATACAAACCCGATGGCACCATTGTGAGATACAAAGCTCGACTAGTAGCGAAAGGGTTCACCTAGGAGTACGGGCATGATTATGATGAAACCTTTAGCCCTGTTATTAAGATAGTCACCATTCAGATCATTCTTTCTCTAGCAGTTGATCACGGGTGGAAACTAAGTCAATTGGATGTAAATAATGCATTTTTATGTGGGCATCTTAAAGAAGAGGTTTATATGGAGCAACCATCGGGATATAGTGAGGATGATTCAAGGGCTTATGTTTGCAGGTTAAAGAGAGCCATTTATGGGTTAAAGTAAGCTTCAAGATCTTGGTTTGAGAGTTTCTCTGTTGCAATTCAAGGTTATGGTTTTACTCGGTCCTTGTGAGATCATTCACTCTTTATTTACAAAGGTAACAATACTATTACTGTGTTACTCATTTATATTGATGATATAATTGTTACCTGTAGTTGTGATGAACATGTTGAAGAACTGAAGAGATTCTTAAATAAAAAGTTCAAGATGAAAAATCTTGGTCTGTTGAGATATTTTCATGTAATAGAGGCAGGATGATTCTCTTATTCTAACTCAACACAAATACACGATGAATTTCTTAAGTAAAACAAGCATGAAGGATTGTAAACCGGTTGAAACCCCAGTTTCTATTCATTAGAAATTAGGAGCAAATGAAGGAAAACTATACCATGACCCCCCACACAATTTACAAGTATAGTTGGAATGCTACAATATCTTACGTTTACTCGTCCTGATATTGTTTTTTACATGAACAAGGTCTCTCAATTCATGCATCAACCTAGATTGTCACACATGGAGGATGTGAAGAGAATTCTAAGATGTTTAAAGGGGATTGTTGGAGATGATTTGCTTTACAAGAAAAAGGCAACACATGAAGATATGATGATGGTCACGGCTTATTCAGATGCTGATTGGGCAGGTGATCTTGATGAGAGAAAGTCTGTTTCTGGATAGTGTTTTCCTTTGAAGAAATCTGGTCTCATGGAGTAGTAGGAAATAGAAGACTGTTGCAAGGTCCAGTACAAAGGCAGAATATCGTTCCATGGCTGAAATCACTGTTGAAATGACTTGGATTAGACATATGCTGTATGATTTAGGAGAAGTTATTCCCAAATCAATATTGTTATGTGATAATCAGGGTGCCGTCAAGATTTAAGTAAATCCCATCTATCATGGGAAGATGAAGCATATTGAAATTGATCAACATTTTATTCGTCCAAAAGTGAAGGATCAAGTGATAGATACCAGATATGTCCTGACTGAAAAACAAGTTGCTGATTTATTTACAAAAGGCCTCACGAAGAATAGATTTTGGTACTTAAGAAACAAGTTCATGGTTGATAACCATGTACAACTTAAGGGATGCTATTAGCGTGAGGTCCAGATTTACACATGAGGGTCAAGATCCAAATCACGTCAGATCCAGATCACCCAACGCGCATCTTGTGTTCACGTCTAATGTGATTGTTGTGTTTTCTTAAATGCCCCTCATTAATCTCTTTTGTATTTTATGTAAATGAGGGTATTTTAGTCATGATGTATCTTAATTGTAAAGTTTATATATAGTTACAAGCGACACGATTTTCCCATATTGGGAATCTTGTGTGTTCAGCACAAAACCCTATTGTCCTCTTTTCTCTCTGCAGGGAATTTAGAAACCTTAAATCTAACAACACCTCCTTCTCTCGTGTTCCTTATTGGCCATACCACTTTCCGCTGCTTTATTTGGGTTCTCAAAATCCCAACAATATTGACAGTTGACACTAGAAACGAAAGCTAAGTGACTTATTATGGATGATTCCACCTTGCTGGTTACATTCTGAGTTCGTACCTGATGCTGCTCCAAAGGAGGAACTGTTTCCTGGTTAAAATAAGTTTAACACTGACTGAACAAACTATGTTAGGGTACTCATTTGAAGGCATGCTCATGTTGCTTTCTAGCCATGAGAAATGCTGATGTTGGTTGTAACTTGTAACATAGTCGGTATACATATTTCATGCATGCACATGCATGAGTAGTCACAACTCACAGATATCAGTGATATTTTCAAAATATCGTGATATTATTGCTGTATTTTCATCAAACAATATTAAAGGTAAATTATCACTATATTTTGAAAATATCACCAATTTAATTATATCACAATATTCTCATGATAATATCGTGATACTATCAATTATTATTTATTTATTTTTTACATCTTAAATGTGTTTTCTTCTTTTACATTTTTTACTTATTTTTTTATTGTAATGTATTTTATTGTCTAGACCAGTGTTGTGAAAAGCATTGAGGCGTAGCGAGGTGCTCCACCAAAATCTGAGGCGAGGCATAAGCCTCGAGACATAAAGCGTAAGCCTCAAAGTTTTTTTTTAAAAAACTTAAAAAAACTTTAAAAAATATCTAAAATTATAAATAAATAAAAAAATCTTTATTGATGAAGCAACAACCAATAGGAAATAAAAATTCTCAAATAAATACTGAAAAAAATGAGATTAACATGTAAAAGTAACATTAATGCAACAACTTAATCTATGTAAGTATTTAGAAAATAAAAACATGGGCATTCATTAAATTAAAAATCGTTTCACTTTCTACAACTGCATTCTTTCTTGAATTAAAAAAAAATAGAAAAATTTAAGAAAAAAGATAAATATCGTACATCTGCGCATGAACTACAACATAGAATATCAGTAAGCATCCTTGTGGACAAAAAACAAATGAGTTATTCTTTTCTAAAAAGAATCAAAACTGCCCTGGAACTTAACACATAGATCACTTTCTGTCAATGTGCTTAATACGGAAATTCAAAACTGTCATTAGGCTTAATACATCTATATCCTGTCATGGAACTTAACATAAATAAATTTCTGTCAATATCCTTAATACAAAAATTCATCAAAACCGAAAACATGCAATCAATCAAATAAATCTAAGTTGAAAAATGAAATCCTATGTAATCAACATAGAACACTTTGTTTGCTGGGACCCAAGAATGCCGAAAATAAGAATGCACGAGAACTGTTTGTTGAAGTGTGCTACTCTTGGTTCTTTCTTATACCAGGTCTTTCTGACCCAGTTTAAACAAATTGAAATATTATGAACTGTATTTTGCAGTTGCTGTTACTTCAGAAATAAGTCTGACACATTAGAGGAAGCTGAGAGAGCAATGCTGGAGACATTGTGAGAGAGCAAATGTAAAAGATGGGCAGACAATTCTGGATATTGGGTGTGGTTGGGGATCTCTTTCTATATACATTGCTCAGAAATACAATAATACCCATGTCACTGGAATTTGTAATTCTGAATTGATGCAGGCCTTCATTTGGTATGGTGTTACTGAAGCCAGGAAAGACAGATAGTTGAATGAGCATTGGTCACCTCCTCAATAGACAGAGGTGGACTAGGCATCACCAGGTTAGATGTCTTGAACAGAGCCCTGCTGGCAGACTGGGGGTGGGTGTGATGCACTGAAAACAAGATCTGGCATTTGGTGGTTTCCAAACATGCCTTATTAAGTGCTGAGACTTCCCCTAGAGCTCGCATGTTGTCATGGTTGGTCTCTCTTGACAACCCAGTTTAACCTTAAAAAGAGATTCATGTGGCCAACAAATGCATTATGTGTGAACACGAGGAAGAAGACTATGCAGAGATCCTACCTTAACCGGCGTTTGGGACTGTTGTTGTTGCGAGAAAGAGGTCGCTGGCGACGGTGGTCCTGCTGTCGTGCACGAAAACGAGAGGGAGATGGGAGGCAGAGGGAGATAGGAGGTGAGAAAAAAAAACACATAAAAGGGGTCGGTAGGGCTTTTTTTAAGCCCTATTTTTTTTGTCGAATGAGGGTTTTGACCCTCATTTGACCAAATAAATCGATGCGTGTGCGCCTCAGTCCGAGGCGCGCCTCGCCTCAAGGTGCGCGCCTCAAGGCCTATGAGGCGCACGCCTCAAGGGTATTGCGCCTTATGCCTGCGCCTCAAGGCACAAAGCCCCTCGCCTTGAGGCGAGGCGCGCTTTTTGCGCCTTGAGGCACGTTTTTAATAACACTGGTCTAGACATGTTCTTTTCTTACTTATTTTTGTTATATATATATAGTTTTTAAGCAACTGAGATTTATCAACCTAACCTATAGTATCGCAAGAAATTGCCTCGCCGAGATGTAGTGGAGACCGCTATTTGAGACTATTCTGAGTAGTCATGTACTCATGCAGTTGATAAACTCGTGTCCCTTTCGGCACCATCAGACATCGGTTTTATTAGAAATGAGCTGGGTGGTACCACTTATCATACACAATTTCACCCTGCTGGTTTTATTTCGAGATCCAGAATGCTGCTTCAAAAAGGGTGCTGTTTCCTGGCTAAACTAAGTTTAGAACTTACTGAGCAAACTATGTTAGCAGTACTTATTTGAAGGCATGCTCATGCCACTTCCCAGCCATGAAAATTCCTGATATTGATTGAGGGAAGGTCATCCATTGCAATGACCCTAACTCAGCAGTTTCTGGTCTAAGCATTGCTGGAAAGTGTTGGAGCTGGTGAGTTGGACACCTTGTCAAAGCCAAAGGTCATTGACTCCCTTAATGCATTAACTATCAGAAAATTGGTTATTGCTTTGTTTAACGAAGCACATGGGCTCATCCCTGCTGGAAATTTGGAGGATACTGATGCAGCATAAATTTCACCTTGATGCATGTTAAGATATTTTGAAGAGTTCAGTTGATATTTTGCACATATTCTATATTTCCTCTAGTAGCTTCCATGATTTTATGGAAGTTTCTAAGTTTCGTGACTTAACAAGGCTATATTACTTCAAGTTTTTTGTTCACTGATTGATTTGGCTTTTTTCTTTAAAGGTAGAGGCTGCATATGACATACTTCTTATGGAAAGTTTGACACAGCGTAGGGCTGGAAAGGTAGTGAGCAGCAGCATCGGCTATGCTGATGTTAGAACTGGTAATAGATCAGGGTTTGATACATTGCCTGGATGGTTTAAGAATGTGCCAGTTTCAGTTGAAGTCCCTTCTACAACTAGCATTAGGATACAGGCAGGGGTTTACGGAGCTTTGATGGTGTCTGCATTTATCAGTGGAACATCTTCCCCCACTGGAGCACCATATGCTGGACCTGATGTTCCTGGTTATATCTTGGCTACTGGATTTGGAGCTTCACTGATATTCTTAACAAAGAACAGCGTTGATCTTGGTGAGAATTTTAATGTCATTTCTATCTTAGCATGTCGTTCATGTGGATACAATATTGTTTTTTGAGATGGTCTTTGGTTAGATTTGTTAAAATATGCTATATATATTTACATATATAGATTATGACACACACATATATACTTTAAGTATGTATGTCTATGTGTCTATCTCAGAGTTACCAGTCGGGGAAGCGGGAGCGGGAAGCGAGGCACTTTCAAAAATTTAGGAAGCGGGAAGCGTGGGATGACTTAGAAGAAAATTACGAACCGTCTCGAAAGAGACCTAGGAAGCGAACCAGAAGTGACCTAGGAAGCGAACCGAAAGCGAGGGGGAAGCGAAAAAAATAAAAATAAAATGAAAAAATGGGTAAGCGAGGCTTCCCATAAATGGGAAACACACTTCTCATTTTTTGGGAAACATGCTTCTCCTTTTTGGGAAGCACACTTTGTAATGAAAAGAGGCAGAAGCACCAATGGAGCAAAAAGCACTCTTTAAGAGTGACCTCAAGAGCCAAGAACACAAACACTAAAAGTGCACACACAAAACTCTCAAAAGTAGAAAATGACTTAAAGTCATAAGTTGGATTTATTGAAGAAAGGAAGAGAAGGGTGAAAACCCATTGCTTACAAGAGGAGAATACGAGGGAGCTTAAAGGAAGGGACCACAAGGGGCTCCCATGTAGACGTTGGGAGCCCCAACGGTCATAAATCTGACCGTTGGGGCCCCAACGACTACATGTGTGGGGCCCTTGTGGTCTTACAAAAAGGAGAAAATAAAAAAGAAAAAAGGAAAAAGAAAAAAGAGAAAAAAGAAAAGGTTACATTGTGGTTTTACAAAAATACCCCTATCGGGTATTTCAGGAAAAGGGAAACTGTATATATATGTATATATATATACTTATATATGTACAAATGTATATATATATATATATATATATATATATATACACACATATTTTAACACGCCCCCTCAAACTTTACGGGGAGAAGACCGAAAGTTTGCTAAGAAGAAACATAAATCGTGGAGTTGGGAGCGCCTTGGTGAATAAGTCAGCTAGTTGATATTCTGAAGTAACATATGGTAATGAGATAGTCCCTCTGAGATATTCGTCTCGAACATAATGGCAATCCATTTCGATATGCTTGGTCCGCTCATGAAAAGTGTGATTGCTGGCAATAGATATCGCACTTTTGTTATCACAGCAGAGCTTGGTGAGTGTGGAAATAGGGACGCCCATGTCACCAAGGAGACTTCTGAGCCACACGATTTTCATAGTTGTCATTGCCATGGCCCGATATTCAGCTTTAGTGGATGACATTGAAACCTTCTGCTGCTTCTTGCATCTCCACGAAATGAGAGATTCACCTAAAAAAATACAAAGACCCGTTATTGAGATACGATCATTAGGATTTCCTCCCCAGTCAGCATCAGTAAAAGCAGTTAAGTCAAGAGATGAGGAAGAGGATAAGAAGAGTCTCTTGGATATAGTATTTTTGATGTATCGCACAATTCTCATTACGGCCGCTATATGAATCGAAGTAGGTGCATGCTGAAACTGGCTTGCTGCATGAACCGTATGAGCTATATCTGGACGTGTGATGGATAGATAGTTGAGGGATTCGATTAATTGACGGTAGGGGGTTGGATCCTCAAGAAGAACACCATCTTCAAGTCTCAGTTTCGCATTGATAACTTCAGGAGTCTCAACATTCTTTTCACCAGATATTTCTGATTTGGTATAAATTTTTGCAGCTAATTTCATTTGAGATAGGATGTATCCTCGCGCGGAATAAGCCACTTCAATTCCTAAAAAATATCTCAAATATCCAAGATCAGACATATCAAAAGTTTCTTTTAACATAGACTTTACATCATTTACTCCTTTTTTGTCATTCCCCGTGATGATCATATCATCAACATACAGCAGAAGCATAATAATGGAGTCACCTGTCCTTTTAACAAAAAGAGCAGTGTCAGTATAGCAAGAAGAAAATCCTAAATTGATTAATACATTACTAAACCTATCATACCAAGCTTTAGGAGCTTGCTTAAGTGCATATAAAGCCTTTTTTAATTTCAAAATTTTTTCATTTAAATTCATACCTGGAGGCGGTTCCATATAAACTTCTTCATTTAAATTACCATTCAAAAAGGCATTTTTTACATCAAGTTGAAAGATTGACCATTTTTTAACAGAGGCTATAGCAATAAGAGCTCGAACACCAGTCATTCGAGCAACTGGGGCAAAAGTTTCATCATAATCTACCCGATACTCTTAGGCATATCCTTTGGCTACCAACCTAGCCTTATATCTTTCCAATGAACCATCACTCTTATTTTTTACTTTAAAAACCCATCTACATCCAATGGGTTTCTTGCCATTGGGAGGATCAATGATTTCTCAAGTTTGCGCCCTTTTAAGAGCATTAAGTTCTAGTTCCATAGCTTCATTCCAATGAGCATATTGTTTAACATCATTGTAATGAGATGGTTCATGAAAGGAGTGAAGAGCAAGTAGGCATGCTCGAAAGTTAGGAGAAAAAGAATCATAAGAAACAAATCTATTGGGTATTTTGGAAACACGATTTTTAATAACCATAATTTTAAGCATTTATTTTGAATATATTATGATATATGGGTGATTTGGGCCTGGGATCAAGTTTCGGATCCAAGACCCATAGAGGGGTATTTATGCTTAAATAATGGAGTTATATTAAAATAATATTAATATTGGTAATAAAATAGAAATATACATATATATATATATATATGTACATATATATTAAGCGAATTCGAGGATCCACAGTTGGATCCAACTTGCGGATCCATATTGATGGGGGTTAAAATTTTATGTATAATGTGAAATTCAAAATAAATAAATTTTTTAAGTTTTTAAAATTAATCCGAGGATCCACAGTTGGATCCATTTGGATCCAACTTGTGGATCCATGTTGACTTGGGGCCGTGTTACGGGTCTCGGGTTCGGACCCGAGCCCCACCCCATGTAACAACCCTCTTAAAAGAAAAGGGCAACCCGATAAGGGTTGCCCGATAGTGCGTAACAGAAATACAGAAAAGGAAGGGGAGGGGGGGTTACGCAGGGTGTAACCGACCTCCCCCTATCTCGGCATGGAGGAGGGGGGGGGGGGGGTCTTGGCCGATAAAAGGGAGTGGAGAGGGGGCCCTCTTCACTCGATCCCTCGTCTCTCTCTCTCTCTCCCTCGTCTCTCTCTCTGTCTGCGTGTGCATCGGAGGAATAGGGCACGCCGGAAAACCTGTGGCAAACAGCAGCCGAGTCTACCCGCTGCCATCAAAGCCCTCCAGCGAGCTCCCTGTCACGGCAGCAACAAGGAGCAACCCCAGCCGACCGTGCATACGCGCCTCCAGCCTTCGATCGCCGGAAAAGCTTAAAAAAGGTACGGGTCTTCTTGGAAACAGGGTGAGGGATCGAATAGGGGTTCGATTCCGTGCGTATGGTTTCGAGAGGAGAAAAATCTCGGGGTTTTTGAGTAGTGACGACACCCGATTTGGGGTTTAGTTGACAACCTCATTTCGGAACCCTAGTT
This sequence comes from Nuphar pumila, assembly GCF_984573655.1. Classification (NCBI taxonomy): domain Eukaryota; kingdom Viridiplantae; phylum Streptophyta; class Magnoliopsida; order Nymphaeales; family Nymphaeaceae; genus Nuphar; species Nuphar pumila. Next base: position 112,690,707 of record NC_143255.1, on the reverse strand, counting down.
ATGGTTGGGGTTTCTGTGCCTAACCCTAAACCGAAAACACATCCAACCCAATTGGATTTGGGTATTTTCTTGCCTAATCCCACCCTGCAGAATCCCTAAATCACATCGATTTGGGATTCGACTGGGGTATCGGACAGCCCCAGTCGTGGGGTTTCCGATTTCCCAAAATGGACAACCCCAGGTTTGGGGGTTTCCTCTTTGGGGACTCGATGAACCTAATTGCGGAAGCCTGGGGTCAATTTGTGATAAAAAGAAGATTATGGTGCATGTAAATGAATTTACAAAAGAGGGAAACTGATTGTTTTCTTGTTGTGGTTCTGGTTGCTATTTAAATTAAATTTTTGTTTTGGGTATAGTATTCTTGGAATTTTGTTCTTGGTTTGGAATCGTACTTCTAGGTCTGATTCATGTCAAGGACATCAGTTGTAGTGGTTTTCTTTGTTAAAGAGGGGAGGGTGTCGGACGTGTCCCTAAGTTGGACTGTTATGATCCAGTCCAAACTGATTTCTACCTAGGATTTAAAATGGGCATCCCTGCCAGGTGGGGCTGCGGGTTTCTTTTGTTCTTGGGCTGAGATCACGGTGGGCTGATACATGATATTCTGCATCTCTTCTGAGTGAAGTCTGTTACGGAATGATCGGCTGGGTATGGAGAGGGATGGAGCAATATATATATATATATATATAAAAGTATATTTCCTTTCCACTTGTACAAAATATGTACATATGCTGTTTTAAAATTTTTGTCACAGGTTAACACTTCCTTCTGGGTAGGCATGTATTTGCACTCATAATGGTTGATTCTTTGTTAATCATACTCATCATGATAGCTTGATAGTAATGCTCATGCATGAAAATTTTTGTATGATATTGAAACTTGGGTGGAATCCGCATGCTAAAAGAAACAAAAAATGTTTTTACTAACTGTCTTTACTATTGCTATTTGCATAAGCACTCACTGTCATTTCGGTACATAATATGCCTATACACATGGATTGCGCTGGTTCTTGAGTGTGGCTTAAGCACATGTTTGTATTATGCAGTGTGGATTATTGAGTCATATTTGAATTTTTCAGTCATGTAAAATATGGGGTCATCATACCCTGTTCAAGAAGGATGGACACATAAAAACTGAATTTTATACTATGACTTGCCTTGTTGTCTCTAGCTGAACATTATATTCTTGTTAAGAATTCTATGAGTAATTTATAGGCTGGTATATTGTTTGCCATGGAGGAGTATGATCTCACTTGACTGTTATGAATCAGATTTAATGGAAATATGTTCCAAATTTTTATAAATACTATGTATGATTTAAATTCTGATATTAATAAAGGAAAACCTTGAAACCTACACACACCTATCTATGTGTCAAGGACAGGTTGAAATGTTATTTCTAAGAAGGTTATGTGAGTGTTATTGTTATGATTATGGTACTCATGAGTGTGGGCATGATTCAGTTATTAGTAATTTTTTTTGCACATGTACGCTTGATTATTGTGTGAAATGGTACATGTACACTCACACACTTAAAGAAATCATGGATTGGTTAATGCCCATATGTGATGTCGGTAACACACACATATTGAAAATGCATATGAATGAGTTATGTCATGCATATATTTGGGTGTATGATTGCATAAGTGCATATGCTTTTGGCACTTTGGCCTAGTGTTATGAATGAAACACTAATTTGGTTTTATTTTGTGGTGCATTGATGGCCTAAATGGACATCATCGGCCTGGAGAGCCGTGGGTTTGGTTTTCTTTATTTATGTTTTTAAATGCATCACTTAAACCACATAAGATGGTTTGGCACATTACTACACTGTTATAGTGGTTTATACGGGCTGAAGTCCCGAATGGGTCCCTGCAAGGGAGGAAGCGGGGTTTTTACTTTACTTTTGCATATGTGTTGCAAACTTAAAGAAATGGACTTAAATAAAAATATAATAAGAATAATGTAATATACATTCTGGGATATCTCATCTGGAGTATGAGGATCTTAGAAATCCGGTCTTGGGGAGACTGTGAGGATACAAAAACTCCGTGTGCTGTAATTTGGTCCCCTGAACCCGATATTGAGGTTCTTTCTCCTGGTCACGGTTTTAGGGAGAGTCCGCCACTTTACCCAGGAGTGGTGTGTTTTGACACAGCTGTTGTTATGGTACCAAAGAAGTGGCACTTGTGGGCGTGGGGTGTGTCCCTTGTGTCCCCGACATTATATGTGGAGGTCTAATGTTCCGATGGATGGTGCTGTTTTCTGATATCGGTCGAAGGCTAAGTTGGAACCCAGTAATAAAATACAAATTGTGTGTTAAGCTACCTTGGGAACCTACTTGACCTCGGGGATTGTACCTGTTTGGTGTATCCGCGCGCAACTGTAATTAAAAAGCGGAACTTAAAGATGTGTGCATTTAATAGGGCATGCATATGGAAAGATGAAACTTAAATGAAAGATAACAGAAGAAATCATGCATTGCGCATAATCATGCATTTTCCTGTTATGCATTAGATCATGCATGTTTGAATCATTCTTGATATCATGACATGATATAGTGGTAGCATATGATTTACTTCTTGAAATCATGCTTCTAGGTTTGACTATTTAGTTTCTGATATATGGTACTGTTTTACTGTTCATGATTGGTGAGCATACGCAATGGTTGGTAGTTATGGATATCTGAATGTTGTAAATTTTATATGTGCACTCACTCAAATCATTGTATGACATCTTATCCATGTTCTTTCTCTCACCTGGTTTCTTTAGAAGTAGCTGTGCTCAGAATTTCGGTTCTGACACCCTACTTTATTGGTTTTTCACAGATATGATGAACAGTGAAGTTGGACATGCATCTGGGGATGAATGAGAGTCATACTTGAGCCTGACGGCTTCAACAGAGGACAGAGTGGCTCTTTCTTAAAATTTTCTTGCTTCTTTCCAGTTGTCGCTTTATTTTCAGTTGAATAAAACCTTGTCTTTGAAATTTTCTTACTCATTAATAAAAGAGTTTTAGTTGGTTGATATAGATGATGATTGCAACTTCGTTTGTGGTGGTTGGGCTATCCAATGGAAAGTGGAACTGTGAGGACCCCAGATCTCTGGGAAGGTTTTCGCAACTCTTAGAAAAAAAAATATTCCGCATTTTTAAAGGGTATGGATTGGAGTCGTTACACGATTTGATTTTCTTTGAGAGGTCTCTTCGATTGACTCACATTGAGAGAATTTTTCAAGGGCACAAGGAGGATTTCTTTCATTCCTTCTAGAGTAGACTTGTATTTGTCTTGAAACATTTTCTTCTAAGTTTTGATCATCATTTGGATGTTCAAAAGGATCTTCACTAAGAGGTTCACTAAGATCAATATGATCATCTATGATGTTTTCTTGAGGCAATAAGTCAAATAAAAAGGAATAATCAATATTTTCATTTGGTTGGTGTGAAAAACCATTTTCTTCTTCTAGGAATGTGACATCTTTTGAGATATAAAGTTTGTTTTTGAGTATGTCAAAACATCGATAACCTTTTTGGTTTTTGCCATATCCCAAGAAAATACATTCAATAGCCCTAGGAGAAATTTTATCATTTTTGTGAGTTAGAACAAAGCATTTACATCCAAAAATCCTTAGTCTTTTATAATTGGGAGACATATTGTAAAGTTTTTCAAATGGAGAAAGATTTTTCAAAGAGGATGAAGGGGTTCTATTGATAAGATATGTTGAGGTTAGAACCGCTTCGGCCCAAAAGGATTTTGGGATATTTTTTGAAATTAATAACGTTCTTGTAGTTTCTATTATGTGTCTATGCTTTCTTTCCGCAAGACCATTTTGTTGCAGAGTGTTGGGACAAGAACGTTGATGACAAATTCCATTTTCTTTTAAATAGCTTTGAAAATCATTGGACATATATTCGCCTCCCGAATCGGACCTAAGAACAGATAGATTTCCCAAAATTTGATTTTTAACCATTGCATGGAATTCTTTAAAGAAGGAGAAAATTTCGGATTTGCGACTTAGGAAGTAAATCCACGTGAATCGATTGAAGTCATCAATAAAGACCATATAATACGAAAATCCTCCTTTAGACAAAATAGGGGAAGGTCCCCACACATCGGAATGAACAAGTTCAAATGGCCGAGTGGTAAAGTAACTTCTTTGAGGAAATGAAGTAGCTTTAGATTTCCCAAAAATGCAATCTTTACAAGTCATGTGATTGTCTTTACAAGTATTGTTCAAAAACGGAAAAAGTGACATTTTTACAAAATTTGGATGACCAAGTCTCTCATGCCAATTCCAATACTTTTGTCTTTTACAAGATTGCAAGATGACTTAGATGGAAGTGTCAAAAAGTCCATAAAATAGAGATCACCCCTTCTATGGCCTTGCCCAATCAACTTCCCTGACTGGAGATCCTGCACGGTGCATTCTTTAGGTGAGAAAGAGACTTGGCATCCATGATCGGTGATTTGAGAAACAGAAAAAAGATTTAAGTTAATTTTTGGAACGATTCTTACTTTAGGAACGAAATTTTTTTGAGAATTTTTAAAATGAAGTGTTCCAAATACTTTCAATTTTCAATGATGTTCCATCGGCCGTTGAAACATAAGAGGATATGAGTTCGGAAAAAACATTTGAAAGAGAGTTTTTATGAGATGTCATATGAAAAGAAGCACCAGAGTCTAGTATCCACATACCTGGAGGTGATGAAGAATAGGCGATGGCGGTTCCGGATGTTGAGGAAGAAGTCTTGAGAAAATGTTAGAGAACTTCGGAGATATGATTAAGAGTCTCTTTGATATCTCCCTCTTTGGCACTTTCTTCTTCCTTCTTTGGAGAATTTTCTCCAACCGCGGCTACTTTTCCTTTAAGTTTGGGACAAACCGGTCTAATGTGTCCCGGTTCATTACAATAATGGCATATTATTCCCTTTCTAGGCCCATTACTATTTTTGTTAAAGTGAGGAGGTCTATAGGCTTTAACATTTGATCCGGGCCTAGTAACGACCAAAACTTCATCATTCTTAATGCTTAAGCTAAGTCGAGTTTCTTCTTGGCATATTTCGGCAAGGGCGTCTTCAATAGGTAGGGCTTTGCTTCTATGGAGAAGAGATGCCCTAACTTGTTCAAATTCCGTGCGAAGACCATGAAGAAATTGAAAGAAGTACTCCTTTTCAATTTGTTCCCTTCTTAACTCAATATCTTCCGGAGCCACCCATTTAAGCTCAAGAAGAGCAAGTTCATCCCAAAGAGGGGTTAGAGAGCTAAAATAGTCTCGGACACTCATATCCATTTGTTTGGTGGAACGAATTTTTTCTTGACAAAAAAATTGTCGAGCAAGATCCTTTTGGGTATACATACTCTTAAGGAAAAACCATGCCTCATTGGCCCTTCTAAATTTGGCAATATTAGCACAATTTTTAAGGTCTACATTGTTCATAAACCATGCCAAAATTTTGGCATGGTTACTTTCTCAATCCTCAACTTTGGATTGATGGTCATTGATAGCTTTGATGCGCTCATCGCCATCTAAAGCTTTTTCAACCTCATTTTCGATTTTAGTGAGAACAAGAGAGGGTTCAGGAGTAGTTCCCATAACAAAACCCCAAAGTTTCTTACCTCTTAGATGATTTTCCATCGCAGAGGCCCACATGAGATAGTTGGACCCATTTAGCTTAAAAGAAAACTCCACTTTAGAATCGCGTTCCATCGGCACCAAATATCCTTCCTTTCTTCTTAAAATTTGAGAGGCACACGTTTCAAGATAATAAAGAGAAGCCCAATCACCAACCGAGCTCTAATACCATGTAATGAAAAGAGGCGTAAGCACCAATGGAGCAAAAAGCACTCTTTAAGAGTGATCTCAAGAGCCAAGACACAAACACTAAAAGTGCACACACAAAACTCTCAAAAGTAGAAAATGACTTAAAGTCATAAGTTGGATTTATTGAAGAAAGGAAGAGAAGGGTGAAAACCCATTGCTTACAAGAGGAGAATACCTCCTCTATTTATAGAGGAGGGAGTCTAAAGGAAGGGACCACAAGGGGCTCCCATGTAGACGTTGGGAGCCCCAATGGTCATAAATCTGACCGTTGGGGCCCCAACGACTACATGTGTGGGGCCCTTGGTCTTACAAAAAGGAGAAAAGAAAAAAGGAAAAAGAAAAAAGAGAAAAAAGAAAAATGTAAAAAAGAAAAGGTTACATTGTGGTTTTACAAAAATACCCCTATCGGGTATTTCAAGAAAAGGGAAACTGTATATATATACATATATGTATATATATACGAATGTATATATATATATATGTATATATACGAATGTATATATATATATATATATTAACATGCTTCCCAAAAAAAAGCATGCTTCTCTGCACGTTTCAGAAGCGCAATGTTTCGCGATTCCAAAACGCGCTTCGGGAAAGCACAGTTCCCCATGCGCCTAGGCGCTTCTGGTAACTCTGGTCTATCTACATATATAAATATATGTATTCCCTTTGTAATACCCACTAGGGGTAAAACAATAATTTTTCTATTTCACGCCACATGTATATTTTTACACTTTCTTTTTCTTTTCCTTTTTTCTTTTTCCTTTTTCTTTTTACCTTGGAAAAGCCCCCCTTAGGGGACGTTGGAGCCTCCAACGGTCACATTTGTGACCTTTGGAAGGGCTCCAACGTCCCTTATGAGCCCTTCCAAGGGTCCTCTTCTTTTGGGTGTTTTGCCACTTTTGTAGTTTTGTTGTAATCTTGCCCATTAGTGGCTATTTGTGTATGTGCGTGCTCTCTTGCTTGCTCTTGAAGATATCACTCATCTTATTCGGCACAAGTTTCATCGGATCCTCTCTTGTCAAGTAATATCTCTCCTCTCTTTTGCTTTCATACTTTTTTTTTTAAATGGCCAATAAGGATGCCAAAATCGACCTCTCATTTAAATTAAATGGGACCAATTATCGTATGTAGGCGGCCACTATGGAAAATAACCTCAAAGGTAAAAAACTTTGGGGTTATGTGTGTGGGACCATTCCGGAACCACAATTGAAATTAACCAAGTTTGAAGGCAATGAGGAAAACACATTGAATGAAGAAGAAAAATAGAAAGCCATTTTTGACTTCTCTTCAAAAATGGAAGATTGAGAAAGTGAGCATGCTAAAATTTTAGCATGGTTCATGAATAATGTTGAATTAAAAATTTGTGCAAATCTAGTAAAGTTCAAAAGGGCTAATGAAGCTTGGTTCTTTATGAAAGGTATGTACATTCAAAGAGACCTTGCTAGACATTTCTTCCTACACGAAAAATTAAGAGAAACCAAGCAAGGTGATATAAGTATTAGGGACTATTATAGTGCCCTATCTTCTTTATGGGATGAACTTGTTCTTTTCGAACCACATTGAGAAGATAGTGCTATTCCCATTAGGCAAGTGCAAATGAAAAAAGAAAGATTTTTCCAATTTATTCATGGGCTTCGTCCCGAATTCGAGCAACTAAGAGGATCCCTCCTTCATAGGGCTTCTACTCCTTTAAGTGACATTTTGGTCGATTTATGTCAATAAGAGACTCATTTGGCCTTGAAAAAAGATGTTGATGAAGTTCATGCCGTGTCTAGACCCGACAACAATGTAAGACCATATAAACCACCCCATTTTTCAAAATACAATGGTGATGGAGGAAGAAAAATTATGTCATAATTGTAATGAACCAGGCCATATTTGTCCGGATTGCCCCAAGTTCAAGAAGAAGGTGACTTCCGTTGGGGAAATTCCTCCAAACACCAATGAAGATTCAAAGAAAGATGGAGATATAAAGGAGTCCATCGATCAACTTACCGAAACTCTACAACAATTCATAAAGATGAACTCCTCTGCATCGTCCTCTACACCTTCCACTTTCGGTGCCGCCTTCTCGTCCTTTCTAGGTATGACCTCTTGGATTCTCGACTCGGGTGCCTCCTTTCATATGACCCCGAATGCATGACTTTTGTCAAAATCAAGTCAATAAATTCAAATCATATGTTTCTACCGCTGATGGAACATCTTTAAATGTTGAAGGCATTTGAAATCTTGAGAAAACTTATGATCAAAGCAAAGAATTTTTTGTTTTCAGAATACGAATGATTCCAAAACTTAACCTAAATCTTTTTTTCGTCTCTCAAATTACCGATTTTGAATCTAATGTCTCTTTTTCACCTACCCATTGCTATGTGCAGGATCTCCGGTCCGGGAAGCGGATTGGGCAAGGCCATAGAAGAAGAGATCTTTATTATATGAATTTTTTGTCTTTGCCATCCAAATCTTTTTGTAATCATGTTCAATCTAAATATATTGAGACTTGGCACAAGAGGCTTAGACAACCTAGTATTTCCAAGTTGTATCTCTTTCCTTTTTTGAAAAAATTTTGTAATACAAATACATTTACATGCAATGATTGTATTCTTCGAAAAATTCATTCGCTTCCGTATTCGCATAGTAATTTTGTGTTAAAAAGACCTTTTGAACTTGTGCATTTCGATGTATGGCGACCGACACCCGTTATGTCCAAAGGAGGCTATTCTTACTGCGTTGTTTTTATTGATGACTTTACTAGATATACATGGGTATATATCATTAAAAACAAATTCGATGTCTTCACTAATTTTAAAGAATTCCATGTTCTCATTCAAAATCAATTTTAAAACACTATAGCTATACTTAGATCCGATTCGGGAGGTGAGTACATGTCTAAAGAATTTTAAAATTACCTCAAATTAAATGGAATCCTACATCAACGATCTTGTCCTAAGACTCCACAACAAAATGGTCTTGCAGAAAGAAAACATAGACATTTAATTGAAACCACAATAACACTTCTTATCTCTAAAAATGTTCCTAAGAATTTTTAGGCCGAAGCTCTTTTTACCACAACATATCTTATAAATTGTATGCCCTCCTATTCTTTAAAAAATGTATCATCATTTGAAAAATTATTCAAAATTACTCCAGATTTTAATAGAATAAGGATCTTTGGATGTAAATGCTTTGTGCTTGTTCAAGGACAAGACAAATTATCACCAAAAGCTATTGAATGTGTGTTCATTGGGTATGGTGAAAAAAAGGCTATAGGTGCTATGATGTACAAAACAATAAACTCTATATGTCAAGAAATGTAAACTTTCTTGAAGAACAAAATGGTTTTGATATTCACACATCTAAAGAAGACATTGATTATTCCTTCTTATTTGACTTATCTCTTAGAACCAAGTCCTAAGATACAATTATTTGCGATAATTCTTGTGATGGCATTTTACATCATAATGATATGCCACAACATGATGATGATTCTCAAAATGGGAACCTTAATGATATTAATGTATATACCCAGCGATTAGGAAATGAATACCAATCTGCCCTTGAAAGATATTCCCAAGATTTCTCTTTAGAAGAACTAGTTGAAGACAATCAACTTAGGAGATCCTGTCGTAATAATAGGCCACCACAAAAATTCGTGTTTTATGAATCGTTTTTACCTAACTATAGGACTTGTCTTATGTTGATACACTCCTATCATGAGCCTGCCTCATTTAAAGAAGCTAAGGATCATCCTATTTGGATTGAAGCTATGAAAATTGAATTAGAGGCTCTTAACAAAGCCCAAATTTGGAGCATTATTCGCCAACCATTTGAAAAAAAAAGACAATTGGGTGTAAATGGGTTTATAAAGTTAAAACCAAATGCGATGGATCTCTAGAAAGATACAAAGCTCGGTTGGTTGCAAAAGGCTACACTCAAGAATATGAGATTGATTATGAAGAAACATTTACCCCAGTAGCTAGAATGACTAGTGTGCAAACTTTAATTGCCTTAGCTTCTATTAAACAATAGCCGATATATCAACTTGATATTAAAAATGCTTTTTTAAATGGTACTCTATGTGAAGAAGTCCTTATGGATCCTCTGCCAGGTCTTGAAATTGGACAAGGGAATAACCTAAAGTTAAACAAAGCTCTCTATGGTCTTAAACAAACACCAAAAGCCTGATATGATCTCTTTAGCAAAGTAGTTCTCGATAATGGTTTTTCTTCTAGTTATACTGATACTGCTTTGTTTGTTAAAAAATCTGATAAATACATAACAATTTTGCTACTATATATGGATGACATGATCATCATAAATAATGATAAAAAGGGTATTGAATTTATTAAAAATGTTTTAAAAGAAATTTTTGATATGTCTGACCTTGGTTTTCTAAGGTATTTTTTAGGAATTTAAGTTGCATACTCCCCCAAGGGGTATGTCCTCTCTCAAATGAAGCTTGCCTCCGACATTATTACTCGGTCTGGGGCTAACAGATGACAAGAAGGTGAAAACTCTAGAAGTGATCAACGCCAAGATGAGAGCCACTAATGGCACTCCTTTAGCAAATCTCAATCTTTATCGTCAGTTAATTGGGTCACTAACATATTTATCTATCACCAGGCCCGATATTTCTTATGCCCCTTCTACCATTCACATGGCCGTAGTTATGAGGATTATCAGATATTTGAAAAGCACCACAACTAAAGGATTATTCTTACCCTCCTCTTCACCTCTTTCTTTACTTGCTTATACTGACTCTGATTGGGGGGTAACCCCGATGATCGTATTTCCACAACAAGTTATTGTGTGTTTCTTGAAGAGTCACTTATTTCATAGAGGTGTAAGAAGCAACAAAAAGTATCTCTCTCTTCTATCGAAGCGGAGTATCGTGCGATGACCACTACCACCACTGAGATTGTATGATTGAGAAGTTTGCTTAAAGATATGGGCGTCTCATTCTCAACTCCTTCGAAGCTGTGTTGTGACAACAAGAGTTCTATTTACATTGCCAGCAACCACACCTTCCATGAACGGACAAAGCACTTAGAGATGGTCTGGCATTATGTTCGTGATGAGTTTCTACGGGGCACCATTCAACTTCTATATGTTCCTACTGAATACCAATTGGCGGCCTTCTTCACCAAAGCATTGCCATCACCTCGTTTTTTCTTTCTTTTTAGCAAACTCTCGGTAATCTTTCTGTGTTTTTGAGGAGGGTGTTAAAATATGCTATATATATCTATATATATATATATAGATTATGACACATACACATATATACTTTATGTATATATATGTCTATGTGTCTATCTACGTATATAAATAAATGTATTCCCTTTGTAATACCCACTAGGGGTAAAACAATCATTTTTCTATTTTACGCCACATGTATATTTTTACAGTTTCTTTTTCTTTTTTTCTTTTTACCTTGGAAAAGCCCCCCTCAAGGGACGTTGGAGCCTCCAACGTTCCTTAGGAGCCCTTCCAAGGGTCCTCTCCTTGTGCCTATAAATAAAGGGGTTTTCCCCATTGTATAGTAAGCTTCTTTGAAGCCTTCTTGAGTGGAATATATTTTTTCCTCTTCTTTCAGGCGTTTTGCCACTTTTGTGGTTTTGTTGTAATCTTGCCCATTAGTGGCTATTTGTGTATGTGCGTGCTCTCTTGCTTGCTCTTGAAGATATCGCTCCTCTTATTCGGCACTTCATTACAAGATTATCATTTTATTTTTTAGATTAAAAGAAATGTATAAAACGAAGCAGATCTTTACTAGGTTGGCATGGTGTCGACTTTAAAACATTTGTTGCTTTTGTAGTTGATGGCAATTTTTGTCACATGGATATGGATGCAGAAATAGGACAAATATGCGGAAAAACTAAGAGTGCATTAAGCACTTACAACATTCACTAATGAACAAACAAAAAGGGCTAACACCCAAACCCACAAGAGACAACACAACATAAAAATATAAATGTCTCTTACTGAAAGAGAGAGAGAGCTCTCAAGAGTGAAGAATACAAGAGGGGTTCACCCCTATATATACACAAATGAAGGAGAGGGGGGATGGCCATAAGGCCTTAAAAGGAGAGCCACCTAGGGGCTCCCCATGTAGTCGTTGAGAGCCCCAACGGTCACAAATGTGACCGTTGGGGGCCCCATCGACTCCATGGTGGGGCCCCTTTTGTGTGAGCAAAAGACCAGAAAATAAAAAATATAAATTACAAAAAATAAAAAGGAAAATAAAAGAAGAATAACAAGTACCCCTATCGGGTACTTGTGAAATGACTAAAATATCTCTATCGGGTATTTTAGACAATTACACACATATATATATATATATATATATATATATATATATATATATATATATATATATATATATATGAATTACATGTATTTTAACACCCTCCCTCAAGTTTTACGGGGATATAACCGAAAGCTTGTTGAGGAGAAACAAAAAACGAGGAGCAGCAAGGGCCTTAGTGAAGAAGTCCGCCAACTGGTACTCAGATGTGACGTAAGGTAGTGCTATGGTTCCTCTTAGGTATTCATCACGTACGTAATGACAGTCCATCTCAATATGCTTAGTACGCTCATGGAAGGTGTGATTGCTTGCAATATAGATTGCGCTTTTGTTGTCACAACACATCTTCGAAGGAGTGGAGATGACAATGCCCATATCACTGAGGAGACTTCTTAGCCACACAAGTTCCATAGTTGTAGTGGCCATAACACGATATTCCGCTTCCGTTGAGGACAAGGATACTTTGTGCTGCTTCTTGCATCTCCAAGAAATCAGTCACCTAAGAAAACACAAAATCCCGTAGGTGAGACCCGGTCATTGGGATTTCCTCCCCAATCAGCATCAGTATAAGCAATTAAATCAAGTGACGAGGCAGAGAAAAGAAAAACTCTCTTAGTTATGGTGTTTTTGATATATCTGACGATCCTTAAGACTGCACTCATGTGCACGGTTGTAGGAGCATGTTGAAACTGACTGACAGAGTGGACGACACGAGCTATGTCTGGCCGAGTGATGGATAAGTAGGTTAGAGACCCAACAAGTTGTCGGTAGGGAGTAGGATCCTCGAGAGGTGTTCCATCTTCCAACCTTAATTTTGCATTGATGACTTCTGGGGTTTCTGTCTTCTTATCATCGGAGATACCAGATTTGGAACAGATGTCAGCAACAAGTTTCATATGAGAGAGAATGTACCCTCGAGGAGAGTACGCTACTTTAATCCCTAAAAAATATCTTAAGAAACCAAGGTCAGACATGTCAAAATTTTCTTTCAAAACCTTCTTAATATCATTAATGCCTTGCTCATCACTTCCAGTGATGATCATATCATCAACATAAAGTAGTAAAATAACTACTGAAGACCTTGCACTTTTCACAAACAAAGCAGTGTCAGTATAACATGAACGAAAATTCAAACTTATCATTACATTACTAAATCTATCATGCTAAGCCTTTGGGGCTTGTTTTAAACCATATAATGCTGTCTTAAGTTTGAGAATTTTATCTTTACCAATACACACTCCTGGTGGAGGATCCATATAAACTTCTTCATTTAATTCGCCATTTAGGAAAGCATTCTTAACCTCTAGTTGATAGACAGGTCATTTTTTGACTGATGCCACGGCGATAAGAGTCCTAACACTGGTCATCCTAGCTACGAGTGCAAAAGTTTCTTCATAATCTATACCATATTCCTGAGCATATCCTTTTGCTACTAATCGGGCTTTATATCGTTCTAATGAACCATCACTTTTAGTTTTAATTTTGAAGACCCATCTACATCCAATCGATCTCTTTCCAGTGGGTAATGAAGTTATTTATCAAGTTTTTGCCTTTTCAAGGGCACTAAGTTCTAAGTCCATGGCTTCAACCCAATGGGGAATGTTTTTGGCTTCATTATAATGTGAAGGTTCATGAAATGAGTGTAATGCAATTAGACATGCTCTATATCTTGGAGTTAGGGACTCATAGGAAACAAACCTATTAGGAGGATTGGAGATTCAGCCGGATCTCCTTAAAGAAGTTTCTTCTATGTTGGACCCTTGAGAGTATTTTTCTAAGGCGCTCATTTGAACTTGTTGACCACGCCTAACATAGGTTTGGATTGGTCTATCACTTTCATCTTCAATATTGTCAAGAGGAACATCCTCTAGGTCATTCAACGACTCATTAGAGATTTCCTCTTCTTGAGGAGTCTCATCTTCTTGGGAAAGAAGATCCAATAAGAAAGCATATTCACTTTCGTCAATATCTTTAGTTTTCATAAAACCATTTTCATTTTCCAAAAAGGTTACATCTTTGGATACATAGAGTTTGTTATTTTTCAAGTCAAAACATCTAAAACCCTTTTGATTTTCTCCATATCCTAAGAAAACACATTCAATAGCTTTAGGAGATAATTTGTCTCTTTTATGAGTAAGGACAAAACATTTACACTCGAAAATTCTTAGTCTATTGAAATCAGGCGTTCTTTCAAATAGTTTTTCATATGGAGATGCATTTTGTAAGGATGAAGATATCATTCTATTTATCAAGTAAGTTGGGGTTAAGGCCACTTCGGCCCAAAAATTCTTTGAAAATAAGGAGTGTCCTAGTGGTTTCCATGATGTGTCTATGCTTTCTTTCGGCTAAACCATTTTGTTGAGGAGTCCTAGGACACGATCTTTGATGACAAATTTCATTTATTTCTAAATAATTTTGAAATTCATTTGATAGATATTCTCCACCTGAATCGGATCTAAGAGTAGAAATATTACTTGAAAATTGATTTTTGGCTATCATATGAATTTTTTTGAAGAAGTCAAAGACTTCGGATTTTAAATTGAGAAAGTAGATCCACACATATCTATTGTAGTCATCAATGAAAGTAACGTAATAGGAGTATCCTCCTTTAGACATGACCGAGGAAGGACCCCAAACGTTGGATTAGACTAACTCAAAAGGTCTTTTGGACACAAAGGTTCAATTTGGAAACGGGGTGGATTTCATTTTGCCAAAAATACAATTCTTGCAAACAAAATGTTTCTCATTACAAAATTTCTTTCCAAATGGAAAGGAGTACATTTTTGAGAAACTTGGATGTCCAAGTCTTTGATGCCAAATTTCAATATTTTTATCTTGGACATGGTTACAAAAAGAGTTGGTGGGAAGTTTCAAGTTGCTCATGTAATAGAGATCTCCCCTCCTATGGCCTTGCCCAATCTGCTTCCCGGACCGGAGATCCTGTATAGAGCAATCCGTAGTTGAGAAGGAGATTTCACATCCATGATCACATATTTGAGCAACAGAGAGGAGATTTAAATTAAGTTGAGGTACTACTCTCACGTTTGGCATAAAGAATCTTTAGAAAAATTTAATGTTCCAAAACTTTTTACCTGTAAAGATGTACCATCGGTGGTTGAAACATAGGAGTTTTTAGAGTTATTACACAAATCGGAAAGCTCATTTTCAAGAGGAGTCATATGAAAGGAAGCTCCAAAATCAAGGATCCAAGAAGACATACCTGGAGGAGAGGAAGAAGCTATGGCGGCACCTGAGGTTGATGGAATCTTAAGTAGAGTTTGTAGTGCTTTCGATAGTTGGGCAAGAGAAAAAAACTCCTTCCCTTTGATAGTTTCCTCCTTCTTTTGAGTAGCTTCTTCAACGGAGGCAACCTTGTTTTTAGGTGCTTTATTTAACTTAGGACAATTAGGTCTTATGTGACCCGGTTCTTGGCAATGATGGCAAATGACTTTTCTATAGTTGCCATTATAATTATTTTGCCTTCCAAAGTGTGGAGGTTTATAGTTTTTTACATGATTGCTGGGTTTAGATACGGCCAAAACATCATCTTCTCCTTTAATCATGCCAAGACGAGTTTCTTCTTGACATATTTCAGCTATGGCATCTTCCAAGGGAAGAGGCTTAGATCTATGAAGCAGGGAAGATCTAACTTGTTCATATTCGGGCCTAAGCCCGTGTAAAAATTGGAAAACATGTTCTTTTTCCATTTGTTCTCTTCTTAGTTCCACATCCACACTAGAAACCCACTTTGGTTCTAGTAAAGATAACTCATCCCATAAGGTTCCAAGAGTGCTATAATAGTTTCTTACACTCATTTCTCCTTGCTTGATAGTCCGGATTTTTTCTTGAAGAAAGAATTGACGAGCAAGGTCTTTTTGAGTAAACATACCTTTCATAAAGAACCATGCTTCATTAGCCATCCGAAACTTAGCAATGTTGGCTCAAATTTTGAGCTCCACATTGTTCATGAACCAAGCAAGAATCTTCACATGCTTACTTTCCCAATCTTCCACTTTAGATTGGTGATCTTCAATGGCCTTCATGCGAGCATTTCCTTCAAGAGCTTTCTTTTGATCACCATCCATCTTAGTGAGTTGGAGTTGTGGTTCCGGAATGGTGCCCATAACATATCCCCAAAGTTTTTTACCTTTGAGGTTGTTCTCCATGGCGGCGGCCCACATCATATAGTTGGAGCCATTGAGCTTGAAGGAGAGATCAATCTTTTGTTTCCCTTCCATTTAATCACTCACAAGAGAACAAACGAAGAGAGATAAAAAAACCAATAATATAACTACTCAACTAGCTATATTAAGAAGAATAGCATACACAAGGCTCTGATACCATGTAATGAAATATGCGGAAAAACTAAGAGTGCATTAAGCACTTACAACATTCACTAGTGAACAAACAAAAAGGGCTAACACCCAAACCCACAAGAGACAACACAACATAAAAATATAAATGTCTCTTATTGAAAAAGAGTGAAGAATACAAGAGCGGTTCACCCCTATATATACACAAATGAAGGAGAGGGGGGATGGCCATAAGGCCTTAAAAGGAGAGCCACCTAGGGGCTCCCCATGTAGTCGTTGGGAGCCCCCAACGGTCACAAATGTGACCGTTGGGGGCCCCATCGACTCCATGGTGGGGCCCCTTTTGTGTGAGCAAAAAACCAGAAAATAAAAAATATAAATTACAAAAAATAAAAGGGAAAATAAAAGAAGAATAACAAGTACCCCTATCGGGTACTTGTGAAATGACTAAAATACCCCTATCGGGTATTTTAGACAATTACATATATATATATAAACATATATATATATATATATATATATATATATGAATTACATGTATTTTAACAATGGCCGCACACACAAATGTGTGCATCTCTCTCTCTCTCTCTATATATATATATATATATATATAATTCTTAACCTAAATCCCTAATGCATGAATATCATTTCAAGTGAAAACTCTTTAACAACAACTCTAAATCACTATAATTAAGAAGGCTAAATAATAAAACTAAGTTGAAATTGAAATGTAATATAATTGATGACAAATTCTAAAAGAAAAAAGAGTATGAAATAAGTAATCAAGATCATAACAGGAAATATATAAAGTTAATGGCACAATGTTGACTGTGCTCATGAAGTGTCACGGTGTGCCTGAGTTTTGTGTCGTGCTGACCCGGGATAGACATGTTAAGTGAAGTGTCCATGTGACATAGATGGCAAAGTGTTACCTTTTTTCAGAAGTTGATCCAGTAATTCTATATTGAGAATGAATATTATGTTAGTCTCTTCTGTTTCTTGCCCTCTCACATTTGTCTTTTATTTCTTCTTTGAAAGAACATCAAAATTCTATTAACTTCGATTTTCCTAAGAAAAGATTCCTTCTGTACATGTTTGTAGGTTTCCTGTAGTTAACTAGCCTTTTCTTTGGTTTGTACATCATAATATCTTGTCCAACTACGAGCGTCTTCATTCAATTTTTGATGTGAGTGGACTGTTTTGCTTGTTGATCTTTATGGTTCATTGTCATCTATTTGCTTTCATGGATCATTGTTGGGCACTGTGCTAAATCCTTCCATCTTGCTTTTGTCATTTTTAATAAGCACCTTGTTATATGCTCTTTTCCTCAAGATCAGTGCTTAGATTATATGTTTAGATGCTTAGATGTTATATCTCTTTCATGAAAAGAATGTAGAAGCGTCTAGAAAGCATGAAAAGTCTAGTTTCAGTGCCATGTTCATTCAGGATTCGGAAACAAATGTACCTATGAAAGAATTTAGATAATCAGACGTAGATAGCTTTTGCTTTGATGCTGTGTCAGTTTTGCGAGAGAATCAATTGCGTGTGGAGAAGACAAGCCTCTGTAGTGAAAAGAAACCAGGGGTTGTGCAAAATTAGTGACCTCTTTTTAGAGTTCTCATAGGGTTACAGGTTATTTTACAATAATGCCCCTAAACGAATGTACATGTCCTGTACCAAGTATGTAAATTTCCATCATTCAATCAATGACGGTGAATACTGCTCGGGGTAAAATCACCAAAATACTCCTGATGTACCACAAAATTATGAATTTACCATTGATGTCCGGGTCACTCCAGAATAGCCAGAAATACTAAACTCTAATGAATCTCAGAGAGGTAGTGTTTTGATTGTGAGTATATAATATAATAAGACTACACATGCAAGTGTAAAGTGCAGAAGGAAAAAAAAAGTTGAAAGCCTTTAACCAGTGATCTGTATGTATGAGTGGGATGTATTGATACTCATCATCATCCCGCCTTATGTATGTATACTCATCATCATCCCACCTTATTGTCGTTCAAACTTTTGATTGGTCTCCTCTCCTGGAGTCTTTAACCTTTATCATGTCATCAACTTATCATTTCGTACTAATACTGCATTACAGTTTTGCATGGCCAACTCAACATCTTAGGTGGGACGGTTTTCTGTTTTAGCTCTAAAGCCCTTTTGTCCCTGATTTTATCCTATTTTGTTAGTATCCTCAAGATTACAATATATAATACAAGGATCAAGGCCTTACCATAATGTTGTAAACACAATGACACATGCATCATTAGTTTCTCTCTTCTTTATCTATCCAAAAACGGTTTCTTTAAACCTTCCATTATGTTATGTAATTGTACTGGATTGGATCTCATTGCACACAACCCTTGACTAAAAGAAAAGAAGCTGACTGAGCTCTTGAATGCCATTATGAAGTAAGAAAAGAATTCAGGAAAAAGTTTGGATAAAAATCCTAAAAGTGAAAATTGTAAGTCTTAAAAGCCTCACATACTAAGGAAAATCTTTAATTGGCACGGTAGGGAAACAAGAACACTTTTTTTGGAAACCAAAGGAGCATGTCCTGAATAGGGATGGCATATATTCATGGGCCTGCCCAGCCCAACCAGGATGGACATCTTGACCGGGCTTTGGCATGGAAATTGACTGGGCTTGGCCCATCAATGGGCGGCCTGTCAGGCATCCAAAGAACCAGACCGGGCTGGCCTGCTTCCCAGCCTAGTCCTGCACTTCTAGTGCACCAGATGTAGTATATATAGTAACTTCCTGACCAGAAAGTTGATGAACCAACTGCTAGCAAACTAGAAAGCTGAGAACTGATGCATAACAAAATCATAATGCACAAATTTGATGGTTTTTATTGCATGTGACAATAGGACAGAAGGAAATGTCAGAGAGATGAAAAAACTAAAAGGATTTGCATGGGAATTCTCTTTTTCTTAACATTTGATTATGCTCAGAAAGCATTTGATGCCTTCCATTTTCTAGATTCACTTTGGCCTTTTCTATGTTTGTTGCCCTATAATTGTTGGCAACATGACTATTGACCTTTAAAATTTTCCTTTATTATTATTATCGTGAGCTGAGACAGATCCCTCAGTAGTGGGAAAAAAAAATCTGAACTCCTGTCCTTTTCTCGATATATAATGATGCAAATGACTAGAACATATCATGTATCTCTATTGCAGGAAAGGCAGCCACCTTGACTGTCGGGGGCCTTCTTATGGGTGCAGCAGTGGGGTCGGCTGTTGAGAATTGGTTGCAGGTTGAAATAGTGCCATTCTTGGGCATACACTCACCTGCTGCGCTTGTCAGTGAATTCATTCTCCTCTCACAATTCTTGGTCTCTATATACTTGAGGTAGATTCCAAAACAGAATCATTGTAGTCCATCCAGTCCTATGACATTTCATTGAGATTGATTCTTATTTTCTCAATCAGATGAATCTGTACTGCTACTGCCATTGGATTGACTGCACCTCTGGTTATTAAATTGTGTAAATTAAATGCCATTGAACCTGTATAATCTTGAAAACTGCTGAGACAAAAGATTGTACAGATTTAGATCACCCTTTCCAGATAGTTCTTTCTATCGTTTTGCAAGTATAATTGATGGTATGTGATGCAAATGGAGGATCAAGAGCCATGTGTGACACCATGCGACAATTGGTGGCGTTATTCATTTGTAAATGGTTTTTACCAATAAAAGGAGCCGTAGGGTGACCACTGATACATCTTAAAAGCGAGGCTTGCTTATATCTGCTTGAGCTGAACCGAGCCTAACTTGAGCTTGCTCGACCTTCACCTGATCCTAGCCTGGACAATGCTGTTCAAGCTTGGCTCAAGATCGAACATATTTTTTTCTTAAATGCTGAGCTCGAACAGTCCAGGCTTGGCTTACAGTTCATGTGCAGGCCTACTCATGGAATCATTTTTCCTTGACAAAAAATTGACACTGGTCCGGTAGCCAGATCAATGAAACATCGAGACATTGGTACTGTGCTGTGACATGCACGTAGGACTGAGTTGGGGATTTACGCTAATGAAAGCACACCAACGTTTTTCAAACAAAACAAGGTTTCATCAAGTTTCCTAAAAACGTCAAGATAGCAACGTACCAATTGAAGACCACTTAAGCCATAAATTTTGCCTTTCCAAATTACCTTTTTCTTGCCAAGAATATATATATATATATATATATATATATATATATATATATATATATATATATATAGAGAGAGAGAGAGAGAGAGAGAGAGAGAGAGAGAGAGAGAGAGAGAGAGAGCACATTTTCTTTATGCCTCGTCAGTACGTTAGAGGTGGCTTGGTTTTGGGCCAGGATCATAACCTTTGTACATCTACATCCACGATTATCTGAAATGGATCTAGGCCAAGAATTGAGCTGGATCAAGTCTAAAACTAAGGATCTACATCAGTATTCAATCTTTTTCAGTGTAGATAAATGCAATAACCGGGTCAGATTTCAGCAGGATGTGGTTCAGATTTGGGGCCTTTATATAAGGGAAAACAAAAAATGGATCAGATCCAACTTACAATTGACCCATATTTATCTACATAGAAACTTGGATCTCTATCTGCCATGGACAAGACTCTCTCTCTCTCTCTCTCTCTATCTATCTATATATATATATATAATGCGATTTTTTTAAAAACCTTATAATTTTTGAAAATCCGCTCGAGTCCAAAATTGTAATTTTTTGGTTGTAAAATGACTCTTTCACCATTAGCACATGTGAGTTTTCTCCGGATATGCATGCTTCCCTCTCAAATATTCAAATATACAAGCTTCCCTCTCAAAATTTTCACCTTTATTTGCAATTTTCTCCCAAATATGCAAAATTTTCCCCACATTTGCGAATTTAGTCTCAAAATATGAGAATATGCGAATGTCCTCTCAAAATATGGGAATGTCTTCCCAATACACCCCCCACCCTATATATATAAAATTGACAATTCTTTCAACATATTTTGGCATGGCGTGGGCAGATTTGGACTAATGTTTTTATGCAGATACGTCTATTTGAGATTGATTTTGGCAAGAGTGAGGAGAATGAGTAAGAAATGGTATCAAGTATGAATCTGGTGGTTTGATGAATGGTTTGGAAGGAGAGGGGATTGAATTTTTGAAGGGCAGGCAGTCGATCTCATTGCAATAGATCACAGTCTATAGGGTGCTATTAGTATATATATACTAATATATATATATATATATATATATATATATATATCAACTGAACAAATGCAGATCTGGAAATATTGAATGGGTGCATGCTGAGCTCTTTGTAAAGTAACAGGATCCACTCATCCCTATGTTCATGTCCTTACTATCCTTTGTAAGATCTTTTTATTGAAAGTCTGACACCACAGATACATTCAACATGGTTGATTTTATAGAAATTGACCTTTGAATAAAAAAACTATTATTCTTAATTATGCGATTTTGATGCTTTTTAAGGCTTTTAGTATTTTAATTGTAAAGAAAATCCAATACCCAGGACAGATTCTGACAATCAAAATGTTGATATTCACTAAATGGAGCATAAGGATCACATCTATAAAGGTCAGATTTGATGAAGACAACCTGCAACAATGCGTCGCTGAATTGTTATTTTTACATAATGACTTGTGGTCCAATAAAATTTGAGTGCGTATCGGGTCAGCGGCAGCTCTACCTGTAATCCATCAGAGTTGCTTCTGAAACCATTCATCCACTGGATGAACAGTCGCCAAAACACCACGGATGTGTTCATTTCATCTTAGATGGGTAGCACAAGTTTTTTTCAGGACCATGATGAAAATGAGCAGCATGTAGATCTTACAAAATGAACGGCTGAAATTAATCTCAAAACCATATGTTTGGAAGGCCGTTGATGGTATTACCTAAGAGCTGCCTCTGACATGACACACACACATAAAATTTCATCTAATTTTCTGAAAAAAAATAAAAAACATCATGTCAATCAACGATAAGCCGGAAGCAAGGTTTTAAAAACCGGTGATTCGTCACTCGGCTCATCCTTGAGTGACTCGTGACTCGGCCGGGTCAACTTGATGACTTGACCGGATCATGTTAACTTTATATTTTAAATAAAATATATAAATATATGTATATATTATGATTATTATCTATATTTTATAGTATTTTACCAATATATTATATGATAATATATATATATATATATATATATATATATATATATATATATATATATATATATATATATATATATATATATATATATATATATGACTCATCCATGACTCTGCCGAGTTCAACCTGTGACTCGGCGATCCGGGCTGAGTCAACCGAGTCACCGTGCTTTTTAAGATATGGCAGAAAGAGGACAAAAGGAAGGGGAAAACATTATATAGAAAGATTAAAAAAGAAAGGAAAGAAGTTATATATGGGTGTGGCCAATGTTGTCAGTATCGATATGGCCCTGAATGGTTTGGCCACGGATTCAGCTGTACCGATACTCAAGTGAATAATTTTGTATTGGCCCAAACTTTTTTAAAAATTATTACGTGACATGTGTTAAAAATATTAAAATAATTTTAATAATATATTAAAAAATAGTTTTTTGATATTTTTTATATTTATTAAAAAACAGCCAATTCAGATTTGCAGAGTATCGATTTTCTGTGGCCCGATACACACCGATACTGATAACATTGGTTATGAGAAGGTGCTGGCTCCACAGTGGAGCAACACCAAGTGACAAACAGTGCATTCCATGAATGAGCCTAGCCATTGAGCCCTAGATACCTCCCTAGTGGAGCACTTTACCAGCCAATTAATTGATTGAGGGGGAACTTTGCTTATCTGACAGGAGCAGTTAGTGCACCTTACCTTGTGCTGTGATGTTGCAAAGTTCAAAACCCAATGATACAATTGTATGGCTGGTGGGGTTCTGCCTAACCCCAGCTTGTCTATTCAAAATTTTTTTAGCTAAATGAAAAGTGTTAAATGGGTTCTTCAGTTTTTTTTTTTTTTTTATTTTAAAATTCTGACCGTACCCATGTGATCTATGTACTTTAATTTTATAGGGACCAGCTCTTGAAGTATTTTATTCGGACACATGGGTGATTTTTTATTACTTTCGAAAAATCAACTGTCCAAAATCTTTGTAAAATTTTGAGGCTTCACATATTATTTTTTTCATTGAAAATACATAATCCAGGTGTGGATTCCTCGTAAATTGACCATGCCCAACATATTTATGAAGTCTAAACTGTGAAAAAAATACCTAAAGGGCATAAAAACCCATTTAACAAGTATCAATTTATCATCTATCCATTTCTCTCTCTCTCTCTGTATATATACGTGTGTTCTTGTTTATTTTTTTATATTTTTAAAATTTTGTGTGTTACTATTACCCCAAGAAAGAAAAATCTTGATATTTCATGAGATTCTTACTTGCCGAGAAAATCTCTGATAACGAGATTTATTAAATGGCTCAGGTGATCTGCCAAAACTCGAATCTTTTGTGTTTTAAAATCATCACCATCCGTGACCTTCAACATCTTCATCTTTCTTGGTGTCATGATGACATCAAGGCCCTACTATTTGCACAATGAATAGTGGTGATTTCTAAACACAAAAAATCTGTGTTTTAATCACCTAATCCCACTTGGATGTGAAATTGTAAACCACAAAGGCTTGCTATCTAGAAATATGTGGATGGTTCAATATTTTAGAAATTTTTATGCTTTTCAGGAATGGTAATGTCCTTTCACTTCCTTACGTTGATATATCAGTGCATGTCTCCATGTGGTGGGACATTGCAGGTTCAAAACCCAGTGGTACTATTGAATAATAACTGGTTGGGGTCTGCCTAACCCCAGCTTGTCAAAAAAAAATATCAGGCTTTTTCAGGGCGGCTGGCCTCTTTGAGATTTGAGGCCACCGCCTAGGGCTTTCAAATTTTAGAGGGGCCTCCAAATTTTGGAGTCTTCTATCAACTTACAGATTAAGTACATATTACATAGATAAGACATGCATTTACTAAACATTACTTTGGCATTCAATGAACTTGCATTTTCGGTCTGAATTATTCACCAAGTATGATGTTATAATCAAGAGTTACTGAAACTGAAAAGCACATACCAGATCAATAATCTTTGCATAAACTGGTTTTCCAGAACTTGGCCAGTTAATTCTGTACAGTGAATTGGTCTCACAATGAGCCCCAGAATCTTTGCAGATAAAAATAAAAGAAACCTTCCCTCCCAACTGCATATAAAAGGAACTCAATACGATCAACAGACACTAAATACTAATCATTTTCAAAATACTCAGTTATACATACCATAATAACTGTCTTTGAGGAGCTAGCAATAGATAGTAATTGTATAAAAAGGTCAATCTTTACAAGAAAAATATAACAAAATCATAACAGATGATTCCTACTTTAACAAAGTCCCCTTTTACCTGGTTTCAGAAAAGGTTATCTGTTAATTATTTGCTCAAGAATACTCTATTTTTTTATTTTTTGACATTTAGGATTACTCATTGTAATTTGTCATAATATATTGCCTACTTTGACTTTTAGGTGTAGAGCATGAATGCACTTCACCACTCCCTTTAGATGAAGAACTTACGCATGAGCTTCTCAGGCCAAAAGAGGAAGGCAAAAGAAGATTGCATTTTTCCAATCAGGACACGGTTTTCTATTCAAAGAGAAAGGTTTTCCATTAGGAATAAGGGAGGTGTTATATTTGTATCCTACAAGTTAGGCTGGATGTTTCTTTGTAGATGTTTTTTCTCTTTTTTCCTGATAGCCTCTTTTTTATAGCCAAGTTGGAGGATAACCCATTTATATTGGAGAGAAATTGTTGAGGTTAGTTAACTGGCTTTTTCAAAGACCCTACCAAAAATGCATAGGTAGAAGACGATACTTTGAAGATACTAGTGCATTTAATGATTATGCCATGAGGTTCTCATTGAAGCACATGACTAAGTCATCAACCTTTTTTTTTTAAAATGGCATGATCATGAAAACTTTAGGAACACAAATTTTGAGAAACTTGATAGTTGACACTTTTGGTGGCCTACACTTGTTGATATATATATATATATATATATATATATATATATATATATATATATATATATATATATATATATATATATGGGCTCCTTTTGCCCACCTTCTCATTCTGCCCCATTTTGCCGCTCTAGAAAACCGTTGTTTTTGTATTTTTTCTTACATCTAACACCATAGATGTGATCCATAGGTTTTATTTGGTGGGAGCCGGCTTTTGGATAACCGGAATCTGACCTGTATATGGTTTTTTTTCGGTGATCCAAAATCAATGGCTATGAAAGTATTACTTTTTCCGGCTCATAAATTTATATTTTTTTGTGGAAAAAACACGAGAAGAGTAGATTCCCACTAAATAGAGCATGCTAAACACATTTAATGGTTCAGATCTATCATGAAACACTTCGAAACTATGAGATTGAACGAGAAATGGTACCTAATATGTTCATTTCTCTCAGTCTATATATAACCCAATTACTAAATATGAAAGATATTAAGAATTTAAGAAAAAAAGGTGAAACCCCTTTAATAAATACTATTTTTTTTATGTACAATGAAAAAAAATTTAGGGCCGCATTTGGAGGCTTTGCCTAGGGCCTCAACTTCCTTTTACGTACCGCAGAAGGCTCAACAGTGCACTGGTCACTAGCTTCCTTTGCCTTTATTGCATGAGACGGGATCAGGTTAGATTGAGCTCTGACAGTATTCTGTTAGAACACTTTTGGATGCGGATGATCTCAAGATGGACGGCATCCAAAACTTGTACAAATGAGATTTACATCACTTGGATGGGCTCCACTCTTTTTTCAATGTAGTTTGTGTTTCGGATGGACAGCAAGAGGATGGTTTAAAAAGAACGGCATACAATGAACTTGTTCACTGTTTTGATGGGTGTACATCCAAAGCAGTTCTGACGGTTTACTATCAAAGCTGCCTCTGACGTGATCCTCTCTCTTATTGCATTGTTTTTTTTTTTTTGAATTTATTACAGAGAGAAACCCTAGCCCCGGTGGCAGGAAGATCATAGATCGACCCCCAAAGTAGGTAAGACTCCGCAGCCAGGACCTGCATTACTTTCAAAATCTTTGTGAGACTTACCAACAGGGGCTCGGCTTGTCTGGTAGGAGCAGCTAGTGCATGTCACCTTGTGTTGGGTCATTGCAGGTTCAAAACCCAATGGTATAGTTGTATAACTGGTAGGGGTCTGCCTAACTCAGCTTGCCTTTCAAAAAAAAAGAACTAATGAGGCTTAATTTGGGAATTAAACCATGACAAAAAAAAAAAAAGATCATGACTGTGTGTGTGCGTGCTGTGCGTGATGCACTAATACTAATTTGGTTAGGTGTAACCATCCTATCCTATCTAACAGGACATCATGGGTGCAAGTTGTATCAACTCAAGCTGAGTGCACAAATGTGTTCAATATTTCTTTTTTTGGTTAAAGATCACATTTTACATGTTTGATATAAAAAACCAGGTTCTGTTAATTTGGGCCTTGAATTGGAGATGTGTTGTGTTCTTCCCCTAGCACTCTCACTCTCTTTGCTGTTTGGGGCGGTGGTGTTGCCAAAGCACTGCATTAAGAATGGAGTTGGCAGCCCCAACAACACATTTCAACACCATGCACAAGAAGATATGTTTTGACAACTCCATCCTCAACACCACATTTTAGCAAAACCCTATATTGATAACACATTAAAATGGTGTTTCCTTTTCAATGCAAGGCTCCCAAAGAGAGTTTAAAGTGCAAAATTTTGGTACATTGTGCACTGTTGATTTTTAAAGCTTTTGACAAGCCCACTTATCCATCACAACTAAACAAAATAATTCAAAACTTGTTTCTATTAAACAAACCATGTAGATCATATTTATAGGATATGATCCACCCAAGAAAAAGTCACAAAAAATTTGTGAAAAAAATGGCGATTTCTACTAGATGGGATGTTAGGTTAACCTAACTCAATATTTCACATGCGCGCACACACACATACTAACGTAGACGCCCAAACACAATTTGATTCCAAATAAAGTAATCAGCAAGAAGATCTTATGCTTGATGTAAGAGCCCCATTACTCCAAAAAAAAAGACACAAATTGACTGGCTCTTCACAAAGTAGGCACGCATGATAATCAGTTATTCCCATGCAAAATTTGCAATCATCCATAAATTTTTTGAAGGAAATTAGATTTCATTCACATTATAAACCATTACACAATCATCCATAGTGTAGAGCAACAAAAGAAAAAGGTTCCACCAAAAAACAACGTACATTTTTTATGGTTATTGCGTGAACCTTCATCTTGGAGTTGTATGATGCTGCTGTCCACAATTATGTAGATATTTTTCCTTATGTCAGAGATGGATGGCATGATAATATAGTAAGGATCCTCTGTAGCACGTCCCCTTTCTATATGTTCAATAATTCAAAAGGATGCAATGGCCAATTATGCATTGCAGTTCTGATAAGATGATCCGGAAAAGTCAAGTTTGGATATTTGAGATTTCTTTTTTCTTTATTTGGGCATGCATTACAATGATGCAAGTCAATAGCAGCGACATATCTAGCTTCTATTGACCTATTTCTTGCCGCTATAGACTTATAACGGCAAGATTCGTAGCTCACCGTTATAGGCTATGGGGTGAATTAACTCAGCGTTATAGGCTATAATAAGGTGAATTAACTCGCTGTTATAGGTTGGTGAAACAGAAATCTCGCCATTATAGGCAAGCAAAAAATAGAAAATTAATTTTAATTTATTTTTTTACATTCAACAAAAATAAGTAAACAAAGAGAGTTTATAAACACACATCAAATACAAACCCACTACATCTCCTACATCCTCTCCAAACCTGCAATAAATATATACACTTTTAATACAAGTAAACAAAGAGACTTTAGAAATTGAAACACTTTTAGATTCATGTGTTACTTAGCATAAGGTGCAAAACTTGAAACATTTCCAAATTCGTGAACTCTAAATTTTGAATGCTTGAAGAATTCATGGACTAAATACACATCAGGTGAAATGATTGTCTCCCATGCTAGTAGATTCATAAATTTGGACATGTTCAATGAGATACTAATTAACTTGGCACACGAGTTCCTATTATGCCAAACATAAACCAAGAAAAAGAGAAATTATTACAGTATAGTATACCTACTGGTTCTGTGCCTTTGAATTCAGTCGGATGAGGAAATAGGCCCATGTGTCTGTAGTATACTAAACTTGTCTGTGCTTATGAAATCAGAATGTTAGTGGAAACCAACTAATAATTCAAAAGAAAAATGAAGCTACAGTATGTCCCCAATGAAAACCACCAATGAGAATCAATAAACTTTCCTTCATGCATTCACTTGCTCATTGACAGTGGGACAAATACAAAGAATGTGATCCCCCTCCATTAGGGTTTGTCCTCCAATAGCCATAAAATTAAGAAATTGTATGTGCAAGTAAGAATTTGATCATTGGCTCAGATAAAATGCATATGACCCAGTACATGGTCCTACTTGCTGAGCAGCAAGGCTATATAAAATAATGCAAATTTGTCGATAACTAAGCCGGCCGAGACCCGCTGTAAAAGTGCACCAATTCGGCGGGACCCCATGGTTGATCTTTCTTAGATGAAAGCAATACTAGGATGGATGAACTGATTGACTAAAAAGTACAATACCCACCATGGACGTATTTGTTCATCATCTTGGCTAATTAATTAGAACATATATAATGGATCCTTGTCGCAGGTGAGGCCAAAACCAACTCCTAAAGTACCTAATGCGCCACAATTGCACTGAACCCACAATGACTCAAACAGTTGATCATGCTTGTGTGACAAGGGGAGAAGTAGCAGGGAGGGTCCCATTACATCATGTCCTTGGGCCCCACCAAAGCTCCCCCGGTGCATTCTAAATCTGGAATCAAGGCAAACTGGCTATGAATAAGTACACTCGTGCCTTTTTTTTCAGGCAGCTGGGCCAGATCTTTTGGGCAATTGTGAGATTGACATGGCATGTGATTCTGCTAAGAGTAGTGCCACAATGTGTCTAAAACAATGCATCTTGTGCAAAGGTCCAACACCAACAACAGTATATATGGTGCTGGCTCCCCCTCCCTCTAGGCACAAGGTTTGTGAAGAGAAGTATCTGGTTTTGTGAGTTGACAGGCCCAAAAAGTTTGGATCTCTTTCAATAATTTACTGGATCGTGAGATTTTTTTGCCTTTATTTTGCTTCTTTGTGGACGTGGTGGGTCTTGCAGTTTTGATTCTTTTGTTATAATGGCGAACAAGAATGATCTTCCTTTGATTCTTCATGGACTCGAAGCGAAGGAGAGGGTGGTGTATGTTCCCCCTGGAACACGGGGCCGCGTGTTCAGGGGTCCGAATGAGTGTCACGTGGCACTCATTCGGCTGGTTATGTACGGAGGAAGATCTTGGGTTTTGCAATATTCCTTCCTCCGTATATAACCAGCCGAATGAGTGCCACGTGGCACTCATTCGGACCCCTGAACACGCGGCCCCGTGTTCAGGGGGTAACATACAACCTGCTCGGCGAAGGTGACCCATGTTGGCATATTGAAACTGTGAGCTCGCTAGTCATTTCATCAGCCAAAAGTCATTCATTCATCACCATCACCCTTGTTGAGAGAGAGAGAGAGAGAGAGAGAGAGAGAGAGAGAGATACTTCCTGTTCCCACTAGGTACAGACATCCAAACAAGGTGTACAAGGAGCGGCAGATAACTCATTTAGAGTACCTTATGATACATATTATCGTATGATACAGTTCACGTGGCTCTTGATATCTTTGCAAATATTGCCTTGTAAGGAGTAAGGACTATATATCAACCAATGCATTGCATTTGTCATCTTGAGGGGCGTACGTGACTTAATATTATTACAATTATGTGGAACATTTTGTCCTTTTCTTTTTTAGCCGTATTCAGATAGATAGATGGGGCTTACCCATTTTCCTCTAAAGGGAAAAATTATCAGTACCACCACCACCATCATCATCATCTTCTTCTGCAAACAAGAGAATTATCATTGTGTGAATCATTATCATATTACACTGGCACAATTGCCATAATCATCATCATTACCATTCTTATCTGATTATAGACATTGCACCATCATGGTGATGTGATTATTAATTATCTCTTTTATCTCCTCATCATTGTCTTCTACATCATGCACCACATTTACCTTTTTGTTTTCGTCATGGTCAACGTCATGATATCTACCATCATCAGTCTAGTCTCGGAGGGAATTATATACGCTAAAAGAAAGCTCTAAGTCAATTGCTTAATCACGTACTCTTGTAAACATGGAAATTGCATGGCCTCCTCAAGATGTGTTTAAAACTATTCCTTTATGAGTGAGTCTTCTATTTTTTGAGAGAAAAAGAAGTTATATATCATAAATATAAGAAGTGAGCAGTACTGAAAAAAACAGTAAGCAATGACAGTTACCGTCCCACCCATAAAAACAAATTCAGCAGGGGACGAAAATTGCTAAAACAAAGTAACAGAAGGAGGAAAGAAACTGAGCATCCGAATAGCATTAATTAAGTCGTTGAGAAATCTGTCCATACGAATACAGTTATTATTAATAACGAGGAGAAGCCACCATTACAGTTCAGACATCCTCTAAGTGGCAGCTCGCCTGGAGAGAAAGTGCTGACTTTTTCGTCTCAAGTTCGACTCTCACCAAGTGTGCAGAAGCCTTTTAAATGTTTGGCTCTATAAAAGCTTGGGTGTCGGCGACCCCACTCGGGGTTTTCCTTGCAGGAGACAAGTCCACTAAGTGACCCGGTTCTCGGCGAGGGTTTCTAGTTATATAAAGACAAAAGGTGTCATCTTGACAGTGACCAAGTTTTGGTGTCCATTATGTAAAACTTCACGGGCACCTTCATGGTTTTCGGTTGGCTTCAACTTTGTGGCAAGGGACATACACTCAGGTATCGAACTCATGGCATCCTTCAACTTGAATGCCTTGAGCTGATCCACTTAGCCAGGTGTGCTGAGCCCTAGGAGGTATCATGTTTTCTTATGTTATCCCATGTTAGTGAAGTGATTTATCACCGCTTGCACCCACCAAATTTTGAATATCTTTTTAATTGAACCATTATTTCTTTTAAAAGAAATATTGAACACGATTTAGAACATAAAGACAGCTATTTTTTAAAATTTTTATAGCAAGTACTCTTGTATCAGCCAAAAGGTATGAAATAGCTGGATGATTTCTTCTATGTGAAGGCTTAGTTGCCTTTTATAACGTGCTAACTCATGTACTACTTTTAAAAAGCCAAAATTAAGAAAGAGAGATTACTAGCAAAAGATTCATGATGCCATGCTTTTGTGCATAGTATTTTTTGGTTAACGGCATTATTTGCCAGTTAGATTAGTTAGGCTATGAAAGAAGCTGCTATCTGGGGACAGAAGATAATTGAAGATCTTTTTTTGTTCTTTTGAAAAAGATTTACGTTGCATAAGATTACTTGTTTATTAGGATTTAGAAGTCGCTTTCTTGGAATAGACAAATGTCTACATGCTATGAGACATTGAAAATCTGCAAGAATTCGTTTTGCCCAGATAACTAGAATCCCAAAAAAGGAAGCACTAGATCAATTCGGGAAAAGTAAATCTCTTAAAAAACGTATTATTGCAGTACTTTAGGTGAACATATCCTCCTCAAATAAGTGGTGCTACTGTGGCTGTAGTTTGTGCGTTTCTAATTATGTGGTATACTTGATCTTTAGAGAAAATTCCATTTAGTGGCAACCTTTTGCCTATAATCCCCAAAAAGAGGCCTAGCATTTTTAAATTTCCTGATATAGGCTTCTGTTTTTCTAGAATCTGCCAAACAGAGGCCTACTCTCACCACTTAGATTGAGTTAAATGAGAATAATACCCTCAATGTCTAACAGAGGCCTGTTTTCTGGAAACTGCCAAACAGAGGCCTTCTTTTCTATGAAGGCCAATATAAGTATTTTTCAACTCCAAAGTCAACATAGAAACTCAAAAGGATCATGTTTCCCAAGATGTTAGAGGCTAACCTAAAGTCTCTATTTGGCAGTTTTTGGGAAACTTGTGGCCCATATCAGGAAATTCTGAAAAATAAGGTTCATTTTTGAAATTAGGGGTAAAGTTAATGTTGGCCCTAAATGGAATTTTCCTTAATCTTTAACATCCCATAGCTTACTGTTGATAGACTTCTCAAACAACTAAAATTATTACCATAAGAAGTTGTGAAATTAGCTAGAATGGTGCAAGTGAATTCAACTAAAAAATTTATTTGGTATCTGTTCAATTATTTTTTGTAGGGCCATGTTTCTTTATGGTATACAGCGTTATATATGCTAATCAATCGAACTTCTATAAAGTGTATGCCGTTTTCATTGATCAGGCAAAGCTCCATAAACCCTTTCTTTTCTTTTCTTTTTTTTGCCTTTTTCCCTCCAAAATTATGCATAAAATATGGTATAAAGTGAAAATATCGGACTTATTCGAAAAGGACATAATTTGTGCTAGTTCTTTTTGGGAGTTGTCAAGCAAGGTGGCAAACAATTCTTTTCAATGCATGTATGACATGATAAGGTGGGAAGGACTGTTCTATTTCTTAATAGAGCCACGAGATTGTTATTCTTGAAGATGTTACCAGACCTAAAAAGTCTTATATATTTTAAATTCTCTTGGTCAGACTTGACTTGTATGTTGAGTGTACTGGATTAGATTCGGAAGGTTGCCATATAAAAGTGTTAGTGCATAGACTTGACTGTGTCATGCCCCTATCAATGGTTCTGAAACAATTCACCATAGACACCCATGTAATGCAGCTAAGAAACTAATTAAGTACATGAATCTAGCATATCATGGAAATATAGTGAAAGGGTAGTCCAAGAAAGCCAGCGCGATCAGGTCTGCCGGGTCCATACCTGGTAAAATAATATATATATATTTTTAACTTTTTCATATTAAAAAATCAAAGGTCTTAATCAGAGCTCGGGTCAGACTGGGTCTGGTATGAAATTTCACAAAACCATACCGGGATTCAGATACTAATCAGACCCTTAGGCTATAAAAATCTTTTTACCACCAAACCCTGATCCTATAGGGTTTGATACTGATAGGGTTCGGGTTAAACCCGACCCATTGACACCCTTAAATATAACGGAAATGGTCTTATTGTACAGTAAAAATTATGTGTTTTCTGAAAAAACTCATACTTTGCTAAAATTTGCCCGATGACTAAAACCACAAATAGCTAACTTCATTAGGACCTTTTTACCCTTCGCATGTGCGAAACTCATGAAGTTCGTGCGATATATCACTCCTCTTGTCGAGTATTGCAAACTCCCACTTAAAATGAGGTCTGCACATTTTTTTGGGGACCTCAAAAAGCGCACAAAAAATTATATTATTTATGCAGTCTTCTCTGTGTACTCGTAAAATCATAAATACCTTAGTAAAATCATATATTTTATA
This sequence comes from Nuphar pumila, assembly GCF_984573655.1. NCBI lineage: Eukaryota > Viridiplantae > Streptophyta > Magnoliopsida > Nymphaeales > Nymphaeaceae > Nuphar > Nuphar pumila. Next base: position 112,656,723 of record NC_143255.1, on the reverse strand, counting down.
TTAAAGTTGTGAAAAACTGTGCGAACCTCCTGTCTCCTTTCTTTAACCCTCACTTAAATGTATGTTCACACATATTTTTTTTTGCAGTCTTCACGAATCATGCAAAGACAAGTTTTATGAACTTTCTTATGATCGTAACTTCGCAAATACCTTAATACCTTTAAAATGTGATTTTGATGAGAAAAACACCTATTTTGTATTGCAAACATAAAGAATTTTGGAATGTGACATATTTGCATCTCTCCGCACAATTATATACGTGATCTTCTTATAAAATATACAAATTTTCATACGAGCACAATATAAAAACAAAGCTAGGGTTTAACAAAAACTAGAGTTTTTGTGATCTCTAACAAGTAGAAAATTATGGCAATTTTTTTAGGGCCAAGCATTGATGACGAGAAGATTGGTGGGACTTGATAAAAAAAAAATCATTGACATCAATTTTTTTTAGTAAGTGCATCTTATGATATGGATAAAATAGGAAACAAAGCTTTTGCAAGTTGATTGTGAGTGCTACAGTTGATCATTTGAAAATCCGTTCTCATCAATATGCATTGATATGCAACATTCTTGAGGCCCAAGAGATGAATGTACCTCTGTACATACTCTATTTTATCTTCATCAAAGAGGCAATGAGAAGCAATATTTTTGTAAAAGAATGTAATAAATATAATGTATGAACAATTTCATTTTGTGAAAGAATGAAATAAATACAATGTATTATCATTCATTCATTTTGTTAAAGAATGACATGAATGCAATATATGAGCAACTTCATTTTATGAAAGAATGAAATGAATGCAATGTATGAGAAATTTTATTTTATGAAAGAATGAAATGATTGCAATGTATGGACAACTTCATTTTGTAAAAGAATGAAATGAATGCACACCTTTATTTTGTAAAAAAATGAAATAAATGCAAAGTCTGCATATATTTTATGCAAGGATAAAGAAGTCCACATATTTTATGCCGACTTTCTCATCCTCACATATATTTTATGAAGACTTCCTTATCCTCACAAATATTGGTCAATTTTTGCTTATATTTTATGAGGATTTTGTGAGGTCCAAAAAAACATTTGTGTGAATCTACCTTGTAGTCGGAGAGTGTGATACTTTATTTAATTCATTCATACTAAACATGATTATACATATATTAATTATATGAATTTTATTTATTCAAAAATGAACCTGCTCATATATATATGTTCATTTCAGTCATTCAAAAATGAATCGGCTCATACATTTATATTCATTCTAGCCATTATAAAATGAACCTACTCATACATATATTCATTTTATTCAATAAAAAATGAACATGTTACAAACATTCATAATACATAGTTCAACATTAGAGGGTCCGGCAAACTACGTCACACAAGGTTATTAATTACTGAAATAAGAAAAGATTCAACATCAAAAGATTTGTTCTTTGGCTTCTTAATGATAGTCAAGTTACAGTCTTTTTTCACAGACCCTCACTTCTCTCGAGCAAATAATTAAGGCAAAACCGCCTTCTCTGCAATCCGACTCTTGTGCTCGCAAATCCTGTAATCTGACCTTGAGCATGCACTTGTTCTTTCAAGGGTTCATTTTCAATCAGACATAGTTCCATATAGAAATTTATGTTCGATTTTTGGCTTCTTAATGCCAGTTGGATTACTATTTGTGTCTGCATATCTTCTCTTCTCTCAAGCAAATGATTGAGGCAAACCACCTCCTTTGTGCACTCTTTATAATCGAAGCTTACTTATTTTACTAACAAGCATCGACATCATTCACCACCTCAACATCTCCACCTCCTATCTTTTATAAAATATTTTCACCTCAACCATGACATCCTCTCCTTGTTTTTTAAAAATCTTCTCCACCGTCATTTTTTAAAGGTGAAAACAAACTCTAAAATACAAACTATCACTTTTTACTATCAAAGTGTCATTGTAAAAATTGAAGCATCATAACTAATGCTAGCAGGGACTTTCACAAAAATATGAGGAGGTCCATATTTAAGTCTTTAATAAATTTGTGAATCTCTTGTGTACTATTTGTGAAGTTTCTACATGTTTCAATTACAGAAAGTTTGCAGATACATTTGTGTGAACTTCATTTTATATATGCAATTTTTAGAAAAATATATAAAAAGTTAAACTAAACCACATAACTTCACAAATAGTAGACGAAGTTCACATATATTTATGCAAATACTAGACTAAGTTCACATATACCTCACAAACTTCCTCATCTTTGCAAATATTGGTTATTATTCATCTATATTTTATGCATACTTTCTCATTATCATAAATATTTATCATTATTCACCTATATTTTATGCTAACTTTCCTATCTTCATAAATATTTGTCATTGTTCGCCTATATTTTATGTGGACTTCCTTATCCTGACAAATATTTGTCATTATTCGTCTATATTTTATGTAAACTTTTTCATCATCGCAAGTTTGCAATTTAACTATTTAAAGAACATCCTTCACTTACAAAATATAATTTACAGATCATGCATTGCATTCATTTATTAAAAAAATGAACTTACTCATATATTGATTTTTTTTATTCATTCAAAAATAAGTCTGCTAATACATTATATTTAATCTATTTATTAAAAAATAAACCTGCCTATATTGAATTCATTCATTCAAAACTGAATATTCTCATACATTGCATTCATTCCATTCATTCAAAAAAATGTATATGCTCATATATTGCATTCATTCAATTTATTTAAAAAGATGAATATGCCCATACATTGCATTCATTCATTCAAAAAAATGTATATGCGCATATATTGCATTAATTCAATTTATTCAAAAAGATGAATATGCTCATACATTGCATTCATTCAATTTATTAAAAAAGATGAATATGCTGATACATTGCATTCATTAATTCAAAACTGAATATGCTGATACATTGCATTTATTTTATTTATTAAAAAAATGAACATACTCATACATTGTTAGCCATCCTTTCATGAATCCATAGATCGAGAACCACATCGTTGGTGTTCCTTGCGAGCAATTGCAACTACTAACTGATAAATTGCAATTGTTAGTTGTCCATTGCTTTTTTATCACACCCGTAGCATATGATTGAACTTTGACTTCTTACACGTACCTGTGTAAAGTTCAATTCTTAGTTTTTACCTAAGTACTGTATATACAATAGGGCGAATATACCATAATCATATACCAACTCATGACATACCTAACATATACTTAGAAGACATAAGAGTCATTAAAATAATTTATTAAATAACTCTTAACAAATCCTATATCTTGTAAAACATACATACTCTAGCATACTGTTATTAGTGCTTTTGTCTGTTGTAGTTAACCTCACCACATATACTGTACTTGTATGACATAACATTCTTGTATTCTTTTCTCTGTCTCTTCACCTTAGGTCACCCTACTTTACGAATTACTTTTGGTAGGTAGATATGCATAAGAGTCGATGGAGTGACGTGTGAGACATTATCTGCTATCGAAAGAAATGGATATGCATTACATGCAGCTCAATACAATTCAACTTTGAATAACTTGTCACAATAATCTTCTAGTAGCTTGCCTTCATACAAAATACATATGATCACATGTTTACATGAAATTCTGTTAACTTGTCACTCTTTACAAGAGCATTTTTACTTGTCAAGATCAACACTATAATCGTGAAATCAATCATGGGATTTGTACTGATGTTGGTGGACATGCACTACTTGCATACATAGTTATTGTACCTTTTTCTTCAGTCCCTTTAAGCTTTTCTTTTACCTTTGACACTATAACGTCTGACATATATTGTATAATAAATTTTTTAAAGTTTTATCATAATGAGATGAAGCCTTTAAGTAAGAGAAATTCAGGACTTGTCACGTATGATAAGAGTCCATGAATTGAAGCTTTCTACTATATTATAAATTGAGCACTCATATCTTTTCATTGAAAAGTGATGGCACTGGATCTGTGGACCATCTTATCGCTAACCCACTTCTTCCCCCTACTCAGTGCCTGCATCATCATCAATCACCTCCTCTCCGAGAACTGGTGGATGAACGAGTCCATCAATGCCCTCATCATAGTAAGATCCTCGCCCCTATTATTGTTTTTGGTTCAATTCTAATCACTCTTGGATTGTCCATATCCGAGTTTTGGTTATGATTTCGGGATCACACGTTCAAAATTAGAGCTCATGATGTTAGATTTCTTCTAGATGTGTCATATTTAAGATGAAATTTAGTGCTTCTAAAATACAAAGACTAATTTTAAGTTTGTTTTGTGTGTTATTGTCTAAAATTCTTTACAGCTCAATGATGATATGACCGGGATTAGGTGCTCTAGTTGGATGTTTTTTGTTAGGGCAAGAATTAGGTGTTCTGGTGTTGATTTGTAACAATCATTGATCAGAAATCTGGTTGTAATATATTTGATTATGTGTTTAGGTTGGTCTTTCATGTTACATCAGTGACAAGATAATTATAAGAAGCTTCATCTTGCTTTCAATTTTTTTTTTAAAAATAATTGCATTATCGTTTCGTGTTTGCTCAAGTTGTACTCCATCAAAGTGCACTGAGTCGTGAACCAAATTTCTTAGAAAAGTTCTCTGTTAAATGCTTCATATAATATCTAACATGATATGTAGGCTATGTGCGAGAGACAATATACTTTAGACCTTCATACCTACATGAGATAATTGTAAGTTGTATTCCCTCATTATATTGGTTAAAGTGTATGAGTTCATCTTTTAAATGCTTCAAAAATAAAAAAGAGAAATAAAATGAACAAAAATGACTTTATATATGATTCAATAAAGCATGCGAAGTTACGTAGGTTTGCATGCAAAAAATTTGCACAAATTGATATGTATTTGCAGATTTCTTGAGAGAAAATTTATATATTTGAGAGAAAATTTGCATATTTGGAAAAAAATTCTCATATTTGGAAAGAACTTCGTATATTTTGAGTAACTTCACATATTTGGAGGAACTTCACATATTAAGAGGATACATATGCCCACTTTGTTAGGTATTTGCAAAGTTTTGAGGTTTGAGTTTAAAAGAATGTTTGCAAATATTATTATGCGAACTTTGTGATGTCCGCAAAAAAATGTGTAGACCTCTTTTTAAGTGAGAGTTTGCGATATCCGATGAGCAGAGTGATATATCACACGAACTTCATGAGTTTCTCATATGCAAAGAGTAAAAAGGTCCTAACGAAGTTGGCTATTTATGATTTTGGTCATCAGACATATTCTGGCAAATTGTGGGATTTTTAGGAAACATATCATTTTTACCATACAATACAATCATTTTTCATAAAATATATGCAAAGTTTATCATTCTCACAAATATTGATCATTTTGCCTATATTTTATGTGAACTTTCTCATCTCACTTATAAACGGTGTTCAAGCTCAGCTCATTCTTGTGGCGAGGCGATCCAATTCAATCGAGCTCACAGCAAGCCTGATTGGCTCATTTACTAAAGAAAAAACATACATTTTTTCAAATTTGAAAAAAAAAATACAATTGAACTCTAAACCTATTGAACCAAGCCCAAATTGACTTAGTTAGAAAATAAATAGATTGTTTCAAAGTTGTAAGCATTAAGATTTTTTATTTATTGAATAATGCTGGTGAGGGAGAGCCTACCCTTTATTGAAGGCTACGAACTGTATAGTCAATTTTTTTGTCTTGTAATCATTACAATTTGAACTCTAAACTTATTGCATGCAAGCCAAACACTTTAACCATGTATCTATACTCTTATAATATAAAATATGTTTACTGTTAGCTATCAAGCTTAAACGTGATGAGCCAAGCGGATTGAGCACCCACTCTTTGTGTCTTGCTTGTTGAATGCTTGAACGAGCTATTCACGAACAAGCCACAGACAACTCATCTCATTTTCTAGCAAGAGCGCACGTGCACGAGAGAGAGAGAGAGAGAGAGAGAGAGAGAGAGAGAGAGAGAGAGAGAGAGAGAGAGAGAGAGAGAGAGAGAGAGAGAGAGAGGCGTGATGATGATGTATATGTTCTATGGAGTGTGGAACATTAGCAAGTTGATGACAATGAAACAAAAGTGGTTCATAGTGCACACAAAGTAGCCAATTGAGTACTTCACTTCACTATCTTACTATTGCCTGATGCGCACAAGTATCATGTATAACAACCTAATATAAGTCAGATTAGTGAAAAGAGTGACATGGTCCATTTGCTAGGAATTGTAGATCAAGAAATGATATATTTTATGCTTGAATATTTATGAAAATGCTAAACCATTGATTTTCAAGCTATAAAAAATCCTTCTTATACATCTTAATTAGATGGTCTAAAAGTCTATTTCTATAAAACCAATCATCTAGATCACATCCTTATGGTAAACTTTTCAAAAAAAAGTAAAAAAACCTATAAAATTTTTGGTTCACACACATATATATTGGCTACTAATGAAGGTAAGAAACTAATGAGTAGAAATCACTATTTTCTTAAAATTTCCAATTTTTTTTAGATCAACTGTTATAGATGTGATCTACATGGTTTGTTTAGTAGGAAACTTGTTTTGAATAATGTGATTATGACAAATAATTAGGTTTTTAAAAGGGTTCAAAAATCAATGGCCCACAATGTGCCAAAATTTCATAACTCAAAAAATCACATTTTTACATTAGAAAAGCACTATCCAAGGATTGATCCTTAGCAAATAAACCATGTTGAACACATCTATGTGGTTAGATCGAGTCGATACAACGTGCACCTATGATTTCTCCATCATTAGTTTTCTTACCATCATTAGTAGCAAATATTTTCCCGCATATATAAGGGTTACTAGAATATGAGAATTATCGTGTGAACGACAACTTTCATGGTTTTTTTTTTCCTATTATCATATATTTAATTGAATGGATATGATCTACGTGCTTTGTTTTATAGGAACCAACTCTTGAATTCTTTAATTATTATGCATAAGTAAGATTTTTTAAGGCTTTAAAATCCACAAGTCAAAATCTAATTAAATATTCAAGCATCCAAAAATTGTGTTTTTCATAAAAAATATATGATATAACAATCGATTCTTAGCAACTTCACCATGCCAAATACGTTTACATGATCAGATTTGCAAAAAAAAGTGTTGGAAATGCTCAGTTGGCACAATAGTTCTCATATTTCTGGTGGCAGATGTCTGTATGTGTGTGATACAAACATGCTAAATGATATTTTCATGCCTTTTTTGTTTTATTTCTAAATTTTGACCATCAGACGTAATATGTGTACTCAATTTTATTGGGATTAGTTCAAAAAACCTACATTCCAAAATCTTTGTAAAATTTTTATGCTCCAAATATCTTTTGTTTTAAATAAAAAACACATGATCCAGGTGTCAATTCCTAGTAAATTGATCATGTTGAACACATTTATGGGATAAAAAATGCAAAAAAAAAACACAAAAAAAGCAAAACCCCTCCATTTAGCGTGTTTGCATCTTCTCTCTCTCTCTATACATATATGCTAAATGGGTTTTTAGGGATTTTTTATTTTATTTTTAAATGATGACCATACAAATGTAATTTACTTAGGAAGAGGATCACACCAGAGGCACCTCTGATAGTGTAACATTGTCAGAGGTGCCTTGGATGTCATTCATCTTAAAAATGAACACCCATAAAAGCAATGAATAGGCTCAATGTGAGCCATTCATTTTTAGCCATAAAGATGTCACCTATTCGAAACAAGAATGACATCGGAAAAAAGAGTGGTACATGTTTTAGATGTCGTTCATCTTGAGATCAACATCCAAAAGGGGCCTTGACAGAATACTGTCAGCGCACACTCTAGTATGATCCCATCTCATTTACTTGATTTTATAGGGATCAACTCTTGGCGCATTCGATTATAACAAATGTGGGTTTTTGTATGGTTGAAAAAATCAACGGATCATAATCTTTTTAAAATTTTTAAGCCCCAAATACCTTTTTTTTTATAAAAAATACATGTTTCAAGTGTCAGTCCCTATTTAATCCGCCATGTTGGAGACATCTATAGAGTTATATCACCAAAAAACATCAAAAAAAGCCAAAAACCACATTTAGCAGGTTTGCATCACTATATATAGATCAAGATTTAAAAAATAACCTATAAACTTTATGAAATTTGAATACTATAAGAAATATTATCAATCGAATATGTCATATCCACTATGATTATAATTAAGTACCAAAATTTTATTGCTTTGTTTTATAAAAAGCAATCAGACCTCTTTTTTTTATTTGAAATAACCATAGTAATGAGAGAAATACACTTTTATACATAATCCACGTCTATTTAAATATGCAAATAAAATATTTAGATCAAATCATTGTTCTAAATTAGTATATAAGATCATAAAAAATCAATTGGCATATCTAAGCATATCGAGATGAATCAAATTACAAATAATCTATATTTGCTATTAAAAATAAATATGCAATTATATTCAACAAATAATGACATGATTTTAGTTAAGATCAGAAATAAAACCAAAATTATTTAAATAAAAAAATGTAGACATGAAAGATGAGGAATTAACTTTTCTCTTAAAAAAATATAATTTAGAGAATTGAATAATCTTTTCAACACATAAAAACTCATTGAATTCTAATATATAGTTACAAAGTTACAACTTTCACAAGTTGACTATGTCAAGTGCTATTTGATTTTGGGAATGATTCGACCCAAATATAAGTATAGGATTTAAGCATGAATTTGAATAATATACATAAATAAATAGTAACATCAAGAAAGAGAGAAAAATTGTACCTTTCACTAACTAAATCTATGCTGTTTGAAAAAGAAAAAAATTAGTGCTCAAGGCTAGATCAATTTACTCTAACTTGAACCACCATAGAAAAAAGAATTGGGTTCAAGCTCTTGTGTCCACCGAAGGTTTTGGAGCATACAAAATGGGATGAACTTAAGCTTGCATCTTGGTTACATGGGCACAATAACCCATAAGCATTTCTTTTTTGCTTATCCCTAAGGTGAAACTTTCCATTTATAGAGTATGGAGACTTGAATCTCTCGTTAATAAAATGAATCCTAGTTGATGCCAACCTCAATCCACACTTTCTTAATTGACAAAGTTGTCCATCATTAGATAATATTTTTAATTAAAAGAAAACTTGGAAGGTTATAGAGATTTTAAAGATACCAAAAATAAAATTTAACAAATACAATAACTATAAACATGTTTTAAAAATAAAATTTACAAAAACTTCTTTGGCAAGCCTTTACTTTGATCCAAAATATGCATATTTACTAGTATAGTAAGTGGGATAACATTGAAAGACATACTAGAGGTTTGGCCTTATTATAATGTGCTTTCGTTAATTACTATTACGAGCATAAGAAAAGATTTACTCATCTATTACATAGACATACAATATCAATATAAGACATGATAATTGTCGAAGACTAAAGTTCGCATGGATAATCCTATCCTGGAGGCTACTATTAAGTGTGGTTATTAACCATTGTTTCTTTTTAGGACTATTTGCCCCTACATATTCCAAATTGCCTAACTGGCAGATAGACAATGTCGGGTCTACTGCAAGCATGTGTGTCACATGGTCCACGGTATATACCAGGTCCTTGGGTGATTTCCTTATACTGGTATCGTAAGTAGGCTTATCTTTTAAAGGCTTTATATTCAAGTGACTTTACTGTAAAAAAAAGAATAAGATAAACTACATCAACTCAAATCACTCGGACTTAGACCCCTAATATGATTTACTAGCAAAGGCAATGTATCCAAAGTTTTGATGTCAAGGTTTTTTCATGTGTCTAAATTAACACAACTTATATAAATTTTTAGATGAACTCATCCTGCAACCAACAACCAAAATTGGTAAAACCATGACAAGATCTTACATAAGTCATAGTTCATGAACATAATCAAGGTCATATTTGTTTATTCATAGATTTCATTAAAAAGTTGTGCAATGCCATGTAAAATATCCAACAATATATATATATGTTACTATCTATTGTTTGTATGAAAATTCATATGCGCAAGTTGTATCCACTCAGTATGATGTACTAGGTTTCACATCTTGGATCATATCTTTATGTAAGAATGTGTTTTTTTTAAACGAAGTTTTGATAAATTGTAGAGTTGCTTTTTGAATTATTGAAAACCTGCCTATATGTTGCAAACACATGATTCAAACATATTTTTGTACGAAACCAACTATAAAATCACATTTGTAAGGATACATCTACAAATAAATGGAAAAAGAAAAAGTGTTTTTCACTAGATTATATGTACCAATGACCCTAACAAATATATGTATTTTGTGTGTGTGAGTGTGTGTGCTATAGTAATGGGAGCGCTCCCTAATTTGAATATAGACTCGGTTAGACTGCAATTTTTTGATGTTTTGCATGTTTTATAAATCAAACCCTTTAAAGGTGATTGCCATATATTTTATGTATTGGACGACATCTATTGGATGAAAAATTTCTTATATTAGTCTTTTAAAAGAACTTAAAATCAATAATTATACATTGCACAAAAACTTCGAAATGAGAAAAAATACCGCTTTTGGATTGAAATTATTCTATTTAAAGCATGAGTTTTAGCAGATAAATTGTGATAAGCGCATCTGTGGAATCAGATAATTAATGGAGAAAACACATGTAACTGTGACTCTTTTGACGTAGCCTATATCAATTTATAATCAAACTAGGGAGGACAGACTAATTATCACAAAGTTTTAGTATAATATCAACCATTGTTTTATTTTTCTTTTTAAAAAGCACAGTTGAACTAGGAAATACCTAATCTAATAATACATGTTTTCAAGTGAATAAATTATGATAAATACATATCAAGCAAAAAGCACATCCAACTATGATTTTTGAAGGATCCAAACGATTGACTTAACTTTTGAGTGATTGGATGATCCTTGCTCTCTGGAGAGAGAAAGAGATAAGTTTTGAGTGATTGGATGATATTCCTTGCTCTCTCTAGAGAGAGAAAGAGAGGCAGGGGGTGGAAAGAGAAGAGGGGTTGGGGGGTGAGGATAGGGACATGGAAAAAAGAATAAAATTAATCAATGGAGATTACATGGCTGATGTGTATGTGAGAGGAGCGAGGTACATTCCAAGATCACTAAGTTTATTAATGGCCCTTTTAACTTTACCGTTTTCCCCTTCTCATTTTTGCGGATGGGATAAAACGTCAAAACCAAGGGAGCAGGGTGGGGCCCATCACAAGTGTGGGGGAGTAAGGTAAAAAATGCTTAGTCCCAACATTTGGTGGGTCCATCGCTCCCATCTGTTTGTGCTTCTCTTTACTTGCCTCCGTAAGAGAGAGAGAGAGAGAGAGAGAGAGAGAGAGAGAGAGAGAGAGAGATGGTGCACGCACACATGGGGGGCATTTTGAGGGGCATCGTGTCCATGTCTGGTCAAGTCTTGAAATTGGAGGACTCGGTTCACCCCTCCAGTTTTATTTTTGTTGCCATATATGTTGTCTGCATGAATTGTTCCCGGCGACAGGTACGGGATATTTGTTCTAGGTGTCCACAGGCAGATGGTGGGCTCGTTTGAGATACGATGCCCTTCTAACTGATTGCCCTCGTGTCATTTGTCTCTCATAACACTTGACTAATTTCTAACTTGTTGGCACACACACACATATATATATATATATATATATATATATATATATATATATATATATAGAGAGAGAGAGAGAGAGAGAGATGTGCTAAATGATACGTGCTAAAAGGGCTTTTTTGCCCTTCAAGTGTTTTTTTCACAATTCCAACCTCATAAATGTGTTGGATATGGTGTGACTCTCCTCGTATGATCCCAACCCCTGAAATGGTAACTTTGCGCAAAATTCATTTAGACGATTAAATATCCCAAAAAGAAAAAGTGCCCAATGACTTTTTTGTGGACTAACATTTTGGAGTGGATAAAGAGTGTAAGAATTGAAGACTGGCTAACCCTCACAGGCTCAAGACCATGCATGCAACTTGGTGATTCTGAAACTTGTGAATCTACGAAGAAAACCTAAAGTTTTTGGGGAGAAACCATATCGCTAAAGAATGTGGAATCAGGCAAGGCTGTTTAGTCATTTGATAGTGAAAGGCCAAGTCACAACTTATTTCATTCAAAACATGTGGTTTAACTATCTCTCTCTCTATATATATAGAGAGACAAAGAGTAGAGCATAGCTCTTTGAGCACCTACTTGATCATGCTGACTGTTCATCGTGAGCTTGATGGATGGCCAACAAAAAAACAAAATAAATCGGCATCAAAATGAGTTTTTGCACCCAAAATACCCTTTAGCGGCACTTTTTTAGTGCGTAGCGATGGCACATCATTACAAATGACATGCACATTCTGAGACCTTTAGCATCACTTTCTGAGCTGGGACCTTTAGCGGATTTAGGAAAGCACCACTAATGCCCCTTTAGCGCGTTTTGGCCTGTTTTTGACAGAATTTTCTTTTTTTAGCACTGGCCATCCATCAAGCCCGTGATGGATGGTCAGCATGATCAAATAGGTGCACAAGCAGATGCGTGCTCTACTATATATATATATATATATATATATATATATATATATATATATATATATATATATATATATATATATGAACTGGAATATGTTTACCAACCAAATATGTTTGCTGGTATGAATCAAGATTTTCATAGTTTTTTTTGTAAATCTAATATTCGGCGTGATCCATTTGCTAGGAATCGTCTGTTCGTTCTTTGTAATCAAAGCAAAAAACCAGATTTTTTTTTATGCTTGAATATTTATGAAAAATCTAAACCATTGATTTTCAACTCTTAAAAGATCCTTCTTATACATCTTAATTGGATGATCTAAGAGTCTATTTTTCTAAAAACCAAGTGTCTAGATCACATCCATATGGTGAACTTTCCAAAAAAAATTTAAAAAAACTGTAAAAATTTTGGTTCATACCAGTAAACACACACACACACATATATATATATATATATTGGCTACTAATGAAAGTAAAAAACTGATGAAAAGAAATCACTCTTTTCTTAAAAAAATTTCAATTTTTTTTAGATAAAATGTTATCTACATGCTTTGTTTAGTAGAAAAGTTGTATTGAATAATGTGATTATGACAAATAATTAGGTTTTTAAAGGGGACCAAAAATCAATGGCACACAACGTGCCAAAATTTCATAACTCAAAACATCACATTTTTACAATAGAAAAGCACTATCTAAGGAATGATCTTTAGCAAATAAACCATGTTGAACACATCTATATAGTTAGATTGAGTCAATACAACTTGGACCTATGATTTCTAGCTCATTAGTTTTCTTACCTTCATTAATGGCAAATATTTTCCCACATAAGGGTTACTAGAATATGAGAATTACCATGTGAAAGACAATTTTCATGGTTTTGGTTTTTTTCCTCTTATCATATATTTAATTGTATGGATATGATCTACATGCTTGGTTTTATACGAACCAACTCTTGAATTATTTAATTATGATGCATAAGTAAGATTTAAGGCTTTAAAATCCACAAGTGAGAATCTAAATAAATATTCAATCATCCAAAAATTGTGATTTTCCTCAAAAATATATGATATAACAATCGATTCCTAGCAACTTCACCATGCTGAATACGTCTACATGGTCAGATTTGCAAAAAAAGTGTTGCAAATGCTCAGTTCACACAATAGTTCTCATATTTCTGGTGGCATGTGTGTGTGTGGAGTGATGCAAACAGGAGTTTTCAATCCTTTTTTGTTTTATTTCTAAATTCTGACCATCAGACATAATTTATGTACTCAATTTTATTGGGATTAGTTCAAAAAATCAACATTTCAAAATCTTTGTAAATTTTTTATGCTCCATTTTTTTTTTTAAATAAAAAACACATGATCCAAGTGTCAATTCTTAGTAAATTGGCCATGTTGAACATATCTATGGGATCAGAAATACAAAAAAAAACCACAGAAAAAGTGAAAACCCTCCATTTAGCGTGTTTGCATCTCTCTCTCTATATACATATATGCTAAATGGGTTTTTTGGGATTTTTCATTTTATTTTTAAATGTTGACCATGCAAATGTAATTTACTTAGGGAGAGGATCACTTCAAAGACACCTCCAACGGGGTAACACTATCAGAGGCACCTTGGATGTCATTCATCTTAAAAATGGACACCCATAAAAGCAGTGAATAGACTCAATGTGAGCCATTCATTTTAAGCCATAAAGATGTAGCCCATTCGAAACACGAATGACATCGGAAAAAAGAGTGAGGCCCATCCAAGTGATAGGCTTCTCATTTGTACATGTTTTAGATGTCGTTCATCTTGAGATCAACATCCAAAAGTGCTTTGACAGAATACTATCAGCACACTCTCTGGTCTGATCCCATCTCATTTACTTGATTTTATAGGGATCAACTCTTGGAGCATTCGATTATAACAAATGTGGGTTTTTGTATGGTTGAAAAAATCAACGGTTCATAATCTTTGTAAAAATTTTAAGCCCCAAATATCTTTTTTTTTATCAAAAATACATGTTCCAAGTGTGGATCCCTATTTAATCTACCATGCTGGAGACATCTATAGAGTTAGATCACCAAAAACACCAAAAAAGCCAAAAAACACATTTAGCAGGTTTGCATCACTATATATAGATCAAGATTTAAAAAATAACCTATAAACTTTATGAAATTCGAATACTATAAGAAATATTATCAATCGAATATGTCATATTCACTATGATTATAATTAAGTACCAAAATTTTATTACTTTGTTTTATAAAAAGCAATCATATTTTTTTTAATTTAAAATAATCATAGTAATGAGAGAAATACACTTTTATACACAATCCATATGACACGTCTACTTAAATATGCAAATAAAATATTTAGATCGAATCATTGTTCTAAATTAGTATATAAGATCATAAAAAATCAATTGGCATATCTAAGCATATCGAGATGAATCAAATTACAAATAATCTATATTTGCTATTAGAAATAAATATGCAATTATATTTAACAAACAATGACATGATTTTAGTTAAGATCAGAAATAAAATCAAACTTATTTAAATAAAAAAATGTAAACATGAAAGATGAGGAATTAACTTTTCTCTTAAAAAAACATAATTTAGAGAATTGAATAATCTTTTCAACGCATAAAAACTCATTGAATTCTGATATATAGTTACGAAGTTACGACTTTCACAAGTTGACTATGTCAAGTGCTATTTGATTTTGGGTATGATCTGACCCAAATATAAGTATAGAATTCAAGTACGAATTTGAATAAGTAACATTAAGAAAGAGAGAGAAAATTATACCTTTCACTAACTAAATCTATGCTGTCAGAAAAAGAAAAAAAATAGTGCTCAAGGCTAGATCAATTTACTCTAACTTGAACCACCATAGAAAAAAGAATTCGGTTCAAGCTCTTGTGTCCACCCTAAGTTTTGGAGCGTACAAAATGGGGGTGAACTTAATCTTGCCTCTTGGTTACATGGGGACAATAACCCATGAGAATTTCTTCATTGCTCATCCCTAATGTGAAACTTTTTATCTATTGTTTGCATAATCTAGTTGAAAATTCATATACACATGTTGTATCCATTCAATCTGATGTGCTAGGTTTCACATGTTGGATCATATCTTTAAGTAAGAATGTGTTTTTTCAATAAAAGTTTTGACAAATTGTAGAGTTGCGTTTTGAAGCCTTGAAAACCAGCCTACATGTTGCAAACACTTGATTCAAACATATTTTGTACTAAACCAACTATACGATCACATTTGTAAGGTTACATCTACAAATAAATTGAAAAAGAAAAAGCGATCTTCATTAGATTGTATGTTCAAATGACCGTAACAAATATATGTATTTTGTTTGTATGTAGGCTATAGTAATTGGAGCGCACCCTAATTTGAATATAGAGTCGGTTAGACTGCAATTTTTTGGTGTACTACATGTTTCATGAATCAAACCCTATAAAGTTTATTGCCATATATTTTATGTATTGGAAGACATCTATTGGATGAGAAATTTCTTATTTAAGTCTTTTAAAAGAACTTAAAATCAATAATTATACATTGCACAAAAAACTTCAATATGAGAAAAAAATAAGGCTTTTTGGTCGAAATTATTTTATTTAAAGCATGACTTTTAGCAGATAAATTGTGATAAGCGGGTCTATGGAATCAGATAAAGGAGAAAACACATGTAACTGTGACTTTTTGACGTAGTCTATATCAATTTATAATCAAACTAGGGAGGACAGACTAATTATCACCAAGTTTTAGTATAATATGAAGCATTGTTTTTTTTTTCTTTTTAAAAAGCACAGTTGAACGAGGAAATACCTAATCTAATGCATGTTTTCAAGTGAATAAATTATGATAAATATATATCAATCTAAAAACACATCCAACTATGATTTTTCCAAACGATTGACTTAACTTTTGAGTGATTGGATGATCCTTGCTCTCTCTCTATATATATAGAGAGATAAGTTTTGAGTGATTGAATGATCCTTGCTCTCTCTAGAGAGAGAAAGAGAGGCAGGGGGTGGAAATAGAAGAGGGGTTGGGGGGTGAGGATAGGGACATGGAAAAAAGAATAAATTAATCAATGGAGATTACATGGCTGATGTGTATGTGAGAGGAGGGAGGTACATTCCAGGATCTCTAAGTTTATTAATGGCTCTTTTAACTTTACCGTCCTCCCCTTCTCATTTTTGCGGATTGGATAAAACGTCAAAACCGTGGGAGCAGGGTGGGGCCCCAGAACAAGTGTGGGGAATAAGGTCAAAAAGCTTAGTGCCAACATTTTGTGGGCCATCGCTCCCATCTGTTGTTGTGCTTCTCTTTTCTTGCCCCCGTAAGAGAGAGAGAGAGAGAGAGAGAGAGAGAGAGAGAGAGAGAGAGATGGTGCACGCACACATGGGGGGAGGGGCTCGTGTCCATGTCTGGTGAATGAGGCTCCCATGATGTGGACCATCAAGTTTTGGAATTGGAGGACTCCGTTCACCACTCCTGTTTTATTTGTGTTGCCACATATGTTCTCTGCGTGAATTGTCCCTGGCGACAGGAATGGGATATTTGCTATCGGTGTCCACTAGCAGATGGTGGGCGCGTTTGAGATACGATGCCCTTCTAGCTAATTGCCCTCGTCTCATTTGTTCTCTTAACACTTGACTGACTTCTAACTTATTGGCTTATATATATATTAGCTTATTGGAGCTTAATGATACATGCTTAATGGGTTATTTTATTTTATTTTTAAATTCTGACCTTACAAATAGGATATATATATATATATATATATATATATATATATATATATATATATATATATATATATATATATATATGAGCTTAATGAAACATGCTTAATGGGTTTTCTCATTTTATTTTTAAATTCTATGGGATCTATTTTACAGGGACCAGCTCTTGATGTAATCTATGTACTTGATTTTATAGGGATCAGTTTGATTTCCACACATGGGTGGGTTTTTATAAGGTTCTAAAAACAAACCTTCCAAAATATTTATAAATTTTTGAAGCTCTAAATATCATTTTTTTTATTGAAAACACATGATCCAGGTGTGGTTTCCTCATAAATCAACCTTGCTCAACGGTTTCCTCATAAATCAACCATGCGCAACACATTTATGGGGTCGTAATTGTAAAAAAAAAAGCAGAGAAACACTACAAGAAAATCTCTAATTAGCGACAAAAATTTGCGATGAATTTTTTCTTTCGCAAATTTGTGACGGATTAGCAAGAGAAAATTATTTGTCGCTAACATGCATTTTTTTTACGGAAGTAACGACGGAAAATATGTTGTCGCTAATCCGTCGCTAATTGGCGACGAATTCAATGTAAAAACATTTCGTCTCAAACTCCGTCACAACTTAGCGACGGATCAACGACAAAATTTTTTTGCCGTTATACCATCGCTACTTGGTGATGGATTCACGACAGTACTTTTTTGTCGCTACTCTGTCGCTAAGTTTCCCCGTAAATCCCTAAGGTCATTCCCTTTCTTTCTGTTTCATCCCTTGCCCGTCGCCCACCACCCTTCGCCCACCACCCGTCATTCGTCGCCGATCGACTGCCGCCCATCGTCCCTTCCGCCAGCGAGCCCCGCCACTCGTCGTCCCTTCCGATTTCACCCCGCCACCCGTCGTCCCTTTCGCCAGCGAGCCCCGCCACCCGTCACCATTTTTTACCTCACCTCGTCGCTTGTCGTCCCTTTTGCCAGAGAGCCTCACCGCCCGTCATCCCTTCCAACCTCACCCCGCCGTCCGTCGTCTCTTCCGACCTCTCCCCGTTGACCGTCGTCCCTTCCGCCAACAAGCCCCGTCCGACAACCCCCTTTTGACCTCACCTTGTCTCCCTCTCCCGACTCCGGTCTCTGTCGTCTGCCGACACCAACGCCGAGAGATTTCAGGTAACCCCTGACTCCCCTCTCTCTTTCCCTTTTTGCCGGCCAACGAGCCTCTTTCCATGCGTTTCCTTTTTGACCAGGGAGGGGCCGAGCCCCCTCTCTGTCTCCCGATCTTACGAGATGCGAGGGAGGGGCTCGACCCCCTCCCTATATTTTTTTTTTTGCCAAGGAGGGGCCGAGCCCCCTCCCAGTCGCCCTATCTTACGGGATGCGAGGGAGGGGCTTGGCCCCCTCCCTGTTCTTTTTTTGTCAAGGAGGGGCGGAGCCCCCTCCCTATCTTACAGAATGCGAGGGAGGGGCTCACCCCCCTCCCTGTTCTTTTTTCATCAGGGAGGGGTCGAGCCCCCTCACTGTCTCTCTGTCTTACGAGATGTGAGGGAGGGGCTCGACCCCCTTCATGCTCTTTTTTCGTCAGGTAGGAGCCGAACCTCCCTATCTCCCTGTCTTACGGTCTCCCTCTCACCAATAGATTTTTTGTATTGTATTGTTTTGTATATTTGTGCTTTGCAGGTACATAGCTGAGCTAATTGCATGATGCTTAGTGCTAAGCATCGCATGCAGTTAAAAATGCAATGCAAAAAGAAATAAAAAAATGAAAAGGAAAAAGCAATGCAAATCAGGTAAAAACCCATGGTGAGTAAGTGATGCATGTGCATTACATGTTATTTAATTTCTTGGATGCAACACTTTTCTGTCCATACACTCACCTAATTGTAGATATCTAGAACTGCTTTGATGGAGTTCAGAGATCATGCTGAGCATGATTTTAATGTATGAAAATAAAAGTGTTCTTATTTTTGAAGTTTGGATTTCATGCTAGTTATGGTAGTAGTTAGCGGGATATTGGAGTGTGTTTACTGCAAGTACATGTTTGACATTGTTTTGATATGAATGATTTGAATGTATTGCAATGTTTGATGTGATTGTATCCATGCTTGCATGGAGTTACTTTCAATTTGATTATGACTTCCATGTGAAATTGTATCATGAAAACATACTTTAAATGAATGTATCATGCTATGAATGAGTTTGCACATGAAAATGAATGATAAGTTATCAATGCTTCAGACATGCTTCAAATGAATGATTTTGCATATAAAAATATTAAGTTATCAATGCATGCATCATAGTTCGTGTGATTGTATGATTATATATATATATATATATATATATATATATATATATATATATATATATATATATATATATATATATATATATATATATGTGTGTGTGTGTGTGTGTGTGTGTGATATCAAATCATTACATCTACCATGAATGCATGATAAATTTGATATTTTCTTCATCATAACATTCTGATGATTCTCTTTTAACTAGTTAGGATAATATCCATAACATCATACGACAAAATGACTGCAAACCATGAATGGATGTACTGTAGGATAATTGACAATAAGGTATCACTTGAATATATGGATGGTGTTGACCGTTTTATTGAATTTGCAACGACAAGTGTCAGTACAGTGGATCCCACATGTCAGGTTAGGTGTCTCTGCAAGATTTGTAAGAATAATCGATTTGTAGAACCTCATGGCGTTAGACATCACCTATACAAGAAGCATTTTGTGAGTGATTATCAGAGTTAGACGTTTCATGGTGAAGAATTTAGGAACAATTTTGACGTACGGGTGAATGTGGTGCATGATAATTCATATGTGGATTTGATATTTGATGTTGTAGGACCAGAACTGAGTTCTGCTATGGGTCATAGTGATGTACCAACTGGGGTAGATGAAGAAATGTCAAACAATGCAGCTAGTAGATTTTATGATTTACTTAGAGATGCTGATGAACCACTTTTAAATGGTTGCGAGATGCACACTATCTTGTCTGTAGTTCTTCAACTACTGAATCTGAAGCCAAGTTTAATTTGAGTCAATCATGTTTTGACCGTCTGTGCTCTATTGTGAAGAGTTTGTTGCGTAAAGATGAGAAATTGCCACAAAATTTCTATTGTGCGAAGGTTATGGTCAATGTTCTAGGTATGGGGTATCAAAAGATAGATGCTTGTTCAAATCACTGCATGTTGTATTTCAAAGAACAAAAAAATAGAAGATCATGCCCGTCATGTGGGCATCCTCGCTTCAAGCCAAAGACAAGAGACAATGGTAGCATGAGGTCAAAAGAAGTGTCATACAAGTCGCTCTGCTACTTCCCTCTCACCCCTATATTGCAAAGATTGTATATGTCTTCGAGGACAGCTAAACATATGAGATGACATGCATATAAAGTTCGACATGATGAAGACAAGATCACACATCCTGTAGACGCAGAAGCTTAGAAGCATCAAAATCATTACATCAAAATCTTACTTCGCAATGAAAGTGAGAAATGTTAGGCCCAGTTTATGTACAGATGGATTTAATCCATTTGGAGGCAGATCAACTCCATACTCGTGTTGACCAGTATTTGTAACCCCATACAACCTTTCTCCATGCTTGTGTATGAAGCATCAAAATCTTTTCTTGTCTCTATTGATCCCTAATCCAACCTCTCCGGGCCAAAATCTTGATGTATATTTAAGGCCATTGATTGATGCACTGAAAGTACTGTAGGATGACAGTGTTTTCACGTACGATGCCTACAAAAAACAAAACTTTAATATGAAGGCTTCTGTTCTATAAATAATCAGTGACTTTCTTGCATATAATATGTTATCTGGTAGGAGCACACATGAGAGGTTGGTATATCCGTACTGCATGGAGGATACAAAATCTTTTAGATTGACACATGGAAGGAAGCCATGCTGGTTTGATTGTCACCGTCGATTTCTACCCAGTGACCATCCATTTCGACGATAAAGGAATGTGTTTTGGGCAGACACAACTGAAATAGAAGGTCCACCCATAAGGTTGTCTGGCATAGAGATTTTAAGAAGATTGTGATACTTTTCATATGGACTGACAACTGCCTGTAGCCTGACGCCCTTTCTTGGATTTAAGAAAGATTATAATTGGACAAAAAAACTATATTTTAGGAACTACCATATTGGTCGACCTTATTGATACAACATAATTTGGATGTGATGCATGTGGAGAAAAATGTGTTTCATAATGTGTTCAATATGGTAATGAATGTGAAAGAGAAAATGAAGGATAATCTGAAGGCTCGTTTGAATTTAAAAGTAATATATAAAATACCAGAATTGGAACTCAAAGAGTACAATGACAAAGTACTGAAACCAAAGGCAAGGTACGTGCTTGGACCAGATCAAGTAAAGCAGATATGTCAATGGTTGAGATAATTGAGATTTCCAGATGGATACGTCTCGAACATTGCTCGGGCTGTGAAGATAGACGAGGGACAATTATATGGGTTGAAGAGCCATGATTGGCATGTCATTATGCAACAGTTGATACCCCTAACATTCATTGATATGTTAGACAAACTTGTATGGGGGTATTATTCGAGTTGAGTAGATTTTTTAGAACATTGTATGCATCGGAAGTCGTAGTATCTGTGGTAAAGAATCTCTAGGATTCTGTTGTCACTACTATTTGTCAGCTAGAGAAGATATTTCCACCAGCATTTTTTGATGTTATGGAACATGTGATCATACATTTGCCATATTAACTATGGGTTGGTGGTCTTGTGCAATATCGGTGGATGTACCCATTTGAAAGGTATATATTTTTCTCTTCAATGCTATTAAGAAATTTATTATAATCCGAGATGTATATTGTTGACAGATGCAGGTTTGACCTAAGAAAAAAAAGGTTTAGAATAAAGCAAGAGTAGAGGGCTCTATTTGTGAAGCATACACTTTAGAAGAGATTTCAAATTTCTTATCTATGTACTTTGAACCTCACATTCCAACATGTTACACATGCCCACCTCATAATGATGATGGAGAATAATTTATTGTAGCTGACAAACTGTCGATATTTCAACCACTTGGGTATGCCTTTGACAGTTGTCGGTCAAGACTCTTGGAAGATTGAGATCAAGACGCATCACAAATCTATATCCTTTTTAATTGCTCAGCAATCGACCTATACATTGTGTAAGTATACTAAATATATAACACTAAGTTCTATACATGCGTACATGGTTCGGTAATATACGTATTTGTTAAGTACATACAATTTGATCTGAAGTTGCGAAGAGAACTTCCACATCTCACTGATGCAAAAGTACAAAAAGAACATGAAAATAAGTTTGTGGCATAGTTGAAAGAGTTGGTAAGGACAATGACATACATTCTTTTCGTGTAAACAACAATAAGTTACTTAATTGGTCATGATCACAATCATTGTTTTTGCTTATAGGTTCGTCATTGTGATGTTAAAGATCAAGGAATATGTGATTTACAAAATGGTCTGACCAAAGTTGTGCAATGTTACAATGGGTATATCATAAATGGTTATCGATTCTATATAAAAGACTACGGTGTAAACAAGTCAACGATGAATAATAGCATGTGCGTCAAGGATAACTACGGTGAAAATGAACATGACTACTACAGTGTTATAGAAGAAATAATGGAGTTGACTTACTTAGGCATAAATAATAGGGTAACTTTATTCAAGTGTCGTTGGTTTGATCCCACGAAAACAAGAGTCGACAAAGCTTCAAGCATTATGGAGGTGAATAATAAATCAAGGTTTGAAACATATGAACCATTCATATTAGCCTCGTAAGCTCAACAAGTTTACTATACTTCATATCCGAGTACAAGGAAGTTAGATAGAAATAAATGGTGGGCAGTTTGCAAGGTGAAGTCTAAACTATACTCCGAGTATGACCAGTTACAAGAAGACAAGTTAACTGAAGAGAGTGATTACTATCAATCAGATGATATGTATGACTTCTCTTATGGTCACGATGTCGCGCATGATATGCATGTCATATCTTCATTGGTTGATGGCACATGCATGGAAGAATGTGATCCAAATGATATACCAAGTGGATGGGCACCTAATGAAGAAGAATAAGAAGATGACGAAGAGGAGGAGGAGAAAGAAGATAAATATGAAAGTCAAACAAGTGATGAGGAAGAATTCTCGAGCTAGTGAAATACATTTTGTAATACATACCTCTATTTGATATGAATGATTTGAAAGTATTGAAATGTATTGCAATGTTTGAATAGATTGCATAAAGTTAATTTTGATTTGATTATGTATCTCGATAGGTATAGAGTTATGATTTGAATGTATTGAAATGTATTGCAATGACTTGAATGATTTGAATGTATTGCAATATGTGAATGTATTGCATGAAGTTAATTTCGATTTGATTATGTATCTTTAATAGGTATAGAGTTATGATTTGAATGTATTGAAATGTAGTGCAATGACTTGAATGATTTGAATGTATTGCAATGTTTGAATGTATTGCATGAAGTTAATTTCGATTTGATTATGTATCTTAGATAGGTATAAAGTTATTATTTGAATATATTAAAATATATTGAAATGACTTGAATGATTTGAATGCATTGCAATGTTTAAATGTCTTGCATGAAGTTATTTTCAATTTGATTATGTATCCATGATGATATAGAGTTGTGTAACTGATAAAATTGTATTACAAGTTATGGATAAGTTATCCATGATTAGCAAGTGATGTCATATCTTATGTTTTAATGTATTACAATATTTGATGTGAATGTTTTAAATGATTTGAAATATATTGTAATGACTTGAATGATTTGAATGTATTGCAATGTTTGAATGTATTGCATGAAGTTAATTTTGATTTGATTATGTATCTTCGATAGGTATAGAGTTATGATTTGAATGTATTAAAATGTATTGCAATGACTTGAATGATTTGAATATATTGCAATGTTTGAATGTCTTTCATGAAGTTATTTTCGATTTTATTATGTATCCATGATGATATAGAGTTGTGTAACTGATCAAATTATATTGCAAGTTAAGGATAAGTTATCCATAATTAGCAAGTGATGTCATATCTTATGTTTTAATGTATTGCAATATTTGATGTGAATGATTTGAATGTATTGAAATATATTTCAATGACTTGAATGTTTTGAATGTATTGCAATGCTTGAATGTATTGCATGACGTCTTTTATTTGTTAAAAAATGGTTTGTAAAGGTTACATTGGTTGAGCACCCAGTGGTAGCCAGTCTCAGCTTTCATCTTCACGGGTTGTTTCGATAGGTATATCATTTAACTAATTTTATACTTGATTAGTTTAAATGCGATTGTGTGAATTTCTAACTCGTTTTTCTATAAATGATGATTTGCCTGCACATGACCCACCTACACCAGTTGTTCGTACAAGTCACGAGACAATGCTGGATATAGAGTCTTCTCAGTTTGACACATGATGACTCATTCAAATAGTATATATCCACTACAAGATAAATGCGTATTAGCGACAAACGCTATCCATCACTAATCTGTCACAAACTCCATCGTTAACATGTTTAGCGACGAATAGCGTCCGTCACATAATCCTAGGCGCTAAATTATGACAGAATTTATCTGTCGCCAATCCGTCGCTAATTAGTGACGACTTAGCAATAAATTATTTCTGTCGTTAATTAGCGATAGATTATATCCGGATATAAACCGTCACTAACTTTTGGTTGGCAATTTAGCGACAGATTAAAATTCGTTGCAACCCATCAACTGAGTTTAATTGGCGATGGATTAGCAACAGATATTTCTGTCGTTAATTTTTAAATTTTTTTTTTAAATATGAAACTCAAGAAAAATTTCTCGTTATACAATTCATATAACCTGCTTATAAAAAACAAAGTACATAAAAAAAATACATATACAGGTGAAACAAAATTAACACAAGTTCTAAGTTAAACAACCAAATACAGTCTTTGCCAAGTTATAATTAGTTATAAGTACGTCAAACAAATTAAATACATGAATCTAATCGTCGTCAAGATTTGAGGCATCACCCTCTTCATTTTCTCGATCTACCGCTCCCTCCATACCTCCATCAGCTCCTCTACGCTGATCATCTCCAGCATTCTGCAAGAGAACCAAAATGTTAGTAATTATAAACAAAATGCTCATATATGTTATAAAGCAGTAAAAAAACTTTAGATGTGATTCAATCATGCTCATATGTGTTCTAAGACAGTTAAAAACTTGCATATTGATTCAATCATGCTCATATGTGTTCTAAGGCAGTAAAAAAACTTGCATATTGATTCAATCATGCTCATATGTGTTCTAAGGCAGTTTAAAAACTTGCATATTGATTCAATCATGCTCATATGTGTTCTAAGGCAGTTAAAAAACTTTATATGTGATTCAATCATGCTCATATGTATTCTAAGGCAATAAAAAAACTTTCATATTGATTCAATCATGCTCATATGTGTTCTAAGGCAGTTAAAAAATTATCATATATGCTAATATCATGCTCAAATGTGTTTTAAGGCAGTTAAAAAACTTTATATGTGATTCAATCATGCTCATATGTGTTCTAAGCCAATTAAAAAACTTGCATATTGATTCAATCATGCTCATATGTATTCTAAGGGAGTTAAAAAACTTGCATATTGATTCAATCATGCTCATATGTGTTCTAAGGCAGTCAAAAAACTTTATATTTGATTCAATCATGCTCATATGTGTTATAAGGCAGTAAAAAAACTTTATATGTGATCCAATCATGCTCATATGTGCTCTAAGACAGTAAAAAAACTATCATATATGCTAATATCATGCTCATATGTGTTCTAATGCAGTCATAGTGATGAAATCTTGGTTGTATGCGTTCTAAGGTTGAAATGTAACAACATGAAACAAATGACATAAATCTTTATACCTGACGGGCACCGAAGCTCATATTGAATATAGACGAAGTTCCCCTGTCCTAAAAAAAGTTGCATAACTCATTACGGACAATGTTAGGAATGACTTCATTTAAAAAGTACTGCATTTTGTCCTCAAGACGCTGGCAGATACCATCCCAAGACATAGCAGGGTCAATCAAACGTTGGGAGTTGATGATGGTGGGAGAACTCTGAGAGCCATGGCTGCAAGAGGCAACAACTGTTGTGATGTTCATGTTACTCCCAAACCCAAACACATGACCCTTTTTGAGTTCACCGGTTGCAGTCACCCATGTTGCAGGATCAAAAGGCGGATGCTGAGTTGAGTCATTTTCATATCGTTGTACCATTTGTTGCTCGTATGACTCTTACAAAGTAATGATTAGAATATGAATTAATAATTAAGAATTACAATATTTATGATAACGTAATTCATAATAACTTGTATATTATAATATTTATTAATACAATAAATACATATCGATGTCACTCTTGCCTTCTCTGATACAAAATCTCTCATGCTCTTACATTTATATGTTTCAACAAACACATTCTTATAAGGCACAATGTCTCATTTTTCTGCTTCCTGCAATGTTAAATGATAAAAAATCGATTAACAAGTATGCAAAAATACTTACAAATTTGACTATATATATATTGATGAGTTACTATTTTCTTCTGGTGGCTCTCAAAAGTCCTAGATCCACCTGTGTGTAGATGGGCATCAGGCATCTTCACTTGGTTCTGTGCAGCCTTTGCTGAGCGGTTTCGAAATTCATTGCTCGCCCACTTGTCGCACATGCCCTCCCAATAATCTCTCATGATAGTAGAAGGCCCATGTCCCTTCCACTGCAGTGGATCATCTATCCCACCAATTGTTGTTTTTTTGCTACAATCTTCATATTGTGTAACATATCGGCAAATCGATTAGCAGCCACCTTCTGTCACACTACCCTCGTGTCTTTCTCCTCGTTCGTAGTCGCGAAGCGATAGGATGCCTACAAATACTTTCAGAAAGTTAGCACACGTGAGTATAACAAAAAGTTAATTATGAAACACATTAGTTAT
Source organism: Nuphar pumila (assembly GCF_984573655.1). Lineage (NCBI taxonomy): Eukaryota > Viridiplantae > Streptophyta > Magnoliopsida > Nymphaeales > Nymphaeaceae > Nuphar > Nuphar pumila. The sequence continues at coordinate 112,629,369 of NC_143255.1, read as the reverse complement.
GATAAACAATTGCATACCATGAATGGGGACATTAATCTGTCCAACACCTCTGTCGGATACTCTTTCTATTGCGCTACCGGTCCTACAAGATGATGCAGTAATGATTTTATAATTTCTCGTATTACTTCTTGCTACTCAAACCTCGCACTGCACATGAATTGATATACATTAACAATCGACTGTCGATATACACTATTTACAAGATAAGTATTGGACAAGTGACAATGAAATGCTTACAATCGATTATCAATATAGACTATTTGAATTAGTCATCGTGTGTCACACTGAGAAGACTCTGCATCCGACGTTGTCTCGTGATGTGTATGAGTAACTGGTGTAGGTGGGTCATGTGTAGGCGAAACATCACCTACAAAACAATGAGTTAAAAATTCAAACATTGCACATTTAAACTAATCAAGTATACAATTATTTAAATGATATACCTATCGAAGCAACCTGTGAAGATGAAGGTTGAGACTGGCTACCACTGGGTGCTCGACGATTGTAACCTCCAAGAACCATATTCTAACAAATAAAAGACATCATGCAATACATTCAAACATTACAATACCTTCAAATCATTCAAATCATTGCAATACATTCAAATCATTGCAATACATTTCAATACATTCAAATCATTCACATCAAATATTGCAATACATTAAAACATAAGATATGACAATGCATGCATTGATAATTCAATATTTTTGTGTGTAATACCATCATATCATATTGATAAAATACCCATGTCTCTTTGTATCTCCATAGGAAATATTCTCTTACTAACAATATAGAGGTACAAGAAAAAAAGAGAGAGAAAATAGGATTTCTCCTTTGCCAACCACATTGATGACTGATGTGATTCAACTCACTGTGAGACAAATTGAAAGGAGCATACAATGATTTCTCACGACTAAAAAAGTCAGATTTAGCATCAAACTCTTGAATTAATCCAAGGATTGCTTATTGACGTAGAAGAAAAATAGAGTTTTAATCATTGCCTTAATTGTTTTTGTACACTAATTTTCCTATCTAACAATTTTTTCCTTTTATTAAAGAAAACATAGTTAATAAAACAACAAGAATTTGAAGCTTAGTGAGCGAAAATATGAATGAGGGAACATTTCAATCAAGGTAGACAACCAAAGAGATTCATGTGGAAGGCGAGCAATAAACCCATACAAGGTATAAGCAAGTTGCAGGGAACACTATTTAGACCACCACAGAAAAATAGACATGTTGGCAAGATGTTATGTTGGATTATCAGTTTCCACATATGTACATATTAGTCTTCCACTGTTAACTCTATTAAACAAATTCCCAACAATGATTTGCCCAATTAATCCATAATAAATAGGGCTATCTTCAAGGGCAGGCACTTGTGACAATTCCATATTCGCTAAATTATCAGTCTTTCCCTAATTATTTTCTAAAAAAAAAGATAATTTTAAAAAATGGATTGCATTGCATCTGCTTTTCAAATTGCATTAGAAGCAACTTGGTAGAAACACCTGCTTATTCTTCTCTCAAAAAAAAGAAACACATGCTTATTACGGATGAAGTTTGAGAGAGAGAGTACAAAAGAAAAAGAACAAGAACAAGAACAAGCAAATACCCAGATTCCTAATAACAAAGAAAGCTTGTCATCCAAAATGAAAATGAAAAGAAAAATAAAAAAAAATCACAAAAGAAGAAGAAGCAAACACCCAAATTCCTAATAACAAAGAAAGCTTGTCATCCAAAATGAAAATGAAAAGAAAAAAATGCAGAAAAACACCAGAAACAGAAGATAAAAAGCTCTAACATCGGACGACGGACAGTGAGCGGCGGGAGGGGAGCCTTCTTCAGTTCTGCTCCGCCGAGAAGAAGGCGACAGACGACAGGCAGCGAACGATGGGAGGGGGCGGCGGGCGACAAAAAAGAAAGGGACTCGATTTAGGGATTTATGGGGAAATTAGCGACAGAATTTATCTGTCGCTAATTAGCGACAGAAAATTCTTGTCGATTATCCATCGCAAAGTTGCGTCGGACCGTGAGACAAAATAAATTCCGTCGCTAAGCTGTCGCTAATTAGCGATGGAATTTTATCCGCCGATAAGCGTAATTTTTGCGACGAATAACTTTCTCTTGCTAAGCCATCGTAACTTTGCGAAAAAAAAAACTCTTGCAAAATTCTGTTGCTAATTACCAATTTTCTTGTAGTGATCGATAATCGACCGTAAGTATTTCATTTCACTTATCCTATACTTATCTTATAAATATTATATTTTTATAGTTAATGTGTACCAATTCATGTGCATCGCGAGGTTTAAGCAACAAGAGGTAATATGAGAGATTAGGCATTCACTAGTTCAACATCTACCAGGACCAGTCACTCAATGAAAAGAGTACCCGAAGGAGGTGTTGGACAGATTGTGGTCCTCATTCATGGTATACAATCATTTCTCAAAGTTAATGTGTTTCATATTTAATTTTTTGTTATAGTCATGTCTACTAACTTTCTAAAATTATTTATAGGCTTTGAATCGCTTCGCGACTACGATGAAGGAGCATGATGCAAGGAAGGTGTGACAGAAGGTGGCTGTCAGTCGATTTGCAGACATGCTGCACAATATGAAGACTGCAGCAAGAAAAACATCTGGCAGGATAGATGATCCACTGCAGTGGAAGGACCATGACCTTTCTACTATCAGGTCAGATGTTTGGGATGCAATGTGCGACAAGTGGGCGGGGCATGGATTTTAAAACCGCTCAGCGAAGGCTATACAAAACTGAGCGAAGATGCCTGATGCCCATCTACACACAAGTGGATCTAGAACTTTTGAGAGCCACTTGAAGAAAATGGTAACTCATCAATATATATATTGTCAATTTTATAAGTATTGTTGCATACCTGTTAAATAATTTTTTTTATCATTTAACTTTGTAGGAAACAGAAAAAAGAGGCATTGTGCCATACAAGGATGTGTTTGTTGAAACACATAAACGTAAGACCACGGGAGAGTTCATATCAGAGAAGGCGAGAACGACAACGGTATGTATTTATTGTATTAATAAACATTATAATATATAAGTTATCATAAACATTATAATTCTTAATTATTAATCCACATTGTAATCATTACTTTGTAGGAGTCATACGAGCAACAGATGGTAGAACGATATGGCGACAACTCCACTCAGCATCCGCCTTTTGATCCTGCAGCATGGGTGATTGCAACAGGTGAACCAAAAAAGGGTCGTGTGTTCGGGTTTGGGAGTAATATGAACACCTCACCAGTCGTTGCCTCCTTCAGTCACGACTCTCAGACTTCTCCCGTCAGCATCATCTCCAAGCATCCGACTGACCCGCCTAATTCTTGGGATGGTGTCCGCCAGCTTGTTAAGGACATAATGTGTGACTATTTACATGAAACAATTTTCGACGTTGTCCGTAATGAGTTGTGCAGTTTTTTTCGGGACAGGAGAACTTCGTCTGCAGGTGCCTCTCAGGTATGAAAGTTTCATGTGATTTGTTTCATGTCGTTAGATTTCAAGCTAGTATATGCATGATTAGAACACATATTTGCATGATTGAATCATTATGAATTTTTTATGTCAATCTTAGAACACATCTGAATTCTGTTAATATCCTTCACTTTATTGCTAGCTAGATTATGTGTAATTCACTCATATTACTTTGATTGCCTTAACTTAGGTGCATTGCATATAATTTATTTTATTATATTTTGTTTATCAATACTAACCTTTCTTTTCACTTGTAGGATACTGGACATAATTAGCGTAGAGGGGCTGAAGGGGCAGATCGAGACAATGAAGAAGATGATGCACAAAATCTTGGCGATGATTAGATTCATGTGTTTAATTTATTGTACCTTCTTGTTGTTTCAAAAGAAAATCTTTGTAAATGTTCACTTGTAAATAATTAGAACTTGGGGAGGATTATAGTAGATCGATAAATTATTTTAGTTGCTTTTTATATGTATTTTTTATGTGTACTTTATTTTTTATACAAAAAAAATATAAATTATACAAGAAATATAAATTGTATCAAGAGAATTTTTTCTCGATATTTATGTTTTAAACAAATTTTTTTATTGTTTGCGATGGATTAGCGACGGATATTATCCGTCGCTATTTAGTATCAATATCTAATTTAGCGATGGTTAGGAACGAATATTTATCTGTCGCAAAAGTGAATCGGCCAATGTTTTGCAATGAATTTTAATTTGTCGCTATTGTAGCGACGGATTAAAATCCGTCGCCAATCCAAATCTCTGCATATTAACAACGACCTTGCGACGAATCATGGCATTCGCTAATTCATCGAAAATTAGTGACAAAACTTGCGATAAATAGTTTTTGTCGCTAATTAGCGACTATAATACTGTTTAGTGACTGATTGACGACGGATTGAGGTCGTCGCTATTCTACAAATTTCTTGTAGTGAAACTCATTAAGCATGTAACATTAAGCACCTACAGTCTATTCTCTCTCTCTCTCTCTCTCTCTATATATATATATATATATATATATATATATATATATATATATATATATATATATATAGAGAGAGAGAGAGAGAGAGAGAGAGAGAGAGAGAGAGAGAGAGAGAGAGAGAGAGAGAAGGTGTTTGAACATTAGGTGCTTGCGAAGAGTGCTTGATGGAGTTATTCAATTTTTTTTTTTTTTTTTTAAATTTCATCGTACAAATGTGATCTTTGTACATGATTTTATAGGGATCACCTCTTGAAGTGTTCAATTCGGACACATGGGTGGGTTTTTATAAGGTTTGAAAAATCAATGGTTCAATTTTTTTGTAAATTTTTTAGGCTCTAATTTTTTTTCATCAAAAATACATGATTTAGGTGTGAATTTCTCGTAAATCGACCATGCCCTCAAAACTGCAAAAAAAATTACTAAAAGAGCAGAAAATCCCATGAAGCACATATCATAAACACCCAATGTTTGAGCACCTATGCTCTACTCTGGATATATAAATGGATGGGTGCTTCATGCTTTTTGTGCCTATCGAGCTTGGATAAGAGTTTTCAAGTTGTTTTTCAAAACTCTGACACTTGATCATGTCTTTTTGAGAAAAAAATATTTTTTAAGCATTGAATATTTTTTAAAATTATAGATCATTAATTTTTGAATATGATAAAAACCTAACTTGGTGTTGGAATCAGACGATCCAATAGCCGATTCCTACAAAATCAAGCACGTAGATCACATCTTTATGGTCAAATTTTAGAAAAAATAAAAGCAATATTTTCAAATCTCAGTGTAGGCACAAAAAAGTGCCAAACACCTGCCCATCACTCTCTATATAGTCACTATAAGGGTAACTGAAATATGTTTATTGATATGAACCAAGATTTTCATAGTTTTTTTTATTTTATTTTTCAAAATTTTTACTAGACAATTGTGATCTAGACGCTTGGTTTTATGAAAACAAACTATTGGATCACCCAATTCCAATGTATAAGAAGGATCTTTTAAGGGTTGAAAGTCAATGACTTAGAATTTTCATAAATATTCAAGTATAAAAAATCACATTTCTTGATCTGATTACAATGATCCAACAATCGATTCTTAACTAATGGATCATGCTGAATGCATATGTAGGGTTAGATTTGCAAAAAAAAATATCGGTTCATACCAACAAACGTATTTGGTTGGTAAACATATTCCAGTTTCCTATCACCAGAATATGAGAACTGAAAATATGAGAGCTAATGTGTGAACCATGATTTTTATGGATTTTTTTTCTTCTCTTAAATATGTGGTTTTGTAAGAACTCACTCTTCAATCATCCGATTTTGATGCATAAATGAGATTTTTTAAGGCTTTAAAATCATGGCTCATAATCTTCATAAATATCTAAATATTCAAAAATCACATTTTTTCATCAAAAATACATGATTCAATGGTTGATTTTTAGCAAATTCACCATGCCAAACACATCCACATGCTTGGATTTGCAAAAGAAGTGTTGAAAATGCCCATATTTCTGGTTCTCATATTCTAGAGACTATATATATTATAAATATTGGCTACTAATGAAGGTATAAAACTAGTGAGCTAGAAATTATAGGTGTAAGTTGTATCGACTCAATCTAACCACACATATGTGTTAAGCATGGTTTGTTTGTTAAGGATCAAGCCTTGGATCATGCTTTTCTGATGTAAAAATTTGATCTTTTGAGTTATGAAATTTTCAAACATTATGGGCCATTGATTTTTGGACTCCTTAAAAAATCTAATTACTTTTTATAATCACATGACTCAAAACAAGTTTCCTACTAAACAAACCATGTAGATCACATCCATAACATTTGATCTACGAAAAATAAAAAAATTTGAAGAAAAAAGTGTTGTTTTCTACTCATTAGTTTGATACTTTCATTAGTGGCCAATATATATATATATATATATATATATATATATATATATATATATATATATATATATATATATATATATATATATATAGAGAGAGAGAGAGAGAGAGAGAGAGAGAGAGAGAGAGAGAGAGAGAGATCCACCCAATAAATGCTCCAGTCCTCTCTTCAAAAGTTGTATGTTAGATATGTTTAATAGACTCTTGGATCTAACTCTTTTTTATGTGTAGATAGGTTTTTGCAAGGATAAAAAAAATTAACAGTTCTGAAATTCTTAAAAAAAAATTATGTTATAGAATCTTATTTAGACATTGAAAAACTTTGATTTGAAGTGTCTAATCACCTGTTTTCAACAATGGAAGTAGTATCTATATTGTCACAAATATATCTAAGTCACAAATTTTGAAGGAGAGAGCGAGGGGTGAACCATTTAGTGGGTAGATCATCCCTCTTCTCTCTCTCTCTCCATATATATATATATATATATATATGGAGAGAGAGAGAGAGATGGGTAGGTGCCAAATTGATATGTGCTAAATGGGTTTTTCTGCCCTTGCAGTGTTTTTTTCACAATTACAACCCCACAAATGTGTTGAACATGCTCAATTTATGAGGAATCCATACCCGGATCATGTGTTTTTGACCAAAATGATATTTTGGAGCCTAAAAAAAAAAATGGACCGTTGATTTTTTGACGTTATAAAAACCCATTTGTGTGTCTTAATCTAACACTTCAAGAACTGATCCCTATAAAATCAAGTACATAGATCACATCTGTACGGTCAGAATTTATAAATAAAACAGAAAACCCCCAAAAGACTCATTTAGCAGGTATCATTTCGCACCTACCCATTCCTCTCTCTCTCTCTCTCTATATATATATATATATATATATGTGTGTGTGTGTGGTGTTAGCCAGATCCTCACCAATTATACCACGTACCATTAGGTTTTTGAAGCTACTTCAGCTGAATCTAATAAGTGCAAACTTTATTGGACCAATTTTATCTTACCCATGCGTTCAGCATGTTCTGTTTATTGGAAAATACACTTTCTATCGGGTAGTTTTGACATAAAAATGTATATGCATTGAATTTCGTAGCTGTGATCTAATAAGTGCAAACTTTATTGGATGGCTTGGAACATGTTTTTTTGCTAAACAAATCACATAGATCATATCGGTAGGGCTTCATTCGCAACAAAACCAAGAAGATGCAAAGGAATAGATGGTTTCTCCTAGAGAGTATGGCACACCCAATGGTAGGGATGATTCAGCTTGATTCCATTCAGAATCAGAATCTGCTGATTCTCTAAGTTGCTTTGAAAATCAATTCAGGGTCCAATACGATTCCGACACCATTGGTCTTTAGATTGCTTAGAATGTGTCTTGGCATCCTCAACAGCTAAATCTTGTTCTTTTGCTGTGTCTGGCTTGTTAACAGCTATGTGCAACAGGTTTTTATAGTAATACATTTGTGCTAAATAGATTTTTTGGGTTTTTTTTGTTTTATTTTATAATTTTGACCGTACTTGATTTTATAGGGATCAGCTCTTGAAGCATATTTCATTTTTTTCATAAAAAAACATATGATATAAATGTACATTCCTTGTCAAATCAACCATCCCCAACACATTTATTTGGTTGAAACTATAAAAAATAAAAAAAAAAGCTGAAAAACTCATTTAGCATATTTTATTAAGCACAGTTCATTTATCAGGGATTACCCTGTATACATGTATAGGGAAATAAAAACCTCTCCCAAGCCTCAATAAAAGTTTTATTGAATTTTTCTTATTTTTTTCAAAATTGACTGTACAGGTGTGATCATATGTTTGTTTTTTATAAGAATCAGTTCTTGAAGCATTTAATTCTATGCATGAATAGGTTTTTATAAGTTTTAAAATCAATACAATTTTCATAAATTTTTGAGGCTCTAAATACCATTTTTTCTATCCAAAATTCATGATCCAAGTATCAATTTATAGTAAATCAAGCAGTTAAACACATCTGTACGATCGGAATTTAAAAAAAACACTAACAAATTTTCATTGGAGAGGTTTGGGAGGATTTCGGGGAGGTTTTCATTCTCATATATATATATATATATATATATATATATATATATATATATATATACATATATATATATATATACATATATATATATATATATATATACATATATATATATATATATAGAGAGAGAGAGAGAGAGAGAGAGTCTGTTGTTGGTTTCCTCTTGGTTTCTCTCGATCCAATCAAAAACGAAAGGAAAAACGGAAAACCGGTTAATTAATTTGGGGAGAAACGACGAGCAATCGAAAACGATGGCAGTCGCCTTCTAAAACTGATAAGTATGCGTGCACTCTTTTGTCCAAGGGAAATGACGCAATGGGGGTGAATCAACTAGAATCCAAATTCTCTCTCTCTCTCTCTCTCTCATCGATTGCCTCTTTATAAACTCAAAACTCACAAGGCTCCTCTGTATTCACCAAACAAATGGATTGTGGTGTTACCCTCTTGAACTTGAGCCTCCCCCATCACCACAATGATCAAGACATCACCAACAGCAAAAGAGAAGAGCTAGTCTTTGATGCCTCACTCATCCGGCACCGACAGAACATCCCCAAGGAGTTCGTGTGGCCGGTGGACGACCGCAGCTGCGAGTTGGAGGAGCTCCACGTCCCTCTCATCGACCTCTCTGGCTTCCTTTCCTCCTCCTCAGACCCTGCTGCTCCCACTAAAGCCTCCAACTTGATCGGCGAAGCATGCAGGAGGCACGGCTTCTTCCAAGTTATCAACCATGGAGTTAGCCCTCACCTCATTGATGCTGCCCATCGTCACATGTGCTCGTTTTTTGACTTGCCTCTGTCTAAGAAACAGAGAGCTCAGAGAAAGGTAGGAGAGAGCTGTGGCTACGCCAGCAGCTTTACTGGAAGGTTCTCTTCTAGGCTTCCATGGAAGGAAACACTCTCTTTCGAGCACTCCACTTCGAGTCCTCATGCCGTGCATCAGTATTTCAGAAGGGTCCTTGGTGAGGAATTCCAAGACTCAGGGTGAGCATTAGCTCTTATTCTGCTTTCATTATTTCTTTCTGTTTTGTTTCCTACAAATGATGGTAGAGTCTCCTGATTAAGTACTTGGTTATCAGATTCGATGAGTGTGCAGAAGATCAGTTAACATTGGACTGGAACAAATTAGTTGGCTTTTTCTTGTGAATTGAACAGATTCTGATGCACTAGCACCTCGTTGTGTGTGGGTTTCAGGCGGGTCTACCAAGACTACTGTGAAGCAATGAGCAACTTGTCTCTGGGAATCATGGAGCTCTTGGCAATGAGCCTAGGAGTGGACAGAATGCATTACAGAGAGTTTTTCCAAGCGAACAATTCGATCATGAGGTTGAATTACTACCCGACGTGCCAGAGGCCGGATCTTACGCTCGGGACGGGGCCGCACTGCGATCCGACATCTCTCACCATCCTTCACCAAGATGATGTTGGTGGCCTTGAAGTGTTTGTTGATGGAAAATGGCACAGAATTAGACCAAATACCAATGCGTTTGTTGTCAACATAGGCGACACTTTCATGGTAACAAATGAAATTCTCTCTTAATTCTCACAAGTTCTTAGAAATAATATCTGCTTCTCCATTATCATTACTACCATCAAGTCCTTTTACCATCTATATATATATAAGAAACCTTTTTTCTCATTTGATATAAAATGCAAAAAAAAAAAAAAGGAATGGTCTAGTCATGTAGCTGTATAACATGATTATCATGGCTTGGCAAGAGGCATGAACTGATGAGCTTGTAAATTGTTGTAGGCATTGTCCAATGGGAGGTATAAAAGCTGCTTGCACAGAGCAGTTGTGAACAGTGAAACTCCTAGGAAGTCCTTGGCCTTCTTCCTGTGTCCCCAGATGGACAAGATTGTGAGACCCCCAAGAGCATTGGTAGATGAAGAGAATCCAAGAATGTACCCAGACTTCACATGGTCTGCACTACTAGAGTTCACACAGAGGCATTACAGAGCAGACATGAAGACCCTTGACACCTTCACCAAGTGGATTCAATCGCCAAGAAATAGACCGCTGGCAGTTTCAGAATAGATTGTTTTGTAGCGGATTCTGAATGATTTTCTCTTCCTGTTTTTTCCTTCTTGTTCTTTCTTTCTTCATCCTGATGCTGGATAAATATGTTCTCCGACGGCTGGAAGAAAAGTTGTACACAGCAAAAGGAAGGACATCCCTCCTATTGTGGTCATGGGTGGTACGAACAGGAGTAAAGTGGAATGGAATTGATGCCCGCAGAAAAGCCTGTTAGCCGTTTTCCCACCACAGATTTTAGATACTGCAATGCATTTGTGACTAGCAACTTAAAAAACAAGTCCTTTGTTGAAACAATGGTCAAAACACAAATGATGAGCTTAGCACACAAATTTTCTTATCTTCTTCCACAGAGCTAAAGGAGAGAAGTATATATATATATATATATATATATATATATATATATATATATAGAGAGAGAGAGAGAGAGAGAGAGAGAGAGTAATTCAACATTACCACTCATGAAGATCAACAAAATGTTGAACCCATGAACTGAACAAGAACAAAAGCTAAAACAAATAAAGAAAGCACAAGAGAAAAGAACATTAGACAGATAAAATGGGTTCACGCCGGAGCCGCTTGCCCAGATTGCGACAAAGGATAGGTAGCATCAGCAGGAGGGAGTGGAAGATCACTAAGATGCATACGCAAGATCGCATAAACATCTACCAAGATTTTATGCACCAGGTTTTGAATGTTAACTCGAATATGACGAAAATGAGCATCGTTTTGCGCCATCCAAACAAACCACCAAGAAGTAAGCAACCACGTCCGCCAGATGAACCTCCACCTCTTGCTGCGCCTAATACAAACTGGCCCCAAGATCAGATCTAGCGCAAAGGACTCCTCCTTAACAAATACTTCCGGATGCCTCCAGGTCCTGCTAAAGATTTCCATAAATATTGGGCAAGACCAGAACAAGTGAAACGTAGATTCTTTTGCAGCTTGACAAAGCACGCACCAACTCGGGAGTTAGAATGCCCCACTTCTTTAAATTACTGTGGATCTGGATCCTATCATGCAAAATTAACCAAGTCAGGACTCGAGAACGGGGGAAAGGACCCTTCGCCCAAAGCACATCCTCGGGCAACCAATCAGCCCCTGACGATAACAACGATCTATAGACTTTTTTGGTGAGAAACTCTCCGCTTGGTGCCAACGCCCACTGCAATCACTGACCAAAATTTCCGGAGACCTCAAAATGGACATTAAAGCTGGCTAAAACCCTCAACCACGATTTACGCAAGTGCGAGAGCGCCAAACCTCGGGTTCCCAGACGAACCGGAATAAGAGTTGGATCCCCATATTTAGCAAGAAGAAAACTAGCACAAGGGTTATCTGGTTGGTGGGCCAACCAACATTGTTTGGTGACAAGAACAATGCTTTGCAGTCTGGGCACCAGAATGCCTAAACCACCCATACGCCGAGGTAGTACCACCGAATGCTAACCAATCAAGTGACGCTTACCTTTGAGTTTACACCCAGACCATAGAAAGCCTGACAGCAAGTGCGCCTGCTGCTTCTCTACTCCCACAGGCATCACAAACAGAGACATGAAAAATTCTGGAATAGTTGAAAAAACATGTCTCACTAAGGTTAGACGTCCAGCGCTAGAGAGATAAGACAACTGCCACGAAAGCAATTTGCGCTTCACTTTTTGAAGTGTCGGAGCCCAAGCCGCTGAAGAGAGGGGCTTCACTTGTAACGGCAAACCAAGGTACATAATAGGCAAGTCAGAAGTAGTGCAATTAAAAATTCTCTTTCCAGCTGCAAGCATATTGGCATTAACATTGAACATGGTAATATAGCATTTGGTCTCATTTAGAGAAAGCCCGGACATGGAGAGAAAGAACTGAATGATAAGTTTGAACCTAAGCATCTGTTGAACATTTGCACGACAAAAAATGATCATATCATCAACATAAGTAAGAATATGACTCGGAATGTCGGAAACCTGCAAAGGATTAATGAAACCCGATACAACAGCCCGCTTAAGCAAGACCACAAAACCCTCAGCAACTGCATTGAACAACAAAGGTGATAGGGGGCACCCTTGCCGTAAACCCCGCCCTAGCTTGAATCGGTCTCCTCTAATACCATTGATATTTAACATGGCCTGAGCATTTGAGACCAGCTCTCTCACCCAACCAGAAAAACGACGACCAATACCGAAATTTGCTAACATTTGAAATAAGAATGGCCAATGCACAGAGTTAAAAGCTTTATGAAAGTCTAATTTAAGGACAAAGTAAGGTTGACCGCTATGCTGCAAGGAATGGACCACCTCGGACGCCATGATGAACGAGTGCTGGACCCTCTTATTACGGATAAAGGCGAACTGAGAGTCTGAAAAAATCTGGTTAGCCACCAATTTCAGCCTATTCGCCAAAACTTTGGCAAACATTCGATAGAGAGCACTCATAACTGAGATTGGTCGGAATCGAGAAATATCATTGGCCTCATCATCTTTCAGAATGAGCGAAATAATAGCAACATGCAAATGACAAGGCAGTCTGGAGTTACGATGAAACTCATCAAACATACTCATCACGTCTGATTTAACACAGTCCCAAAAGATTCTAAAAAAGTCGACATGAAACCCGTCAATGCCAGGCGCTTTCCAACCCGACAGATCCTTAATGGCCGAAAAAATCTCATCTTCAGAGAACCTTCTTTGCATAGATCTGGCTTGCTCTGGCTGAATTGAGCCAACTAGGATATTACCAAAGACACCCTTCGTAGTTAACGAAGCAGAATATAAGTCCTTAAAGTATAGCGAGACTGCCGGATTAACGTGCTGATTGAGATAAGAAACACCCTCAATGGAGATAGAAGGAACAACCTTCCTCCTATGACAATGGGAAGCATATGAGTGAAAAAATTTAGTGTTGCCATCACCAGCCGCAAGCCATTTCACCCTAGACCTTTGCTTCCAACAAATTTCCTCTTTGATCCTCCAGTTTTTCAAGAGCATAGTTAATTCTAAGGACCTGGCCTGAAGATTGAGAAGTTGCAAATCAGAAAGAGAGTCAGGAGAAGACATAGACTGATACAACTCATAAATCACTTGATCCTATGCGGCTATTTGCTGAAATTTCTCCACCTTACGACTATGAAGCCAAGCTTTGATATCTTTAGCTAGACGAGAAAGCTTATTTTGAACACGTAGCGCGACCCAATGCTCATCAACAGTTTTGTTCTAAGAATTAGTAGTAACCGTGACAAAATCTGGCTCTTGAAGCCACCATTCTTCAAATGCAAAGCTCCTAGTGGGTTGAAAGTCATCCCCCCAATGAGTGATGATCTGCCCATGATCCGAGATAGATATATATATATAGAGAGAGAGATGAACATATTAGGCCCTCTTTCTATCTCGTTAAGCCCCATAGTTTGAAGTATTTTATCTGAACCGTTAGATATATTTAACATGCTCAAATTAGTAGTAATAGACTCTTGAATCATGTTTTTTTGACAAAAAATTGTATTTTTATAAGCAAAAAAAAAAGTAGATGCCTTCATAGCTATTGATTTTGGATCACCAGAAAAACCTGTATACAGGTCAGATTCTGGTGATCCAAAAGTGGGTTCCTATTAAACAAAACCTATAGATTACATCTTATGGTGTTAAATGTGAGAAAAAATACCAAAAACAGCAAATTTTAAAGGAGCCTAATGGGGTAGAACCAGAAAGCGGTGCAGAACCAACACATTACTCTCATATATATATATATATATATATATATATATATATATATATATATATATAGAGAGAGAGAGAGAGAGAGAGAGAGAGAGAGAGAGATCAATTGGCCATAAGAAAGATTAAGTGATAGAAGCATTCAATTAAATCAGTGAACTTCCCTTGCTTCTGAATAGATGTGCAGGACATGATCATTTTGAAAAAAGATATCTTCTTTGTGATTCTTTGTTCCTCACTTGAATCCGCGATCAGTACACAGAGCTCTGCTCATCCGGTACGAGTGACTAATATCAAGTAAACGAGATTGTCACAAGTTCGAAACAGACGGGTATTTCTTTACTGTGAGGGCGAAGGTGGATGTACTTCCTTGCGGGCAAAGGGGACCTTGCGCCAATGAACTCGGTGAGGCATTTTTTCCCATCGTCCCAAAAAATAGAAGAAATAACATCTTATGCCCAAGGACGACTAATTTGAACCATAAGACAAGAAACATCACTTGCCCATAGTCAAGAAAAATCAAGTGACCAATTGTCATCTCATACCCAAGAACGACTAAACCAAATCAAAAGACAAGAAACATCACTTGACCATAATCAAGAAAAATCAAGTGACCAGTTGTCATCTCATGCCCAAGAATGACTTACACCAAACCATCTATTAATGGTCAATTATGTGGCATGGATGCATGCTGGGTGATTGGGGGCAAAGTGAAGCTTTGAGATGTTCAGTGGGACCAAAATTTAACATTTGGGTTGTGGGACCAAACTTCAGTAGGGTGCTTCCACAATTGGCAAAGACAGTGAATCAGATCAGAAATCATGGACCCGATCTGATTCCTCCATATAACACTGTCACAATCCCTTTACGGGGCGTTTGCATGTCACGGAATGGAGTGCCGCGTTACCCACTTTCCATGGATTCCACTACTGCAGAAATAGAATTGGATCCCCCACGAGAACCATTTTCGCAGAAAATGGGGGGGTCCAGCGTGCATTTTGGCATGCCCATCGAGGTAAATCCATATTCCCACATTTGTTTCAAAAATTTTGGGCACCGCACCCTTCCATGTGTTTCCGCTAAAAATGCCCATTTTCCATGACATGCAAATGCCCCCTTAAGGACCATTTTGCTCTTTCTTTACTAATGACCAGTAAGGGTGCCAACGGGTAGGGTTGGGTTTGGTTCGGACCCAGGTGGAACCAGACTTGGATCAGATTTTAGTGTATAGTATCGAGAGTCCGGACCTGAGTCTAATTGGGTCCACTATAAGAAAAACCATACCCAGAACCAATAAGAACTACATGAGCCAAACCTGGACCATACTCGGTAAATTAAACCATATTTTTTATCATTTTTATATTAAAAATTTGCAGGTCTTAATTGGAACACGGGGCAGGTCCAAGTCTGGTATAAAATTTTACAAACTATACCCAGGTCCATGTATTAATCGGACCTTCGGGTCTGGACTTGGGTCTTGTTATTTATCACCATACCCGGATCCTATAGGGTTTGGTTCGGGTCAGGTCCGGGTAAACCAGGCCCGCTGACACCCCTGATGACCAGTGATAATCCAGACTCAACAATTTGGACGATCTACTCACACCTTGGCCTTGCTAGAATATGAAAAGAAATATGAATATATATGCTTAGTTGTTTTCATCTAGAAGATTATACACTATACAGTAGTTAATCGAGTTTTAAGCTTTATGCTTAAGATTAAAACACAAAATAGTGCTGCTGTGTATCTATAATTCTTTCTTCAAACATGCCTTTTACTTCCCTAAACCTTTGAAGATTTCTATTTCAAAATCCGAATCTTGAGGAAACTAAATTGTATGGTAGTCCACAAGAAATTGATCATTAGAGTAGCTATTTTATAGTAACATTCGTTAACACTATTAATCTAATTGCTTATTATTTGATTATAGTGGCAATTAAAAACAATTACAAAGATCCATTTTATTTATATAAATGTATTGACAATATAAAAAATGAAATCATATGACTGACTGAATTGATTGATCCAATTCCACGTGAATCAATTTTGATCCCCATGCTCCCCAACATTGGCGAAGTTGGGGTTTGCATAATTGGTCTATTAATTCCATGAACGACGGAAAAACCACCCTCAGGATCAGAGACCTAGTCGCTTTGGCTAAGTCGGCTTCCCGACAGTGTAAACCCATGGCACACCCCTTGCCCCCATGGAGTGGCCCGGCTTTGGCTGAGCAAGGAAGAAGGGCTTATCCCTTGACTTTTAGTCTATTCAATTGGTACACATAACATGGAGCATTTTCATCATGCAGCCATGGTGAAAAGAATGACAATGATACCAATAATAGACTGCGGTTAAAAGAAGTAAAACAAGAGGGAAGCGTACAGAAGGACAGGACCCCATACACATAGCCCATGTGCCCAACAGCAAAGCTTGATTGGATTTTTTTAGTACGTAATCACATCCACAAAATAACTATCTTTATTATCATGTTGAAGATTTTAATACTGATTATTGCCTACTTATTTAAATGCAATTTTAATTCATAAAATGAGTAAAAGCAGAGAAAGGAAAAAGGAAACTCCTCTGATTCATCAAGTTGATGGATCTGATTCCAACCCAAAATATGAGATTTCTGATTCCAATCTCCATGTTTGCCAACTATGGTGAAGATGCAAATCTCAACACTATTGCACCACTAAAATTATTCCATTGGTACGTTGAGCATTTGTAATATGTACCATACAATGAATACAATAATGATGATATCAATAGTAGTTTTGGTTAAAAGAGGTAAAATGAAGGGGAGGGTACAATAGAGCAGGACCCCATAGCCCATGTGCTCAACTACAAGGATTCAATTGGATTCTTTTTATCGTTTTATTTCATGTCAATAAGCTAACTCCTTCTTACATCTTAGCAAAATTCTATAGTGTCCATTGTATATAATTTTATAAAAATGCATCTCTTTTTTCATAAAATTATTGAAAACATAAAAACTAGCCCATTCGATTGTGTGTTGATTGATCCATCTGATCCCTGCATTTGCCAACCATGGTGAAGATGGTGGGTGAACCATTGGTCTATTTGGTTGGTACTCATAAGGTGAAACACTTTTTTGGGGGGATAATCCAAGGGAAAAAAAAAAACAACCTATCACCCACAGCACATTAGCTGGCCTCTAATTGGTAAAACCCTTGAGGTCCCCCCTTCTCACCGGAGAGTACCCCCAAAATTCGACCTTGTAGCAAGAGATGTCACTCATGGGTTTCGAACTTGTGCCGTCCTGTCAACTTGGTGACATTCACAAGTCGCCCCTATCAGATAAGCGGAGCCCTTGTGGGCTATAAGGTGAAAAAGTTACAAACACTTACTACATGACATTCATGTTTTGGCCTATATTGAAAAAATTCATGATTCAAAATATGATAAAATCTAGCCAACTGATTCTTTTTATTTGATGATTTTACTCTTTTATCACTTGAAAATTTGGCGCCTTGGTCAAGCCACTTGTCTAAGTTATCACCTGAAAAAATCAGGTGCCATGTAAGTTGTTGCTTGAAAAAAAAAAGGTGCCATGTAAATTGTCTGAAAAAATCAGTCGCCATGTAAGTTGTCACCTGGAAAAATCAGGTGACATGTTTTCGACCAATCAAAAGAGTAATACTATCAAGAAAACAGTAAATTGGCCATGTTTGGTATACTTTTTTAGTTCATGATAAGTTATGATATTGTGCTAAAAATTAGTATCGTTTATATTATTATTTTTAATAATAATAATAATAATAATAATAGTTCTAAAGCCTGAATGGAAGGAAAACAAAAAGAGCGGGACCCCATAGGCCATGTGCCCAAGGCATATATGAACAGGAGCTTTGGGGCCGGAATCGAGGGAAGTGCCACATATATTTTTGTGGCTGCTCCCAAACAAGCCAGCACTATGGACAAAACATGCTCTTCTTTTAAGCCCAATACCATCCAGATCCTGCGTCACATGAAACTGTTGTCCTTTCTCTCTCCACTATTTTGTCCTTGGCCAGAGCCTAAGGGTTTGATTCGGACCCACTTCGACCAAATTTTTGGGTATGGCATCGGGTCTGAACCCGGGTCTAATCAGATTTATTATAAGAGAAACCGTACTCAGACCCGATAAGAACTACATGACCATACTTGATAAAATAATATTTTTTATCATTTTTACATTAAAAAATTGTGAGTCTTAAACGGAACTCAGGTGGGGCCCAGGTCTGGTATAAAATTTTACAAACTATACATGGGTTCATGTATTAATCGGAACATGATCCAAGAGTTGAACATATTAAGCGCTCCCATCTCATTATGCCCCATTAATTAGGCACCATAGTTTGAAGTGTTTTATGATAGATCTGAGCAATTAGATGTGTTTAGCATGCTCAATTTAGAGGGAATCGACTCTTGGATCATATTTTTTGATGAAAAAATATATTTTTATGAGCTGAACAAAATTCATGCCTTCGTAGCCATTGATTTTGGATCAATGAAAAAATCTGTATACAGGTCCGATTCGGATGAACCATCACACTAAACAAAACCTATAGATCACATCTATGGTATTAGATGTGATAAAAAAATATCAAAAACTATAATTTTTGAAGGGGCTAATGGGACCCAATGAGAAAAGAGGCGCATTACTATACATAGTAATCTGCTGGTTCTGCCCTATTTTTTGACCCTCTTTTTACGTTCTGCCCCATTAGGCCCCTTCAAAAATCATAGTTTTTGCATTTTTTTCTCACATCTAGCACCATAGATGTGATATATAGGTTTTGTTTAGTGGTTTCTGATGATCCAAAATCAATGGCTATGAAGGCATCATTTTTTCCCGGCTCATAAACTATATTTTTTTGTCAATAAAACATGATCCAAGAGTTAATTCCCACTAAAATGAGCATACTAAACACATCTAATGACTCAAATCTATCATAAAACACTTCAAACTGTGGGGCTTAATGGGGCAGAACTAGAAAAGATTGCCTGATTAGGCCTCATTTTTCATTCTGTCCCATGATTTTGAAGTATGTCATGAAATATCTGAACCGTTAGATGTGTTTAGCATGCTTCATTTAGTAGGAATCGACTCTTGAATCACGTTTTTCGATGAAAAACATGTTTTTATAAGCTGGGAAAAACTGGTACCTTCATAGCCATTGATTTTGGATCATCGAAAAAACCTGTATACAGGTCAGATTCCGGTGATCCAGAAGCCTGTTTCCACTAATCAAAACCTATAGATCACATCTATGGTCTTAGATGTGAGAGAAAATACCAAAAAATACAATTTTGAGAGGGGTAGAACCGGGTAGAACGTGAAGTGGGCACACCAACGCATTACTCATATATATATATATATATATATATATATATATATATATATATATATATATATATGAGAGAGAGAGAGAGACAAAAGAAATGTCAACATTACTAAAGGATGAGATCAACAAAAAAGTTGAGCCCGCAAAAACAAGCATACCCAAAAAAAAAAAAGGCTGAAAGCACAAAGGCAAAACATAAAAATAAAAGAACACAGAGATCAGTCAGGGTTTTGAAGAAGAAAAGGCAGCTGGAGGGGGTGGATAACATGTGAAGAGAGGCCCAAAATTGCGTATACATCGGAGAGAGAACTCATAATGATGATGGTGATGATGCAGGAGGATGAGATAGATTGTAGCAATCGGGCTGCACAATAGTGTCAAAGGTGAGGTTTTTAATAAAATGAGAGGCGACTACACATGCATGGCGTTACTTTATTACACAATCATAAAGTAAGAATGGATAACAGGATGTGTGGTGGAACCCATCATCTACGCAGAAACATGGCCACACGGTTGCAGGTGAGGCTCATCTTAAAATCAGGTGGTTAACATCATTGGATAGGTCGGTTTTGGTTTGGACCCAGGAGAAACCAGACTCAAACTAGATTTGAGATGATAGTACGGACGTGAGTCTAATCATATCTACTATAAGAGAAACCATGCTCAGATCCTATAAGGACTACATGAACCAGACCTGAACCATACCTGTTAAAATAATATTTTTTATCATTTTTACATTAAAAATTTATGGATCTTAATCGGGAACTCGGTCAAGCCCAGGTCTGGTATAAAATTTCACAAACCATACCCGGATTCATGTATTAATCGGACCCTTTGGGTCCGACCCGGATTTTTATCAGGTCTTCTTATTTATCACCAAACCCTGACCCTATAGGGTTTGGTACAGGTCAGGTCTGTGTCAAACCCGACCGTTGACACCCCTAATCGGATCATCCAAGCAAATGAGAGTGTAGATAATGGACTTTCCCTTGGTACCATCGAGTGTACCATACAGTTTAATAGAGACATTTATTTTGTCAACAGTTTTCGTTTGTTTGGTTTGTGGATCTGACCGTACAAGATGTGATCTCCGTGCTTCTTTTACCGGACACCATGTTTAAAAGAATTTAAAAAACAACTTCCTACAATTCACGAACTTTTAAGAAAACATCCATGTTATACCAAAACAATAAGATTTGAAGCCTCCCCTTACCGAACAAACTATAAAAAATAGGGTTAATATTTGGTAATGGCACCATTACATACAAATGACTTTGGATCTTCATGGTGCGTGTTATTTTGATCCAATCCGACATTATGAATAGATTCAGCATGTTAAAAAAAGTGGTAACCAGCTTTTGGATCATGTTTTTTTATTTAAAAAAAACATGATTTTATGACCCAGGAAAGTATCACAGATTATAGGCTGTTGATTTTTGAAGCATTATAAAAACCTACCAAAATGTCATAGTAGGATTCAAGAGCTGATTCCCACTAAGCAAATGTAAGGTTAGTTTCATGGAACACAACAAAAATAAAAAATAAAAAATAAAAAATGTGTTTGTACAGCATGTCGCCATTACCAAATATTATCCCTAAAAGTTATAAGTTTTGATTAACCAAATAATACCTGCAACTGTGATTTTCTAGAGTATGGTGCCCTTTGCAGTACCTAAGCAAAGTCTCTCTCTCTCTCTCTCTCTCTCTCTCTCTCTCTCTCTCTCTCTCTCTATATATATATATATATATATATATATATATATATATATATATATATATATATATATATATATATAAAGGCAAGCTGGGTTTAGGCAGATCCCAACCAGATTCATTTAGAGTAAAAGTAGCATAATTACAAAAAGCATGCGTCTCCCTTAGATGGTAACCAGCCTAGGGCGTGGTCCTTCCAACACTTTTGGATTCCCCCTGGCTAACTTCGCTAGGTATCGAGCTGTGGAATCCGTATTCAATTGATGTTTATGTACAGTATCTTTTGCGACTATACAAAAAAGGCCCCCACTTGTTGAGGGATGGTGTTACCTTGGTCCTCGCCATTCAAAAATTTCTACACTTTCTTCACAAGATCCACCCTGCTGAATTCCAAAACTACCTTTGAATCGGTATTTATCTTCTCAAAAATCACAGTCCATCGGCACCATTCATTTTCTTCTAATCCCCTGAATTCAAAAACTCCTTGCTTCAATGAATCTCAGACACCATTTATTAGAGAAGATGTTGCAGATGCTTACCTGGATCCAATCTGGACCAGGTGGGAGCCAACATGACAGTCTCCTCCATCAGACTGCAACGACTTTCTCTGAGTTATTTAATATTTTCAAAACCTTCTCCTTTTACAGAAATAATGCTTTCTTTCTGTATTTGCTGAATTGTTTTCCTTGTCTCCCCAAAAAAATTGATTATTCCTCATTTTTCATATTATCCAAATGGCAACTTGAAAAGATCTTTCCCAACTCCATCTGGGTGCTTTCCCTTTCATTTTGACTGAGAACCATGAGTAGATGTCCTCTAACCAGATTACCTGTCGGTCGCCAATGGATACCATATAGGTTGGTAGTCCATTTCCACAATCCTGTTGTTACTGGGCAACCTGACTTTCAGTGGTTGCTTCGCAGCGGCTGAGGAATCGATGGCCCAGTCTTTGCAGTCGCTCTTGCGTGAGGAGTCTGCCCTCCAATGCCCATCTAAATGTTATCGTTGCTCTGGGAAAGGCCTTTTTAATCTACATGTACCTGAATATTCTGGTTTTTTTTTCACCATGTTACCTGATCTTCTCCCATGCAGATTTCATGGAGAATTCCTCCTTAGGCATCCACTTCAGGCAGTCCCTCTTGCCAGGAGACCATTCCTGGCTGCTATTGACGATCCTTTTAATCATTTTCAGTGTTCTTCTAGATTCTCGATTGAGATATTTCCTTCTCACCAGTTGAGCCCATGGGAGTGACCTTCCAAGCTAACTTAGAGAAACTTGCCATATTCACTTCATCTTTCGAATGCCCAAGCCCTCTTCATCACGCGGTCTACAAATTTTGTCCAAACACAAGTGAGGATGTCTTTGATCCATAAATCCTTGCGAAAGAAAATTACAAATAGTTCTCTCTATTGGTGTGATTATGCTACTTTGGGATAAGGAAGGTTCCCATCCAATAAATTGGGAAGGGTTGTAGGATGGATTGAATAAGGACCACTGTAGCTGCCATGGATAGTATTTTTTGTTCCACATTTCCATTTTTAAATCGAAATTTTCTCAACAGCGGATCACACCACTTTTTTCAGTCTTCCTCTGAACATCGGGAGCCCTAAGTAGCACTACAACAAAGCAGTAGATTAGCGACGACCACATTCCGTCGCTAATCCGTCGCTAACCATGTTAGCGACGGATTAGCGACAACGCGGCGAAAGTATGCTTACGTCGCGAATATTTCGACGCTAACTGACGACGGAATAATTTCGTCGCCAAGTCCGTCGCTAATTGCGACGGAATAACAAGCGCTATATTCCGTCGCCAATCCGCCGGTACTAAACGGCGACCACGGCGTGGCGACGGATTTAATTCCGTCGCTAAGCCGTCGCTAGATTAATATGAATAGCGACGGAATCATCCGTCGCTAATCTGTCGCAAAAACGAAAAAAAAATCAAAAAAAAATTATTTAAAAATTAATTACCGAGAACTGTACAATTTATATTTCCTGTAAATAAAAAACAAACCACACAAAAAAATTCATATAACAAGTATCTATAATAATTAATCGTTCCACCTTAAAACTAAGAAGTTTAATTATTTACAATTCAACAATTATAATTAGGAAAAATAAAAAAAATAGAACTTCTTCAACACAGTCCTCTAATCATCGCCAAGATTTTGTGCGTCTTCTTGTTCATTGTCTTTATCTGTCCCTTCAGCTCCACTACCCTGATTATCGCTAGCAGCCTACACAAGAAAAGAACAGTCAGTATTGATAAACAAAATATAATGAAATAAATTACACACTATATGTGATTCTATCATGTGCTCATGTGTGATCTAAGGCAATAAAAAAACTCTATATGTGATTCTATCATGCTCATATGTGTGCTAAGGCAGTCAAAAAATTGAATATGTGATTATAGCATGTTCATATGTGTTCTAAGGCATATAAAAAAACTCTATATGTGATTCTACCATGCTCAGATGTGCTTTAAGGCAGGCAAAAAACTATATATGTGATTCGATCATGCTCGTATGTGTGCTAAGGCAGTAAAAAAATTGAATATGTGAATATAGCATGCTCATATGTGCTCTAAGGCAGGCAAAGCCAAAAATTTTATATGTGATTCTATCATAAATGATATATAACATGTTCATATGTGTTCTAAGGCAGTTAAAAAACTCTATAAGTTATTATAGCATGTTCATATGTGTGCTAAGGCAGTCAAAAAATAGAATATGTGATTATAATATGCTCATATGTGTTCTTAGGCAGTAAAAAAACTGAATATGTGATTATAGCATGCTTATGTGTTCTAATGCAATCAAAAAAACTTTATATGTGATTCTATCATGCTCATATGTGCTCTAAGACAGACAAAAAGTTAAATATATATATATATATATATATATGTGATTCTATCATGCTCATATGTGTGCTAAGGCAGTAAAAAAATTGAATATGTGATTATAGCATGTTCATATGTGTTCTAAGGCATCTAGAAAAACTCTATATGTGATTCTACCATGCTCAGATGTGCTTTAAGACAGTCAAAAAAACTATATATGTGATTATACCTGAGAGAGACCTGGAATCGAAGATCCCCTATCCTGAACAACGGCCTTGATCTCATTTCGGAGAAAGGGGGCGACGGTGTATTGGAAGTAGTTATTCAGTGATTCATTAATGATCTCGCGTACATCATCACCGGAAAGAATAGTCGGCTGCTTGGAGCTTATGTCGGCGCAAGAAGTTGGTGAGTCGTAACTAGAAGAACCAATAACTGGTGAAGTGCTCATATTACTCCCAAACCCGAACACGCGACCTTTTTTGGGTTCACCTGCTGCAGTCACCCATGCTGTAGGATCAAATGATGGATGCTGAGTAGCGTCTTCGCCATATCGCTCTACCATTTGTTGCTCATATGCCTCCTACAAAATAATGTTTAAAATATTCATTAATAATTAATGATAACATTATGATGACTTGCATATATATTGCAATGATTATTAATAGAATTAATACATACCGTTGTCGTTCTCGCCTTCTCTGATACGAAGACTCCCGTGGTCTTCCGTTTATGTGTTTCTACAAACACATCCTTATATGGTACACTGCCTCCTTTTTCTGCTTCCTGCGAAGTTAAATGACAAAAGATTTAGTACACAAATTTGCAACAATACTTATAAAATTAATATTATATATTGATGAGTTACCATTTTCTTTAGGTGGCTCCCAAATGTCTTAGATCCACCTGTGTGTAGATGGGCTTCGGGCATCTTCGATCGATTTTGTGAAGCCTTCGCAGAGCGATTTTTAAATGCATCTCCCGCCCACATATCGCACATTTCATCCCAGTAATCTCTCCTGATAGTAATAGGACCATGACCCTTCCACAGTAATGGATCATCTACTACGCCAGATGCTTTTTTTGCTACAGTCTTCATAGTGTGCAGCATGTCTGCAAATCGATTGGCAGCCACCTTCTGCCACACCTTCCTTGCATCATTTTCTTCCACCGTAGTTGCAAAGCGATTCGAAGCCTACAAATATTTTCAGAAAGTTAGTAGACATTGCTTAAATAAATTAAATATGAAACACATTAACTATGAGGAACAACTGTATACCATGAATGAGGACTACAATCTGTCTAACACCTCCTTTGGGTACTCTTTCCATTGAGCAACTGGTCCTGGTAGATGTTGAAGAAGTGAATTCCTAATCTCCCGTACTACTTCTTGTGGCTCAAACCTCGTGCTGCACATGAATTGTTACACAGTAAATATCAATATAAAATATTTAAAAGATATGCAATAATTGAAAACAAAATACTTACGGTCGATTATCGATATACACTATTCGAATGAGTCTTCTTGTGCCAGCCTGAGAAGACCCTGTTTCCTGTGTTGGCTGTTGACTTGTGCGATCAACTGGTGTAGGTGGGTCGTGTACAGGCGCAACATCATCTGTAAAAAAATACACACCAAGTTCTCAGAATGTGCATTTGAACTAATCAAGCATCTAATTAGTTATATGATATACCTATCACAGGAGCCCGTGAAGATGAAGGTTGAGCCTGGCTACTACTGGATGAGCGACCACTATAACCTCCACGAACCATATTCTAACAAATAACATATGTCATACAATACATTCAAATAATTCACATCAAGTATTACAATACATTCAAGTCATTCACATCAAGCATTGCAATGCATTCAAATAATTCAAATCATTGACATCAAGTATTGCACTAATTCAAATCATTCGTTAATTGCATAAATTATAATACATTCAGATAATTGAAATCATTCACATCAAGTATTACAATGCATTCGAATCATTCGTATCAAGTATTACAATACATTGAAATAAAATTTTTAATCATTCACACCAAGTATTGCAATACAACTCACATCAAGTATTACAATGCATTTAAATAGAGGTTTGTAGTATAAGATTTTGCTCACTAGCTTGAGAATTCTTCCTCGTCACTAGTTTGACTTTCTTCTTCTTCTTCTTCTTCTTCATTGTTTGCCCATCCACTTGGTACATCATTTGGATCACATTCCTCTATGAATGTTTCATCAGCCAATGGAGATATGACATGCATATCATGCGCAACATCGTGACCATAAGCGAAGTCACAGACATCATCTGATTGATAGTAATCACTGTCTTCAGCTAACTCATCTTCTTGTAACTGATCATACTCGGGGTATAGTTTGGATTTCACCTTGCAAACTGCCCACCATTCATTTCTATCTGACTTTTTTATACTCGGATATGAAGTATAATAAACTTGTTGAGCTTGCGAGGCTAATATGAATGGTTCATATGTTCCAAACATGGATTTATGATTCACCTCCACAATGCCTGAAGCTTTGTCGAGCCTGTTGCAGTTGGATCAAACCAATGACACTTGAATACCGTAACCCTGTTATTCATGCCTAAGTAAGTCAACTCCATTATTTCCTCTATAACACCGTAGTAATCATGTTCATTTTCACCGTAGCTGCTACCCTTGACACACACGCCACTATTTATTGTTGATTTGTTTATACCGTAGTCTTTTGTATGGAATCGATAACCATTTACGATATACCCGTTGTAGCATTGCACAACTTTGGTCGGACCATTTTCTAAATCACATATTCCTTGATCTTTAACATCACCATGGCGAACCTACGCACAGACATAAACAATTATTGTGATCACGATCAATTAAGTAACTTAGTGTTGTTTATAAGTACAAAATTTATGTTAGCTTCTTTACCAACTGTTTCAACCACTCCACAAACTTAGTTTCACGTTCTTTTTGTACTTCTGCATTAGTGAGATGTGAAACTTTGCTTTGCAACTCAAGATCAAATCGTCTGCAAACCACAAATACTTATATTACCGAGCCATGTATCCACATATAGAACATAAAAGGATTTATAATTGAGTTGCATATACATATACTTACTCGATGTATGGGTCGATCGCTGAACAATTAAAAAGAATATAGATGTGTGCTGCATCTTGCTCTCGATCTGTCAATAGCCTTGATCGGCAACTACCAAATGCATGCCCAAGTCGTTGAAATATCGACAGCTTGTCAGCTACAGTTACTTGTTCTCCATCATCGTTACGGGGCGGGCATGTGTAACGTGTTGAAATATGAGGTTCGAAGTACATAGATGAGAAATTTGAAATCTCTTCTAAAGTGTACGCCTCACAAATAGAGCCTTCTACTCTTGCTTTATTACGAACCTTTTTTTTTAGGTTGAACATGCATCTGACAAGAATATACATTTCAAATTTTAAATATCTGTCATTAAAGAGACAAATATAAAAAAACATATACCTTTCAAATGGGTACATCCATCGATATTGCACAGGGCCACCAACCCTTAGTTCATATGGCAAATATATGATCAAATGTTCCATAACATCGAAAAATGCTGGCGTAAATATCTTTTCTAACAGACAAACAGTGGTGATGACAGAGTCCTCGAGATTCTTTACATCTGATACAATGACCTCCGATGCGCACAATCTTCTGAAAAATCCGCTCAACTCAGACAATACCCCCCATATAGGTTTGTCTAACATATCATGGAATGCTAGGGGTATCAATCGTTGCATAAAGATATGACAATCATGGCTCTTCAACCCATATAACTGTCCATCGTCAATCTTCACAGCCCGAGCAATGTTAGAGACATATCCATCTGGAAATCTCACTGATTGTCCATAGAACAGCGGCCTTCATGTTGAAATTTTGTTTTTTGTGGGCATCATACGTGGTAACACCGTCATCCCACAGTACTTTTAATTCATCAATCAATGGCCTTAGATATACATCAAGATTTTGGCCAGGTGAGGTCGGACCAGGGATCAACAGAGACAAGAAAAGATTTGGACGTTTCATACACAAGCTTGGTGGAAGGTTGTATGGAGTTACAAATACTGGCCAGCATGAGTATGGAGTTGATCTACCCCCAAATGGATTAAATCCATCTGTACATAGACCGAGTCTAACATTTCGCACTTTCATTGCGAAGTTCTGATGAGTACGATCAAAGTGCTTCCAAGCTTCACCGTCAACAGGATGCATGATCTTGTTTTCATCGTGTCGAACTTTATTTGCATGCCATCTCATGTGTTTAGCTGTCTTTGAAGACATATACAATCGCTGCAATCTAGGAGTGATAGGAAAGTAGCGGAGCGACTTGTATGAAACTTCCTTTGATCTCGTGCTACCATTGCCTCTTATCTTTGGCTTGAACCGAGGATGCCCACATGACGGGCATGATATGTCGTTTTCCTGCTCCTTGAAATATAACATGCAGTGATTTGGACAAGCATCAATCTTTTTGTAACCCATACCTAGAGCGTTGACCATAACTTTCGCACGATAGAAATTTTGTGGCAATTTCTCATCTTTAGGCAACATACTCTTCACAATCATGCACAAACGGTCAAAACATGATTGACTCAAATTATACTCGGACTTCAAATTCATTAGTTGAAGAACTGCAGACAAGATAGTGTGACTCTCACAACCATTCCAAAGTGGCTCATCAGCATCTTGAAGTAAATCATAAAATCTACTAGTTGCATCGTTTGGTGATTCTTCATCTACGACAGTTCTTACATCACTAGAACTCATAGCAGAACCCAGTTCTGTTCCTGCAGCATCAAATATCAAATTCGTATATGGATTATCGTGCACCACATTCACCCGTGCATCAAAATCGTTTCTAAATTCTTCTCCATGAAACGCCCAGTTCTGATAATCACTCACAAAACCCTTCCTGTATAGGTGATGTCTAACGCCATGAGGTTCTACAAATCGATTATTCTTACAAATCTTGCAGGGACACCTAATCCGACCTGTGGGATCTACCGTACTGACACTCGCCGTTGCAAATTCAATAAAACTATCGACACCATCCATATATTCATACGATAACTCATTGTCCACTATCCTACGGTACATCCATTCACGGTTTGCAGTCATTCTGTCGTATGATGTTACGAATAGTATCCTAACGAATTAAGAAAAAAACAATCAGAATGCTACGATGAAGAAAATATCAAATTTATCATGCAATATACTATGTCAAACAATAACAAGAATTTTGATGCATGCATTGATAACTTAATATTTTCATGTGCAAACTATTAATGACATGATACAATCATTTGAAGCATGCTTTTATTATAAAATTTCACATGGAAGTCAAAATCAAATTGAAAGTAACTACATGCAAGCATGGATACAATTACATCAAACATTGCAATACATCATAATCATTCATATCAAATAAATGGCAAACATGTACCTGCAGCAAACACACTTCAATATCTCACTAACTACTACCATGCTTAGCATGGACTCCGTACTCCAAAAATAAGAACACTTCCATATTTCTACATTAAAATCATGCTCAGCATGATCTCCGAACTCCAACAAAGCAGTCCTAGATATCAACAACTAAGTGAGTGTGTGAACAATAAAGTGTTGCATTCAATAAATTAAATAACATGTGATACGTTTGCATCACTTACTCACCACGGGTATTTACCCGATTTGCATTGTTTTTGTCATTTACTTACCACAGGTGGCCGAGCACGAGTTGGTTCCGTTGAAAAATCTGCACAAAAACAAAACAAATTAAGTAACAAACTAACTAATCATGAAACAAGATGAAACACTAACTAAAAAAATTAAAACAAATTAAAACAACTCTAACTAATTGAAAGAAGAGAAAAGAAAAATAGTATATATGTTAAGCCAAATCTAACTAGAAGATGCTAATTTAACAAACCAGCTATAACATGTTGAACCAGTCGACTAACATAAAGTCATAGACAATTTCTAATCTGAACTACTTAGCAAAGGAATAGTAAATCAATCAATTAGTTTACTAGAAAAGATGTGAACTCCGTTTAACCACCACTATCATAAAGAATTCAAATAGCCCTAATCTAACTAACTGATTGTTAGAATATTAAATACCAATCTATCTAAGAAAAATATAATTATAAAAGACTAATAGATTGAAATACTCTAACTAACCAGATTTCAAGAAAACAAATTGAAGTAAAACTAACTACCAGTAGACATTAACAAACTAACAAATTGATAAAAATTTATGAACTACTCTAACTAGAACAAACTAACAAATTGATAAAAATTTATGAAATACTCTAACTAACCACAGTTGATTAAATCTCAACCTAGCCAGTTGATTTCGATTTGAATTTTTTTTTATAATTAAATTTTTTTTTGAATTTTAAATCTCAACCTAGCCAGTTAAACCACCTGCCTTTCCGGCAGGGAAGGGGGTTAAACCCCCTGCCGGAAAGGCAGTTCCGGCATGGGGGGTTGACCCCCTGCCGTGCCTTTACGGCAGAGGGGGTCGACCCCCTGCGTTTTCGGCAGGGGGGGTCGACCCCCCATGCCTTTCCGGCAGGGGGTCGAGCACCCCTGCCGGAAACGCAGGGGGTCGACCCCCCATGCCTTTCCGGCAGGGGGTCGACCCCCCCTGCCGGAAACGCAGGGGGTCGACCCCCCTGCCGGAAAGCACGGGGAGCGGCGGCTGGCGAGGTCGCCGGTGGCCGGCGCAGTCGACAACAGAGAGGGGGAGACCTGGAGCGAAGCTCGGGGGCCACTGGGTCGCCGGAACTCAGAGCGGAGGCGAAGAGGTGGCTGCAGGGAGGATCGTTGGTCGTCGGCGGCTGAGGACGCCGGTTGCGAGTCGCCGGCGAAGGGGAGACAACACCTCCCGGCAGCAGCCACAGAGGAACAGCAGGGAGGAGGAAGAGGTCGGCGGCGGGTCGCCGGTGCTCGGGGTCCCTGGCGCAGCCGCTAGCCAAGCAGGGAGGTCGGCAGCGAGGATCGTCGGCGAGGCGGCGGCGGCCGGACGGTGGCGAGAGCCGACGGGCGGCGGGAGGGAGAGGGCGGCGGGCGGGAGCAATACAGCGAAACAGGAAAAAGAGAAAGAGGGATGGGATTAGGGATTTACGCGATATTTAGCGACGGCTTAGCGACGGAAACATTCCGTCGCTAAGCCGTCGCTAAATCAAAATACAAAAACCGCGACGGAATATATACTGTCGCTACTCCATCGCTAATTAGCGACGGATTAGCGACGACAGAGTTCCCTCTCTAAATCCATCGCTAAAATGGTGTTCTTGTAATAAAAAGTAGCGACAAAAAATTTAGTTGCTAATCCGTCGCTAAGTAGCGACAGATTAGCGATAAAATTTGTTTCTTCGCTAATCCGTCGCGAATTAGCAACAGATTCTATCTCTAGCTAATCTGTCGCTAATTAGCGACGGAAAAAATCCGTCACTAATTTCCGTCGCTAATTAACAATTTTCTTGTAGTGTAGGTGAATGCATGGTTCTATGGTGTCCACCCTGCTTCTAGCCATGTTGCACGTCACGGATTTTTCTTTGCTGACCTGCAGCCCAGATGCTTCCTCAAAGGAATCCATGCTCTTCAGGAAGTTAGTAATCGATCATTTGTGATCCCTTAAGAAGAATAGATCATTGTACACGTAGAAATAATGATTCCACTGAAAGTTCCCTATTGATATTGGAATTGATAGATCACTTGGTGACCATAGGATTTAGATGTTATCATAGTCTTTCCATGATGAGTAAAAATAAATAGGGGACATAGGGTCTGCTTGTCATATTCTCCTACTTCCCCAGAATTGGTGGCTCGCCTACCCATCTATAATTACAACGTAAGAAGGGGATTGCGATGCATTTCATGATCTTGTTTATCCAGCTTCTCTCAAACTCAAAGAAGTTTAGAGTGTCCTCAAAGAAATCTCAATCCATCTTGTAATAAGCCTTGGCCAAATCCGTTTTAGAACATTGAATCTACAATTTCATGTGTCATGAAGACACTATCCTCAATGTTGTGTCCTTTCAAAAAGGCACGTTGATTAAGACTGATGATTCTGTCTAAAATCTTCCTCATTCTGTTTACCATGTTCTTGATTATGACCTTGTATATGAAATTACACAATCCAATAGGACGGAATTGTGTAAGTCTGTTATCTCCTTCAAGTTTTGGAATCAGGGCTATATTGGTGCAATTGATCCTCTTGAAGAGCTTACCGTTTTTGAAAAAAATATTCACAGCTTTGGTGACATCATTACCCACAGTGTCAAAATTGTTTATCGAAGAAACTTGAAAAGCCGTTTGGGTCTGGGGCACTATTGAAATCAAGTTCAAACACTACCCCCTTCACTTCATACTTCTTGGGCTAGAAGCTCGTTCTCTTCAGCCATCACTTTTGATTTCTTTCCCCATTGAATGAATGGGAATGGATGACTGTTTTCTTAAAGAGCTTTGTAAAGTAATCAACTGCTTCCTTCTGGAGACCCTCTGAGTCTTATACTATGGTGCCATCCTAAAGAACTAGGGGTGTAATGTAATTCCTCTTAATATACATGTTATATAAAGAATGAAAGAATGAGGTGTGACGATATCCCTCCAGCCATTTGCACCTTGATCTCTGTAGCCACATCAATTCTTCCATTTCTTGTAAAGTTTGGAGTTCTTGTAGCTGTAGCTCTTTAGTTATACTTTCCATCTCCCCTGATTCCATCTGACGGTGGCATGCCTCAAGATCTGAATGGATAGTTTTAATTCTCTCTGGGATGGCTCATATAGATGATCTCGCTCACTTGGTCAAATTTTTCTTAGTAGCTTTCAATTTTTTGGTGAGGGTAAACATGGCATACCCCGAAACTCTAGTCTCCTAGTTGCTCTTAATGATTTGTTCACATTCTTATTTTACTTTCCAACTGTTAAAAAACTTGAATGAGGGAACTGGCTTAAAATGGAGAGTTGATATGATCTGATCCCATTGTGGTCTGAGACTAATCTAGGGATTATTCTTCCTTCCGTGTTAGAAAATTGTTGCACCTAGTGGTCATTGATGAGACATCGGCCAAGCCGACCAACTCTGAGAGTGGGACCCTTTTGTTGGTTATGCCAAGCAAAAGTGCAATTTGGGATGTTGATCTCGGAGAATTTACAAGCCTCGATCATGGAGTTGAATATGACCATACTTAGATCCAACCCTCTCCATAGTGTATCTAAGTTATGTTCCAATCCTCTGAAATCAGCTACGGATAGTCTCTCAGATGTTGTATGAGGTTTTGCTAGGGTTCTTTGTTGGATTTAGAATCCATTAAAAAACTAAAAGGACCGCTAAACATGTTTGTGCTAAATCATTGAAAACAAAACATGAACCGAATCTTGATGCGGAAGCGTACCTTAATCCATTGGTATTCCGGTAGATCTTTAACATGTATGATATTTTACAACTTGTATATGTGGCCCTTTTTCTTTTTCTAAACCTTATGAGAGGGACTAATTTCTCTTGTTGTTGTAGATGGGGAGCTTGAAAAGAGGGTCACTATATAAGGTTTTGGGACCATAACCTAATTGTAACCACTTGAGAGTCTATTTTCA
Organism: Nuphar pumila; assembly: GCF_984573655.1. NCBI lineage: Eukaryota > Viridiplantae > Streptophyta > Magnoliopsida > Nymphaeales > Nymphaeaceae > Nuphar > Nuphar pumila. Next base: position 112,595,605 of record NC_143255.1, on the reverse strand, counting down.
ATTCAACTCATCATAGAATTAAAATTAACACAAAAGGGCATAAGAGGTCTCTTCACATAACAATATCACACCATATGAGATACCATATGGCTCAACCGACTTAGATCACATAAAAAGGACCTAAACCTAAGATAACCTATAACTTGCGACATATCATATGTAGGCACACACGATTTTTCCCAACAATCTCCTACTTGGGCCACATATGTAACCTTATAATCACACATTATAACCTATCAATTAATATCTCTACCAATCTGGTCTATTGATCATGTCAACATATAACCAAAGTTGTCTTCATAATAAATAACATAATTGGACCCATCAATGATCACATATATTGACATAACCAAATAACATGGATCAAGTATGGATGTGAAACATGAAAATAACATGTAATGTGATTAAACATGCCTATTTTCAATTGGTCATTCTATAAACTTTAGTGAGATCACAACATATAAGTACAAAATAAAACTGAAACTTTAACTTTATACTAAAATCGTAAAAGGAATTTTATTATATCATAGAACGTTCAAATACAAACTCTCACTAAACTTGCATAAAATAATAAAACACCCATTCGAGTAGTATGCTCATGAAAGACCTTGGGTGGCAAACCTTTAGTAAACAGATGCACAATCATGGAGTTTGTGCCAATATGTTCTATCGATATCTAACCATTCTACACTCTTTCTTTAATAACAAGAAACTTAATGTCAATATGACTTGACTTCGACGAGCTCTTATTGTTATTAGAATATAGCACTGCTGAATTATTGTTACAAAATAACTTTAGCGGTCGCTCAACATTATCCAAAATCTACAATCCTGTGACAAAATTATGTAACCATATTATATAATTGGATGCTCATAATAGGCTACAAACTTTGCTACCATAGTGAAAGAAACAATAAGTGTTTGCTTGGCACTCGGTACTCTTCTAGGAAATGGCTCATCCGACTAACAAAAAAACATAACCTGACATGGATCTGTGACTGTCTTGGCATCCAGCAAAATCAGAATCAGAATACCCAATGATTTCCAACTAATTTGATTTAATGTATGTGAGCACGTAACCTTTTGTTCTCTGTAAATATTGTATAACCCGTTTGGCTGCTTTCTAATGATCCATACCTAGGTTACTAAGATATATGCCTAACATCCCAACAATGTATGCCAAATTTAGACGTGTACACACTTGAGCATACATAACACTCCACACAACAGATGCATAGAGAATTTGTTTCATATCCTTAATTTCAGACTGGTGTTTGGGGCACTGAGCGAGACTAAACGTGTCTCCCTTAGCAACAGAAGTATCACCTGATTTGCAATCCTTTATGTCAAATCTAACAAGAATCCTTTCAATATAGTTCTTTTGTGATAATCCAAGAATATTTTGAGAACAATCTCGATATATTTGGATCTCTAATATAAAAGAAGCGTCACCAAGATCTTTCATTTCAAATTTTTTTGTCAAAAATCTCTTAGTTTTGTGAAATATGCATATATTATTGTTGGCAAGCAATATATCATCAACATATAAAACCAAAAAAATATATTTACTCCCACTGAACTTATGATATATGCATTCATCAACCATATTCATCTCAAAACCAAATGAGAAGACAACTTGATGAAATTTATGATACCACTGACGAGAAGCCTACTTGAGCCTATATATGGATTTCTTTAATTTGCAGACCATTTTCTTGACATCACTTGAGACAAAATATTTTGGTTGAACTATATATATTGTCTCATCAATATCACCATTAAGAAATGCAGTCTTTACATCCATCTGATGCAGCTCTAAATCATAATGAGTCACAAGTGCCATCATAATCATAAAAGAGTCTTTCGTAGAAACTGGAAGAAAGTCTATGTATAGTCAATGCCTTCCCTTTGAGTAAACCCTTTTGCAACAAGATGATCCTTATATCTTTTCATATTACCCTTTAAATCTCTTTTGGTTTTAAATATCTATTTACAACCAATGAGTTTCACACCTTCAAGTAATGAGACAAGATCATACATTGCATTAATCTTCTCATGCATTGCATTAATCCACTTTTGAGAGTTAGAACTTTGTGTAGCTTGATAGAAGTTGATTGGATCATCTTCTTTTAAGCTAGTATCACCCTCATATTCTTGGAGAAAGACAATGTAATCATCTGAAATTGTCCTTCTTCTCTCTCTAGTGGATTTTCTTAGTAGCACTTGTTCTTGAGGTTGTTGAGTTTGTACTCCAAGAGTAAAAGCTTGATTTTAGATAAAGAGATCTAAAGCATTGCCTTGATCTGGATTTGTGGAAATAATGTTCGAAATAGAAATCTGATCATTGTCAATCACAACTATAAGAAGAGAAAAAAAACTCTTCTTCAAAAGTAATATCTTTTTCTTTATCACTCCCCCCAAACTCAGCATCTTCAAATAAACAAGTGTTTCTCATTTCAAAAAATGACTTATTCAAAGGGTCATAAAACTTATAGCCCCTGGATCTTTCAGAATACCCAATAAAGTAGCAGCCAACCATTCTGGAATTCAGTTTCTTTTCATGTGGCCTGTAGGGCCTAGCCTTAGTTGGACATCCTCAAATATGAAAATGCTTCATACTAGACCTTTTGTCTATCCATAATTCATATACGGTCTTGGTTACTGCTTTAAATAGTATTTTGTTCAATACATAAGTTGTAGTCTTTAATGCCTCTCCCCAATGGTACTCTAGTAAGGTCGAATGAGAAATCATACTCCTTACCATATCCTTAAATATTATGTTTTGTTTTTCAGCAACACCATTCATGCTAGAAGTGCCTGACATGGTATATTGAGGGACAATCCCACATTCCTCTAGGAATTTAGCAAAGGACCCTAGACGTTACTCATCTGATCCATCATATCTACCATAGTACTCACCACCACGGTCAGATCTGACAACCTTAATTCTTTTGTCAAGTTGGTTTTTAACTTCAGACTTAAATGATTTGAATACATCTAGGGACTGAGACTGTTCATAAATTAAATATAGGTACCCATACCGAGAATAATCATCTATGAATATAATAAAATATTATTGGCCATTCCAAGAATCCATAGGGAATGAGCCACAAATATCTGTATGAATTAGTTCTAAAACGTCAGTTCTTCTTATGACACCTAATTTCTTTATGTTTGTTGGTTTTCCTTTTATACACTCAACACAAACTTGAAAGCCAGTAAAATCAAGGGAATCAAGAATTTCACTCGTCACAAGCCTTTCTATTCTTTGTTTAGAAATATGACCTAAGCGCTTGTGTTATAATAAAACAGAATTCACATTTGTTAATTTTTTATTTGTACCATGAAAACTTAAATGCAAGGTTTAATTATACGAGGTAATAATATTAAGAAAATATAGGTTATCAATCGTAAATAAAGAACTGGTCCCAATAAGATTCGAATCAAGAAATAATTAAAATTCATTATTTATAAATAAACAAGAACAACCATATTTGTCTAAAGCAGAAATAAAAACCAAATTATGCCTAAAAGATGGCACAATAAATGTTTCTTTGAAATCAAAATAATTTTTAGTATTTAAAAGTAACCTAAATTCTCTATTGTCTCAACTTGGACTGATTTATCATTGCCCATATAGATGAATCTTTCAGCATCAATTGGCGGTCGGCAATTTAGGCAACCCTGTATAGACACACTTATGTGAGTGATAGCACCAGAATTCATCTACCAAGTGTGTTCGAGTATAGAAATTAAATTAACCTCAGAACAAACCAAAGTAAGGAACGTACATTTCTTCTCACGCTAAGCATGATACTTGGTACAATCCTTCTTTATGTGACCTAAACTTTGGGACCTGATGTCTTTTATGTTTCTTTTGTGATTGAGGGTCCACTGCAGTTTCCTTAGTCATTTTTTTTCTTAAACTTATCCTTAGAGGCTACTGCCAAATGAACATTTTTTGTTTTCTCTTTCTTTATCCTATCATCTTCTTGCACACAGTGTGAAATGAGCTCATTAAGAGTCCAATTGTTCTTCTGGTAGTTATAACTGACCTTAAACTGACTGTATTGTGCATGAAAAGATATCAAAACCAAATGCACAAGTCCTCAAACAACTCTAGCTTTAGCGACTTTAGTTTCAAAGCAAGATAGAATATTTCTATAATGTAGTCACTAATGCTCCTTTTACCTTTATATCATATTGAAACAAGACTCGAAAGAAGAGTTCTTGTTTCAACTTTTCCATTTTTAGCAAAACACTTTTTTTATTTCTTCAAGGAACCTCTTGGCATTTACCTCTTCGAATATAGTGCCCTTGAAGGATTCAAGAATTACACTTTTCATGATCATGAGATTCATGCAATTGGATCGATCCCACCGCTCGTAGTTCCTTTTATCCTCAGCGAAACTCATATTTGTAAGAGCATGTAGTTGATCCTCTCGTAGTGCAAGATCCAAATCTATGCATTTGAGAACAATCATAGCGTTCTTTTTCCAGTTTTTGAAATTAGAACCACTCAAAACAGAGATGGAATAAATGTTGACAGATATCGTAGAAGCAGAAATATTAACTGAATAAAAAACAAACAAGCTCACAATTAACATGTATTTTCATATATATTAACATAAAATAATATATTTAAACTATGATGAACCCCATTACAAGATACTTAGCATAACATCAACGTTTAGTCTTTGGACAGAAATGTTAACTTATAAGTATTACTCTCAAAATAGTAATCAAACATAGACAATTAGTCATGTCAAACAACGAGCCTTTCTGTGGACCGACTCATTATTCACATGAAAACTGTATAATTATCCCATATTTATTACTGACGAATTATATATTTGAGTTTAGTCAAATAGTAATTTTCCTTTGGACCGATCACTATTTGCATGAACTACAAACATATAAATATTACAATATTCTAAATTAGTTAATCTACATAATAGATGTTACTTTGACAATATATTGATTCAATTACTTCAATTTAGAATATCAAACCCTTAATTATAAAAAGAATACCATGGTTCAAATACGTTAATACATGCATATGAACAAAAGAAAAGCACAATCATAATCCGTATAGGGCCAAAAAATAACCGAAGATGACCCTTCGAAGGGGCCTTTAATGCACACCAAATAGCCTTATCAATAAAATTCTCATAATTTTATTTTTTATTTCAGGACTTATACATGGGTCTGGCCCATCGGATTGGGTCAGACCCACCTGCAGGTCCAAATTGGTCTGACCCGGATCGGGTCAGACCTAGTAATTTGCAGCCGAGTGCAAACCTGTGCAGTGGGTCAGTCTTAATCAGACCCGACCCACACAAAACCACACCTGACTTGGTTCAACTCCTTAATCGAATAAGGCTGAACCAGGTCAGTAGGCCTCTCACCCCCTAATGCAACCTAAGTCAATTCATCCCCTTACAAGGCACTGAGATGGCTCGGGTCGCTAGCGAGACTAGAACCCAGCACACACAGGGTCGAACCGGCCCTGCACTGTATATCTGAACTGATCAATCTCTAATGATCGAATTGCCTAGAACCTAACGGCTAAATAGACCAGAGATAAACTGTCAAACAACCCCTGTCTAGGTGACCGAATCGGCCCAACAACTATCATGTACCAAATAGTCAAACTGGTCTGGGATGGACAGCCGAATCGGTCTACCCGATCGAGTCGTCGGATGTTGTGTTGAACCGGCCTGCACAGTGATACAACACTGAATCACCCGAGTCGTCGGTTCAGTTGAAGGTCAAACTAGCCCTGAGTTATATTGCATCATCTGAAGGCTGAACCAATAAACCCACTCGAACGACTCACCTGATGGCCAAGACATGATCGATGAAGGGTTGAACCAAATGCTGAAGGTCGTCGGCCCTCGAAAGACGTCGGTAATGGCTGAATCCAATCCAGGATGCTGACTAACAGACATAATCCGATGAACGACCACATCCAAAAACAATGACAACAAAGAACGGTTCATGGGGAGTTGGCAAACCGAGTGCATCTGGCGATGGCCAAAATCAGCCTCGAATGCCGGTGAACTTGTGTTTAAACAAACATGCACCCTTCTCACTGCTCGACGGTTTGAGCAGGTGATACCTCATTTAGTAGACCGGTCTGATACCCTCCCCCCCTTCCCGGTCCAGCAAACCAAGAAGGTGTAAAACACCTTTGCCGTTGGCCTAACGGTAGTCAGAACGACGACATCCTTTAGGTAAGCAAACAAAAAAGATATGGGAGAGTTGATCGGTCGCCCCGTTCGATCTCCTAATGAGGAAAGGGCCTATGAGCCCTTTTTTGTCTGGTCCTTCCCCCTTTCGACCCTTCTCGTCCTGCTCATGAAAAGGGGAAGGGCCCCATCGTCTAAAAGATTGAAAGGAAAAAACTCCCTGCTTGTCTGCAGCAATCCATCATACACAAGAGGGAGGGGTGATCGACCCTCCCGCCCATCTGCAAAAAAAAAAACAAAGGTGAGGGTCAATCGTCCCTTCTTACACCCAGGCACGTCCGAACAGTGCAAGAAGGGTCGATCGACCCTCCTTCGCCTGTGCCCTGACAACGATCAAAACATCGCAGCCATCTAAAAAAAATGTGAAATGCATATTTAGATTGAATATTTCAACGATTTAATGGGGATAAAGCACTCTGATACCAATTGTTGGATTTAGAATCTACCAAAAAATTAAAAGGACTGTCAAACATGTTCGCGCTAAATTATTGAAAGCAAAACATAAACTGAATCTTGATGCGAAAGCATACCTAAATCTATTGGTGCTCCAATAGATCTTTGACAGGTATGATCTTTTAGAACCTGTATATGTGACCATTTTCCTTTCTCTAAACCTTATGAAAGAGACTATTGTTTTTTGTTGTAGATAGACAATCTGAAGAAAAGCCACTATATAAGGTTTGAGGATCATAACCTAATTGTAACCACCTATGAATCTATTTACAATTCAGCCCATCCTAAATTTGGAAATTAACACAAAAGAGTATAAGAGGTCTCTTCACATAACATACCACACCATATGAGATACCAGATGACTCAACCAAATTAGATCACATAAAGATGGCCTAAACCTAAGACAACCTATAACGTGTGACATATCATATGTAGGCCCACATTATTTTTTTCCAACATTCATGTCTTATATCTTTTGATAGCTTCATTGTGGCCATATATGTGGATGACTATCACCATTTCATTATTATGGTCCACGAGCATGTCATCAGTTGGTCGGTAGTAAGCATGAGGTCCAGCTTCAGTGAAATTAGGTTCCAAATGCAGACTATCTTGTTGCTCTCAACTGCCTCAAAGTTTCCAATCACATTAAAACCTGAAAACATTTTCTCAAGGCTGGTGTCTGAGAGCCTGGGGGGCCTCCAGTTCAGATTAAGTTGAGCCTGACTGCTTCGAAATGGTAGGGAGGGTGTTGTGTGTTTTCTTCCGTAGATGCAGGGTTTGCTAGAGTGCGTGTTTGGGGGTCCGAATGAGCGCCATATATATAAGCACGTGGGGCTCATATCCCCGTGTGTGTCAGTGTCACTTAGCGTCGAAGTCTGGTGTGGTTGCAAAGACTTAAGTACCCTTTCCTGCCATTCCCGTCATGAAATGATGGTTCAAGAAAAAAACAAAAATGTCCTACATCCAGAAAAAGGAGGATAATCTTAACTCTTCGAAAAGTTTAAACGTTTCATTTTTGCCCTAAGCAGTAAACTTTTATGTTGTCAGTGAATCACCCTTTGACAATGCACCATCTGTTGTAACAGAAGCTCCCTTTGACGACGTACCCTTTGTCGTCGTCTATTGTAAATCGCTACTTTGTAATTTGATTTTTATTGTAAATTGCTACTCTATGATCTGATCTCTTCTGTAAATCGCTACTCTCTGATCTGATTTCTGCTGTAAATTGCTACTCTCTGATCTGATTTATACTCTAAATCTCTACTCTTTGATCTAATTTTTACTGTAAATCGCTATTCTCTGATTTGATTTCTACTATAAATCACTACTCTCTGATCTGATCTTTATTGTAAATTGCTACTCTCTATCTACTCAGTTCGACGCTGCCACTATTATCTTTGTTGTAAATCGCTATTCTCTGCCTACTCAGTTCGATCCTTGCACCCTTGTATCATGACAAACAATAGACAGAATATTGATTCCTCTAGTAGTTTAATTATTTCTCACGAGCAGACGACGACAAAGAGTGCTCCGACGATAATAGACGATGACAATGGGTGCTCCAATAGAAGCATACGATGACAAAGGGTGCTCCAATGGCAGTAGACAATGGCAAATGGTGCATCATCAAAGGGAGCTCTTGTTACAGCAGATGATGCATTGTCAAAGGGTGATCCGGAACATTTAGGGTGAAATATTGTGAGGAGCTCCTGTTACAGAAGATGAGTTTACTGCTTAGGACAAAAACATAACATTTAGACTTTAAAGAGTTAAGATCATCCTTCCTTTTCTGAATAGAGAACATTTTTGTCCTTTTCTAGAATCATTGTTTCATAGCGAGAATGGCGAGAAAGGGTACTTAAGTCTTTGCAACCACACCAGACTCTGATGCTAACTGATGCTGACACACGCGGGAATATGAGTCTCACATACTTATATATGTGGCGCTCATTCGAACCCCTAAACATGAAACGTTTGCTACAGTGCGTCTTCGGGGGGGATATATAACCTGCTTTGGAAATGGTATGGTAGTTGTTGCTTAGGTATCGATGTTGGGAATCCCACTGTCTCCTCGACGTGTCCGAGATTGAGTCTGGTTTCTACTACTCGTGTCTGAGCCCACCATTTTTGTCTCCATGTCCTTCGCATGTCCCTCTGGATGAAGTTGCGTTCGCAAATGGCATTTTACCGGAGACGGAGCCTCCGGTTGTTCCGGTTGGTTCCCAGCTCTTCTTTTCTGAGGTAGGTGTTGAATCGTTCATATACCCGTGTTGTGAACGACCTTCATTAACGTTTCCTTTTGTATAGTGGCTTCCAGCCTCTCTGTTGGAGAGTTATTGTTTGATCTTTCTACTTTGGATTGCTCTTGTTCATCGGCCTCTTCCTCCCCTTGAAGCACCTGAAATTGATTGCTTTGAGGGTGTTGGGCTGCCTCCTTTGGTACTGTCAAGAAACTTTAACATGGGACCACTTGGTTCTCCCCCACCTTCGACTGGAAGCCACAATGACCGATCACATGACCAATGGAGCCACATTTTGAACAATATTTTATATTGTTTTCATATACAATTTCTTGCATGTACAAAATCCCGTCCTCAGTTTCAATTTTGATCGCAGACTGTGGCAAGAAAACAAGAGGCACCTTCATCAGGACTCTAGCATATTGGTGATGTTTTTTTTTGTTTTGGTATAACGGTTGACCATAACATACTCTCCTCCTAGCACCTCAATGATGCTTGAAAAGATGTCCTCGATGTTGGCGTATTCGCAAAATTAAACTGGAATGCAAATACATACCGATAGACACCATGGATGCAACGTGCAAGTGCTCAGCGTTCTCCTCATCCTATCGACGCCCATGATGAGCCCAGGCCTTCAAGTTGATGGTGAGAAGGACCCTGAACACAAATAGAATTACGAGTATACGGGCAATAGGCTAGCTTTTTGGTTGTTGGCTGCACTCATCACACATCTTAGCCCTCCTTTTATAATGTTTTATAATGGGAGATAAGGGTCTCCACATTCATGTGGTCTGCACATTCACATAACCTCCACCCCACTAATACCCATTAACTGCCCACTAATCATAGTGTCAAACTGGGTCACCCTATGGGTTGGACCCAGACCCAAAGTGTCCAACACTCAAACCATAGCTCTGGGGAGAGATCTGGAAGTTGGATCCATAGCGACAGGGTGGTATTCACCTCAAGGCGGATCGGTGCTCCAGGCCTCCATATGTTTGCAACCAGGGTCTTTCCTACAACACGCCACTCACCCTTGCAGGAAATGATTCGATAATGTTCTTTGTTGTGAATGGATATTAGAAACAATTTGTCTTTCAATGTCGACAGGGCCAATCCAAGCTTTGGAGGCCATTTTGCTCGAAAGGAGTCAAACATGTATCTATATGTGATCTGTCTTTCTTCCAGCCCTCCAAGGAAACCTGCAATTGCAGTGCATTTGAGTGGTTGCAATAGCTGCTCGTAGTGGTTGGATGGTGATCCTTGGTTTGTCATCGGTAGGCTCACCCCATAGGCCAGCACAGGGTGCAAGATCTCCACTTTCTCACCCTCGACTATCTATGTCCCAAGTTCTGATGCTCGGGGCTTCGGTAGAAGGTCGGATGGTCATTAAATCATCATTACTGGCCTCTGGGAGCATCTGCCTTACCTCATTGATTGTTGTGGGACTTCCTAGAGCGGGTCATTCCCTGTTCAGGGGGTCTACATAGCAGTCTCCTTCGTCTCGTCTTCCTCCATGGCTAACTGAATGTTTACCCGCACCAAATGGGTTTAGCACCGACCCATTATATATATATATATAGTGGTAGTTGTGCAACCCTAGCTGCACATGATGGATGGCAACAAAAAAACTCACAAAAAGTGAGTTTTTAGCCTTTTTGGCTTTAGGGCGGTTTCTGATAGCTGTTAAAGGTCTCATAAAAATTTGGGACCTTTAGTGGCAGTCAGAAACCTGTCACTAAAAGCACCAGTTTTTTATGGAGCCTTTAGTGACAGGTGTATATATATATAGAGAGAGAGAGAGAGAGTAATGGGTCGTTGCTATAAACCCATTGAGTGCTAAACCACATGCTAAATCAGTTTTTCAGCTTCTCTGGCGCTTTCTATGCAGTTCTGGCCCTATAAATGTGTTGGGCATGATCGATTTACTAAGAATCCACACTTGGATTATGTGTTTTCGATGAAAAAATTGATGTTTGGACCTGAAAAAATTACAATGACTTTGGACAGTTGATTTTTTGAACTTTATGAAAACCCACCCATTGGAATCAAATGCTTCAAGAGTTAGATCCCTATAAAATCAAGTAGATAGATCACATTTGTATGGTCAGAATTTAAATGGGTTTAGCACTGACCCATTATATATATATATATATATATATATATATATATATATATAGTGATAGTTGTGCAACCCTAGCTGCACATGATGGATGGCAACAAAAAAACTCACAAAAAGTGAGTTTTTAGCCTTTTTGGCTTTACTGCGGTTTCTGACAGCTGTTAAAGGTCCCATAAAAATTTGGGACCTTTAGTGGCAGTTAGAAATCTGTCACTAAAAGCACCAGTTTTTTATGGAGCCTTTAGTGACAGGTTTCTGACCATAGCTAAAGATTTCAATTTTCTTTGGGACCTTTAAAGGTAAAAAATGGCTAAAAGCAAAAAAAAAAGAAGCAGAAAACACAAGTTTTAAAACGCAAATTTTTCACATTTTCCGCCGTCCATCAAGGTTGTGATGGACTGCCAGCAGAATCTCTCTCTCTCTCTCTCTCTCTCTCTCTCTCTCTCTCTCTCTCTGAGAGAGAGAAATAGAGTCTAGCAGTGTGTCTAGCAAATTTTAAATTCTATGAGGGTGTGTTCACCCCCGAACACGCACTGTAGCTACAGTGTGTGTTCGGGGTCCCAACTGAGCGCCGCGTGGCGCTCAGGAGAATGTACGAGACCTGTACACTCGACTGTGGGTGGCGCTCAGTCGGGACCCCGAACATGCACTATAGCTACAGTGCATGTTCGAGGGGGGGACATATAACCTACCCCCCTTATACTGGGTAGGATACATGCAAAGGAGTATGATATCCCAGATTGTCGACATCACTATTTTATCCATTCCGATGACCAATGTGCCTACACTGCCCTAATCAAATTTTTGTATTCAATTATTGGTTACATGATGCGCATTGAATGTGACATGTTCATGCTTGGATCAAATCTGATAAGCATTTTTATGTTTTGTATTGGACCAAGTAGCACTTGAGTACGGGTTGAAGCCATCCAAGCCTGAGGCCCTACTTTGTGTGATTTCAAGCTCTCAATATCAAGAGAAGATTGAAGACTTAATCCTTGGTAATGGACGCATATAAAGTCATTGTGTGACATTTCTTTCCTTCCAAGAAAATCATGTTCAGTTGGGTGATGGCCCTAAGATTAGGTGTTCTGATCCAAGAGCCTAGTAAATAGGTTTCTATGTCCAAGTATTTCTTTAAGTCTGGAGGCAGTTGGTAGAAGGATAATGGTTTCTATGGTTTGTGGCCTTAATCTCACCGCCATGAGGCCCACATTTTTTGGATGATTTGGATAGAGTTGTTGTTTCCACCGAAGATTGTCACCTTCTTATGGGGGATTTCAATTGTTTGCTATCTATACATGACTCTAATAACCTCATTATTCATAATTCCTCTATGCGAGGTTTCCAAGACTTTGTTCATTGACATTTTCTCTACCCTATTCCTTTAACTGGGGAGCGTTTCTCTTGGTCAAATAGGCGGTCTCGTCCGTGCTGTAGGGTCCTTGATAGAATCTTTGTCACCCCCAATTTATTGGACATCATTCTCGACGTTAATTGTGTGTTGTTAGATCCCTCTATCTCAGATCATGGGCAAATCATCACTCATTAATGGGATGACTTTCAACCCACCAGGAGCTTTGCGTTTGAAGAATGGTGGCTTCAGGAGCCAGATTTTCTCTCAGTTATTGCTAATTCTTGGAACAAACTTGTTGATGAGCATTGGCTGGCGCTCCGGGTTCAAAATAAGCTTTCTCGTCTAGCTAAGGATATCAAAGATTGGCTTCATAGTCGTAATGTGGAGAAATTTTAGCAAATGGCCTCATGGGATCAGGAGATTTCTACATTGTATCAGTCTATGTCTTCTTCTGACTCTCTTTCTGATTTGCAACTTCTCAGTCTCCAGGCCAGGTCCTTAGAATTAACTATGCTCTTGAAAAGCTGGAGGGTCAAAGAGGAAATTCGTTGGAAGCAGAGGTCTAGGGTAAAATGGCTTGCGGCTGGTGATGACAATACTGAATTTTTTCATTCATATGCTTCTCATCGTCATAGGAGGAAGGTTGTTCCTTCTATCTCCATTGGGGATGTTTTCTATCTCAATCAGCACGTTAATCCGGCAGTCTCGCTATATTTTAAGGATTTATATTCTGCTTTGTTAACTGTAGAGGGTGTCTTTGGTAATGTCGTAGTTGGGTCAATTCAGCCTGAGCAAGCCAGATCTATGCAAAGGAGGTTCTTTGACGATGAGATTTTTAGGGCCATTAATGATCTATCGGGTTGGAAAGCGCCTGGCATTGACAGGTTTCATGTCGACCTTTTTAAAATCTTTTGGGACTGTGTTAAATAAGACGTGGTGAGCATGTTTGATGAGTTCTATCGTAACTCTAATCTGCCTTATCATTTCATGTTGCTATTATTTTGCTTATTTCGAAAGAGGATGATGTCACTGATATTTCACGATTCCGCCCAATCTCAGTTATGAGTGCTCTCTATCAAATGTTTGCCAAGGTTTTGGCGAATAGGCTAAAATCGGTGGCTAATCAGATTTTTTCAGACTTTCAGATCACCTTTATCCGTAATAAGAGGATCCAACACTCATTCATCATGGCGTCTGAGGTTGTTCATTCTTTGCAGCATAGCGGTCAACCTTACTTTGTCCTTAAATTAGACTTTCATAAAGCTTTTTACTTTGTGCATTAGCCATTTTTATTTCAAATGTTATCAAATTTTGGTATTGGTCGTCGTTTTTCTGGTTGGGTGCGGGAGCTGGTCTCAAATTCCCAGGCCATGTTAAATATCAATGGTGTTAGAGGAGACCAGTTCAAGTTGGGGCAGGGTTTGCAGCAAGGGTGCCCCCTCTCGCCTTTGTTGTTCAATGTTGTTGTTGAGGGTCTTGTTGTCTTGCTTAAGCGGGTTGTGGTATCGTGTTTCATTGATCCTTTGCAGGTTTCAGACTTCCCGGGTCATATTCTTACTTATGATGATGATATGATCATTTTTTATCGTGCAAATATTCAGTAGATGCTTAGGTTCAAGCTTATCATTCAGTTCTTTCTCTAAATGAGACCAAATGCTCTATTACCATGTTCAATGTTCATGCCAATATGCTTACAGCTGGAAAGATAATTTTTAATTGCACTATTTCTGACATGCCTATTATGTACCTGAACTGGCCGTTACAAGTGAAGCACCTCTCTTCTGCTGCTTGGGCTCCGGCGCTTCAAAAAGTGAAGCGAAAATTACTTTCGTGGCAGTCATCTTATCTCTCCATCGTCGGTCGTCTAACCTTAGTCAAACATGTTCTTTCAATTATTCCAAAAAATTTCATGTTTATGTTTGTGATGCCTGTGGGAGTAGAGAAGCAGCTGACGCGCTTGCTGGCAGGTTTTCTATGGTCTGGGTGTCAACTCAAGGGTAAGCGTCACTTGATTGGTTGGTGTTCGATGGTCTTACCTCGGCGTATGGCTGGTTTAGGCATTCCTGTGCCCAGATTGTGGAGCATTGTTTTTGTCGCCAAGCAATGTTGGTTGGCCCACCAACCGGATAACCCTTGTGCTCATTTGCTTCTTGCTAAATATGAGGCTCCTGCTCTTATCTCAGTTTGTTTGGAAACCCGGGGTTTGGCGCTCTCGCACTTGCTTAAATCGTGGTTGAGGGCTTTATCCTGCTTTAGAGACCATTTTGAGGACTCCAAAAATTTTGATTAGTGGTTGCAGTGGGCGCTGGCGCCAAGCAAAGAGTTCCTCATCAAAAAAGTCTATAGATCGTTGCTCCCCCGAGGGCTGATTGGTTGCCTGAGGATGTGCTTTAGGCGAAGGGTCCTTCTCCTTGTTCTCGAGTACTGGCATGGTTAATTTTGCACGATAGGATCCGGACCCATAGTAATTTAAAGAAGTGGGGCATTCAGCTCCCGAGTTGGTGCGTGCTTTGTCAAGCTGCAGAAAAATCTATGTTTCACTTGTTCTGGTATTACCCAATATTTGTGGAACTCTTTAGCAGGACCTCGAGGCATCCAGAAGTGTTTTTTTGGATCTGATCTTGGGCCCGGTTTGTATTAGGCGCAGCACGAGGTGAAGGTTCATTTGGTGAACGTGGTTGCTTACTTCTTGGTAGTTTGTTTGGATGGCACGAAGTGATGCTCATTTTCATCAAATTCCGGTTAACATTCAAAACCTGGTACATAAAATCTTGGTAGATGTGTATGCGATCTTGCATATGCATCTTAGTGATCCACTCCATCTGGGCAAGCGGCTCCGGCGTGAGCCCGTTTTTTCTGTCTGATGTTCTTTTTCTCTTCTACTTTCTTTATTTGTTTTGACTTTGCTCTTGTTCAGGTCATGGGTTCAACATTTTGTTGATCTTCATGAGTGGTAATGTTGAATTTCTCTCTCTCTCTCTCTCTCTCTCTCTCTCTCTCTCTCTCTCTCTCTTGGGTAATCAAAGAACACCCAACAGTTGTGTGGATTGGTTTGCAGGGTATAATTGATCATATCTATAGATTGAAACGCATGAAAAAATGGGCACTCTTGGAACTAGATGTCTGCAGATGAGACAAGGCCTTTATGATTGGTAAGGATTCTTCACATGACAACTGAAAAGCTACAGACCATGAGTCCGGGAGATGAAACAACCACAAAAACAAATCTGTCTGGGACTTGGTGAAGTTGCAAGCAAGAATACAAGAAAGAGACAGCCAAGTGGTGCTAGGCACAACTCATTGATTCCGCATTGGACATTTATAGCTAAGCATGTTGTATGGACTATGGAGAGCTAGTGGGATGGATGACACCCAAACATGTATGGATCATTGGCCAAAAAAAATAAGACATTCTTATTCGAGTTTTTTTGTTTTTTTGTTAATAAAAATAGTTGAAGAATAACAGCTGCGAAATTCGAACCTGAGACCCCTCATTTATGATAGAACGACCCAACCATCCAACTATCTCGTTCCACACTCCCAAGTTTGTTACCCTTTAACTACTATGTGTATGTGAATTTTCAGTACACGATCGGTTGGTGAAGAGGTCGAATCTTCATCGATCAATGTATATCTGTGTGCAGCATGCGGCTTATTTAAAGCTAATCTATTTAAGGTAAGCAGCATCCGGCTTATTTAATTGATGAGAATGCAGCCAGTGATATTCTTTTAAATAGACGATTAAATGTAAGGGTGAATTAGATCATTTATTTTGGAGAGAAACTAAAGAAGCCAAACACTGATTTGTAAAAAGTAATGAAGGCTATTTTAGTGATCACCGTTTGGAAAATCATTGTAACTTTTTTATCCTAAATTTGTATTTTTGAAATATTATTACTTTTAAGAGCATTTGAACACACACACACACATATATATATAGGAAAACTGGAATATGTTAACTAGAAATATGTGAACTAGGCATTTTGGACACTTTTTTTTTTTTGCAAATCCAACTATGCAGATGCATTCGGCGTGGTCCATTTGCTAGGTATATTTTTTATGAAAAAATATGATTTTTAGATGCTTGAACATTTACAAAAATTTTGAACAGTTAATTTTCAAGCCTTAAAATCAGATGATCCAAGAGTCTGTTTTTATAAAACCAAGCACCTAGATCACATCTGGATGGTAAAATTTAAGAAAGAAAAAAAAACCCATAAAATATTAGTTTATACTTCAATTTGTATATTTCCAGTTAACATATTCTAGTGGCCATATATATATATATATATAGTGCTATTGGAGGTACGAAATTATATGAAACTATTGAGCTGAAAATCATAGGTTTTAGATTTTTTTGTTGATCTACAATGTTTGTTTAGTGAGAAATGACTTTTGAATCATACGATTGTGACACATAAGTAGGTTTTTGAAGGGCTTCAAAATTTAACAATCCACGGTGCACTAACATTTCATGACTCAAAAAATTGTATTTTTGGATCAAAATAACATGATGCAAGGTTTGATCTTTAGAAAACAAACCTTCTCGAACACATCTATGTAGTTGGTTTGAGTTGATAAAGCTTGAACCTGTGATTTTCAGCTCAATAGTTCCATAATTTGGTGCTTTCAATAGCACACAATATATATATATATATATATATATATATATATATATATATATATATATATATATATATATATATATATATATATCATCTGTCATGGCACTTAACCACCCTAGCTTATAGTGATATACTCTTGATTTACATAGATTTGATCTCCAAAAGAAAAATTAAACATTGGGCCATGTTTAGTAGGTTGGACTTGCTATTTTCATGTATTAAAATGGACTCTAACATCATGTTTTGGGGCATTTTTAGGTCAATCTCATTTGCATATATAAATTGTGAGCTGTCGACTTTTTTACTATCTAAAACATTGGACCTTATGAATATGGGTGATGATGAAGCCTCCTGATAATATAGTAAATAAATCATGATAAACACATCTCTATTCTTTAGATCCAACATTAGGTAGCTAGAATCATGCAAACAAAGGTGTGCAACACCTTATGGCGTCATGGTTATGGTTTAAAATCACAATACTCTCTCTCTCTCTCTCTCTCTCTCTCTCTCTCTCTCTCTCTCTCTCTCTCTCTCTCTCTCTCTCTCAGATGCTATCCTGCGGCCTGCCATCTACAATTCAAAAAGTGAGCCATGATGCGATTATTTAGAATTGGTTTCTTCCTTCAAACTCTCTTTTGTCTCACCCTGGGGTAATGAAGCTAGCACATGCTTTATGCTGCCTACCTGGGAGAATATTTTTTATTGAATCAAATAAATATTATTCCACATTAATTGATAGGGATAGTATACCTTTATTTTGGCACTACTAGGGAAACAGAATAGTTAATTAATAGATAATCCCACATTCAGCTCTCTTAAGCCACAATGTAAGCTTTTTGGCCTCATTTATTGGAGAAAAAAGACATTCAACACACAAGTGGTTGTGAGGAAACACACACACACACACACATAAACAAGTGATTGTGCATGAGTTTGAGTTTTTTAGTTTCTTGAGAGGACTGGTGAACATGCCAAATCAGTGAGACCAAATTCATTTCACATGTTTTTGAGTTTGGGTTTGCATGATTCTATCATTTGATCATGTTTATTTGAGATCAGAAGTGATTATGCATGAATTTGGATTGTTGGATGCTCGAACGAATTCGTAGAAGCATGAGTTTCATGTTTGATGAGTTTCCCTATTTCAACCTAAAATCTGATGGATGTTTTTTGTTTGATTGGTATTTTGAGTTGATTATGGATCTGTGTTTGTTGAGTATGGGTCATCATTTTAATGTTTTTAGATTTGTAGTTTGGTATTGATATGGTTGTTTTTGCTTAATTGAAAAAGGTTTTGAATTTAGAGAAAGATTTCCGCGGTTAGATATCCTTTTTCAATGATATTTAAAGTTGTTTGGTAGATCCACATAAATCGGGGAGCTTTCTTGCCCTACAAAGGGTTGGATCGAGCCTCCTTGGTTTTGATCTCATTGAAGTTATGTTGTGGAGTCATCTTTAGAAAACACACTAGATTATTTCCACTTCTAGGAATTACTAGAGCGTCATTTGAAGCTCAAATTTGGGGTATATCTTTTCAATATTCTAAATTTCAATTTAGAATTTTGTTTCACATTGTTTGAATTTCGGGTGAGCTCGACAAAAATTCAGACAGAATTTGTGTTTCATTTATGTAATTTTCTGTCTACTGTCTTATAAATTCAGTTTGAGGGGTTTTTTAGTTGGATAAAATTCATGAGATTCTCAAAATATTTTTAGCAATTTGTATCTCTGAAATTGGTATCATATTTGTTCCAAAACAAAATGTGGCAATCTTGATGGTGAGCACCAAGTGGATAGATATCACTCCTCATTTTTTGGAATTTGGAGTCCAATGAGTAACTAAGAAGTGAGGATTTGAGCCACTCTTGAAATGCTCAAGCAAACACTTCAAGAGCCTTCCCAAATAGTTCAAGTATCCCAACTTGCTACTAAGAGAATCAAGAAGTGAAACAATTGGGCATAAAAAGAGAACCCCACATAATGGAAAAGTATATTCCTACACTTTTAGGGGTTCTCACATTGAACACTTGTACTTTTATGATTTTTGGGGCTTCTCAACTTGGAGTAAAACATGTGTCAATGGGTTGGGTTTACCCAGACTAAACCCTATAGGGTCCGGGTATGGTGATAAATAAAAAGACCTGATTAAGTCTCAGGTCCGATCCGGGTATAATTTATAAAATTTTATACCAGACCCGGGCCCGGTCTGAGTTCTGTTTAAGACCTGCAAATTTTTCAATGTAAAAATGACAAAAAATATTATTCTACTGGGTATGGTCCGGGTCTGGTTCATTTCTTATCGGGTCCAGGTATAGTTTCTCTTATAGTGGACCCGATTAAGACCCAGGTCTGGACTAAAGGTCCGATTAATACATAGATCTGGGTATAATTTGTAAAGTTTTATACCAAGTTCTGTTTAAGACCTGCAATTTTGTCAATGTAAAAATGACAAAAAATATTATTCTACTTGGTATGGTCCGGGTCTGGTTTGTACTTCTTATCGGGTTCAGGTGCAGTTTCTCTTATAGCGGACCCGATTAGGCCCAGGTTCAGACCTGATACCATACCCAAAGATCGGGTCCATGTCTGGTTCCACTTGGGTCCAAACCAAACCTGACATGTTGAAACCCTTAGGTACACTTGTTTGGGTGAGTCTTCATGTTTTGGTTCTTTTGTATCGGGGGTGTTAGATTTCCTAATGAAGGGTATTTTAGTCTTTTGAGATTTATAGAGTTGATAAATACCCTCGTGCTAGGGTTATCTCATACTGCTTTAATCCTTTTTAATGAGAACTACTTATCTTAGGCCTCTTTTCTTTTTACAGTGTGTTGTGTCTCTTGCCTCTTAGGGCTTGAGATTTGACTCATCAAGGTTTTTTTTTAGTGAAAGATCTTCTTCCCTTCCATTTCTCTCATCTCCACCAAACCAACCCCCTATCTCTTCAATTTTCTTCAATCCAACCCATCTCCTCCGTGATCATCTACCACAAGGTTGTTAAATGCGATGAGGCGAAGCCAGGCGTTGAGCCTGCGCTTTGCCTCTGAGGCGTACGCCTCAGGTGGCGTACGCCTCTCACAACTGGACTGGAAGTGAAGAGGTGGGAGGGGAGGCAGTAGGAGAAGGACCACGCGCCCAGCTGGTACGGAAGCGAGGGGGGCCGCGTCCGGTGGTCGGAGAAGACTGAGCAGCGAACGGCGAAGTTCGCCACCAGGGAATTTGTAACCGGGGAACTGTGATGAGGGGCAATTTGTGCATCACAGCAATGCCTCAGTACCTTGAGCGTGCGCCTCGCCTCTGAGGCGTAGGCTTCAGGTACTGAGGCTTAAGCCTCTCACAACACTGATCTACCATGACAGAACATGTAAAACTACATTTACTTTTATGTTTTTTAATGCTTGCGAGAAACTGTCTATTTTTAGGTCATCCCTATTAAATAGGGGTGTCAATCGATCGATTTTTACCTTATCCGACCTATACTAAATTTTATAGGGTCAGGGTTTGGTTACAAAGAAGGGGGTTCAATTAACTATCCAACCTATGAGGTCCAATTATTAAATGGGTCAGGTACGGTTTATGAAATTGTATACCAAACCTGGGTTCAACCCGATTAAGATCTACAATTTTTTAATGTAAAAAACTTTAAAAAAATATAATATTTTACTGGGTATGAACCTCTGGTTTATGTAATTCTTATCCAATCTGGGTATGGTTTTCCTTATGAAAATCTAGTCAGACCCTAGTTTGGATCTGATACCCGCATCACTTAGTCAGATCTCGGTCTGGACCCGCAATTGACACCCCTACTGGGCCAAGAGGTGTCACATTGACTGTGCTCTGTTTCGAAGTTAGAACTCCATGGATACCACCTCCCTTAGCTACTGGGAAAGGTTTTCTCTCGCTTTGGCTTGCATTCAAGATGCACCATGAAGTTTCGAACTTGGGATGTCCCTTTAACTCAGGACAATTGAGCTGCCACCAGGTGTGCAAAACCTGTGTGGGCCTACATTTGCTATTGAGTGAATATCAGGTCAGAGCAAATTTAGGACGGTAATCCATCAAAGGTCACATTGATGCCATTCATCCATGCGATAAACAACATCCCTAATGGTCATTTTAAGGTCACATTGATGCCGTTCATTTAGAGCATCAACGGCTCTGAAGAAGAGGGGGACCCATCTAGGAGATGTAGAGTTCAACCATGGTATTCAGGATGTCATTTATGGCATGGATGAATGGCATCAGGGTGACTATAATGTAGAGGTTGCTCTGATCTGATACTCTTTAATATTAGCCTCATTAAAGATCAGGAATTTAGGTTTGTATATAACATGCCATGAAATATTTATGCATTGAGTAAAAAATAATTAAAAAAATACTTCATGTCAATCAAAAGTTGACACGTGTTAACACCATTGAAGTAATATTAAAAATTAATTTTATGTATTTTTTATCATTATTAAAAAATAGCCGATTCAGATTATTATCGCATCATTTTCTCTGATACGATACATATCAGCCAATACAGGGCGATACTGACAACATTGGTTTGATCTACAAGTTCAAATAAAATGACTTAACCATCTTTCACAGGCCATGCACTAGTTAGTCGTTTGACTTGCAGATCGTATAGCATCAAATTGTTCAAACCACATTAAGTTCAAACAATTATCTCAACAAAATTCATTAAAAAAAAACTAAATAAGTCCATAAATTTGTGCACAGTGTTTTATGACTTCTGCATATGAGATTTGCTTGTGGTAGCTAGGATTAGTTTGAGTTTTGGGGTACAAATGGATTGGATTTGGTTGATTCTCTGATTTAAATCCAACTATTCTCTGATAAGGTGTTAAAATATTTCAAATTCACATTTACATGATTTTTTTTTGTTTTTTTGGATTTGGGTAAATATTTTCCATAAGACTTATATTCGAATTAGAATCAAATCAATCCACTGAAAATATTTACATAAAAAAATAATCTGGATTCGGTATTGTCATACAAGTTTCTCATTTGAACTTTACTATATTGACATATTTCGGATCTGGATTCATTCAAATTGGCTACCTAAAAAAAATCAAATTCAGAATTATATCCATAATGATCCAATCCAATGTTTGACCCATTTGCCCCTAGTTGAGTTGCACTATAGATATAGGTTGAAATCCTAATCCTAAAATTGGATCTAAATTCTAGACCTTCTTCTGCATGTTTTTGGTGCCAAAGACAAGCACGTAGGAAGGTAGATTATATATATATAAGCCGTTATGAGCAATTTATCTTTATAGAGCAATCATTTTAGTTTTAAAACCTGATGCAAAATATAAACTCAACCAACTCTCCAATTTCGTGAGATTAGGATTTTATCATAAATGTGTTTCTCAACATTATGTTAGAGAGACTTTGGGATTGATTGAGACCCTAACTATCTTGATTTTCATGCTTTCATAGAGTACTGTTTAATTACCAAACTGGATATATTTGTAATCAAGCTGGATACTCATCATATTTGGACTCAGTTGAGATCCAAGTTCAGTTCCGGATGCAAATCTGCATCTGCAACATCTGATCATTAATTGGATCCTGTTTGCTTTACCACTAATCGGATTTGGTTTCCTTCAGACATTCGAATAATCAAAATACCAACAATTTGCATCAACACACACTCTATCGCCTTTGAGTAATTATAGGCCTGGTAGTGATGAGTAGACGATCCATCAAATTTTTGTTCCCTAAAAATAAAAACATGTGATTTTGATAACGGGTCCAATGCAGGCATCTTAGTTGCAATGACTTGTTTGTTCAATTTCATTCATCAATGCACTCAATATGGTTTGTTTAGCAGAAAACATACTTCAAATTGTCTGGTGCATTCTGAACCATTGATTTTGAGGCTTCTGAAAAACCTGTGTACACATTGAGCACCGTAGATCCAAAATATGTTTCTTATTAAACAAGCTGATGTAAGCTTTGATTTACAAAGCATTGGTAAAAAAAACATCAATAAAGCAGCAAGGCACACCAAAAGTGGTATCTACTTTTAAGGTGCCGCCAAAGATCTTTGCCTGCACTTTTTAAGTGCCGTATAAGCGCCGGGAAAATGCCACTCTTTCTGGAAGTGCCAAAAGAGGCCTCTAGTGTCGCTTTTGAAGTGTCGCTAGAGGGTTGGGGGCCAAAGTGGGTTTGAACTTTAGTGGCTCTTTTAAAGCAAGCCCCGCTAGAAGTTTCCTCATTTAAAATATATAATAATATTATGATAATATAATTTGGCTTTAGAAATATATTTATATTATACTAATATTCCAAACTATAATTCAGGCTAATGGGTTTTGAGATTTTGGTAAATAGTAGAACTACCAAAACCAAAGACATTATGCTGGGGGGTTTTACCATTATCCAGAGAAGGCTGAAGGCATTTGCTTTAAGAATGGATGCTTTTTCCAATCTTGCTCCCTCTACCCTCCATTTTTAAAATGAAAGCTATCACAAATAATAGAATAAGAGATAGAACTAATAACTCAGACCATCACAAATAATAGAATCAAAAGGAGCATGCCTTTCACAATTGATAGTTTGTTCCAACAATTTTCTCCTTCTCATACGGTATTCGACAAGCAAGACATCTCCCTTCTGTTCCATCCTTTCCTGCCATATTCATGATGCGGTTCCAACACTAGACACATATCTGTGGGTAAAAGAATAAAAAAAAAGAAGAGCTGCATTAAACATACACAGTAATATTCATCATAGTAATATTCATCATGGAGAAAAGACAGTGGACCTGGTCAAGGATACACCATACAGCGAATAATTACAAAGATCAGAAGTTCCACACAAATGATTTATTACTTGGGATTGTCTTTTTTTTTTTTTTGAAAACTACTTATACAAAAATAGATGAGTTCCTGAAGGGTTACGTGATAGAACAGAAATAGATAATGGGAAAGAAAATAAAGATTGTTGAGCTTCAAGCCAATCAAACGGGTCAGATCAAATTCTTTTCATGACAGTTACTCAAAGTACAGTTAAAAGCATCACAAGCATTAATTAAGGCAAAAATTTTAGAATTTAGAGTAACAGGAGTGAAAATCAAATGTCTGTCTCAACTTGTAAACCAAACAAAGAAAATAAAAGTTCTTAGAGAACAAAAGATTACAATAAACTGAAAAATATCAAAACTTAAAAGAAACTTGATCATGTTTATATGAAAATAAATAGTCCCGAGAATTGCCTCAGAGGTAGGGGTGGCAATCGGGTCGGGTTGGCAGGTCGACCCGGCGGGTTGGTGGGTCAGCATACCTCAACTCGAACCCGACCCGTTTAATAAACGGGTCGGCTGTGGCAAACACGAACCCGGCCCGTTTATTAAACAGGTAACCCGACACGACCCGCCAACCCGTTTAATAAACGGGTTGGGTCGGGTAAACGGGTTGGCGGGCGGGTTCGGGTAAATGAGTTGACCCGCCTGCCTAACCCGTTTATTAAACGGGTCAGCCGGGTTGGCATACCCTTAACACGAACCTGACCCGTTTAATAAATGGGTTAGGCGGGTCGACCCGTTTATTAAACGGGTTAGTTTAAGCCAAACCCGAACCCGCCTAAGAGGCGGGTTGGCAGGTCGTGTCAGGTTTTGCCACCCCTACTCAGAGGTAGCAACAATCACACCTATCATCATTCGAAAACTGATAATGTGCAGATTTGTTATGTCCTTGGTAAAACAAAATCCCCAATTCTTAAAGATTGAGCTATTAAAATGACTATTTTTCAAAAGTAGATGAAATATAAAGAACACCAAGAAAGAAAAAAGGAAAGTTTTATGACACCAAATAAAAAGCATTCCAAATCAAATTAATAATCCACAATAAGAGGAGATAATGCCAGGTCCTAAAATACTCTGCTCACAAGCATTTGATATAAGATGACCAAATCATTTAGGTAAAACTAAGACCATAAAGACAATGAAAGAAAGAGACATTAACTATACGACAATGACCAAAAAAAAACAAAAAAACAAGATAACAAAGGATCTAAAGAGACAGATTAAGGCCAAACACATTCAAGAAGTTTATATATTTTTCTGCATCAGTATTTGTTGTGGGGGTCATCTTGGATATTCAGTATGAGCTTCATAGTGTTTTGATGAAGTTAATGTCCATCAAAGATTAGAACTTCCAAAAGTGAACACTAATCAAGAAAAGTAAATAGTAAGCAACACCGGTGTACAAATTCTTTCGACGATAGACTGCATCTATTGAAATTCTCTTACTAATAGTTGAACATCTCAACAACCTTATGGAAAAATGAACCACCCAGTTTCAAAGTATGGAAATCACAGTCAAAGAAGGGTGCAGATGGGATAAAACAACTTGATGTACCAAGCAGGATGGGCCCATATAACTTCAGGCCTGATCCTGAAAGCTAACTCAACAGGAAATCACTTGGACTACTATCTTGATGCTGGCCTGGCACAACTTAAGCAAAGAATCAAAACAACCTCTACCCCATTATTGGAGAAGGTTTCCGATTGGGTTTCAACCTAAGCTTTAGTCCCATAAGCCTGTAATAGATCCAAACCAACTACATCAATCAAATGTAGATAATAGATTATTTGGGAGATATTGCTCCACCGGCATCAGGCCATGCCAAACTGACTAGCAGAAATTCAGAACTTTATGATGAGAAATCTAACATAGGTATCAGAAGTATCACCCCTAGTCTGAGCAAGACAAATGGGACCTAACCAAAAGTTCAAATCTCCAATACTATTACACCCAAATGTTTCTACTCTAAACAACAGAAATTCAATCTTCACTCATCATGACTCAACTGCCAAAGAACAGAAAATAACATGATGATCATAGAAAAAGCTGAAACAACTAAACCATAATAGAAAAAACACAAGATTTTATTAATGCATAGGGGAGATTCTCAGAAGATGGGCCTATCCACTTTACCACCAGTTTTAGAATCTCTCTGAACAAAGCAGAACAGTAGAAGTTTAAGAAGAACAAAAGCGGTTGCTGGGTGCCCCATAATCAGTGTCTATTCATAGTGGTTACTCAGAGTATATTTAAAATCATCATAGGCGCCAATCAAGGCCAATCATCCACCCCTTCAAAAAGGGGCACATAAAACCATCGTGGGTACAACACCAAATCATTATCTTCAACACAATGACTTTTTTTTAGAGAGTTCAACACAATAACTATATCAAAAGACCAATGGCTATTAATGGACTAATGAAAACAATCGAATGTATCACAAATTAGACTAAAAGGAGAAAAGATCAATCAAAAGAATCTAACAGAGGACAATGTAAACTAACGGAATACAATCAATGAAAAAACGAAACTCTTTAAACGTAGAAGCCCAAGTATACCCTTTCACTATTGAAATGAAATAGAAAAAATCAATCAAAAATTTCAAAAAGGGAAGCCGATCACAATACCAAGAGAGAGCAGGAAAGAAGAATCAAACTAATCGTCAATCAGTACAAGAAAAAAAAAACCCTAGTTTTTCTTGAGGGCTTGCCTGGCTCGAGATCATTTTATCCCTTCTCGTGGTTAGGGTTTAGGGTTTTTCTTTTCTTTATTCTTCTTCATTTTTATTGGATTTTGATTTTTTTGACAGATGGACAGTAGAGGAAATGCAACACGACACGATGGATAAAGCGGATCCAATATGGATCAATCCATGTTTGACCAAACGTTGTTTCCGACTTTTGAACAAATAGTCTCGCTCCGGATCCGGATCACATAGTGGGAGGGTTAGAGTGAAAGATTTTTCCTCTTTTCTGGATTTAGGACTTTTGAGAGATGGACAGGAAATGCGACTTGTAAAGTAGAGATGTCAATGGATCGGGAGTTTTCATCATGAATATCCTAGAAGTAGAAGTCTCTCTCTCTCTCTCTCTCTCTCTCTCTCTCTCTCTCTCTCTCTCTCTTGGGGTTGATCCACCTTATCTTTCTTTCATTTTTTTCATGCTAGGTAAACAAGCAAAAAATTTCATTTGAAAAAATTATCATATCAAAACTTCTCACATGCAAGATAGAAGAAGGGACGATGGAAAATGACCATATTGGTAGAGGAAATGCCATTGATGAATGCCCCCCACCCCAAAAGGGCTCGTACCGATGGATGATGATAATACATTAAATGCATATCATTTTATCATGCATTTATATATGGTTTTATGGCTTAAGTATCCATGTTTGTGAGGTTTAAGGTGTCAAAAAAGCTTTAATTCCAATTTTACTTGAAACTAAGATAAAATGAGAGAGAAAGAGCTATTTCAAAGTAGTAGATCGATTTTCAAGAAGATTTGGATCCAAATCTGACCCAAAGCCTTCACTATAGACCTTAGATCAAATATATACTTGAACCCATCTAAGATCCGAAGATCCAAGGTGAGAAAAGACCAAATTACCTTCAAAGATGACGTCTAGAGGTAAGTTATAAATTTTAATAAGTTAAAGGTGGTTCTTGAAAATAACTTGAACTAAGAGTTGTTTTAGGAAATAGATGAAAATTTTTATATAAAAAGAAAGCTATCGCAACCCTAAAACTCATCCAGCAGCCTTGGAAGTCGTGCCATTGTTTTGCTTATTCTTTGCATTTTTTTCCTCTTCTTCTTCTTCTCTATCATGTTTTTCTTCTTTTCTTCCCTTTCTTTTTGGTTTTTCTCGTGATTCTCTTTGTGTTCTTCATGTTTTGTTTATTCTTCTTGGTGTATTTTATATCTAATCATTGTAGGTACAATCTTTTGAAGCTTCAAATCGGATTTGCCATGAAAACGTCAATTACCTTCATTGTCGGCAATCGAGAATACCGTCTAGCAACCGCCGACCATCTTCTCTTCTCCATCGATCTTCCCCTTCGTGGACTCGGCTTCGAAACGTATGCAGCAAGAGGATATCAACATACAGGAAGAGAAAAACATGAGTATGTGTTTTTAAGGAAGGCGGACCGCTCTCTTCTTCCTAAAATTCGTCGGACAACCCTTGAGGTAAATCTTCTCACCCACTGCTTGTAGTTAGGCATAGAATAGGTTTAATTAGATTAGGCGTATAGTTCTTTGTTAATTTATCAAAATAATTTATTAATTAAGTTATTTTCTAAATTTTCTTTTGAAATTTATTTGAGATTAGATTAATTAGAATTAGATAAATTAGCTTCAATAGCGTCAATCGGTGTTAGCGTGTCCTGCGGTTTTGATGTGTCATAGTTAATTTCAATTGTTTATTGATTAATTCAATATTAGTTACAAACAACAACAACTACGCCTTCATCCCAAAACAATTGGGGTCGGCGATATGAACCAACAAAGAAAATCATTCTGGGTCTTCCACATGAATCCTTCTCCTCCATTCATTTCTATCCAATGCCATGTCCTCGGTGAGGTTCAAAGCATTCATATCCTTTTCTATCATCTCCATCCAAGTCTTCCTAGGCCTACCCCGACCTCTTTTAACTAATATATTTTCACATTTCTCCAACCTTCTAACTGGAGCATCATTAGGCCTTCGCCGAATATGTCCAAACCACCGTAAATGATTCTCTCGCATCTTATTTTCAGCTTAATGACGTTCTTTTGGTTCTAATGGAATAAAATTCTTCTTTCCTTGAAAAAACTTGGAGACACCCTAAAGCAAGTGGAGTTGGGATTGGTTGTATATATATATATATATATATATATATATATATATATATATATATATATATATACAACAACAACTACACCTTCATCCCAAAACAATTGGGGTCGACGATATGAACCAAAAAAGAAAATCATTTTGGGTCTTCCACATGAATCCTTCTCCTCCAATCATTTCTAACCAATGCCATGTCCTCGGTGAGGTTCAAAGCATTCATATCCTTTCCTATCACCTCCATCCATGTCTTCCTAGGCCTACCCCGACCTCTTTTAACTAATATATTTTCCCATTTCTCCATCCTTCTAACTGGAGCATCATTAGGCCTTCGTCGAATATGTCCAAACCACCGTAAACGATTCTCTCTCATCTTATTTTCAATGGGTGCAATGCCTACCTTCTTACGTATCTCCTCGTTCTGATTCTATTAGTTAGATTAAAATTTATTTTCATCTTGCTATTATGTGTCAGATTCTATTATCAATATCTTTTTTAGGTCTGATTTAGTCGATATTAGCCAAGTTCTTGTTTAAGTTAGTGGTAGATAGTTATATCATGCGGTTTAGTTTTTTTTAGGGTTTTTAATTAATTTTTAGCATTTTATCATTAAGCTAGTAATTATTTATTAGTTTATAATTAATTTTAGAATAGTCTTTATTCTGATTAGTATTTAATTAGATTGAATTGCTTAGTTTTTAATTAGCTTTTAAATTGTTTTATCGTTAAAATAGAAATCATTAAAGTGAATTTTACATTCTAGCGTGTCATTTCATGTGAACTTTTGTAGAGTTTCGTCCAGGGACAAGGCAGATATGTAACTAGAGGATATTGGCTAGGTCTATGCCAAATTTGAAGAGATTCTAATCTATTTTGACCTGCCCATTCTTTGTCCAAAGTTTACAGGTCTTGCCGAGTTCAGGTTTTCTTTATTAGCAATTCGGGTATAATAGTTTATTTTTTTATTGTTTTCGATTGTTGCTTTGTGTTATTCGATATATTAGTGTTAGTTAGGTCTGGTGTGTGTGTGTTGATTTTCGTCAAGAAAAATAGAAGTGTTTTTATTTAGTTTTCTTTTTAGTTATGATTGTTAGTATAATCTTCTTGTTTTTGTTTTTGTTTTTGTTTTTGTTTTTGTTTTTGTTTTTGTTTTTGTTTTTGTTTTTGTTTTTGTTTTTGTTAGTAGTGTTAAATTAGATAGATTTATTATTGATTATTTCATTAGTTATTGATTTTTTTTAATTATTCTCAAATTTAGTTAAAATTAATTTGTTTGAGTTTTTTTAACTGTTAGTCCCGCGGGCTTTTTGTTATTTTGAGAATGGTCTTATTAGATGGATATAGTTGTGTATTTGTTTTGCAGGTATTTTCTCTTAGAGGTTGCTTCTTTGGAGAGGAGGATATCTATCATTACTTCTTTACTTGAACCCGAAGAGAGAAAGTCCTGAGCTTAGTTTAAGCTTTGCTTTCATTTTAATCGTGTTTACTTTTGTCGCATTGTAATTAAAGAGATAGTGTAATTCTTTTATTTTCTTTTGTAATATTAATAGACTGAGTTTTTTAAGTGAAATAGTGTGTCGTATTTCTCGTTCTCTGAGGAGACGATTTGACTTGCCACTCTACACGAGTGCAAGAACTGGTTTTGAATTTATTATTTGGTGTGCAATTCTTATTTTAAAATAACCATTTACAAAAAATCGCACCAGACGACACCTAGAGCTTTGTAGGTGAACAAAGGAACATTGAATGCGGAGAACAACCTCTGACTACTCCATTTGGGTAATACATCATGGGTGAGTATCCTTGGAGAACAAAGAACTATTTATCAAGCACCGATAAAGGCAACTCGAATCAACACCTCAAATGTTCGACCCAAAATCACCATTCTTGGCAGTTGATACATTCAGCTTCTCGAACTGTTGCAATGAATAGTGACTGCATGTTTCCCCAATAGACTCAAACAATGGGACCCACATTGTTGGTCAATCACCATATAGAGCTCAAAAATCTCAAACAATGGGGCAACTTGGACGAGTACCAAAATAAATTTGAGAATTTGTGCATGCTTTTTTTCTGAAGTCGACGAAGAGACCTTGCTCGGATCATACATCGACGGGCTGCTTGAGGACCTTCGCATTGAGGTCGTAATTGTTGTCGTGAGGAGTATAGAGGATGCCTATAGGGTGACTAAGTTTTATGATGAGAAGCAAAAAATACTTCAAGTTATGCGGAGGTCGAATCAACCTATCCATGCTCGCGACCATTTCTCGGGTGGACAAACCAAGCTCAGTTCGTCAAAGGGGGTGACGTCAGTCCTTAAAGTGGAACACATCTCATGTGCACAATGTGAGGAACGCATCACGAAGTACTTGTGCTTGGGCTACACAAGTAAACACTACCATATCTTTCAAGTAGTAGAATCA
This sequence comes from Nuphar pumila, assembly GCF_984573655.1. Lineage (NCBI taxonomy): Eukaryota > Viridiplantae > Streptophyta > Magnoliopsida > Nymphaeales > Nymphaeaceae > Nuphar > Nuphar pumila. The sequence goes on along the minus strand of NC_143255.1, from coordinate 112,564,483 downwards.
AACTCTAAAGAAAAAAAATTAGTCAAATGACCAACTGCAAGATGAGGTAGATTTTGAGGAGGAGACTTGTCATGACATCTCATACCACGCACTCTCAGACATCTCTATGCCCAACTCCATGAGAATCCTTGACCATTCAATCACACAGAAGGTAAACATTCTTATCGACACTAGTAACACTCACAATTTCATCCATGATAGCATAGTTTGAGAAATTGGGTGCAAGTTCAAGGAGCACCTTTCATTTGATGTTATGATTGACAACAAGACTAACCTCAAGTGCTTAGAGGTATGTCCTGACGTGTGTTTATAGCTCCAAAGAGATAAATTCATTATGAACCTATATTACCTATCTATGGTGTTGACGTGGTTTTAGTTATGCATAGACTACAAACTTTAAGAAATGTAACCTTGGACTTCTCTAATATAGAAATGTATTTTTAAAAGGATGGAGGAAACATTAAACTTGCTCTTATCGGACCTTCTACAGTGGAGAAAGTGCAACATAAGGAGGCATTGAAGCTACTATGAGGCACTCAAAGTGTCTACTTGCTCATCGCCCAAGCGGTGAAATTGAAAATTGCCCTAGTCTCTTTAGATGTTTTTTTAATATGGTGAATTTGTTGGTAGAATTTTTTAATGTGTTTGTTGAACCACATGAGCTGCCTCCTAGATGGTCCTATCGGTACACTCACTCCCAAAAGGATGAGATTGAAAAACTCATAAAAGATATGTTAGGCCAAGAGATCATCCACCCTAGTGTGAGTCCTTTCTCCGCATTAGTGTTCTTGGTGAAAAAGGATTGCACATGAAATTTTTGTGCCAACTGCAGGGCCTTAAAATGACATCATCGTGAAGGAAAAGTTTTTTATCCTAGTTATCGAGGAACTACTTGACGAGTTGTATGGTATCCCCTACTTTACCAAGTTTGATCTTTATTTGGGGTATCCCCAAGTGCATATGGCCCATGATGATGTTCATAAGATAGATTTTAGGACTCATGAAGGTATCTATGAGTTTCTGGTTATGCCCTTTGGGTTGACGAATGCACTTGCAACCCTTCAAGCTATCATGAATGATATCTTCAAATTAATGTTACAAAAGTTTATGTTTATTTTTTTTATAACATATTGGTGTATAATCATTCTTGGGATGTACATATAGAACATATGCATATATTTTGAACACCTTACGTGAACATCACTTATATGCTAAAATGTCTAAGTGCCTCTTTAAACAAGAATAAGTGAGCTATCTTAGCTACATTGTCTCTGACCTAGGTGTCTGAGCTTATACCAATAAACTAGTTGTGATGCATGTGTGGCCCAAGCCACAAACCGTGAAAAAACTTTGGGATTTCCTCGGGCTGACTAGGTATTAATGAAGATTTGTGAGAGACTATGGTCTCATAGCTCATCCTCTTACCTCCCTCTTGAAGAAGAATAGCTTCATGTGGACCGACAAAGCTAACAATGCTTTCAAAATGTTAAAGGAAGCCATGAACCAAGCTCTCGTTCTTGCATTATCGAATTTTTTCAAGGTTTTTATGGTAGAGATGGATGCATATGACAGTGGGTTAGGTGTTATCCTCTCGCAAGAAGAACTCTAGGGTTTTCTCAAGCTGACCAACTATTATCAAAGATTCGTAAAGCCTTAAATACTTACTAGAGCAGTGTATCACCATAATACAAAAAGGGCATGAAGAAAAAAAATGGTTGATGCACTCTCCTAGCAATTTGAGAATACACCACTTTTGCACACACTCACCACTATTGAATGTGATGTATGGATTGTGGCATGTAATACCCAAACAGAACATAGTGAAATTTATAAGATTGTGTATGAATGAGGTACGAACTGAGATAGTCACCCTAACCACACGGTTAGAGGTAAGATCTTGTTTTATAAAGGAAAAATCTGCCTACCGTCAAAAAGCGGCATGATCTGGGTTTTATTGCACGAGGTGTATAACATGCCTAATGGCAGACATGGGGCATGTCTAAAACACATCGGAGGCTGGAAGCCCTCCTTTATTGGTAAGGAATGAAGGCTTGTGTCAGTGAATATGTGCACAAATGCATAGTTTGGTAGGCTAATAAGTATAAGACAATGGAACCACCCAAGTTGCTATGACCATTGTCGATCCCTGAGTGAGTGTGAGAAGATATTTTCATGGACTTCATGGAAACCTTGCTCTTATGTGAGTGAAAAGAGGTTATCATGGTAGCAGTGAACAAATTTTCCAAGTACGCTCACTTCAACGGATTGCCACAAGAGTATTCTGTCGAGTTGGTAGCTAAACAGTTTGTAAGTCACATGGTGAAGCGCCACAGGATGCTAAGGAGCATTGTGAGCGATCAAGACTCGATCTTCTTGAGTCAATTTTGGATCACATACTTCAGGCTTAGTGGGATAAAGTTGAACTATAGTATCACTTACCACCCTTAAATGGATGAAAAAATTGAGATTGCGAACAAAATGGTAGAGACCTACCTCTGTTGCTTTGTAGGACACCATATAAACAAGTGGCACCACTTCTTGCCATGGGTGGAGTGTGCTTGCAATACAAGTCATCACTCCTTTATAGAGATGACTTCATTTCAGGCATTATACAGTTATATCCCTCGTCAATGACGATACACAACCACAAGAGTGCTACATCTACCAAGGTAGATCATGCTCTAAGATAGCGAGATGAGATTCTTATTATGTTAAAGTAGAATATCGTGAAGGCCCAACAACATATAAAACAGACCTACGACAAGGGTCGATCTGATCAAGCGTTTAAGGTAGAAGACTGGGTGTGGCTGAAATGCAGGCCTAGAGGACAGAAGACTCTATTGGGCCAAGACTACCATAAGCTCTTGCCCAAGTACTATGGACCGTACCGAGTTAAGAATCAAATAAAAAAAACTAGCCTACCATTTGGCACTTCCCGAAGAGGTAAAGATCTATCACGTCTTCACAATGTCTCGCCTCAAACGTTCCATGGTAAGCCTCCAATAGTTGTGGATATGCCCCATGATAAAGATCGTGTGCCCCAACCCACAACCATATTGAAGATCAAGAGATTGTGGAAGTACGATAGAATAATGCAGAAATATCTTGTCGAGTGGGACCACGACAGACGAGATTCAGCTATATGGGAATGAGAATTCGACTTAAAAAAGATGTTCTCAAATTTTAAACCTTGGGGGCAAGGTGACTTGTTGCGTAGTGGAGTTGTTATGATCTTAAGCCACCTTAATAGTGAAAGAATAATTTTTAGGTCTAGGGAGCCCAGGAGAGTGATGTGGCAGTAAATGTGTTATCTTCACATGTGGAAAAGTCAATGGACACATTCAATTAAAAAAAAAGGAGAAGCCTAACATGTCTTCCAGCTAGAGCCAGGGTGAGTCAACAAGTGGGCCTCACAAGAGGGGCAATAACTCAGAGGAAGAGGGTGAGACGTCTCTATCTCTCTAGAGTCCTCTCCTTCCTTTCAGTAAGGAGAGGCTATATGGAGTCCACGTATGTTGGTTTTTTACTTTTTTAGGATATAGGTTTATGAAGATACCAACTCTGAATGAGACTCTGGTCTCCTAATCTAGTTTAGTTCTTGTTACTTAGTAAGATGTCTTTTTTGGGAACTAAAAGGTATTTTGGTTTATGAGATATTTGATTTTTATTTAATTATTATAAACTCTACCCCAGTCCTCTGATCTATAAACAAAGGTTTGGAGACCTCTTTATGCATTGAATAATAGTGAGTGTAACGCCCCGTATTTTCAAAACAAAGCTAAGTTAAAATTTTCATGGATTTCTTTTTTTTTTCTTTGCAGCGGAACTTAGAAAAGCTTTTAGCAGCGGAATAAGACGATAATGAGTCGTCGGTTTTAGAAAACTCCGAGCACGTTGCAGGTATGTGGCCAAGCAACTCATTGACCACCAAAGTGTTCCATTTTATCGAAAGCACATGTTTATTACAACATTACTGCTTAGAAAAGCAGTGAAGGTTCAATAAAAAGGAAGCAGTACAACTCTGTCTAGAGAAACCCTGGAACTTGATGCCGCCTTGCTCCGCATATCGCCACGCAGGTTCAACACCTGAAATCCTCATTAAACGGGGTCAGAACCACTGATGGTCTGGTAAGTAGGCAAACACCTATCTATTCAACTCAAGTAAATGCATAGACCACTCAGGGTCGTAGTTCGTAATACGACGCTCAAGCCTCCATGACTTAGCGTATATCGCAAAAGCCTCATCAGGGCTATGAGTTGAACATCCACGCAAGTCGTCATGACTTCGCATAAGCCTCTTCAGGGCTGTGAGTTAGAATAACCTCTCAAGTCTCTACGACTTAGCCTTGACTTCCTCAGAGTCACGAATGGATGTCTAGCTCAAGCCTTTATGCTTGGCACATCCGTATCCTACGAATCTAAGGACAGCTCTCCGAGCTTCACTTAGTCGTACGGATATCAATGGGGTTCTTTCCCAATCGGTCCAGTAGTATACCGACCATGACACCTTCACAAAGGTTATGCAGGACTGACTCAACAACGTCATTCACTCATACATTCAAAGTAGCGCTGTACCTAAGCTAATGCTTTGTTTCGATAATTGCACCTCCCCCTGGGCTTAGGGGACTCATATCTGGGCGACAACGCGACGATCTGGGGGTTGATTATTCTATGTATTTTAGATACCCCAGAGGCCTGTTGACCCCATCCCCCTAGTAGGACGGTACAACATACCGGAAGAGATCCTTACTAGGTATCCGAATGCATTCTGCTACTGCAGTAGTTGGGTTCAATCCTTAGATATTTAAGGATAACCACGACCTTCATACCTCTGAGTGACGAAGGCCATCAATGAACTCTATCAGGTTCGGGTGAAATATATGTCACTCAAGGCTGCGCCATCACCGTCTTCCTCGGTGAGAAATTCTGAAAGGGGCCTGCCGGTCTTACAATTACTTGACGAACATTGCATGCCTATAGGGCAGCCTTTGAGAAGTATGTACCCGACCCCAATCAACCACACGGTTTTCACCGTGGAACAAAGGTTTTATTCATATGCATGCTTAACTCTGCTCTCGGCACTTCGGCCTTGACGAGCACTTCACCTCTTTCGGTGAAAACAACACACTCCGGCTCAGCGGCCCTTACGAGTCTGGTTGTCTGATAATTCTCAATGAGCATGCACATGACTCGATCTCTACGGATCGGCTACTCGGCGTATTTTTACGCAACGAGCTCAGGACCTCGTCAAGGCGCTACCACTACTTTGGCGCAACGGCTCTTACAAGTATGATGCCCTCGCAGGTGTCAGGGAGACGAGTCATTCTGACATCGTTCCAACAAAGGACATCATTGTGCCACTTAACTGGTTTTGGTAGCTCTTCTGCCAACCATTCTGTCAACACCTTCTCTGCTCTACCGGCAGTGGTGCGACGAACCTTTCTACATTGTAGAAGGCGTTCCATAACTGGGTAGCACTTCTGCTACGTTCTTTCTGAGCCATTCTTAGCTCCTTCAGGAATTTTAGCAGCACTTCCTCTCTTTTACGGAGAAAGCGTGCGTTTCTTTTATCCGTTTCAGCGGCATCTCCCCTCTTTGGTGGGAAATCGCTACGCTTAACTCGGGAAATGGATGCGCACCGTTGTGCGTACTTTGCATCCATCAAGGTTGCAGGAACCTTGGGCCATAGCCAGGCCATACGTAATTGATTTAGTCTTTACGTAAAGAGCATTTTGCCAAAAGGCGAAGCCTTTCCAATAGGGGCTTCATTCGTCAAGCAGAATCTTGTACGAGGAGCGGTAAGGGAATCGCATGGGCGATTTTGGAGTTGATCTCCGTTTGAACGCTCACTTACGCGCCATATATGTAATATAAGCAGAAGCCTGTGCTTTATACAGCGGCGGCGTAAAGGAAATGCATATACTATTGTTCAGGGTGTGTAACTGAACAAAATATTCTACATATATAACAAAACAGGAGCCTTGGCATCGTTCGACGCGACGGCGTAAGTAAATACATTGCATAAAGCAGGAGTCTTGGCATCGTTCGACGCGACGGCGTAAGTAAATGCATAATCGGAAGTGCAGTAATCGAAAGTACAGAAAGCAGGGAGCCTTGGCATCATACGACGCGACGGCAAAGGTAAATTACATGGCCTGTGCGATATAAGACGCGTCGGCAGTATCAGCAGATATACACCTAGATCTGTATCCAACGATAGTTACAAGGCGAGCGAGTGAACACCGAAGTGTCCTAGAGGGCTCAACCAAGAACTAGGGTGAGATACTATTTTGAAGAACGCATATACTGCGTATTCGAACATATATATCCGACGATAGTTACGAGGCGAGCGCGTGAACACCGAAGTGTCCTAGAGGGCTCAACCAAGAACTAAAGCAAGATACTACTTCAGAAAGTATATGCTATATACAAACAATCAAATACTTGAGAGAGATGGTTTAATGAAGCGAACTTACTTCAAATCGTGGAAGAAACGGCTCCGGGTTGCTTCTTCGGCTTCGAGCCTTCTTTCGAGAGGTCAGACTAAGTCAGATGAAACTGACTTAGTTGAGAAAGAGGTAGAGCAGGTCAAGCTACTCAACCTAAGTGGTTGGAACCAAACAGGGTTCGATCCAAGTCAATTGGGTTCAGCAGATTCGAACTCAGCTCAAGTAGGCTAAGTCTGGGTTCAGAAATCCAAACCAAAAGCTGGACCAAAAAGGACTTTGACTTTGACTTCCAACCCAACTAGGTTCAAGTCAAGTCAACTGGGTTTGAGCTAGGTCAGGTGGGTTCAGACCTAGGTCAGGTGGGTTAGGACCAGGTCAGGCAGGCTCAGGCTAAGTCATGCAGGTTCAGACCAGGTCAGGTGGGCTCAGGTGGGCTAGGCTAGGTAGGGGAGGTTTGGAAAAGGAGGAGAGAGAGAGGGCTAGACGATTTTTCAAAGGAGGGGGGCTCCTCTATTTATAGATTCTGAAACTTGAGCCCCAAGTTTCAGAATTTCCATTTTGCCCTTGGGCTTTCTGAGAATCCCTTCCATGGAAGGTGCTGGAACATGCTGGAAGGCTCTGGAAGATGCTGGAAGGTGCTGGAACATTCTAGAATATTCTAGAATATTTTTTGAGAAATATTTCAGTGGGTCCCACCAATATTTTCGTGGGTCCCGCAAGAATTTCGGGTTTTCGGCGATTTTTTTCCGAAAAATTCTAAGTACGTCATTATCTTCGTATTGATGCCACTAAGAAAGTTGGCTCGCAGGAATTCTTTGATTTTGTTCAAATAGGAAGTTATGACCTCCAGAGCGTTTGAGCATATATTCGTGAAGATACGAATATCTTAAGTATATCTGGGTCGCAGGAATCGGTTCGATTCGCTTTACGGTAAAAATGCTATTTTTCACTGAAGAATGCCTCAGGAATTTATTCAGAGTTATCTGAAAAATTGCGGGTCTTACAGTGAGGCTTTCTCAGAACTCTCTCTAGTTGTCCCTCTTTCTCTCACAAAACTCGCTCTCTCTTTTTCTGAACCTCCTTGATTCACTTAAGGTCTAGAACCTCAAGGGTTGGCCGTTCAACCCTCCTCAGGAGCCCGAGCTCCCACAGTACTCTAGACCGTGTGTTTATGCTTTATTGATGCGCGAAGTGATATCTCTGCATTGTATATTGTGTGTCTAAGTTTCAGAATATATGTAATTCCTTTTTGGCCTACTACAAACCTATAAGGTACCCCTATAGCCTTATAAGAAGTTTTACTAATTTTTTATAACTCGAAATCCAAAACTACATTCTCATAGGTACTCAAAATACCAGATTTTCCTAAACCGATAACCCTTGATCGTCTGCACCAGTTTCCTCTGTTTAGACCTTATACCAAACCCTTACACATGTTTCTAGGTGATTCTAAAATTCCTGAAGCAGGTCCTTTCAATTCTGGACTGAAACCCTTACCCAAACACTTATCAAGATCAAACCGTACATACCTGATTAGTTGTTTGACCTTATTTTTCACTGTTTTACCCTAGCCACAACTACAAGAAACCTCAATCCTTTTTCCCACCGTGCCTTGTAGAGTTCAACACCCCAACATGTATCACAGGTCCTATGATCCAAAATTTGCATGTTCGATCCTCTTTAGTTTGTTGGGCTCAAATTGCAATATTTGTCCATTGTGAACCCGAACCTAACTTTTGACCCATCTTTCGAGCCTTCTATATCGAAGTTCTCAAAGGTTCTAACACAAGATCAACACTATAATTGAGATCAATCATAGGCCTCGTACAAATGTCTATGGCAATGTACAACAACCACACGTAGTTCTAGTGTCTTTCTCTTTTATGCTTTTATCTTTTCTTTTACCTCAAGCGTAACAATGCCTGGTATTTTCTTCTTGACCGGTAACCCCTGATCATATGCAACCTTTTCTTTTCTTTTCTTTTCTTTAGACCCTATACTAGACCCATACACGTGTTTCTAAGTGACCCTAAAACTTCTAGACAAGGTCTTTTCAATTCTAGGCCAAAACCCTTAAACGCTTGCCAAGCCTAAACCGCACCTACCCTGATTAGCCGTTTGACCTTATTTTTTATTGTTTCACCCTAGTCACAATCACAAGAAACCTTAGACCTTTTCCCCACCATGTCTAGCAGGTTCAACACCCTCGACATGTGTACCAAAGGTCCTTACGATCCAAAAACCGCATGTTTGATCTTCTTTAGTCTATTAAGCTCGAATTGCAATATTTATCTGTTGTACGAGGCTCATACAAATGTCGGTGACAATTTACAACAATCCCACATAGTTGTTATGTATTTCCCTTTCTTGCCTCTACCTTTTCTTTTATCTCAGACTCAACAACACTCAGTATTTTCTTTCTGATATTTTTTTTCCTCAAGCAGTGTCATTAGCATGAGACAGAGTCTCTCAAGAGGAGACACTAAGGGCTTGTCATGTAAGAGGAGAATCCAAAAAGCAGTGTGTTATATTAGATGTCAAACACCTATATATTTTTTTTGAAAAGTGAAATGTAGTGCAAAACTACGGTTTCACGTATGCTAGTGACAATATAATCCTATGTGGCTAAATCTTGCTCACAAATTTTATGAAGAAAATATATGCATTGTTGTTTTGTGTTGCTCAAATGCGCTCCACCAAAGTATACTAAGTGGTGAACCAAATTTCTTAAAAAAGTTTTTCATCAATGTATTCATGTAATATCTAACATGACATGTAGGAAAGGTGTGGGGCACAACATACAACAATCCTGACAACCAACCACATGGAGTTGAAGAAGCAGAGTGGCCTGAGCATGATTTTTTCATATAAACTTTTTTTAGCAGTGATGTAAGTATTAGGTTTGCATGTTTTTTTATTTGTTTGTTATGTTTGTATGTAGACTCATTTGAATATAATACGAATGTATCACATATAGCGATCATGTAACATCTATATAGATTCATAGAAAGAATTATTCAAAATTACAATCAGGACATGACATCATGAATGAAACAAACAAAGACCATTTACCTTACCTCGTATTTCTCAGTAAGTCCCCAAAATATAGTCCTCGTGTTTTTTTACCAACTAAGAAAAACTAATTGCTTATCATTGTTCCCAACAAATGGTCAAATGTCTTAATATAAAAGAAGAAGCTTGTTCTTTTCTAGAGAACCAAAACTTTTTGTATTCTTATAAGGAATGTGACAAGGTATCCGTTGAACAACATTTGCATTTACACCACATACGATGTGTGCTTATGTCTTTAACTCGATTTATGTTTTGCATGAAAAATGTCAGAAGAAAATAAAAGTTCACAAGAAACATGAAGCAGACCATAGATATTTATTAAAATTGAGACAAAAGGTTCACTATTATACTTTTCTTTTGTGTTTTCCTTTTTATATATAATATAGTCATCTAAACATGAGATATGTGTTAACAACAATATGCATAACATCTGGTGATCATGAAATGACAGGGATAAAAAATATTTTATATTAAACAGAAAAACAAATATTAAAAAAAACAAAAACAAAAACAAAAACAAAAAAGATCATGACATTGATCTGGTTCACTATGGTTTTAATTATGTAAAATATGATAGGACCAAAAACCTTTTGTCAACTTTCAGAAACTCTTCCTCATGCAAATTTTGTCATAAAGGGTTTTATGAAAAAGTATATGCTCATAAGAATGAACACGTTCAGAATCCATTAGTGACTTCTCAGAAACATCTAAACTCATGACCACATTAGATAAACAACCACATGAAAAAGAAGACATACAAAATTAAGAAAACAAAGCGAGGACCGAAGACTCACATGAAACATAGACATTTGCAGACCTCTTCGATGAGTATTTAGTTAAAGAAGGTTTGTAGGTTTTCTTCACAGAGGTCATACTATATTTGCGAATGTCGTATTGTATTTATGAATGTCTCATCAGAGTGCGAAAGTCGAGAACATACATAACAAGTATTTGTGAATGTCACACAAAATTGTGGAGCTTCTTGAAGAATATTTACTTAAGTGAGGTTCACATGTTATATTCGTGAAGGTCGTACTGTATTTGTAGATGTTCGTATAATCTCATTTTTATTGAAAGGTTGTGAACTTCCTACAACGTACTTATATATTTTGCGAACCTTAGTAGGTTTGCATGTGTAAAAGATAGAAATGTCTTAAAAAATAAAGAATTCATGATTTTGGATATGGGGGGGATTTTGTCAAATTTGTAGATATTTTGGGAAACGCATTATTTTACAAAGATAGTACGGTTATTTCCAGAAAAAATCAAAGGGTCGGTTGAGATACTGAATGGTTGAGATCAAATTCCCGTAACAGAGGGGGTCTCATGTTCGAACCCCATGGGGGTTAGGGCTAGCTTCGGGTGATATTGAAAATCATCACTAATGGTTTATTTTCAATGTTAACTACACATTTGGTGGTATGGAGCACCTTGATGGAGGAGCTGATGCACTCCATCTTTGGCTGACAATGTGTTAGTTGTGGGGACCCAAAATCTGATGGAGGGGAGCTAGGTGCAGAGGCACGCTTCAACAAGTCTAAGCGTGAGGTATCCAGCGTGCACCTGATCTTGGCTCTTGATGGAGAGCCCCTTTGGGCTCCTTCAAGATCATCTCCGTGCGGCTCCTGGACAGGAAGTGTGGTGGATACTGAAAATCATGGACCTATAATTATGTGGATGGGTCGAATCCTCAATGGTTTTGATTGGGTTTTCTTATGAGACCCAAATTGCCTAAAGATGCAATGGGTTAGATTTGATCCTGATGCAGGCAATACTGGACAGATCTAATTGGATATTGCCTAATCAGATTTAGAGTTTAACTAGTCTCATACATTTTATTGTAATCGGATTTGAATTCCATATTCAGATGTAAGACAACATACTGAATCTGAACCTAACTTATATCGAATTTGACTAGTGGATTTGGATGCTGATTCCAATATGTACACGTAAGCGTGCACGAGAGAGAGAATCCAGAATCCAAATTTGATTAACCATTCAAAACTTGAGCACATGAAAACCCGGCAAATAACTAATCAGATCTAGAATAGGTTTCAACTTTTTTTCCGTTCTTCCAATAATATCTAGATTCAACTCTGAATCCCATTAGGACACATCCCAACATGTGATTAGAGACATCTGAATGTGTTCACACAATGCATACGCCTGTAGTTCGCACTCTTTCTTTCGAGTGTGAGGTACTCGCCCCATGAAAGGATGCCATGAATCCATTCATGGGACCCATCTTCTCAGTGAATAGATGCTTGGCATCCAGTGATTGGACCCATACCATGCAATCCGATTACTGCATCTCCCCTAGAAAAAGATCAACAAGGTTCTAATACACGTAACAAAATGCTAGAACTTATAAGCATTGCAGCAGGTTTTTTTCCCCTGATACAACAGATTTAAGCTTCTATTCATTTGGTCCTGACCAATGTTCAGTATCGGAATCGGACCTGTATCGTTTGGCCGATTCAGGTGAATCAGACGACAAGTGAATCATTCTGAATCTGCTAAAATAAACATATTCCGTGTGTCAATCAGAACGTGACATGTGTTGAAGCTATTAAAAACTAATTTTAAGCTATTCTTTACATTTATTAAAAAATAGCTGATTCAGGTCAGGTCAGGATCAGCGATACAATATATATCGGCCGATTCAGGCCCATTCGAACAGATACTGACTAACACTGGTCCTGACAGGCAAAAGGGTATTGTATTGTGAATGCGTACTCAACAAGAAAAAAAGTGCATTTTCCATTGCAGGTTAAGGTTTGTAAACCCTTGACATGAAGGGATTACTATAATTGGAAATCTATTGATAACACGGACATTATACCTTTCCTGACAACATCACGGACAACCGAGTCCTGTTCAAACTCATACAGGTATTCCAAAAATGAGTAGCAATATTGAGCGATTAAATCATTATATCTTCTATCAAATGCCTTATCAAATTTGTGATGCAGCACACAAAGTTTGCTATGTACAGGCGCAGAAACATCAATAAGGAATTTACAAAGTTGCAGATTATCAATATGCAGAGCCTAAATCTCTTAGAATCAAAATTATACCAACCCGACCAACTTTGACCATTCTGATCCACTATTTACAAATTACTTTAAAAATGATAAAAATTTACAGGATCACTTCATCCTCACTAAGAAGTCCTGTCCCCTTGCAGACAATTACATGAAACAAAAAACTAACTGGCGGAATATGGCTCAAAGAGTGTGACGCTGGGATTGGGATCATACTGTAATATATCTGCAGCTCTTTCCAATTCACCCCTCAGAACTTTTATGGTGTACTTATCCACAACTCTACCCAAATCATGAGATATCTCAAATGGGTCCTCTATGCATATCAAATGACGGTCATTTCCAATCCTTCTTGTCCAGTTCTTTCCACGCTTGCTGTATGCCAGAACAAGTTTGATACCTCAACCAACATTCCAACAATTGACTTGAAAGGATTCATATGAAAAACATCATGTTGAAAGACAAATTTTGGCACTCATGTGGATTGATATACAGCAAAATATCAAAAGTAATAAGCAAAATCTTTACACCCTAATGAACACAGCAAAGATACATCTAAGTTATGATATTGCTTTGAGAATACCAAAAAGACTTCAACCAACATTTTTTTCAGAGGTTTTCACATGTTCAGAAAAAACAAAACTTCTCAGCGTATGTAGAGAAGCTTTGTGTCCATGATCAAGTCCTAGGAGTAATGGAATATATTTATTTCTATGGAAAAATAGGTTAAAAGAATTTTTCCGCAGAGAGACAAGTGGCAGTTTTTAACCTGTTTTCCACAATGGAAATGTCCTCTTGTTGGCAAAATTTTGTTAAAACTATAGCAACATAAACAAGCTATATGTTCTCTTCACAACCAAAAAAGGTCTTGTGGATCGGGTGGTACTCCTACCCCACCCTCAAGGTTTATATTTGTCTCTCTCCACATTCAACTGGCTCATTTGTATGATAACTGCATCACAACAGATAGCCGATCATTGAGCATTTACTCTCACCAGATTTCCCACTAACACCGCTATTTCCCTTGTAAAATTAGCACTGCACCGAGCACCTCAAAAAGCTATTGAAGAAGGATGGTGGAGGGAACCATGCTAACAAAACAGAATGTTCTGCACCTTCTTGGTTTATCCAAAGATGAGTATTAACCATGCACTCATTTTAATGAGGGGAATGGACACATTTGTATCCTTTACAATGTGTCATTGGACTCTAGTTTAAATGGAGAAGCTGGGAACATGAAATGTGCCCCTTATAATGTGAATCATAAGAGCAAGCTGGGAACATTCTCCAGTTTTTATTTTCGCTTTCAAATTGTGGGCTTTCCATTTGTGTGATTCTATGTGCACTCAAAGTGGTTTTATTGGTTTGGGTCAGCATGGCTTTTTATCGGTGGGTTTGTCATATGGTTCCTGCAATGGCAGTTTTAGTGTCTGCAGGTAGGCTGAATTTTGGTGAGAAATTCATGGCCATAAACATTGTATTTAAAAAGCTATAAAGTTTCAATCTGTCAGAGTGTTGGGTGACTTTCTGTGTGCAATACAAAAGAGCAGTAGTTTTCCTCATTTGAGTAAGCATACAAGATGTAATGAGTTCTAGCTGAAAAAAGAGATCAATGACCATCAAGCAACAAGATAATAATAAGTTCATGGTGAACAGATCTGGTGGCTTAGAATTGGTATGATCACACCCTTTCCTTTTATTCCTTATAAAAAAAAGGTTCATGGTGGTTCTGCCCATGGTTGCCAGTTGAGGAAGCAGGAGCGGGAAGCGATACGGGAAGCGAGGCACTTTCAAAATTTTAGGAATGGGAAGCGTAGGACGACTTAGAAGCGAATCACGAACCGTCTCGAAAGTGACCTAGGAAGCGAGGGGGAAGCGAAAAAAGAAGAAAAAAAATAATAAATGAAAAAAAAAGATGAAAAAAAAGAGGGAAGCGTGGGGGAAGCGTGCTTCCCATAAATGGGAAGTGTGTTTCCCATAAAAGGGAAGTGTGCTTCCCATAAAAGGAAAACACGCTTCCCAAAAAAAGGGACGCTTCCCCGCGCGTTTCGGAAGCGCGACGTTTCGCGCTACCGAAACGCATATCGGGGAAGTGCGCTTCCCCTATGGTATAGGCGCTTCCGGTAACTCTGATTCTGCCAACCTATGGTTGCAATAATTATAGAGGATGTTCAATTATAATTCATAATAAATGTCATAGGCAATCACATAGTGTTTTGAACTTTCACATGCTATTTTATTAATCCTTATTTTAGTCCAAATAGATGTTTATGTGGAACATTATATTGCTTCTGTTTAAGAAACACAGACAAAAAAGTAAATAAATAACACCCAATTTTCACAAATAACATGGAGGTGTTTATTTTTTGTTTACATACATAGTTTTAAGTATACAATTTCCGAACTATTATAAATCCAACTCAACATAATTCAATATATACTAGGCCTAGAAGGGCCTATGACTCAAAATTAACATTGGTAACCCCAACCCACGATGATCAATGGGTCAAGCCAAATCAAAATCGAGGGGATCCAATATGTGCTACATCAGGTTTCCATTGTGGTATATACCTAATATTAACACACTTGGACCTCATGTTGGATTTATCTAACAAGACCTCTGAGAATTGAACTTGTACTCAAACCAGACTGGACATAAATCCACTTATTTCTTCTTGGAATGGGTAATTCAAATCCATGGATTCATTGGGCGAACTGTAACCCAATTTGAGTCAAATTATGTGAAACCCAAACAAAATTAGATCAGAGTTGAGTTCTTTGTGCTCAAGGTTCAATGAATGTATAATGGTTACCACGAATATGAAACCCTTTGATTCAATCAAATCTATTTTGGGCTTGACGAAGATACAATCCACACGGATTTATATAAAAAATAAGTATAAATTTGACTCAAAACTTAGACAATCTAGTCTGAGCCTGTCTAGTAGGAGAGTAAGTGGGATAGGCATACCTAGTCTGAACTGGGCAACCTCACTGGTTAAACCTGACACGACCTGATTTTATGGACTCTGGATTGGCATGGGTAATCCAGGCATACAAGAAACAGAATCAAGTTGTTCCCAAACTGATAAGGAACATATTTTAACCCTAACTAAATACATACACAATTCTAATTTTATGAAGTTCTCTAATTAAAATTCAATATCTTTTCAATATCCTTATTTAACACTAATTGCTCCTAGCTTTAAGAACTACCCTTCCAAGTTCAGCCCTCTCAACCCAGTTTGACCCAACCGGCAACCAACCCGAGCTGTTATCGATTTGAACTAATTGATACCCAGACGGACACCAACCCAAACTATTTCAATCATGAATCTGATCCACAACAAAACTGATCTCAAGTTGACCTGCTAAAGGCCAGACTTCTATGTCACATGGATGCAGGCACATGTGGTATGACAGGGATGCAGCTATTGAAAAGAAGGATACAGGTGTTTGCATGGGCATGTGTGTGTGTGTGTGTTTGTGTTTTGAAAATATCACAATATTATTAGTATCCCAAGGTAAGCCAAAATTATGGAAAAATATTATGATTTTTCAAAATATCACCAGAATAAATAGTAATGCAATATTATCATGATATTTAAAAAATATTATTTTTATATACTCTAAGCCTTTTTTATTTTTTGTTTCTTTTATATTTTAAAAATATTTCAAACTTGTTTACTTATATTTTTTCAAGAAAATAATGGAAATCTTATTATTTTTTTATCTTTTATTAATATTATTTATATTTTTCAATTTTTAAAACTTCTAAGATTTTGTCGAGAAAAACACTTTTTGATGAAAAAACTCCCAGAAGAACCCTCGGCAAAAAATTGTCGAGAACAATACTGGTGACTACACACACACACACACACATGATTTCTTGACCTAAATCAATAAAACATGAATATCATCTCAAATGAAAGCTCTTGAACAACAATTCTAAATCATTAACAATTAAAACCATCAAATAACAAATCAAGTTAAATTAAAACGTGTAGACAAGATTCTCAGACAAATAATAATCTTATCATATTGCTTTCCTTCTTTGGATAATAAGTGAGATTTCAATTTTAATCCATGCACACATCCATAAAAGTCCCTTGCAAAGGGAGGAATACATATTAGCTTGTCTCTAAATAATAGAATTTTGATTTCTTTAAACCCTTAGTAAGAATTTTGGTAAGCTAACCCCATGTGCAAACATAACAAAATTCACATTGAAGAAAATGTCATTGAATAAAACATATACAATTAACCAAGATGACTAAGCCAAATAGCCAACTCGTGGAGTACATAATGAAGCCAAAACATCTCTAATGGAGGGTTTAGATCAAAGAAGCAATCGATCACCTTTCAAGCAAATATTTACTACTTTACATGTGATAAATTTAGGTAAGAAACTATGAAAAAGAAAAATCTCGTTTTTTTAATCCCTTAAAATCAGGATAAACACACGGTCCATTCTTAAGGAGTTACAAGCCATCTAATCTAAAAGAAAAATATATATAATGGCATCATACATCAAAGGTATTTTTATAACATGTGCATTACACCCGAGTGTCAAAAAATGCTTTGAATTGGAAACATGACTGACAAACCAATCACCTACACCTTGTCATTTTGCAAATGATTAAAAACGCCACAATTTTTTACATGGCGCCCTCAATCGCTCCTTTAGTAGTAGTAAAGAACATAAATAAAGCCAAAATAGGACTCAACTTCTTTTGACTCCTTACAAATATCTCCTATATTTTGCAAATATTGCAACATTTCACCAGGATTTCTCAATACAGGAAAAACACAAACCCTGATATTTTCAAATGTCATCCTATTTGATTTTATCATGAGATGACAGGATATTCAGGACGTACCGTGATAAATGACAAGGTTGTCCTGTTGTTATCTCAAAACATGAAAAGAAAAAAACAAGGAAAACACCTTATCCTTTTTATTTTTTCTTGAATATCACGAGATTTTTTTAATACTCTCAAGAAAAAACAAAGTTTTCAAAAATTAACCTGCGATATTTTTTTTTAGGAAACTCTCAATAATAATTCATCTAGATTCAGCAAACAGAAAAACCATATACAGAAAGGAGAAGATTCCTTCTAGATTCAGCAAACAGAAAAACCATATACAGAAAGGAGAAGATTCCAGTATACATTTATCATAAAAAATCCCATGCAAGCTCATATTAGCTGAAACTAATGCATAAATACAAACCAGATTTGACTTCCGCAGTCAGCAAAAGTTAACAATAGATAGAGTGGTGAACCTGACATTTGTAACAAGCAAAAATTTAACAGCTGGACAGCTGGCAAGAAAACTTACCTTAAAGTGCTTCCTGTACGAACAGATATAACTGAATTTGCATAGTCATGTTTATATGCCCAATAGTGGAAAAATGCACATAGCAGCTGACCAATTGTCTCTCTATTCCCTGAATCAAAATCCCGCAGCTCCTCGACTTTATCATAGTATGCACACTGAATGTCATCAACGACTTTCACATAGGTTGCTGGCATTTTCTGCCATTAAACAAGGGCAAATTTACAAAAGATAAAAACCTACTATTTCTAGAAAGACGCTAGTGAATTAGAACTTTCAAGCATTAACTAACCAAGCAAGCAATACAAATGGAAGCCGCCACTCCAAGAATACATCACTTAATCTAATAAGCATTAGCCCGCTACAGGTGTCCTTTAGACAAACAGGCCATTATATGTTAAAAATAAAATAAAGCTTTTAATGTGGATTCAGCCTAGGCAATATTACATGCTACACCCATAGGGTCCCAGTATGGCACAAGGCAGGAAAAAGGAAATGACAGGCATAAAGTAATATATGGTATATTTTCTTGGTGGGACAAGAGAAGCTCTCCATCAAAATAGACTGAATCCAACAATCTTTTCAGCAAAAGAGTTAATACTTCAAGCATCAAAATTTTCAACAAAATTACTGCAAACATCCCCATTAGAAACAGGAAAAGCAAGAGAAGATACATCACAAACCTGTAAACAAGGAAGAATGGCAGGTCTCCGTAGTTGCAAAAAGTGTATGCACATGAGGACATATCTGAAAAGAGTATGCAATTCCTGTAAAGCTGAATCTAGATGTACCTTCTCGGCAGTTTTCTATTCATTAAAAAGAAGAAAAAGAAGCTTTGGCAACTACAAGATACAAACGGGGAACACAACTCACGCATAACTGGAGAGGGTCCCTCGGTATGTTTCATTAACTTCACGAGACTTGGCCCAATGCTTCACCAGAAAAGCCAACTGTCTCAGTCTGATGTCTATTTGTGCATAATCATGAAGAAGCTTTGTATTAACAACAGCTAAGGCATTATTTATGCAGATGTCACAGGAAATTTCAGTAACAGGGTCCATAAGCTTCACTATAGGGACACGTGCACGAGTCAAGGCCTGCAGAAGAAAAATAAACATGCATAGATATAATCACCTAGATGGGTTAGTAACTGTTAACTAACATTATAGCATATGATAGATCAGTTTATTCTAGGTAAAACTCAAAATCCACCAGAAGAGAGCAAAGAAAGAATAATTTAAGGGGGCTCGTGTTACACACCAAGGAGGAGGAAGTGACCTTTGCCCGAAAGCCCACCTTTTGGATGGGTGCCACACCGTTTTCATGTGAAAACAGGGTCAGCACATTTAATGTGTGGGCCCCACAGGCCCTTTCCCACTTGGGTGTCCATTTCACCCCAAGCAGGAAAGAGGCCCTCCTTCCTACAATTTGGGATGAAACAAATGCCCCCTAAAAGAAACCCTAGTCTGATGTATGCCATATATGGCATTTGACACTCAACAGGATATCAGATGCAAAAAGATTACAATGAACACAGCATGCAGCAGTAGGTCTATCATCTATAATCATCAGACACTTGAGGAAATTAGTCAAAAGCCAAATTTCTAGTAGGGGGCTTAACAGTCCATGTGATAAGGTGAAAGAACAGTATAATATTCTGTCTCAAAAAATCCAGGATACATGAGGATCAATTTTTCTTTAACAACTATAAAACTAAAAGTAATAATTAAAATCTCTAAATCATGGATCTTAAAAGATTTTATAGTTCATTCTTGAAAAAACAAAACTGCCATTTTTTTCTGATACATGGCAGAAATATATCATGTTGTCAGCAACATTTGCATATAGACAAACTATCCTATTCATGCATTTGAAGTAACTACACACTTGATAGGGTGCTAATCTTACAATCTTGATACAATAAATATTAAAAAACATATACAAGAAACCACAGCAGTTACCTAGTAAAAAGTTGATAGGTTCACCTGTCTAAATAGTTTTTTAAAAGCTTCTTGAAGTTTACATTACCAGAATTTATTCTGGTGGACCCGGATCCTGTTACATAGACAAAATGATTGGAGGACAGTGCTGATGTCTTCACACAATCTTGACTGTTACATACATCTTCTCAAGGCCAGAAAATATGTGAAGAGCTTGACAGGAGCTGTATGTCTGTGTTAAAATGTAAAACTGTACATATATGTATATATAATAATATTATATTATTATTATATATATATAAATACATTTTTCATTTCTTTCTTTTCTGTAATTTTTTTCCTTTATTTTTATTTTTTGTCTTTATGTCATCTAGTTCAGTTTGAACTAGAATGACTGTTGCTAGTCAAGTCCTGTCCAGACTTGACTAGCAATAGAGCTGTTGGACTGACACATTCCAACAGCTCTTAATAGAGTTGTTGGAGTGTGCCCAACAGCTCTATTGAGTCATCTTTCAGCTGTGTATATAAAGGGGTGCAGCCCCTCTTGTATTTTACTCCAATGCTTCTTAAGCAATTGGTTTTTCATATCAATAAAGAATACATTTTTATTTTTATTTTGTTTCCAGTTATACCCTTTTTAAGGGTTATGCTTTAGTGTCATTCTTAACACTTGCTCTTGTTAATCTAAGCTCGTGTTTCGAAGATCCCCATTTCATTTCATGGTATCAGAGCCGTGGAAGTACTAAATCTTGAGGAAAAGCTGCCTCGGTTTCCGTGCCCGTTTGCAAAAGTGTTCGCCACTTGAAGAGAAGTGTTTTATCACTTCATTGGAGAAGATTTCACATCTTGTTGTATTGTTTTTTTTCTTTCTTTTTCATTTTCCTTCTTGTTTCTCTTCTATCCCTATTCTTTCTCTCCTTGTAATCGATGGATGACAATGATAAAGTCACCATCATGCCTATGAAACTAAGCGATACGAACTATGTAACATGGGCTTCAATCATGAAGCACCATATATGGGGAAAAGGCTTATGGGGGATTGTGGATGGTTCCGTTTCGGAACCTAAGCTATCTCTTACTAAAAAGGAGGGAGATAAAGAGGTCCCTCTATCGGAAGAAGAGAAAATCAAGGTTATTGCCTCATACGAGAAGAAATGGAAAGAATGGAGAATATCTCATGCGAAGATAATGCCATGGCTTATCAATAGCGTTGACATTAAAAAATGCTCAAGTCTTGCCAAATTTGATCATGCCGATAAGGCATGGGAATACCTTAAGAATATGTATTCCCTTAAAGATATTGCACACGTGTGCAACCTCCAAGAAAAAGTTCGAATGATGACACAAGGAGACAAAACTATTCGTGAATATTACAATGGGTTGTCCGAACTTTGGGAAGAACTTTCCCTTTTAGAACCAAAGTGGCATTGTGCCGAAGACATCGAGCTTCGTCAGAAACAACTCGATGCTGAACATTTTTACCAGTTTATCACTGGATTAAGGCTGGAATTTGAAACCACTAAATCGGCCCTACTTCACCAGGGAAAAAATCCTTCTATTGTTGAAACTATTGAAGAGTTAACAATGGAAGAAAATCGTCTCCGGAAATGTTCTTTAAAAATTGAAGATGATTCCGTTTTAGCCGTGTCTAGACCAGGGAATCATGTTCGATCATATAGGCCTCCTCACTTTAACCGACAAAATGGTGACTATGATAAGAAGAAAGTTATTTGTCATCACTGTCATGAATCGGGACACTACAGGCCACAATGTCCCAAACTTAAGGAGCTGAGAGAAAAAAGAGCTGCAATTGCTGGATCGGAGCCTAAAGATCAGGATGCACCAGTTTCCCTGGCCCAACTAATGGAGATTCTTCAGCCTCTCATCAAAGGTGCCTCTTCCTCATCTGAAGCTTCAACCGGCGCAGCAGCCTCATCTTTTTCTGATCTAGGTAAAATTTCTTGGGTTCTTGACTCTGGTGCATCTTTTCATATGACCCCAAATAATCAAAGTCTATCCAAATGTGTTAAAAATAAAACAAGTGTGTCAAAGGTCTTTACTGTTGATGGGACTTCTCTTGAAATAGAAGGAATAGGAAATTTTGAAAAATTTTATAAAACAAAAAAAAAAATTATTCCAGAAATTAGACATGTTCCCAAATTAAATTTAAATCTTTTATCTGTATCTCAAATTTCTGATTATGGGTGTAATATTTCTTTTTCTTCTCATGGTTGTTGGGTACAGGATCGCCAGTCAGACAAGCTGATTGGGGAAGGCCATAGAGAAGGAGGACTT
Organism: Nuphar pumila; assembly: GCF_984573655.1. Taxonomy (NCBI): domain Eukaryota; kingdom Viridiplantae; phylum Streptophyta; class Magnoliopsida; order Nymphaeales; family Nymphaeaceae; genus Nuphar; species Nuphar pumila. The sequence continues at coordinate 112,542,346 of NC_143255.1, read as the reverse complement.
TATTACATGGATTTTTTGGAAATGCCGAAAAAAGCTTTTTGTTATAATATTCAAAAAATAGAGTTGGAACTGTGGCATAAGAGACTTGGTCACCCACATATAGCCAAAATCCAACATTTTCCAAATCTAGGAAAATTTTGTAACTCTGAATCATTTGATTGTAAAGATTGTATTCTCGGCAAAATGAAAAGATTACCATTTCAGAACAGAACCTTTTTCTCTTCAAGACCACTTGAATTAATACACTCGGATGTTTGGGGTCCTGCACCAGTAATTTCTAAAGGAGGATTTGTTTACTATGTTATTTTGTCGATGATTTCTCCCGACATACGTGGATGTACTTTCTCAAACATAAGTCTGAAGTATTTTCATACTTTCAAACTTTTCATAATATGGTTAAAAACAAGTTTCAAAATGATATTACTATTTTTCGCACAGATTCAGGGGGAAAGTTTTTATCCACAAATTTTCAAAATTATCTTAAATTGCATGGCATCACGCATCAAAGATCTTGTCCTTATACACCTCCCTGGTATCAAAGCATTTTTTGATACTGTTTTTTCAAATGGAAAGCTAGTTGAAGAAGTATATATGGAACCCCCTCCTGGTCTAAGTATTCCTAAGGGTAAAGTCCTTCGCTTAGAAAAAGCTCTTTATGGACTTAAACAAGCACCAAAAGCTTAGTATGATAGGTTTAGTCGTGTTATAATTGATATTGGTTTTCAATTCTGTTTAACTGACACTGCTTTGTTTATTAAGAATTCTGATGCAGGGATCATTGTGTTTCTTCTCTATGTGGATGACATGATCATCACCGGAAGCGATAAACAGGGAGTTGAAACAATCAAAACACTTCTTAAATCTTATTTTGAAATGACTGATTTGGGCTTGTTGAGATATTTTTTAGGCATTTAAGTTGCTTATTCTCCTAGAGGATATTTATTATCTCAGACTAAATTTGCTTTTGATATTGTTTTCAGGTCTGGTATTACTGATGATAAGAAAGTCGACACTCTAGAAGTTGTTAATGTTAAAATGAAGATTGATGATGGAGAACTTCTTGCAGACCCTACTCCTTACAGACAGCTTGTCGGGGCACTTTCCTATCTATCCATTACCAGACCAGATATAGCACATGTTGTTCATACAGCAAGTCAATTTCAACATGTTCCTACTTCTGTTCATATGGGAGCAGTCATGCATATTATCAGATACATCAAGTCCTCTCTTTCACGAGGACTTTTCTTATCTTCCTCCTCTTCGCTTGATTTAATTGCATATACTGATGCTGATTGGGGAGGTGATCCCAATAACAGACACTCAACCACTGGCTTTTGTGTCTTTTTAGGGGAATCATTAATCTCGTGGAGGTGTAAAAAGCAGCATAAGGTATCTCTCTCATCCACCGAAGTTGAATACAGAGTCATCGCAACCACGACCATGGAAGTAGTTTGGCTCCGACGACTGCTTGCTGACATGGGAGTTGAAGCAACAAAAGCTTTACAAATGTGTTGTGACAACAAAAGTGCGATCTACATTGCCAGTAACAGAACATTCCACGAACGCACCAAACACATCGAAATGGATTGTCACTACGTCAGAGAGGAATATCTACACGGGATAATTGATCTGCCATATGTCACTTCAGAATATCAGTTAGCAGACTTCTTTACAAAGCCTCTCGCTGCTCCCCGATTTCACTTTCTCTTAGACAAACTTTCGCTCATTGTACCGTAAGTTTGAGGGGGAGTGTTAAAATGTAAAACTGTACATATATGTATATATAATAATATTATATTATTATATATATATATAAATACATTTTTCATTTCTTTCTTTTCTATAATTTTTTTCCTTTATTTTTATTTTTTGTCTTTATGTCATCTAGTTCAGTTTGAACTAGAATGACTGTTGCTAGTCAAGTCCTGTCCAGACTTGACTAGCAATAGAGCTGTTGGACTGACACATTCCAACAGCTCTATTGAGTCCTCTTTCAGCTGTGTATATAAAGGGGTGCAGCCCCTCTTGTATTTTACTCCAATGCTTCTTAAGCAATTGGTTTTTCATATCAATAAAGAATACATTTTTATTTTGTTTCCAGTTATACCCTTTTTAAGGGTTATGCTTTAGTGTCATTCTTGACACTTGCTCTTGTTAATCTAAGCTCGTGTTTCGAAGATCCCCATTTCATTTCAGTCTGGTGATGGTAAACAGTAACTATGGATTTCACTGAACAAGCTAGAAAATGAAAATGAAGATGCTGTGGATCTATCTTCCTTTGTCACTATTCAGTTATTTTTAGGCACCAAGTCCAGATATTGGAGTTTTTTTTTTCGGAGAAGCACAATTAAAGTCCAAAATCATTATTGAAAAGGAAAGTGTTGCCAGTACCAATAGAATTTAACCAGCCTCATTATACTTGTGTGCATCATTTATGTTGTAATGATTGCTTCAGAGAGCAATTTCACACAGTAAGGCAGCAGAACATAGACTTCCAAATTTCCAATTGCTTACATTAAAACTAGTATTGACTATTTGCTAGGGATACGGTTTTCAATCAGTTTGTCACAAACATTGCAACCTCGTAATCTATGTCGTGCGGGTGCGGAGATGCGGCACTTTAAAAAAACTTGGGTGCGGAGGTGCGGGAAGGTATATATATATATATATATATATATATATATATATATATATATATATATATATTAACAGTAACACTAATGAAATAAAAAACAATTATCATAATATTATCAAATCAATCAATTCATCATCATGCATGCAATAAATCAAATTAACAATCTACAATTCTATTATTTATCATAAAAACTAACACCACAATTAAATCAACTTAAATATATTATAGAAACAATCAAATAAGTAAAGCGGAAAAAAAGTAAATTATACAATATACTAATAAAAGAAGCAAATAATGCATAATTACATACCAAAAATATAGCATACACAATGTATATGACAATGAGGTAATATATCCTAAAAAAAAATTGTTTCATCATCAAATGCATCATAAGAAGGAAGACTAGGCTCAAATAAGTCCATGTTTGTAAGGTTGAAATCATGCTTTCCTTCTAAGTCACACTCTTCTGGGTTTTACATCCCAAAATTTGGATAATCCTTGTTTGCATTACAAACCTAATTTGAAAATGTTAAATACAAGTATATTTAAATGAAAAAACTAAGAAATAGTCAAATGACTAAGAGAGCAAATTAGTACCTGTATTCATCATTGATTCGCGAAATTAGTTGAAGATTTGAATGAACATATACTAAATCCTTTGCACGCTTGTTGGTGAGTTTGTTTCTCTTCATGTTGTGGATTTGAGAATATGTGCTTCAATTTCTTTCACAACAAGATGAACTAGCAGGTTGGGATGGCAATCTCAATGCAAGACGTTGGAGAAGAGGTGTTTGTTATCCAAATGTTAACCACTATGTGATAGGATCTATATTCTTCTTCTCTCTCGCTAGTAATGCATGTCCATATAATCTCGAAGATAAAAACTTTTCAAACTCTTGTGTGAATTGATTTAAAACATGTGATTCTTGATAAAGTCATACACATATTTTTATGCCTTGATAGCTCTGGGTCTAAATTTGGAGGAACACGACCAATATCACCTTCCTACCACTTTTTTGCATAATTTTTTTAATTGAGAGAATGTGTCATGCAATGCAAAAGAGTGTTACTCTTATCATATCTTCTAACTAAAATTGAATGAATATGATTAAAAATTTCTGAATCATTCAATGCAGGATTTTTTTCCCTCATGCTTGAAAACTACAACTTTATTTTTTCAATCATGTTATCCCATATTTCATAAACTTTGTGAAACATGAGTTCATCCTTATCAACTTCTCTCAACATTTCCCAAATAGGTTGTCTAAACTGAAAAAAGCATAAGACGTTATCCCAAAACTCATCATCAACAATGAATTTCTTAATTTTTTGAGTCTTGACAACATCATCAGCACGATAGAATGTTCAATTCTCATCAATCACTATGTTAACCAAAGCATTCTTCACTTCCTTAATCTTTTCACCATCACAATAATGAACGCAAAACGTGTTTCAGCAACCTTCAACAATTTTAAGTAAGAATGCCTATTAAATATAGCATTAGCATGATGGTGGTTGACAACAAAATTTCTTATGCCTTTGACATTTTTTTCTAATTCCTCAATCCATGAACATAGAGTATGTGCTAGTGAATTTTCTTCTTCTTTAGGGTTGCAGATGCTCTTGAGGGTCAGATTCAAGCTGTGTGCTAAACAGAGAGTTCAAAAAATATAAGGATACTCACTCTCCAAACTCAATGTTGGACTTTTACAAACTGAAGCGTTGTCTGTGATGATTTGCACTACTTTTAAATCACCCACTTCTTTTATTACTTCTATAAACAACTTCTTCAAATACTAAACATTTTTATATTGCCTAGATGCATCAACTGCTTTCAAGAATATTGGATCACTAAGCGAAGAAGTAATGAAATTAATCAGTGAACGCCTTTGAATATCTGTTCACTCATCAGAATCAATGAAAACTCCATTTTATTCTCATGAATATTTCTTAATCTCTAGCAATCTCTCAACATTTGCCCCCTCTTGTGCAAGAATTGTGGTTTGTAGTTTTTCTTAACTTGGAGGTACATAGCAACTCAAGTTACAATTTGCCAGTGAAGTAACTAAATCCTTCCAATAAATATTTTTAGCTGCATTAAATGGAAGTGAACTAAAATAAAAATACCTCCCTACTTTTCTATCCATCTCCCCTCTTTCATATGTATTAAATGATGCTTGTATCGTTCTTCTTCCTCTACCTCCTCCATCAACTTTTCTTTTTTTTTAGCATCTTCTTGATGGCTTAAAAAAGGTACACTAATTGCACAAGAATCACTCATTGTCTTCCTCTTCGTATATTCATCTTGTATTTTCTTGTATTGTTTTCGCATTGCCTCATCAACTCTTTTTCATCATGAAATGATATGTCCTACTATCTTCAATAAATGAGCCTTAACTCTTGTATAAGAACCAACAAAATCTCTTTCACAAAGCTTACATCGAAATCTCTTATTTTCACCACCTCCTCCAGTTTTTGCAAGCTTATCCACATGTGCCCATAGTGGCCCCCCATCATCACATGTTGCAGCTAACGAACTTGAATCAACACTCCCACTACTACTACAAGCAGAACTTACATGTGGGGATGAAGATGACGCAAGTCCTTTTCCTTTATTCGTCATTTTTGTAGTAAAAACAAAAAAATATTATATTAAAATCAATTATGGACATAATCAAGATTGATAATATTGAGTGCAAGGTCAATAACATATACAATAAGTTCTAAAAAATATAGTAGTAGTACATAAAATTGTGTTTTAGCAATAATAAAAATATGACAAACCCCTTGCATTAATAAGGGCAAGGGATATAACATCGTAAATTTGGCCACTGCATCTGATCTAATTTGGCACTTAACTATAGAAGAAATCTTTGGTCAGGTCAACACTAGATAAAAGCTTCTTGTACTTTAACAAAATACAAACAGTTCTCCGAAAAAAGACCAAAAATTAAAAGATCCAGCGAAGCAATTTCTGCAGGCAGCTTAAAATCACCAAAACGACATTCTAGAGAAATTATAAAGCATTGACTTTGATGAACTGCACAAAAATTGCAAACCCAAAATATAAAAACTTGTGTAAAAATGAGAAAAGGGCTTTTTAGATAACAAACATGAAATGATTTCCATGTTATTTATAAATTTAAACACATAACATATGTATAAATAAATGCTGATACACTTAAAGAGATCAAAGTAGAACATTAAACTGAAGCATGCCATATTCCAGCAACAAAAACCCTTCAAAAAATTGCTAACATCATCAACAATAATCAGAAATCAACATCATCTACTTTTGACTGAAAAATAAGTTGATACTGCAAAACTATGAACAGTTGAGGAGCAGTTCCAATCATGTTGTTGCAACTTATTTGACAACAATATATGGTCCAAGAAAAAAATTCATGTTCCTTAAATTAAACGTATGTAAACATAACATTTCATGCATTTACCAACAGGAAAATACCAAGTTGCTTATGAAAAATGACCAGTTGTTCCTATATAAAATTCACAATGGATAAAGCATAGATATTTTCATCCAAAGAATATCACAAAAAATGCCAAGTTTTTTACTTAGTAATCTGCTAAACTATTCATGAGCCCACGAACATATGCATCTTTTGGCCTCAAATACAGGATTGTGATGCAGATTTGAAAGATACCAGTGACATATGCATCTTTTCACGAACAGGCGAATGGAGTCACTCGGTATGGTCGACCAAAATGGATGGAAAGGTGCTGACTCCTTCATCCGCCCCTACTCTATAGACGAGGGGAAAGAGATTGAGAGAGAGAGGTACCTGCCAGAATCGTCACGTCGGAATCGCTGCTGGGTTGGAGACGGAGAGGAGGGGGCAAAATGTTTTTGCCCTAATCCCCCTCCCAGCTCATTTAATCGGGCAATTTTTTTTTAAGTACAAAAATTGGACATTTATGACTCTGGGTGCGGTCCAAGGTCGATTTGACCACACCTAGGGTCGGTTTGACCGCACCGGGTGTTGCACCAGCATCACGTTGATGTGGGTGCAGCACCCGGCTGGCCGAATCCCTGTGACATAGCTCGTAATCTTCTCCCACATATTTTTGAAGAAGATATGTGCATGCCATACATGCAATTCTACAAATGCTATAAAAATATGAAAAAAAATAAATGGTCTGGCCTATCATAAGCTAAAACTGTCACAACAAGCACCAATCACCAGCAGAAGAAAAGGAAAAGATAAAGCTTAGAACTTAGAAGTAACAGCAGGACAAGGATTTGTCAGGAATGTTCTCAAGCAGAACCACACTGCAGCTCAGACTCATAAGGGTATCTATTTCTATCAAACTATCAATAACTTGGATAATATTGGAGGAGTTGGTGCCAAGTTATGCCAACCAATCAATTAGCATACAACTTATTAACACATAATAGGACAAGAATCTAGCACCTATCTGAACAACTCATTATCGACAATTACAGTCCTCGAAGACCTAATTTCATTTGGATTTGAATGCATGCATCCTCAAGGCCTATTCTGTTTGTAGCAATGTTGTAAGTATCGTATGATACGGTACGATACATATTGTAACTATGGCCTAACTTGATACTATGCACATTCGCATCCCGATATGAGTGTGTATCGTATCCGATACAGACCTATATCATATCATATTGTATGATTCACCCTGTATTATACAACATGTGTCCGGCACACTTTAAAATGACCCAAACTTGACTTTTTTAAATTTTGAGTTTTGAAGACCTCCCTAGGTTGATTCTCTCGTTTGTGTAAAGGCCTTTAATGGATCAACATGGAAAGAGCATAGGATGATGAAGAAAAAGGAAAAGAAGAAGAAGATTGAGGTTATATTTTCATAAAACTTGGTAATTTAACACTTAAGTGTTTGTAAACTTAGTTATTTTGTTTTTGTTTATGTAATATGAAAGTATAAGTCTATAGGCATGTTCTTAATTGCAAGATATTTAATATCAAGGTTGTAAGTATTGTATCGCCCGGGCCCAAAATAAGATAGGTATTGCATCATAAAAAAATAATTTTTTTTAATAATTAAAAAAAAACATGAAAATCATGAAAAAACAAAAAAAAAACTAACAAAAATTCTAAAAAAATCATAACACATGAAACAATAATGAATTGTACAAAATACAACCATAAAATCACATATGAAGCATTTATGTCTCTATGAGTTGCATAAAACATCATCAAACATCAACTATCTCACAAGAACAATGCAAAATATTAAATATCTTGCAATTAAGAACATGCCACAAGACTCATACTTTCATATTACATAAACAAAAATATTATGCTTGATTTTCAATTGGTTTCTACTCATTACTTGAGTGCCCCATTGTCATACCAGATCATCTGATGCCATCTTTGTTGGAAGAGTGTTGAGTCGGGGTTGAGGCAGACATTTTTTGGAGGGTAACCTTGTAATTTTACTCATAATAAAGATTTTTTACCTTAACCTACTTCCTTAAGTGGAAAAATGGTGGCAATGCACTTTCACTTTAGTGAACCGCAAAATCCCTCTCCCTTGCGCATAGATCGGCTCCCAAATTGCTCTCACAAGTCCTAAAATGCATGGATACCTCTCTAATGGCTTCTACACCAATGAAAGAGTTGGCTTTCAAGAAGTCTTTAAAACCCAAAATTAGAAAATTACGATTCAACCCTTTTTTATGCACGCCAACCCTATATCATACGATACACTCAATATCATATGATACAATATGATACTGGCTTGTATCAAACGATACAGATATGACACTCACTCGTATTGTGATATGAGTGTGTATCCTATCGATATTCCTCGTAGTAATAATATGTATCGTATATGGTATGATACGTACAACATTGTTTAATATTTTGCATTGTTCTTGTGAGATATGCATACAATATTATTTATATTAGTTGATGTTTAATGATGCCTTACACAACTCATAGAGACATAGATGCTTCATATATGATTTTATGGCTATATTTTGTGCAATTCATCATTATTTCATGTGTTATGATTTTTTTTTAATTTGTTAATTTTTTATGATTTTTCTTGATTTTAGTGAAATTTTTGAAAAAATATTAAAAATTGTGATTTTTTACAATATGTATCTAACTTTGGGTCCAACCGGGTAACGATACGCTACTTACAACCTTGGTTTGTAGTGTTTTCCAAAACTTAAGCACCTCTTTTAAAGAGTAAGAACACTTGAACATGCAAAAACATCCAAGAAGAATTCAGTTATGCTTTCATGTGTGATGCACATTTCAAGGTAATCTGGTTACATATGAAGAATTGGTAATTTCAGATATTCTCATAAATTTTGGATAGATTAGAAAGTAATGGCAAGAAAAAGGATGATCCCCAAAAAGAAATAGTAAAAAACAATCTACCAAAGTGAAAAGCATTAACATAATTAAGAACCAATTTGGAGAATTGGCAGAAAGAAGAAGTGACACAATTCGTTATTAATTTGATGAGTATCACAATGTCATTCTGCTCTTATCAACCTTCTACCAAGGAAAACTGGAATTTTCTTTGAGATTTTACTTTAACCTAAAATGAACTACAGTGAAATGCTGAATTGTACTGCAAATGAATCAGGCATACATGCAACCATCATTTGAACAAGAAATTAATATATCATTCATTTAGTTACATCTACATCTGAGTATATTTCGGCAAATAGCATTCATGGTAAAAACAGAACAAGGGATGTAAGTAGAAAAGCCTCTAAAATAAAGATACAGATCATGCTGGATATGCAATTCTAAATAAAAAATAACAGGTACATAAAAATAAATTAGCAACAAGTGCATTTGCAGTTTAAGAATGTACATCCAAATTTCATGCCAATTAAGGACTGCAAGCAATAAAAATAAAACAAGAAAAAAAGTCAGAAATCAGCAGGTCCAACTCACCTGCACATCTTGGAGGTTATCCGACTGCAATATATCTGCCAATCTCAGCAAGATATCCAGCTTGCTTGATTCACCCTCATCAATGGACAGGCATACATCAATGTCACTTTTGGAAAAACCAAATGTATTAGCACAGGAACCATACAGGTATAGCTGTGCTTTAGGCCATTCCTTGGTCACCAGTTTTTTCAGCATTGTTAACAGCTGCGTCTGCTTAGCCTTCTCTTCTTCAGCAGGTATTAGAGATTCAAATATTGAAATGAAACAAGGTGTATGGATTTCCATGTCACTTCTATATATTAGGTCTTGTTTGCGACTCCGAATCTGCATAATAGGTCCTTGTAATTTCCCCTGGAGAAACCAGGCGAAATATCAAATATACTGTCTAGAACCTACGCCTTAGAAGTCATTTGAGGCATCTAAAACGAACAATGCTGCAGGAAGAAACAAAGGCACATGATAAAACGAGTCTGTTTTACCTTACCACCATAACCATCCCGATGATTCCTCGCACGACTCTTGGTAGCCTCATCACCCACTACCAAAGGACTCATGGCATCACCAATCTTATCAGAATCAGCAGCTCCGCTATTCACTCGTTCAACTGTCTTCTCTTCGTCCCTTGTCTCAGTTTCCAGAGTGTTATGCTTTCTGCTGCCAACCGCAGCATTTCGCAAGCTCGAAACTGACTGCTCTACATCCACCATATGTTGATTGGCTTCCTTGGGAGAACCGAGATGATCCTTCCATGAAGTAGAACCAAACTTCTCACTTTCGCGTTTAACATAACGCTCACCCGCATTTGGATTCTGCACATTAAGAACCGATCCCGACTCCGCAGCTTGAAAGTAGTTCAACTCGACCAAACCATCCGCTTCCCTCCTCTCCTTAGACATTCCCCCCTCGCTCCTCTCATTCTTCGTAACCCACCGTCCGGGCATTCCCTTCCCGGAATTCGAGTTCCGATACTGCAAATCCCCTATTCCACCACCACCAGTACCACCTAAATTATCTAATCCTTTCCGAGACAACCTTTGATTAGCCCCATCACCAACACCATACCCAACAAAACGTACACCTTCGCCTCCGCCCCCGCCCCCGCCACGAGCATTCGCCCCGAAAACCATACTGTTTGACCCTTGTTTAGCAGCAGAACCAGAAGCACCTCTCTGCTGCCACCCACTAAGCCCCATGGGTCCCTGACGGTCCAGCTCACACGGTACAGTCCCAAATCTCAGCGGCCATCTCTGCCACTCCGACGCCACGGCATCGCCGAATTCCCCTCCGTGACCTAGCACATCGCCGGGGAACCGAGGCCCGCCATTAAAGGCAGCCCTAGAATCCGGAAACGGGAACCCGGGCGGCGGTGCCCTAGACTGGAAGAGGTCAGGAAGCAAGGGCTTCTGCTGAAAGTGGTCACGCTGGTGGTGGGGGGGGAAGGTGGGGACCAGCGGGCGGCTCGGCCCGAGGGCGGCGACGGCGGGATCGGCGAAGTCGAGCAGAGAGGACGATGGGGAGGAGGAAGGAGGAGGGTCGGCGGCGAAGGTGGGACGGTCGTGCTTGCGGAGCAATTGGAGGAGGAATTGGCCGTCGGAAGGAGAAGGGGAGGAGGAGTGCCTCGACTGGCCCCCCGCGTTCCCTGCAGCACTCATCCTCTCTCTCTCTCTCTCCGAACTTCGTCTGCTACCTCTTCGTTTCCGGTGGAAGCATCGCAGAGAGAGAAGGGGGGGGGAATCTCTGGGTGTTGCCTTCTTCGTTAAGGAAGGAGAGAGAGAGAGAGAGTAATTGAAACAGTGGGTTTTTAGTTTCCTAGCTGTACCAGTGCGCCTCCTCGTTTTCGGGTCAACGGGTCGGGTTTGTTGGATACAATAAGGTGTAATTTTGAACTGAATTCCCTATGTCAAAATAGAGATATCTCCATCTTGATAAGATGGTATGACTATGACATGTGTTAAGATTAGCAATAAAGTAAACTCTACTTTCTTTTTTCTCATATAAACAAGATAGAAAGTAACTTGGATAAGATTCACAATTTCGAACCCAAGACCCCTCAGTTATGATAGTTCGACACCACCGTCCAACTATTTATTTCGACTAGTTGAATTGATTTAAGGGCCTGTTTGGAATCTAAGAACAGGGATAGGAGTTACTGCACTTGGCAAAAAAGTTGGTTAAACTATCTGGCTGTTTAGAAACTGATAGCTGAGATGAGATGAAAAGTGGTATTGTATATTTGTATTTACACTAAAACATGGAATTGACAGCTACCACCTCTAGGAGGTGGTAACTGCTAAATCTAGGATTTGGCAGTTGTCACTTCCCATTCCTGCTACTAGTTTCCAAACAGGGCCTAACACGAATTTAGATTGATAAAAGTGAGAAGTTAAGTTTTGTTGTGTGAGTCATGTGACCCAGAGTGGTGGTGGTCCATTTTCCCTATGCTTAGAATGTAGCCATAGTCCCATAGAAACCGTCCCTGTCAACCTACTGCAATAAACTGGGGAAGAACAAAGGTCAAAAATATGAGAAAAACTTTGTCTTTGCATAATGGAAAAATGTTTCACTTTGTATGAGCCACCAAAGGGTGGGGTTATAGTGTGTTTCCTTGTTATGCAAAGTGCCACAAAAATTATTGTTACAAATTTGAAAGGTACTTGTTTCTCTGTAAGTGTTTCATTTGATCAGTAGGGGGCAGGGGTAAGCCGTCTGAGTCAGTGTTGTGAGAGAGGTACTCCTCAGTACCTGAAGCATACGCCTCAGAGGCGAGGGGCACGCTCAAGGTACTAAGGCGTGCTGTGATACGCAAATTGCCCCTTATCAACCTCCAGAACCCCCTCCTTCATCCCCAAGTCTTCCTCCTCCGCCCGATTTGTCGGCTGTGCTAACCCCAAGTGCCGGTGGATCCACCGCCACATGCCGGCCAACTGCTCCTCCACCGCTCCCTGCCTCCCCTCTCACCGCTTCACTTCCATACCAGTTGTGAGAGGCGTACGCCTCAGAGGCGAAGCGCAGGCTCAACCCCTAGCTTCGCCTCATCGCATTTAACAACCTTGGTCTGAGTTTATTAAAATATATATTATTTTATCGGGTATGAACTGGGTCTGGTTCATGTAATCTTTATGAGATCCGGGTATGGTTTTCCTTATGGTGGGTCCAATTGAACGTGGGTTCAAACTTCAAACCTTATACCAGACATGGTAAGACCACCTAGGTCCGAATTATGTCTGACCCGTTGCCACCCTTATTTATGACCTGGAGTGTCTCCAATGCACTGGTATGGAGGAGGTCTCCAAAAGAAGCATGTAATTTTATAGTCATGCTAATAATTATGGATCCATGAAATGTGCCCGAGATTTTTCCACAAGTTTGCATTTTTGCCTATTTCAGTACAGGGGCAAGGACCATCTCTAAATGGTATCATGTGAAGTTTGGGGGTGAAGTTGAATAGTTAAATCTAGGGAGGTCAATTGGTCGGATAATCCGACTTAATCGGATCTAAGCTAATTGGATTCGGGTTCCTATGGAAAAAGATAAAAGCAAATTCGGATTTGAGTAGTCCAAAACTTGATATTTACAATTAATCGGATTTAGATTTCGATAAAAAAATAATACCGAATTCGATTCTTAATTGAATCCAGATTTGGCTACCGATTTGGATTCAGGTTGGATATCGGGTTACATCCGCCCCATTGACATCCTTAGTTAAATCTCATCCAAGCCAATCCAACTAGACCTGTCCCAAACTGAATTTTACATAGACTCACCAATAGAATCAGGTCCACAATATAGAGCCATTGAGAAAAGTGGGTCGACTCTCTAGTATGCAATTTTATGATCCCAACCAGGTTGCAGCTAATATGTTCCCATACTCGAAAGCAATTGGTACATGAATTGGATTGTACTCTAACCAATCCAATTTATACCCAAACTTGATTTTACCTCTTTGTTATTGGTGATCATAATTCTTATAAATATATTAGGACAATGTAGTGTTGGATCTTGGGGTCAGATTGAATCCATTTAAGCTAATATTAGGTTATGGGTCCACACTGCACATTCGTTGATCCATGCGATGCCCACCAAAAAATTATGTCGACGATCATATCTTCTCCCTCATCGGATTCTCGTTCAATGTTTGGGAAGTCAGCGGTGAGGGGGGAGGTGTTGACAGGCGACACACCGCTTGCGGGTCGACAACAGTCGTTGTCCCTCAGCAGAGGCTGGTTGCGGTCACCGCTAACGAGCAGGGTTGTCGGATATAGGTTCTCAGACGGGTAACTCGAGCCTCGCAACACCATCAGCCATGAGCTGCAGCCGCCAAAGTGGCCGGATCAGGCCCTGCCACGGCAGGTAGTTGGCCGCCTGTGGCTGACCATCGTCGACGACGGCAGCAAGGGGCTGTTGGTAACTGTGGTCGTTTACCACAACTGGCCATCTAGTCGGCTGCCATCACCAAAGGTTGGCTGTTGGAGGCCAGCCGTCGACAACTGAGGCCGACCATCGGTGGCAAAAGACAGTGAGAGGGGGAGAGGGCATAACGCTCAGCAACAAAAAATGCATTCAGGGAGTAGAGGGGTCAGGTTTTACTATAGTAGCTATAGTGGATCCCGATCTGGGACTGGACTCATTAATAAGTTTTCGGGTGGATTGAGTTTATACTCGATCCAGACCCAGACCCATTAAAGGGTTTTTGGGTGGATTGGGGTTATGCCTGACTTAGCAGACTTGGTCCAAGATCGAGACCCATTTCGGGAGTTCTGGGTCTAAACTCGAATCGTTGGACCCAGTTCAGGACCCAGATGATTTTCGGGTGGACCGGGTCAGTTCTCGATCCGCTTGGAACGAGTCCTAGATCCAGACCCAGTACATGAGTTTCGGCAAGACAGGGTCTAAGTCTGACTCGGTATCGGATTAAACTAGGTCTTGGTTTGATATTGGGTCAGATCTGTTTAGAACCAAACTATGTTAACCTATAATAGAACAGAACCGGTTTAGGAACCGATTCGATCATTCAATTACTAGTTTAGGGGTTTCTGAGACCAATTTTGGGGTTTTTGGAACATGTTCATGCATTTTGAGATTGGTTATGAGGTTTTTGAAACTGGTTTATGCATTCTGAAACCGGTTCTTGCATTCTGAGATCGGTTATGGAGTTTCTGAAACTGGTTCATGCATTTTGAAACCGGTTCTTGCATTCTATGATCGGTTCAGGGTCTTTTGAGACTGGTTCAGGACTTTTGGTGATCGATTCAAGATCTTTAAGGACCCATTCAAGCCATTTTTTATACTCAATCCCCGATATTACTTATAATGCATGTATTTCTCATAACTCTCATGTTTTTTGTTGACTTTGTCATGATATTTGGTGTTTTTTTATATTATTTTGAGTCATTCATGATTATTTAAGCATGAGATTATGAATGTATTCATTATATATGTGTTGTGGCATGCTTTGCATATACTTACGATAAAAGATCTCGATCAATTCACTTTTACAATCACCAAAGTGATTTAACTTGTGTTGATTGAAGGTTCTTTAGATCGAAATTGAAATTAAAAATCGATATTGTGATTGTGTGTAACTTTATTAAGTAATGATTCTACCCAAATGGAAGTCATTGTGTTTCAAATTCATAAAGGGTATAATAGTAGGTATGTCCATTAACCCATAAAGCATGTCCGTACCCAAAGATACATTTGTATCTTTTTACATAATCTATTACTTTCATCAATTGAAGTTGATTTATTGTGAATTGAAGAGACGAAACAATTATCAGTATTATTGTTTTCAGCAAAGTAGAATGATAATGACCTTATTATGCTTGCTTTAGAAAAAGTGAATAATAAAGGGCCTCGTGTTTACCTTTTCGATATAAATCTTGTATGGGCATTTATTTTGAAAGAAATTATATTATCTCTTTTAGGATATATGGACTTATATTTAACTTTCATAACTGACGAATCTTTCACTCCTACAGAGAATAGGACAACTGATTTGAAGGCTGCCTATGAGAAGTGAGAGCGCTCAAATAGACTTAGCCTATTGTTTTTGCAATCAAGAGTGACTAAAAATATTTAAGGTGTCATCCCTCACTGCTGGATAGTGAAGAAATTCTTTAAAGTCATTATGGATCAATTTGACAGTTCTAATAAGGCTAGGGTCATTTATTGCTCTATACGAGATTTCATCTCTGGCTATATGGATTGGAAACTTCATTTCGGGTCTTGGTATTGTGAACTCTATTGAGAGGCCAATGAAGATTCTTTGTGATAATGAAGCTATTATGTTTTTCTCTAATAACAACAAAAGCTTCACTTCGTGTTGACACACGGAGTTAAAGTACTTTATTGTTAAAAAAAAATGACTGAGAATCATTTAGTGTGTATTAATACAATCGGTACGAAAAAAATGATTGCAGATCTTCTTACTAAAGAGCTAGCACCGAGATTTTATTTTCAACATGTAATGAAGATGGGTTTATTTGATTCCTTCTAATGTATGACAATACATTGTTGTTATATGTGATCACATTTATGAAACTCAATTGATTCTCTATGTTTTGTGCATTGTTCATTATGTGTAAAATGTATCTCATTTTAAAGAGAGAATATCATAATAACAATATTAAAATGGTCAATTGAATGGGTTAGAAACCAACCCATTTAGAAATGTATTCTTAACATGCTAAACACTTAAAATAAATAATATTGTAATACATGAAAATATAACATCTTATATAGAGATGTTCATCTCCATGACTCGTATGTTTTATTCTTGTGATACATGATAGCATGTGAACTCATATGAAAATTGAATCGAGATAACAATAAAAAACCTCGATAATGTGTTTTTCGTGTCAATGGGTCAAGTGAGAGAATGTTGGATTTTTGGGTCGGATTGGATCAAACCTAGATGTGACCCATATTGACCTAGGCACATCAAGGATCCAAAATGAGCTCTTCCCGGTCCATTTAATTTAACATGTAATCTCTCTAATAGAAAGGATCGGCCTTAAGGGTGAGTTTGACTGTGTGTTCTACATATTACGTCCACCCTCTTTGGAATAAAGGGAACATAAAATAGGTAACACACTTAAAAAAAATGAGCACTCCCCTCTCTCTCTCTCTCACTTTTCTTTATTCTTCCCCTTCTTCATTTCTCTCTCTCTCTTCCTTTTTCTTTCTTCTTCTTTTCTCTCTCTTAATACAGTCTGAATTAGGGATTTTTAAATTGGACTTTGAATTAGAGATTTTTAATTTAGGGTTTCAAATTAGGACTTTTCAAATTATGGGTTGAATTAAATATAAAAAATAAGAAATTTTTTTATTAGTATTTTTAATCATATTTCTTTAATTAGGACTTTTTATGTTTAATTTGATTGGGGCTTTTTTCTTTGATTTTTTTATTAGGGTTTGAAATAGGGCTTTTCATATTTAATTTTATGGTTTATTTTTCTTGTAGCTTAAGGTTTTTTATTTATATTTTATTTTTTCGCAGCTTAGGGTTTATTTAAGTTTTATTTTTCTATAATTTATTTATTTTTAAATAAAAATTTGATATCCTATTTGAGTCAAAACAAGCGTTGGACGAAGAATAGTTGTTATGTGTTTTGTCTAATCTTGGATAAGCAATCAAACATACCCTAAGGGGGGTTCAAATTAGGAATTTTCAAATTATGGTTTGAATTAAATATAAAAAATAACAAAGTTTTTTATTAGGATTTTCAATCAAATTTCTTTAATTAGGACTTTTTATGTTTAATTTGATTGGGGCTTTTTTTGTTTGATTTTTTTATTAAGATTTAAAATAAGGCTTTTCATATTTAATTTTATGGTTTATTTTTCTTGTGGCTTAGGTTTTTTTTATTTATGTCTCATTTTTCTTGCAGCTTAGGGTTTATTTAAGTTTTATTTTTTTGTGATTTATTTATTTTTGAATAAAAATTTTGATTTCCTATTTGAGTCAAAACAAACGTTGGACGAAGAATAGTTGTTATGTGGTCCGTTGTCCACTCTTGGACAAACAATCAAACATACCCCAAGGGGTGAGACACCAAGTGATGTTTGTCTATAACTTGTAACACTCCTAGGGGTGAGACTCAGGCTTTGTCACCCTCTCTTAATTATCAAGCAGCCTGAACTAATGGGTCTCCTCATGGCCAGTTGGTTCCCTGCATATCAAACATGGGTGCACCCAGGCAGGGACCAGTCAGTCCCTGCTCGAGTGCATCCTGCTATTCAAACACACCCTAAGGGTTTTATCAACCATATGTCTGTAATTTTGCCATCAGTTCTCATTGGTCCAACAAATCGATCAAATCTGCTTGAGTTTGTTTCTTTAGCTTAGTGCCCCCTTCCCCCTAACAACCCCCTCCCTTAAAAAAAATGTAAATACTTCCAAACTTGTGTTGATTGCTAAGAATACTAGCCAAAATTATGGTATCTACAGGACATAAGATGGGGCTTTTG
Source organism: Nuphar pumila (assembly GCF_984573655.1). Lineage (NCBI taxonomy): Eukaryota > Viridiplantae > Streptophyta > Magnoliopsida > Nymphaeales > Nymphaeaceae > Nuphar > Nuphar pumila. The sequence continues at coordinate 112,524,313 of NC_143255.1, read as the reverse complement.
CAAAATTTAGCTGTTCCAAATCTGACCTGATCGGACTTGCCAATGTATTTTTTGATCCAAAATCTGAACTGTTTGCATCCCTAATTATACCTAACTCAAACCCATAGAGAACCTAACACACACACACACACACACACACACACACACACACACACACACACACACACACACACACATATATATATATACATATATATATGTATATATATATATATACATATATATATATATATGTGTGTGTGTGGACCAAATGGGTATATACTTGGTACTGATGAAAGTACAAAAAACTATTAAATCGAAATCATTCCTCATTTTATTTAGATTATTTTTAATCAAACCCTACGATTGTGATCTACATGGTTTGTTTAGTAGGAAATGAGTTTTGAATCATGTGACAGTAACATGCAAGCATGTTTATCAAGTGCTTACAAAACTAACAACTCATAATGCACTAAAACTTTAATACTAAAAAAATATTGTATTTTTACATTTAAAAAGCATAATCCAATATACGATTCTTAGCAAAGAAGCCATAGACACATCTATGTGGTCGAATTAAGTTGATACAACTTGCACCTATCGCTTGGGTTTGAACATGTAACGTCCCACCACATGGAGACGTGCACTGACAGCTCCTACCAACCACGTGGAGCTCCGTTGGAGAGTTTACAAAGTTTTACTGTCAAGATCAATTCTATTCACTCGATTCAGGATCCACCTGATGTTCACCTAAAGGTCCTAAACTACGTCAGACTCAAACCACTGGTCATGCCTGAACCACTTCAACCTCTATCCATTATGGACTCAATCTGAATTACATCGATCCATAGCCAACCGAACCAGTCAAGGGGATAATCCAATATTCATTTACGAGTTTGGATTTAGATCGACCCATTAGAGTAGTGTACTTGAGCATGAGACCTGGCCCGATTTTAAAACAGGGGCATACACCAGATGCGGTCTGAACTATGACCAGCTTAGCCAGACTGGATAGGTTCAAGTCCAAAATGGTTAAGCCACATGCGGTTCTGAGCTAGGGATGCAAATGACATAGTTCCAGTATGGGACTTTTATAAAACTTTTGGCTTTTCCGACCTGATCTGGATCCAACTTTCCAATGTATTTAGCTGATCCGGATCCAATCTAACTTTTCATTGATGAGCTTTTATGAATTTGAAACTTTGTTCGATAAAGAAGATGAAATCTTAGAATGACCAACAATATGTCTCATGACATTTTTTGCAATCTTTAATAAGCAAAAAAGAATCATGCTTAGTATAAGCAAATCTTTAAAAATAAATTCATAAATTCACAAATTCACCAATCAAAGAAACTAAGGTACATCAGATACAAATGATATCCAATGACTCTGAAAGAGAAGACAAAAATAATATATATATGTGATCTAAAAAAAGCCTTTTAAATTTAAATCATAAGTCTACTACAATTAACATTAAGGAAATAACACATACAAAAACCTATCATTTGCATCCCTAACTCATTACTAGTATGGTCAAGGCTTGGTCATGCAATTCAGTCTTTTATGACCAAAATGGTTAAGCCACGTTTCAAATTCCTGAAATAGGTTTGACAAGCCAAATATGAATAATAAGTTTTTTTTTTTTGAAAGAAACTTAAGTGGTGGGATTTGAACCCATGAATAATGAGTTTTTTACTTGGCTCAATTTGTATAAGGTTGTTAATTATGAAGAAATGAATATGATACCGAGGTGGTATCTCATGTGGTAAGCAGGGTCCTGTGTCAAGCTGAAGGCCCAGGTTCGAATCCCTCTGCCAAGTTGGGCTTAAGAGATATCTGGAAGGGGTCTGCCTAACCCCAGCTTGCCTATCAAAAACAAAAAAAGAAATGGATGTGACACATTTTTTTATGTCGAAGAGTTTAGATGGTTGAATTATTTGGCTTGCAAGCCATAAGCTTAGAGTTCAAATCCTATTGCTTACAACTTTTGAATAATGTATTGGCTTAATAAGTTTGTAGGATTAAAGTACAAATTTCATCATTTTCAATTTTGAAACTGCATTTTTTTGTTACAAACAAGCCATCTTTAGTTCAACTCTTTTAATTCAGACTGTGGTCATGAGCTCAAGTTTGGTTCAGCTGACTACAAGAATGTGCCAAGCTTGAACACCCTCAAGGTCTAATTTGCTAATAAAAAAAAGACCATCTTTGTACCAATTTAATTGTGACAAACACATGTGTCTTTGTTATTCTTCTTCCAATAAGGAATCAGTATGTGCCTAGTGAATGGGGGAATCTAAACAAACCTGACTAAAATTCTTAAATTGGTTTGACAAAATACTATATTATTCCGTCACTTATTAAAATAAGCTGCTTATAAATCCTTTAGAAGTATTATGATATGCCGGAACACTTCAATAATTCTTTACATATATTGACTTATTAGACTCTTAAAGGTAAAGCCTCTTTACTTCATACTAGAGGTTAAGCTTTCAAGAGCCTAATGCAAAATAATGAGTTTGAATTTGATTAAGAAACAAGGATGATATGAAAGAAAGAAAGTGAGAAATAGAACTCTCTTGTCTAGATAGTCCATTATCTAGTGTATATATAAACATTTATGGGTAGTAATGTAGGGTTGGGAAACAAGTCAAGTCTTTCGTGGTTCGGTGCATGTTCAGCTTGTAAAGGGCTCGTTCAAACTCATAAAATAGACTCGACAAGCTGAATATGAACAATAAGTAGTTAGCTCAGCTCAACTCGACTCTTATAAGCTTGTTAGGTATTAAAAAATGTATTTTACAATAATCCTACTCCTAACTCTAAACCAATGTATTTTTTTTATAAACAAGCCAGCTCGAACTCGGCTTGGCTTGCCACAAGCAGCTCGTTTATCAGCCCTACTCATATGAGACACCCTTTTGCATTCTACAGATGGATGTTGACCATATAGTTGTGAGAGATGGCTAATATTGGTATGATGTACGGTCGAAAGTTTTGGATAAGTTTTGATTGAAACACTACTCTAAACATGTTGATATGAGTTTCTAACAAAATATTGGAAAGAGTTTTTTTTGACATTGGTAGGAGTTTCTAAGAAAAGCAATACAAATTTCTGCAAATTATATCTCATAATTTACTTGTTATGATGTACACAAATAAGATAATGAAAATTATAAACTATGAGTAGTTGGCTAATGGCATGTTTTTTTGTTGTTAGGCAAGCTGGGGTTAGGCATACCCCTACCAGTTACACAATCATACCACTGGGATTTGAACTTGCAACATCTCAATACAAAGTGATATGCACTCACTACTCTTACTAGATAGGCACAATTAAAGAATAAATTAATGCATATCTATGTTTGCACAAGTAACTTTCAATATTCATATATCAACTCATGATTTTATCATTTTTGTATATATATATATATGACCCCAGGAAATACATCTATATATAGAGATAAATATAGAGAGAGAGTTGTGCAACACTAAAGCCTGAAAGTCTAATTATCAAGTTGTCTTCTTTGTGAAAAGGATGAACAAGTTTGACTCTCTACACACATGTAAAAGTAGATAGTCAAAAGACTTGGACAATTACGGTCCTACCATATACTACAAATGGACAACATGCAAGAGATCTTTTTAAGTACTTTAAAGAAATCACATTTAACTTCAAATTAATATTTAAAAAACAACTCATTGATGATTTTATAAGTTATTTTGGACATGAATACCAACACTTACGGATAATATTTTAATATCATCTTAATATTTTAATGTTTTAAACTATTGTTTCAATAAAAAAAATATTTTAATATTAAAATATAAAATTTAGTTTTTTTTAGTAACTAAAAAGTTAAAAAAATCCATGTCCTCATGTCATATTTTCCAAAAACAAATTGAACTTGTGAGCCAAATTCGGATCATGAGTCTTTGTGACATAGGTTTGTGGATGAAGAAGCACCATCTTTGAATGTTTGAATGTTTGAATATTTTTTTATTTAAAAAAAGAAGAAAAAAGAGAAAGGTATAAACCAGCAAAGGTATAGTTTCAACCACTTTAATGTACAATTAGCCGAAACAATTCTTAGTTTCGATTTCATGGGGGCAAAACCATTCCCGACATGCTCCAACATGCATGACTATGAACCCTCTCTCTCTCTCTCATATATATATATATATATATTGTGTGTGTGTGTGTGTTTTTGCTCATTTTTGCACTCTGATCATCCATCATGTGTGTGTTCTGTTTAGCCTGCTGTGGATCAAGCAGCTCTCTCTCTCTCTCTCTCTCTCTCTCTCTCTCTCTCCCTCTCTCTATCTATCTATATATATATAGCGAATCATGGTATCCTTTATGCAACCGAGTGATGGGGGAAATTGTTTCCTCATAGGATGTCAACCGAGACCAAACCCTATAGGGTCCAGGTATGGTGACAAATAAGAAGACCCAGGTTCAGACCCGTAGGTCTCATTAATACATGGACCCGGGTATAGTCTATAAAATTTTATACCAAACCTGGGCCCGACCCGAGCTTAGGGGTGGCAATTTCTGACACGACCCGCCAACCCGACCCGCCAACCCGCCTCTTAGGCGGGTTCGGGTTGGGCTTAAGCCAACCCGTTTAATAAACGGGTCGACCCGTGTAACCCATTTATTAAACAGGTCGGGTTCGGGTTGGGGGTATGCCAACCCGCCAACCCGGCTGACCCGTTTAATAAACGGGTTAGGCGGGTGGGTCAACCCGCCAACCCGTCTGCCCGACCCGTCAACCTGCCAACCCGACCCGCCAACCTGTCTACCTGCCAACCCGATCCGTCAACCCGCCAACCCGACCCGCCAACCTGAAAACCCGTTTACCCGACCCAACCCATTTATTAAATGGGTTGGCGGGTCGTGTCGGGTTACCCGTTTATTAAACGGGTCGGGTTCGTGTTTTCCACAGCCGACCCGTTTAATAAACGGGTCGGGTTTGGGTTGAGGTATGCTGACACGCCAACCCGACCCGATTGCCACCCCTACCCGAGCTCCAATTAAGACCCACATTTTTTCAATGTAAAAATAGTAAAAAATATTATTTTACTGGGTATAGTCTGGGTCTAGTTCATGTAATTATTAGCGGATCCAAGTATGATTTTTCTTATAGTAGACCCGATTATACCAGAGTTTGGACTCAATACCATACCCAAAAATCTGGTTCAAGCCTTGTTTCACCTGTCTCAACCAAACCCGTTGACACCCCTGTTTACTCATCATGATGTCATATACCCATAAAAGAATATTCAAGCAACTAAATAACAAGTTGGGGGTGTCATATATCCCCTCATGGAGTCATGGTGGAGCAGGAATACCTACTTTCTTTTTAGGTGCTTTGCTCATTCCTTTTTTTAACTTCTACATTAGGAATTCTTAGGACAGGGCTAGGTGGGGACAATCAAGAGAGCATGTATTCTTTTATTGTCTTTTCTTTTGAAATTAATTAATTTTTTAGAAATTAAAGATTTCTATAAGTGTCACCATCCTTAAGGCAGAGGGGCTTTAATACATGCGTGTTGATAAGGTTTTCCTTTGGAAGTTCCCTCTAGGCTTTATGTAGTGGTCCAACTTTTTTTTTTTTTGCTTTTTTCTTTTGATAACTTGGGAAAACCCTTATTCGCGAGAAAAGTACACCCAATTTCAACCTTGCGGCAAACCACACATACTCATAGCTTTTGAACTCATGACGTCCCTTAATCAGACATTTACCAATCACCCTTATCAGATGAATGGAGCCCATGCTCTCACTTGTTCAAACAATGGGTTTATCATAATGAGCCAAGAAGGTTGATTCACTCTGAGACAGGTTTGCCTTCACACGTGGCCAATTATCCAGTGGCAGAGTCAATAGTCTAAATTAGGGTGGGCACAAATTCACAGTGAAAAAACCAAATCAAAACTAAGTCCTAACAAATATTATTTGTAGATATGCTAATTGAAAAAACAAACCCTTAAAATTCTAACTAAAATCAAGGATGCATTTGTGGAATCATGTTTAATGTTGATTAAAAAATACATAAATACCTAATTAAATATTCTAAGTTATGTCTAATGCTATTTGGTAAAAAACACAAAAAACCTAAAACCATAACTAAAACATTCATTCCATTTAAAAAAATTAATCCAAACCCTAACTCTTAAAAAATAAAAAAAATGAAACTCTAATTAAACATTCATGGTATTGAAAAACAACTAAATAAAAAACATAAACACCAACAAACATCACACATATGTTAGTTAAAATAAAATAAAACCCTTAAAATTCAAACCCTATCAAGTGATTACTAGAATAATTAGAAAACTTTTATCATTGTAATTTTTTTTTTGCAAGTCAAACTGACATTTGAAAAAGTTTTGAAAATAACTCACCTCCGTTTTGAAAAATTTGCGAGAAAGGGACTCGCCTGTCGGTACGAGGTTCAACCATTCCTGGTGCCATAACTAGGGTTAATCGAACCAAGGATCAATCATGTGCTTTATTTTAATCAAATGTCTAAATCGATGTTCTATTTCCTAAATGCACAAAGAATCAGGCATGTGCTATAAACTTTAGAAAATACATATTGAAAATATGATGTATGCTTCAAAGATTGGAAAATGATACTTTAAAAAATCGTGAATCACATTGAGAGAATACTTTAAGGAGAAAGGAAAGTCGATTTTTGAAGAAAGGAGATGTTTTGATCAAATTATTTTCTGAAGAAACTTTAGAGATTTTTGAAAAAATCAATTTTTCTAAGTTTTGAATTTTTGAATTGATCAAAAGGATGGGCGTATAGCCCTGTAAAATCTTTTCATGATGTAATCTAACCTAGATGAATGAATGAATGCGATTTGCAAAAATATTTTCTGAAGAATTTGAGGAAAATCTTTGATAATTTTTTTTTGTGTCTTAGAGAACTTAGATGAAATAAATTATTTACATATCCTTAACTATGGCCACAAATATGCATCAAATATAGATCATTTGATTCTAAAAGGGAGAAATACTTAAAAAAGTTTAGAAAATATGCTATAACTTTTTTAAATGCCTAAGAGTGTAGGTTGTTTGTGGCTTAAAAGAAGATAAATCTGAATATTGTTCATATTCTGACTATGACTATAAATACGAACTCAATCGAGTTTATTAACTCCTTAGAAACAGGTACACGTGCTATTCGTGTAGACTATTGTGAAATTGAAATAGGCACGAATCATCATTCATCACACGAATCATATTATTAAAATAAACTATATGCAATGCAGTCCTAATTTAAGCAGAAAATTAAACTCTTATTACAAATTTATAATTATAATTTACATCAAAAGGAAAAAAAAAAGAAAATACACTCTTTAATATCCCTGCAAAATTAGCAAACTTGTTAGTGAAAATATATCAGCTTTTCGGGATTTATCCAACAATATCTAAAAATTACTAGATTTATCTAGATATAAGCCTTTTTCATGCTTCCTTGAGATAAACATAATAAAAGATGATGTGAAATTGAATAAATAATAAAAATAAACAACTTTGAAATTCAGAATTTTGAGGAAAATAACCAAAATACCCTTGAAAATAAGACTATGGCCTTGAAATCAGGGTTTTCAGAAAAGATTTTTGTAAAACTTTTAATTCACGGATCAAACAGATTCAAATCAACCCCAAATCGGGTGTGAAGCACCCTACCATGATTATGAATATTATCAAACCCTAAAAATATAAAACTTTTCATGAAAAATTTGAAATATCATAAAAATATCAAATTTTTACTGTGTTTCAGTTGAATGAGGACTCCGTGGGCATCATATTTTTATGATTTAACTGAATAATGCATCAAATAAATTTCAAAATTCAAAAAACTCAACATAAACACTTCTAATAACCCTAAAATCAAGATGCAATTAAAAAATATAATTTTTGGTATTATTTTGATATAAAAATTAAATAAAAACATGAAAATATGTGATTTTGCCCATGAGTACGTACCTATCACAGTGTTAGACCCGAATCAGGTATCAAATAGTAACGAAAAACTGTAAAATTTTACATGGAAAAAATAGACATCTGAAAAAAATAATCTCTTTTACATATCAGAAAAAGCATCTCCGGTTAGGGAGATATCGTTTCAGCAATATACGCTTGATTTTGGATAACGCATAACAGTTTCAGAAAAGGTAGTTCTAATTTAGATTAAAATAAAAATAACAAACATAGTTCAAAAATTTTAGAAATCACACTGATATAGCTAGACATATAGATAAATTTGTGCCTTTTTACGGATTGTCGATCAGATCTTCGGTTAGGGAGGTACAATCCACGCAAGTTAAACCAAGGCTTGAACAATACATAACGGTCCCTGTGAAACATATTCTAATTTTTGACAAAATAAGAATAACAAACGATAATAAAAAAATCTAAAAATTTCACCTAATATACTAGACATCCTCACAAATACATTGTTTTTTATGGATCATCGATCGAATCTCAAACGAGGGAGATATCATCTTAACAATTCGTCCCTGATTTCACGTAACATTTTCACGGTACAAGAATCAGAGTTCCGTTTGTGATTTTTTAAACAAGGATACAGAACTCAAAATAACCCTAAATTTTTATGGCAAGTTACTGACAATTATATGTTTTAACCCTAAAAAAATTATATTTTATTGATAGAAAAATGTACATGAAATAATGTTGTTCCCGCGCGACCAAAATTAAGGTACGTGCACTACCGATAAAACTCGTAAATAACCCTAATCTAAGCATGGAAAACCATGAAAAATGTGTAAATAACCTAACAAATTTTGATTTGATGCTTGAATAAGTAAAACAAATATGGATATGATGAAAAAAAAAAGGAAGAACATGATTGAAAATTTGATTTAGCCTTTGAAAGGTGGATTAGATCCATAGAGGGATCGAATCTCATATTTTACTTGACATAAATATAAAAGGCAATACCCCAAGCTATTTCAACGGATTAAAAACATGAAGCTCATCCTAACACAGACTTAGATCAGATTCTTGAACTTATTACTGGGTTCTTGAATGACAATAGAGCTTGAATCAATCATGCAAGGGGCGGCAATGGCTAAAATCCTAAATAAAATAAGAAAAACTAATAAAATAATAAAGAAACTTAGAAGAGATCTTACCTTGGAAGCTGCAACAATGGATGAGAACTTTGAGAAGGAGAGAGAGTCATGGTTTTGAGAAGGAGAGAGAGTGAGAAAAGCGTGTGGAAATCACCCCCCTATAGCTCCTTTAAATAGTTTTTTTTTAGAACCTAATTAAGGTGTTTTATTTTTTATTTTGTTGAAACTTTTCTTAATAAATCCAATTAAGGGAGGTGGTTTTTCTTGAGAGTTTTAGCCTAACCAAACTCTAAACAACTAATCCTAATTAAGACTCCCAATTAGCTTTAAGAAATCTCAAATGTGGCACCTCCCTTGTGGGCCCACATTTGGTTTTTAAAAGTCCTAATTACAAGTTTTAAAAACAAGGTTTTAAAAGTGAAAATAAAGGTTATGTTTTAAAATCAATTTGGATCTTTTTGAAATTCTAATTCAATTAGGACACTAATCAAACTAACCTAAAAACATTTTCAAATATGGCGCCACTTGCTATGGGCCCCACTTGTTTTTCAGACAACGATTTTAAAATAGTGAAAGTAAAGGTTTTCAGAAGAGGTTAAAAATGAAAGATGAGTTTAAAATAGAAAGTTTTGGAATGAACTAAAGTCCTAAGTGAGTTGAAAATCTCTCCAATGTGGCTCCAAGTGTGTGGGCCCCACTTCTGAGTTTTCAAAAAGGTTATATTAAATATTTAAATAGAGTTTTTAAAATAGATGAAAACAAGATCAAATGATAAATTTGAGAAAATTAGAGTCCTGAACCAACTGAAACTCTTGACTAGAGTCCTAAAATTTTAAAACTCTGAAATTTAAGTTTTTGAAAGACAAACGAAGAGGTTTTGAAAGATCTTCTCAAAGATTAGTGAAAATAAATAAAAAACAAAATCAGGGTTAGAGTCCTAATCAACTGGAACTCTATAATAGAGTCCTAAAATTTTGAAACACTGAGAATTGGATCTATTTTTGAAAAACAAGTAAAAGCAAATGTAAAAAATAAAATCAGAGTAGAGTTCTGAACCGACTGAAACTCTAGAGCATAGTCCTAAAATTTCGAAACTGTATAATAAAGTCCTCAAATTTTGAAAATTGATTTTTGAAGGATAAATGAAGAAGTTTTTAAAATATTTTCTCAAAAATAAAGTCAGGGTTAGAGTCCTAATCCAATTGAAACTCTGGAACAGAGTTCTGATCCAACTAAAACTCTAAAATTTTGATTTCTTTCAAAAGATTTTCTTAGAAATATGTAAAAATAGAAACGAAAGATAGAGTCTTGATCCGACTGAAACTCTGAAATAGAGTCCTAGTCTGACTGAAACTCTGAGATTTTGGCCAAAATGAAAGAAATAGACAAGGGGTAAGGCTACCTCTGATTAAAAACCAAAATAAAATTTAACAAGGGTTTAAAAAAGATGAAAAGACAAAGTTCTAAATCAACTAAAACTCTAAAATTTGATAAATTTGGATAAAAAAAGGGATCCAGAAGCGACATCACCTAGACCGGTCTCATCTGAGAACTGAGATAAATTAAAATTTGATTTTGAAACAAATCCATATCGCTTTTAAAGAAAATATTTTGAAATAAAAGAATATAAGATCCTAGGGGTTAATAAATGGCAAATATCGATCTAAACCCTAGGTTTTTTAAATTGATTTCGAAAGAAAAGTTTTAAAATCGAACCTGGATTTGAAGATTGAAGAAAACCAGAGTACTAGATCTCGAAAATGGCATGCAATGACATAAAATGATATGAAATAATGTGAAATGATATAAAATGATATAAAATGAGATACAAAAGGCAAACCCTAGATGGGGGATTTGAAGTCTCGGACCCCTGGCGGAGATAAAGAATTGAGCATTTATGTTCAAAAGCAAAAATTGATGATTGAAATTGAGCCTGAATGAAGATTGAATCTTGATTGCAAGATGAAATATTTGAATTTTGATGTAAAACTTGGGCTTTGAATAACCCTGGCCCGGGTGTCGACCAGGTGGTTCTTTGAAGGCTTTAGAGAGTGGGCCCCAGTGGCAGAAGGCAGGTGTCTGAAAATGAAGGTGAAAATTTGGGGTGTTTACAAAAACCTAAATTCATTAATGATGAATATGAAGTTGAAGAAGACCCAACCACTTAGGAACGTACACAGGAGAGCTGATGAATGGTGAACAACTGGCCCCAATGCAGTTAGGAAGAGAGAAAGTAAAAGGCTAGGGTTTGGTCAGGGTGGGCACAAAACAGGGTAGTGCCCACCTTGACCTGATCTTTAACACTTTGCATGTGCCCACCTTAGCCCCAATGTGACCCAACCACTGCACTGAACCAACAAGGGGGGGCTCCACTTGTCTGGTAGGAGCAGCTAGTGTACCTCACCTTGTGCTGGGATGTTGTGGGCTCAAAACCCAATGGTATAGTTGTATAACTAGTAGGGGTCCACCTAACCTCAACTTGCCTTTAAAAAAAAGACATGTGGCCACTGAAATATTGGCTTGGATTGGTAGTGTCAAATATTATAGTATTTTTTAAAAATATCACAAAAAATAATGTGTGTCACATGTTTTTACACGTTTGATATGCCGAGCTATTTTGGAAATATCACAATGTGACCGTTTAAATGAAAACATTTTTGTTTTATTGTTATATTCATTAGCTACTCAAACAATGTGCACTTATTTTGCATATGTTTTAATTTTTTTAACATTGTTATTTTAAATTGATTTATTTTTCTATTTTTTTCTAAAAAAATACAGAAATTGTAAAGGCAAGGTTCCCCTTGCATCAACTTCTATTGCTACCATACTGTCTTGAAAGAAAAAGGCCTTTTTAATACTTTCCTGCCACAAAAGGTATAACAATTTTTACTACCACCACCACAGGGTGGCCTTTGTGGCTAGCATGGTGATTCTGAGGGTGCATATAAGAGGGCACCAGATCAAACCCTGCTGGTGCATGAGTGTGTCCATAGCTTTCAGAGGTGGACAACGTAAGGCAAAATGGTCGTGGGTAGGGGTGACAATCGAGCCGGGTTGGCAGGTCGTGTCGGCGGGTTGGCAGATCAGCATACCTCAACACAAACCCGACCCGTTTATTAAACGGGCCGACTGTGGCAAACACGAACCCAACCCATTTATTAAATGGGTAACCCGACACGACACTGTTAACCCGTTTAATAAACGGGTCGGGTTGGGTAAACAGGTTGGCGGGTTAGCGGGCGGGTTGACGGGTCGGGTTCGGGTAAACAGGTTGACGGGTCGGGTTTGGGTAAACGGGTTGGCGGGTCGGGTACGAGTAAATGGGTAAACGGGTTGGCAGGTGGGTCAGGTAAACGGGTTGGCAGGTCGGGTTGGGGTAAACGGGTTGACCCGCCCGCCTAATCCGTTTATTAAACGGGTCAGCCGGGTTGGCGGGTTGGCATACTCCTAACACAAACCCGACCTGTTTAATAAACGGGTTAGGCGGGTCAACCTGTTTACGACACGAACCCGTTTAAGCCAAACCAGAACTCGGCTAAGAAGCGGGTTGGAGGGTGGGGTCAGATTTTGCCACCCCTAGTCGTGGGCTCCACCCAGGGTTTTCCTTTCTTGCAAGACATAAAAAACAATTTTTACTACCAAAATCTATTTTAGGTCTCCTTCTAGTAAATTTGTACACGTGGAAGCAAGGCAATGTTGGCTTGGTTGTTTGAATGTTCTGCGTATTCACCCCATTACTAATCTATTGAAAAATGAGGAATTGGAAGGGTGTGGCAACTCCCGGTTTTTCTGATTTCGGATGGGCAATTAGGGAATGCCAACTCTCTAATTTCTTCTAACTGGGCAGCAGAATACAATATAATATTATATATTTATTAATTTAAGTGCAGGGAACCCTTGTTTAATTGCAAAAGGTAGTATAAAGTATAAACTGGTTGCCCCTTTTTTTTTAATTCTTTGTGTCATGATCATTGTGCTCTCGAGCTAAATGGATAATATGATAAGTATGTTTAGATTTATTTATTTTTCAATTAAATCATATAAAGCAAGAAAGTGTTTTATAGGGTAAATATATAGGTGTTTTCACTGCCAGGACAAATAGTTACACTAAAAGGGGGGAACCCGCTATATTTTAAAAAAGGGAAAATTTTTAATGGCAAGATTTACTTTTTTAGCAGATATTTATCATGAAAACCCCCAAGATTTTTATTTGTAAATGTGTTTTATTTATATTTTATTATAAAAAATAATTTTTATATTTTTTATTTATTTTTATTGCCAAGATTTTGCCAAAAAATATAAGATTTATGAAAAATTCCAAACTCTCCCAAGATTTTGACTGCCGATATTTTGCCGTTTCTAACTTTTGTCAATATGGACACAAGGACACAGATTTTTTAATTTTTAAGAAATAAAAATGTTTTTAAGATAATTTAATATTTAAAATATTAAAATTATTAAAAACACTGAAATAAGGGTTGTACATGTCAGTGTCTGTGTCGATGTGTCCGTGGGTGTCCAGTCATGTCACTATGGACACACAATCAAAATGGCACGTCCCTATGACATAACCCTTACACAACAAATTGGTAGATTTTGCTAAATTTAATACAAAATTGTTCTCGGGTTTTCTTTATTAACTATGACATTGTTTACGTGCTTTGTTAAGATCTTTCAAAACATGAATGCATTTCAAACTATGTTAGAAAACTTAGGTGCCAATTTGGAAATTACCCTTTAAAAGATCGGGCTTTTCTTGGAAATTATTGAGAAAATATCAACATATTTAAAAATCTAAAACAGATAAACATAAAAATATATATGAAACATAAACATTATATATATTTTTTATGATGAAGGAAAACCCTTACCGCGAACTAGGTCACTTAATGGTGCCACCTTCTTGCAAGGTAAAACTCCAGGTTAAGGATACGGCCACCCAGCCTTACGTGCCCCAACCGTGATAAAGCAACAGCAGCCCCCATACACCAGTGAGATTCGATCCTGGGCCTTCAGCTTGACCAGCTGACCACATGGGTAACCACCATATTTTTTTTTATTTGGATAAAACATGGTATTGTTTCCATTAAACAATATTTGGATAAAACATGATATTTTTAAAATAGGCAATATTTGATAATCATATAATTCCCCACATCTTCAGCAGAATCAACACTGCCATTGCACCAAGCAATGACCCTATAATATTATTAACAATAATTATTTATTTTTGTTTCAAGTGATTGAGATCTATATACATAATTTATAAGGGTGGAGTGCTAGCTAGCAAATGCTAAGTTTTTGCAAATGGTTGACTTAATCAATGCACTTGGTGTTGAGGATGGCAATGCCAAGTTAGTGATAGAGAGAGGTCATAGTCTAGGGAGAGGGCCAACATATTGGAAATTATTATTATTATTATTATTATTATTATTATTATGATGATGATGATGATGATGATGACGATGATAGGCAAGTTGGGTGATCTTTTCGTGGATTCGAACATGAGATCCTTTGGTTATGATAGTGGAACCCAACCATCCAACTATCTTATTGTCATAAGATTTTTTTTTTTCCTTTTTGATAATCAAACTTAGTATATCCCTTGTGTAATTCAAGTGTGAGATCCATATGGGATTGGAACCCGAGACCCCTTGATTACCATAGTCTCACCTAACAATCCAGTTATCTCATTTGGCCTCTAGATATCTCATTAAGTTGTGGTAGAAAGAGTTTGGATGCATACCAATAGGAAATCTCATTATTTTAGCCTATTTAAATTTTTTTTGCATATTTTGAAAGTATACCGCATTTCTGACACGATTTTAACATATTAATTGTAGGATAAAGAGAAAGTTTTCAATGGCATATTGATATTATTTTTGTATTTACAGCAATTTCATATGTTTTATATTTTGTATGTGCTTAATATTTTCTGAGAAAATTATTTCTCAAAAAAAAAAAATCTGAGAATTTGAAGCGTTCCAACATACACTGGACAGTTTTCTTGTGAATTGGTTAACTTGGCCACTAATCTAAGGTTGGACAAATTACCAATCAAAATGACAGTTATAACTGTTATCATATAAGTTTCACACTGGAAAAATGTTACATTTTCTTAAGACTCTTCGGTCCCTCGAATATTGGCAAAGAACAAGGGAATTTCAAAGACAATGACTTGCCACTTTCTTAAGAAATCGACTAATGTTATCACCTTTTTTTGTCAAACATAAAATGTTCCCTACATCTGAAACGAGCAATGTCAATGGAAGTCTTCAAAAAAACAAGCATACTTTTTTTTTTTGAAAGGCAAGCTGGGGTTAGGCAGACCCCTACTAGTTGAAAAACTATACCATTGGGTTTTGAACCTGCAAGGCCCCGACACAAGGTGACGTCCATTAGCTGCTCCTACCAGACAAGCAGAGCCCCCATTGGTACAAAACAAGCATACTTGGCTAAAGACTTCAGCCCGTGAAGTCCTACCATCAGGTCCAAGGTCAACCCTCGTCCCGCTAGCAACACTTCACGCCGGGCTCGGTCGCAGACTTGTTTCAGCAATCTATAACCAACAAAACATCAAGCCTTTGGACCACTGGTTCAAGCCAATATTCATTTAGTCGTCTTACCAAACTCCTATACTTATAGTATCACATTGACCGACTGGGCCCTTGTTCTTGACACTGGACCCACACGGCCTAGAACTTGGTCCGGGTCACGTTAGGTAAAGTGGTCAACTGCCTCGAAATGGTCATGTATGTAAATAAAGAAAAAGAGAAAGGGTAAATCAGGAAGCTAGAAAAGAACGCCGTTCGCGGTGAATCGACGGACAGATTTTGGAGCAACGGCGAAAGCGAGAGAAGGAAGAACAGTTTTCTGATTGAGCGTTATACGACTTATTAATCAACGCAAAAATCAAGTCCCTATTGTAAACGTGCCACCTGCAAAGTACGAGGGCATCTTGCGGTTAACGCTCCCTAAAGTTTAATCGTGGTCGACAAATAAACGGTGGACTTATCCTACAAAACTTTACCAGTGTCAAGAAACTGCTTTGATTTTTAACGTTAAAAACACGAGAAATGCAGTCGTTCGTAATCTTGCCGTTTATTTCCCTCCTTCTTCCCTCTCTCTCTCTCTGAAAATTTTGACTCCATCAAAATCTCTATTCTTCTCGATCGTTGGAGTTCCTTCCTCTCTCGTCCTTCCTATTTTCTTCTGTAATTTTTCGGGTTTTTTTGTGGTTATTCGATGGCGTGTGAGGAGCAAAGGAGAGAAGAAACGAGGAGCGACTCCTACAAGATCAAGATGGTCAGTTTCTTCGATCGAACGGTTCCTATCATCCTGCAGAACGATAACGGCCCTTGCCCCCTACTCGCTATCTGTGAGTTTTTTTTCCCCTCTCTATGGATTTTATTAATTGGTGTTTTTTTTTTTCATTTTCTCGGCGTTCGGTTTTCCTTTTTCTTCTCCTTTGATTATTGATCTTATCGACGCCGTTCGCGTCCTGAAACGTTTGTGTTCGGTTGTGGTTTGTTCTTTCATTGGATTGAATTGTCGTTTCTTGTTGTGATGATCGATCGTGATGGTTCGTATCACCATTGGCACCAGTAAGTGCTGCGATTTAAATCATCTTGAATCGTTTTCTTTGATTCGATTGTTTGCGTTTTTCGATAGTTACGATCGGTGTGGTGAGAAATCACAGTGTCTTTGTCGAAAAAAGAGAGAGAAAGAAATTACGGTGTCTTTGGTGTTCTTGCGTTTCTGAATTGCTTGGTTCCTGGCGCCGCGTTCGGTGATTATCGGCTGCGGATTGCAAGAAATGGAGATGAACTATTTGTCCGGGTTTCGGCAATTAGGAGGAATTTGTCGGGTGGTCTTGTGTTGAAAATGGAAGGAGTTTCAAAAGTTGGAGAAAATTGGATTCGAAGCGAGCAAAAACATCATCCTCACCACGTCGTCGTGCGCTCGTCTTGCTTTTTGTTTGTGGTTTACTCTGGAAATGTAGAAAAATATGGGATGTAAATGCAGCATAAAAAGAGAGACAAAAAGAAAAGAAAAGAAAAAAAAGCAAAAAGAGCTGAAGAATGTTGGATGTCATTGCTGCTTAAACAGTCCAAAATTTATCTAAAAGGGAGACACATCAACACCAAGAATGCCCAATGGCTGTGTGGTTTAATTCGATGCAAATCGAAGAACCTTACCAGGGCTTGACATGCAGCGAATCATAAATCTGACAACGACTTCTCTCAGTCTAGACAATAGTTGTTTGAAGCATCTCTGTATTGGCTTAGTATTTCTCTTCTACATAAAGTTATCTTCTAGTTAGAATTCCATGTCCTTAGATGCTCATTCATGAACATAGTAGTTCAAAACTAAGGGAAGTCAGTAATCGGTGTCATTGGACAGGCAGCGACTGATGAGGACCATAGGCAGTGGTTAGCTATCATAATCTGTCCAGTGCTTTAACATCAAAAATTCAATAGGTGGATCAACATAGTCTGGTTAGGGTTACTATAGCTTCAAAGGGAAACAAATTCGGGAAATGAGCATTGAATGGATGTCTAGGAAAGCATGGAAAGTTGGATGGTGTATAAGTTCAAGGAAACATTTAGTGCAATAAAATTTGGATTGTTCTTAAGATACTCTAAATGCTAATACATTTCTATTAAACAAGCGTTCAAGAAACAACAAACTCTAACGAGACAGAGGAAAACTCACAAACATTAGAAGAATGAAGTTGATTGACAATAAGAAACCACCAGCAGACACATGAGAGTTACAGTAGCATGCATATGAGCCCCTGAATACCATGCAAATTACATGCCACATAGGCAAATGAGCCAATGGCCACACAATGAGGGTGAGGGGACATATTGTAAAGGAAGATACATATGTGGGGGAGGGGGTTGTTTGGGACGATGTTGGTATCATGAAGAAATTGTTAAAATGTAAAACTGTACATATATATATATATATTTCATTTCTTTCTTTTCTTTAACTTTTTTCCTTTATTTTTATTTGTTGTCTTTATGTCATCTAGTTCAGTTTGAACTAGAATGACTGTTGCTAGTCAAGTCCTGTCCAGACTTGACTAGCAATAGAGCTGTTGGACACAGTCCAATAGCTCTATTTAGAGCCGTTGGACTGTGTCTAACAGCTCTATTGAGTCCTCCTCTTTCAGTTGTGTATATAAAGGGGTGCAGCCCCTCTTGTATTCCATTCTAATGCTTCTTAAGCAATTGGTTTTTCATATCAATGAAGAATACCTTTTTATTTTTATTTTGTTTCGAGTTTTACCCTTTCTAAGGGTTATGCTTTAGTGTCATTCATGGCACTTTCCCTCATGAATCTAAGCCCGTGTTTCGAAGATCCCTATTTCATTTCATGGTATCAAAGCCGCGGAAGTTCTAGATCTTGAGGAAAAGCTGCCTCAGTTTCCGTGCCCGTTTGCAAAAGTGTTCACCACTTGAAAAGAAGTGTTTTATCACTTCATTGGGAAAGATTTCACATATTGTTGTATTGTATTTTCTTCTTTCTTTTTCATTTATCTTCTCATTTCTCTTCTATCCCTATTCCTTCTCTCCTTGTAATCAGTGGATGACAATGATAAAGTCACCATCATGCCTATGAAACTAAGCGATACGAACTATGTAACATGGGATTCAATCATGAAGCACTATATATGGGGAAAAGGCCTATGAGGGATTGTGGATGGTTTCGATTCAGAACCTAAGCTATCTCTTACTAAAAAGGAGGGAGATAAAGAGGTCCCTCTATCGAAAGAAGAGAAAATCAAGGCTCTTGCCTCATACGAGAAGAAATGGAAAGAATGAAGAATATCTCATGCGAAGATAGTGTCATGGCTTATCAATAGCGTTGACATTAAAAAATGCTCAAGTCTTGCCAAATTTGATCATGCCGATAAGGCATGAGAATACCTTGAGAATATGTATTCCCTTAAAAATATTGCACACGTGTGCAACCTCCAAGAAAAAGTTCGAATGATGATACAAGGAGACAAAACTATTCGTGAATATTACAATGGGTTGTCCGAACTTTAGGAAGAACTTTCTCTCTTAGAACCAAAGTGGCATTGTGTCGAAGACATCGAGCTTCGTCAGAAACAACTCGATGCTGAACATTTTTACCAGTTTATCACTGGATTAAGGCCAAAATTTGAAACCACTAAATCGACTCTCTTTCACTGGGGAAAAAATCCTTCTATTGTTGAAACTATTGAAGAGTTAACAATGGAAGAAAATCGTCTCCGGAAAGGTTCTTCAAAAATTGAAGATGATTCCGTTTTAGCCGTGTCTAAACAAGGGAATCATGTTTGATCATATAGGCCTCCTCACTTTAACCGACAAAATGGTGACTATGATAAGAAGAAAGTTATTTGTCATCACTGTCATGAACCGGGACACTACAAGCTACAATGTCCCAAACTTAAGGAGCTGAGAGAAAAAAGAGTTGCAATTGTTGGATTAGAGCCTAAAGATCAAGATGCATCAGTTTCCCTGGCCTAACTAATAGAGATTCTTCAGCCTCTCATCAAAGGCGCCTCTTCCTCATCTGAAGCTTCAACCGGCGCAACAACCTTATCTTTTTTTGATCCAGGTAAAATTTCTTGGCTCCTTGACACTGGTGCATCTTTTCATATGACCCCAAATAATCAAAGTCTATCCAAATGTGTTAAAAATAAAACAAGTGTGTCAAAGGTCTTTACTGTTGATGGGACTTCTCTTGAAATATAAGGAATAAGAAATTTTGAAAAAATTTATAAAACAAAGAAATTTTCTTTTCCAGAAATTAGACATGTTCCCAAATTAAATTTAAATCTTTTATCTGTATCTCAAAATTTCTGATTATGAGTGTAATATTTCATTTTCTTCTCATGGTTGTTGGGTACAGGATCGCCAGTTAGGCAAGCTAATTGGGGAAGTCCATAGAAAAGGAGGACTCTATTACATGGATTTTTTGGAAATGCCGAAGAAAGCTTTTTGTTATAATATTCAGAAAATAGAGTTGGAACTGTGGTATAAGAGACTTGTTCCCCCACGTATAGCCAAAATTCAACATTTTCCAAATCTAGGGAAATTTTGTAACTCTGAATCATTTGATTGTAAAGATTGTATTCTCGGCAAAATGAAAAGATTACCATTTCACAACATAACCTTTTTCTCTTCAAGATCACTTGAATTAATACACTCGGATGTTTAGGGTCCTGCACCAGTAATTTCTAAAGGAGGATTTGTTTACTATGTTATTTTTGTCGATGATTTCTCTCGACATACGTGGATTTACTTTCTCAAACATAAGTCTGAAGTATTTTCATAATATGGTTAAAAACAAGTTTCACAATGATATTGCTATTTTTCACACAGATTCAGGAGGAGAGTTTTTATCCACAGATTTTCAAAATTATCTTAAATTGCATGGCATCACACATCAAAGATCTTGTCCTTATACACCTCAACAAAATGGACTAGCGGAACAAAAACATTGCCATATTATAGAAATCACTAGGACTTTATTAATAGCAAATCAAGTCCCGAAAGACTTCTGGGCAAAACCTGCCTTAACTACCACCTATCTCATTAATAGGATGCCATATTCTTTGTTACAAAATATCACTCCCATTGAAAAACTTATGAACATTTCTCCAGACTACTCTAGACTAAAAATATTTGGGTGCAAATGTTTCATATTTATTGACAAAAATGATAAATTTTCTCCTCGTGCAATTCCCTGTGCCTTTTTAGGATATCCTGAAAATCAGAAAGGTTATAAATGTTTTGACTTCAAAAATAATAGACTATATGTGTCTAAAAATGTTTTCTTTCTTGAAAAGGAGAGCTTCTTTGATTTTAGAAAATTAAAAGACGTCACTGAGTACTCCTTTTTGCTAGATCTAACATCAACATCAACATCAACATCTGATAAATATGACCTTGACTGTAACTTTGATGATGATCAAAGAATTATTGATCTTAATCATAATATTGAAAATGAAGAAGTTCATAGGGATACTAGTATTCAATATTCCAGGCGACAAGAGTCTAATCCTCCATGTGCACTTGAAAAATATTCTAACATTCCAACTAGACAATCATCCCGAGTCTCGAGGCCTCCAGGAAAGTTTGTATCATACGAGTCCTTCTCACCCACATACAGGGCAGTTATTGCATTAATTCACTCATATGAAGAACCATCCACATATTTTCAAGCAAAAAATGATATCAAATTGATAGAAGCCATGAAAGCTGAATTAGATGCACTTGAAAAAGCTTCTACATGGACTATTCAAGATATTCCTCCAGGAAAGAAAACTATAGGATATCGATGGGTTTATAAAATTAAAACCAAGAGTGATGGCACTCTTGAAAGATATAAAGCCCGATTAGTAGCCAAAGGTTATGCCCAAGAATATGGGATTGATTATGAAGAAACCTTTGCTCCGGTGGCTCGTATGACAATTGTCCGAACCTTAATTGCCTTAGCTTCTATAAAAAATGGTCTATTTTTCAAATGGATGTCAAAAATGCTTTTTTAAATGGAAAGCTAGTTGAAGAAGTATACATGGAACCCCCTCCTGGTCTAAGTATTCCTAAGGGCAAAGTCCTTCGCTTAGAAAAAGCTCTTTATGGACTTAAACAAGTATCAAAAGCTTGGTATGATAGGTTTAGTCGTGTTATGATTGATATTGGTTTTCAATTCTATTTAACTGACACTGCTTTGCTTATTAAGAATTTTGATGCAGGGATCATTGTGCTTCTTCTCTACGTGGATGATATGATCATCACCGGAAACGATAAACAGGGAGTTGAAACGATCAAAACACTTCTTAAATCTCATTTTGAAATGACTGATTTAGGCCTATTGAGATATTTTTTAGGCATTGAAGTTGCTTATTCTCTTAAAGGATATTTATTATCTCAGACTAAATTTGCTTTTGATATTGTTTCCAGGTCTGGTATTACTGATGATAAGAAAGTCGACACTCCAGAAGTTGTTAATGTTAAAATGAAGATTGATGATGGAGAACTTCTTGCAGACTCTACTCCTTACAGACAGCTTGTCGGGGCACTTTCCTATCTATTCATTACCAGACCAGATATAGCACATGTTGTTCACACAGCAAATCAATTTCAACATGCTCCTACTTCTGTTCATATGGGAGCAGTCATGCGTATTATCAGATACATCCAGTCCTCTCTTTCACGATGACTTTTCTTATCTTCCTCCTCTTTTCTTGATTTAATTGCATATACTGATGCTGATTGGGGAGGTGATCCAAATAACAGACACTCAACCATTGGTTTTTGTGTTTTTTTAGGGGAATCATTGATCTCATGGAGGTGTAAAAAGCAGCAGAAGGTATCTCTCTCATCCACCGAAGCTGAATACAGAGCTATGGCAACCACGACCATGGAAGTAGTTTGACTCCGACGACTGCTTGCTGACATGGGAGCTAAAACAACAAAGGCTTCACAAATGTGCTGTGACAACAAAAGTACGATCTACATTGCCAGTAACAGAACATTCTACGGACGCACCAAACACATCGAAATGGATTGTCACTACGTTAGAGAGGAATATCTACACGGGATAATTGATCTGCCATATGTCACTTCAGAATATCAGTTAGCAGACTTCTTTACAAAGCCTCTCGCTGCTCCCCGATTTCACTTTCTCTTAGACAAACTTTCGCTCATTGTACCGTAAGTTTGAGGGGGGAGTGTTAAAATGTAAAACTGTACATACATATATATAATATTATTATATATATATATATTTATTTATTTTCATTTCTTTCTTTTCTGTAACTTTTTTCCTTTATTTTTATTTTTTGTCTTTATGTCATCTAGTTCAGTTTGAACTAGAATGACTGTTGCTAATCAAGTCTTGTCCAGACTTGACTAGCAATAGAGCTGTTGGACACAGTCCAACAGCTCTATTTAGAGCCGTTGGACACAGTCCAACAGCTCTATTGAGTCCTCCCCTTTCAGCTGTGTATATAAAGGGGTGCAGCCCCTCTTGTATTCCATTCCAATGCTTCTTAAGCAATTGGTTTTTCATATCAATAAAGAATACCTTTTTATTTTTATTTTGTTTCCAGTTATACCCTTTTTAAGGGTTATGCTTTAGTGTCATTCATGACACTTTCCCTCGTGAATCTAAGCTCGTGTTTCGAAGATCCCTATTTCATTTCAGAAATGAGAGGTAAGATTGTGAACATGTGAGCTCCTAGATCGATGTAGTCATGCTACCATGCAAATCATGTGCTTGAAATGATTAAAGAGAACGAGAAAGAGGGTGTAGTGCTCAAGGCACAAAGAGGAAGCTCCTAGAGTGGAAAATAATAAATAAAAGAAGTACAAAATCATTAGGTTCTATTAAATGTGAAATCAAAGAGATAAAAAAAGGCACATTTAATTGAACTTAACAATTATAAAAGTTACAATTTTTAAAAGTTCTGTTATTGCTAGAAACAGAGGGTCATTCACCTATAATTTTTGGTAGCGTTACCAACAGGTCGGATTGAGGAAGAGGGTTTTACAGATTTTGGCTGTCCCAGATTCAATTCGATTTGACTCTCTAATATATTTTGGGATCCAAAATTTGAACCGTTTACATCCCTAATTTTTGGGCCCTCCAAATCATTGGGCTTATGTATATAGTAATGATAGAGTGCTCCCGGAGCACCTACTCCTACCTAATAGAAGCTTCAAATTTTCAAAATTTGAGTGTTTTTTTTCATTGATCGGACCCTATAGATATGATCTACAATCATTATTTAGTGGAAAACAAATTTTGGATCATGTGATTGTGGCATACATGTAGGTTTTTTAAGGTCTTAAAAAATTAATGGCTCACAATGTACTAAAATTTCATGACTTAAAAAAACCTATTTTGATGTCCAAAAAACTTGATTCAAAACATGATTCCTATCACATAAACTGTGTTATACATCTATAAGGTCTGATTGAGAAGATGCAACCTACAACTATGATTTCTAGTAGGTGGAAGTAGGTGTTCCCGAAGCACTATAGCATTACTATATATATATATATATATATATATAGAGAGAGAGAGAGAGAGAGAGAGAGAATAGGGTGTTCAACTCAATGGGTATATTTCTTCAAGATATTTGTGAGTCAACCCATACTCTCCTGAAGAAAAAGGCATCAGATGGAATTGTCTATCTCTGAGTAAGGGCGGTTATGATTCTTCAATGTTTGCATATGCATGTAGGAGTTAAGTTGCTGCTTTTGTCTAATATGCGCAGCAGATAACATCTTGTCTAATATATGCAACAGGTAATGTTCTTTCACTGAGGAACAATTTGAACCTTGATTTGGATTCGTCCGAAATCTCACAGCAAAGTTTGCTTCATCTTGTTGGTGAGCAATTACTTGATGCCAACAGCAATGTAGAGGTAACCATCTTCATAAAATTCACTTGTGCTTTTCAATTTAGCATTCTCTTGTCACTAGAATATTCTAAGTTTCTCATTTGTGAGATGCTTAATTATGAAAAGTTGTGCTTAGGCTTTGCCTAGGCTGGCTAGGCGTAGGGCCACTGCCTAGGCTTATGGGTTTAGGCGGTAGGGCTCTGTTTTTTTACCTAGGTTGCCTAGGGTGTCCATGCCTAAGCCGTAGAGACATAGTTGTCTTGTTTTTTTTTTTAAAAATTGTCTCTTTTCTTTCTTTCTGTTTTTTTCTTCTCCCTCCCACCCTAAAAGCTTTCTTTTTTTATTCTCTCCTTTTCTTCTTTTGTTTTTCTTTTTTACCTTATTTTCTTCTTCTTCCTCCTCATTTCACAGGTGGAGCCTAGGCACCGCCTAGGCAGCCTAGCCGAGGTAGTGTCTCGGTTTGATCCGCAATTGCACACACATATATATGTTTTCTGTGTAATTGTATTTAATTATATATATTAACATATCATAAACATATATTATAAATTTACAATATTCTGTGTTTATATATATATATATATATATATATATATATATATGTGTGTGTGTGTGTGTGTGTGTGTGTGTGTACTTAATTCATATATAATCTACAAGCATATGAGTTATCTATTTGACTGTTTTTATGTAATATAATTGCTTTACAGTGTTTGACAACATATTATTTGTCTATTGCTTATTGTTGATTGATTTTATGTTGTGTACATGATATTAATTTTAGTAGTTTGTTTACATATTTTGTTGTTGTTTTAAATTTTTTTATTTAGAGTACCGCCTAGGCCCTGCCTAGACTTTTTAGGGGCTCACCGCCTAGCGCCTTTGACAACTAAGGTGTGATGGTACTTTTTTTATCTGATGCAGAACAAAGATGCTGGATTTGTGAAAAATCAATTACAGAACACTGCAGATGCATTTGACCTCGTCCCTTCTCTTGCAACTGGAATAGATGTCAATGTTCGTTTCAGAAAGTGCGCACTGGTCTCTGTTTGCAGTACCTAATTGTCTTCTTGATATATGCTATCATAGATACTTTGTAATTGCACATAAAGAGATATTTGTTGACTTGTTCTTGTTTCATTCTTTTCTTTCTTTTCCTTTTTTTTTGCAGCGTACATGATTTTGAGTTTACACCAGTGTGTGCCATATTTGATCTTCTGGACATTGGCCTTGTTCATGGTTGGATAATTGATCCTCAGGTATGCTTTGTACAGAAGATACAACAGTGTTTATTTCTTTAACTGGGAACATGCTTAGCTTCTGGGTACATAGTCTCCTCACAGATTAGGAAGATTCAATTAGCATGTGACATTTTAATTTTGTTACTGTTTTATTAACCTTTGTAAGCTGTGATCCATATAGCTATCTGATGTTGGTGTAAGGTATGCTTCCATAGTTTTTCTAGTTGTTTGCCTTCCTCTTTGTAGGTGTTCTTACGCTGGTAGTTGATGAACTTTGTTATGTAACAGGATACTGATACGACCACTGTAATTGGATCAAACTCCTATAATACCCTTATGGAGAAACTTGTGGCCCTTGAAGCGAGCAATGTAGGGAATGATAGAAATTCTGAGGAGGATTGTGTAGATTTTGCTGCTGCAACAACTGCCACTTTAGGAGTTCCATCCCCATGCCTTTCAAGAGCCAGATCTTTTGAAAAACCTCCTGTTGTGGTCTTTCTTGAGGAGGATTGTGTAGATTTTGCTGCTGCAACAACTGCCACTTTAGGAGTTCCAACCCCATGCCTTTCAAGAGCTAGATCTTTTGAAGATCCTCCTGTTGTGGTCTCTCTTCATCAAAGCAGAAGAAAGGGAGATATTGAAGAAGCAGAGCAACTTATGAAAGTCTTGGAGCTATCAAAAGCTGATCTTTCAAACCCAGCCTGTCCATCTCCTGATACAAATACACCGTCTTCATCCACAGATATAAGTAAAAGTTCACATGTATTAAGTTCTGAACATGCAAAAATCTCCAAACTGACGGAAGAGCATAGCAGTGATGACCATAGGCCTTTCGAGCCAGAAGAAGGCAAACATGAGGAATGCACCATATTAACTGTTCCCACTGGTGGTGGGTTTTCAGCTGAAATTGCTTCATGTGAGGCCAGCATTCCGTTACCTAAGGAGGCATCTGGTAACAGTGTGGATAAGGCATCAGGTAAACCATCTGCAGGCCATTTGCTGCCTGGTGGTTTGGAAGAAAATTACATAACTAGTGCATCATGTCAGGTCGAAGAATTCCATTTCCCTGATGGATCAGATGTCTCTCCTTCAAATAACATCTCTGAGAGTCACACATGTGGCTTGAGAAAGGAGCAGGAGTATCTGCAGGCAGGCCCTGAAAATTCGTGGACCTCACCCATGGAGACAGACAAAAACATTGATCCTCCCAAACTTTGTGCTGCATATCCAAATTCAGACTTTTCTATCTGCGACAGCAAAGGAGATATTGTTGATGTGCCTACGGATGCCACTTCTAGCTTAGATGGTAGTGAGCCAATATATGAAGGTGAGGATTTTGTGCAAGATTTGGGACTTGCAATGCTTGAAAATCGGGAGCCAATGTATGAGGGTGAAGTGGTACTTGCCAAGCAAGCAGATAGAGAGAGAGAAGGTGATTGTGGAAGTCAACCCAATGACGATGATGCTCAACATCAATGCTATGGGCCAATGACTCCAGCTGCAAGAGAAGGTAAATGGTGTTTTCTCGTTCTTTCATTGTTTTTGTATGTTCTTGTCTGCTTTTTCGGCATTAGAAGATATTTAATTATTTTAATCTTTCTGTAGGAGAGTTGATACGAAGTTTCTTGGCAAATAATGCAAGCCAGTTGACAGTATATGGGTATGTGGATTTCATATGCAGTAGATTATATGATAGAGTTCCTTCCTTTTCTGTGGCCCCTAAGTTCATATTTTCCTTCCTGTTTGCAGCTTATTTTGCCTGCAGGAACATCTGAAAGAACATGCGCTCTGTGTTTTTTTCCGCAATAACCATTTCAGCACTATGTTTAAGGTAAAGACATCCGATGTTAAAATATATGTACTATATATATAATACCATCATACCCGACTAAGGGTATTTTTGTAATTCTGCTCAATAGGGGCATTTTAGTCTTTTTTATGCTTTTTTTCTTTTTCTTTTTCTGTTTTTATTTTTATTGTGCATGCATTAAATGCATGTTGCATTGGGGGTCCCAACCAAGAGTCGTTGGACCCCCCAATGCCCACTCCTTCTCCCTTTTTCTCTCACTCTCTCTTTCACTCTCTTGTCTATAAATAAAGGGGTAGACCCTTTTGCATTGTAAGGCTTCTTGAAGCCCATTTCTTGCTTTTATAACAATTTTATGTTTGCAAGCCATTTTTGGCTTTTGTGTATGTCCATTGTGGACTTGATCTTTGCATTCTACGTGTTAATGTCCATTATAGGACATTGTGTTTATTTCTGCGTATTTCATTACATGGTATCAAAGCAAGGTTTATGCTCTTGATTCTTGCTATAGCTAGTTGATTAGTTATAGTTTGCATATTGTATTTCTCTTTCTTGTTTTGTCATCCTTTCTTGAGTTATTATGGAAGGAGAACAAAAGATCGATCTCTCCTTCAAACTTAATGGTATGAACTACATGATGTGGGCCGCCGCCATGGAGAACAACCTCAAGGGTAAAAAGCTTTGGGGATATGTTATGGGTATTATTCCGGAACCACAACTCCAACTCACAAAGATGGACGGTGATCAATAAAAAGCACTTGAAGGAAATGCTCACATGAAGGCCATTGAAGATCACCAATCTAAAGTTGAAGATTGGAAAAATAAACATGCAAAGATTCTTGCGTGGTCATGAACAATGTGGAGCTCAAAATTTGTGCCAATATTGCAAAATTTCGATTGGCAAACGAAGCATGGTTCTTATGAAATATATGTATACTCAAAAGGACCTTACTAGACAATTATTCCTTCAAGAGAAAATGCATACCATTAAGCAAGGGGAAATGGGTGTAAGAGATTACTTTAGCACCCTTGGACCCTTATAGGCTGAGCTATCTCTACTAGAACCAAAATGGGTTTCTAGTGAAGATGTTGAACTTCGGAGAAAACAAATGGAAAAAGAATATTTTTTCCAATTTTTACATGGACTTAGGCCCGAATAAGAACAAGTTAGATCTTCTCTATTTCATAGATCTAAGCCTCTTCCATTGGAAGAGACCATAGCCGAGATATGCCAAGAAACTCGTCTTGGCATGATTAAAGGCGGAGATGAAGTTTTGGCCGTGTTTAAACCCGACAATCATATGAAAGCTTACAAGCCTCCACACTTTGGAAGGCAAAATAACTACAATGACAACTATAGAAAAGTCATTTGCCATCATTGCCAAGAACTGGGTCATATAATACCTAATTGCTCTAAGCTAAATGAAGCTCCCAAAAGCAAGGTTGCTTCCGTTGAAGAAACTATTCAAAAGGAGGAGCCCATCAAAGGGAAGGATTCCTTCTCTCTTGCTCAACTATCGGAGGCACTTCAAATTCTACTCAAATCATCATCAACTTCGAGTGCCGCCATCGCTTCCTCTTCTCCTCTAGGTATGTCCTCTTGGATCCTTGATTCTGGAGCATCCTTTCATATGACACCTCTTGTGAATGGGCTATCCGACTTATATAGTAACTCAAAAACCTCTTACGTTTCAACCGCAGATGGTACATCTTTACAAGTCAAAAGTTTTGGAACGTTAAGTTTTTTCAAAGATTTCTTTGTGCCAAATGAAGGTGGTGCCTCAACTTAATTTAAACCTTATCTCAGTTTCTCAATTATGTGATCATGGATATGAAATTTCCTTCTCAACTAAGGGTTGCTCTATACAGGATCTCCGGTCCGGGAAGCAGATTGGGCAAGGCCATAGAAGGGGAGATCTCTATTACATGAGCCACTTGAGAATTCCAACTCTTTTTGTAACCATGTCCAAGATAAAAATATTGAAACTTGGCACCAAAGACTTGGACATCCAAGTTTCTCAAAAATGTACTCCTTTCTCTTTGGAAAGAAATTTTGTAACGAGAAACATTTTGTTTGCAAGAGTTGCATTTTTTGGAAAATGAAATCTACTCCTTTTCCAAATAGAATCTTTGTATCCAAGAGGCCATTTGAGTTAGTTTATTCAGACGTATGGGGCCCTTCTCCGGTCATATCGAAAGGAGGATACTCCTATTATGTTACGTTCATTGATGACTACACTAGATATATGTGGATTTATTTTCTCAACCTAAAATCCGGTCTTTGCGTTTTTTAAGAAATTTCATATGATAGTCAAAATCATTTTTTAAGTAATATCTCTACTCTTAGATCCGATTTGGGTGGAGAGTACCTATCAAATGAATTTCAAAATTATTTAGAATCAAATGGAATTTGTCATAAAAAATCTTGTCCTAGAACTCCTCAACAAAAATGGTCTAGCCGAAAGAAAGCATGGACACATTTTGGAAACAACTAAGATACTTCTTATTTCCAAAGAAATTCCAAAAAGCTATTGGGCCGAAGCCGCTCTAACATCAGCTTACTTGATAAATAGAATGATATCTCCATCCTTACAAAATACATCTCCATATGAAAAACTTTTTGAAAGAACACCCGATTTTAATAGATTAAGAATTTTTTGGTGCAAATGCTTTGTTCTTTCACATAAAAGAGATAAATTATCTCCTAAAGCTATTGAATGTGTTTTCTTAGGATATAAAGAAAATAAAAAAGGTTTTAGATGCTTCGACATCAAAAGCAACAAACTATATGTCTCTAAGGATGTAACCTTCCTAGAAAATGAAAATGGTTTTGAGAAAACAAAAGATATTGATGAAAGCGAGTATGCTTTCTTGTTTGATCTTTTTCCTCAAGAAGATGTAACTCCTCAAGAAGAGTTAATTTCTAATGATTTGTTGAATGACCAAGAGGATATTCCTCTTAACAATGTTGAAAATGAAAGTGATGTCATTGAAAGTAGACCAATTCAAACCTATGTTAAGCGTGGTCAACAAGCTCCCATAAGTGCCTTAGAAAAATACTCTCAAGGTTCCAACATAGAAGAAACCTCTTTAAGAAGATCCTGTCGAATCTCTAATCCTCCTAATAGGTTTTTCTCTTATGAGTCTCTAACACCAAAATATAGGGCGTTTCTAATTGTGTTATACTCTTTTCATGAATCATCTCATTATAATGAAGCCAAAAATATCCCCTAGTGGGTTGAAGCCATGAACTTAGAACTTAGTGCCCTCGAAAAGGGAAAAACTTGGAAAATAACCTCATTACCCACTGGAAAGAAATCTATTGGATGTAGATGGGTCTTCAAAATCAAAATTGAAAGTGATGGGTCATCAGAACGCTATAAAGCCCGGTTGGTAGCTAAAAGATACACCCAAGAATAGGCATTGACTATGAAGAAACTTTCGCTCCCGTAGCTAGAATGACTAGTGTTAGGACCAGAGTTACCGAAAGCGCCCCTATAGTAGGGGAAACTTGCTTCTCTGATACGCGCTTCGGAAGTGCGAAGCGTCGCACTTCTGAAACACGTGGGGGAAGCGTCCCCTTTTTGGGAAGCATGCTTTCCTTTTTTGGGAAGCGCGCTTCCCCCTCGCTTCCCTCTTTTTTCCATTTTATTTATTTTTTTCTTCTTTTTTTGCTTCCCCCTCGCTTCTAGTTCGCTTCCTAGGTCGCTTTCGAGACGGTTCATGACTCGCTTCTAAGTAGTCTCACACTTTCCGCTTCCTAAAATTTTGAAAGTGCCTCGTTTCTCGCTCCTGCTTCCCGTATTGCTTTCCGCTTCCTCGATTGGCAACCATGGTTAGGACTCTTATTGCGGTTGCTTCAGTTAGAAAATGACCTATTTATCAATTAGATGTTAAGAATGCATTTCTAAATGGTGAATTAAATGAAGAGGTCTACATGGATCCTCCACCAGGAGTATGTATTGGTAAAGATAAAATTCTCAAACTTAACAAAGCATTATATGGATTGAAACGAGCTTGAAAGACTTGTCTTGATGGATTTAGCAATGTAATGACAAGTTTAAATTTTCGTTCATGTTATACTGACACTGCTTTGTTTGTGAAAAATGCAAGGTCCTCAGTAGTTATTCTACTGCTTTATGTTGATGATATGATCATCACTTCCAGTGATGAGCAAGAAATTAATGATATTAAGAAAATTTTGACATGTCTGATCTTGGTTTCTTAAGATATTTTTTAGGTATTGAAGTAGCATACTCTCCACGATGGTACATTCTCTCTCAGATGAAGCTTGTTGCTGACATTTGTTCTAAGTTTGACATTTCAGATGACAAGAAAATAGAAACCCCTGAAGTTATCAATGCAAAGTTGAGGTTGGAAGATGAAACTCTCCTCGAAGATCTCACTCCCTACCGCCAACTCGTTGGGTCTCTGACATACTTATCCATCACTTAGCCAGACATAGCTCATGTAGTTCACTCAGTCAGTCAGTTTCAACATGCACCTACAACCGTGCACATGAGCGCAGTCTTAAGAATCATCAGATACATTAAAAATACTATAACTAAGGGAGTTTTTTTTTTTTTCTTCATCACTTGATTTAATTGCTTATACTAATGCTGATTGGTAATGAAATCCCAATGATAGAGTCTCAACTACTGGTTTCTGTGTTTTCTTAGGTGACTCTATGATTTCCTGGATATGCAAGAAGCAACACAAAGTATCGTTGTCCTCAACAGAAGGGGAATATCGTGCAATGACTACTACAACAATGAAGCCTGTGTGGCTTAGAAGTCTCCTCAGTGATATGGGCATAATCATCTCTACACCTTCGAAGATGTGCCGTGACAATAAAAGTGTCATTTACATCGCAAGCAACCACACCTTCCATGAGCGTACTAAACATATTGAGATGTACTGCCACTATGTTCGTGATGAATATCTAAGAGGGACTATAGATTTGTCGTACGTTATATCTGAGTACCAGTTGACAGACTTCTTCACCAAGGCTCTTGTTGTTTCTCGCTTTATGTTCCTTCTCAACAAGCTTTTGGTCATGTCCCCGTAAAGCTTGAGGGAGAGTGTTAATATATATATATATATATATATATATATATATATATATATATATACCATCATACCTGACTAAGGGTATTTCTGTAATTCTGCCTAATAGAGGCATTTTAGTCTTTTTTATGCTTTTTTTTTCTTTTTCCTCTTTTTATTTTTATTTTTCTGTTTTTATTTTTATTGTGCATGCATTAAATGCATGTTGCATTGGGGGTCCCAACCAAGAGTCATTGGACCCCCAACGGTGACCATTGGGGGCCCAACGACTCCTTGTTGGGCCCCCCAATGCCCACTCCTTCTCCCTTTTTCTCCCACTCTCTCTCTCTCTCTCTCTTGTCTATAAATAAAGGGGTAGACCCCTTTGCATTGTAAGGCTTCTTGAAGCCCATTTCTTGCTTTTATAACAGTTTTATGTTTGCAAGCCATTTTTGGCTTTTGTGTATGTCCATTGTAGACTTGATCTTTGCATTCTATGTGTGAATGTCCATTATAGGACATTGTGTTTATTTCCGCGTATTTCATTACAGTTTCCTGGCAAATTTGAGTCCTTTTGGCCCTGGAATTTATTGTCTTCTTAGTTGATAGAAATCAATTAATTTGCCTTCCTGTTTTGTAGCATGAAGGGCAACTTTATCTGTTATTAACCGACCAGGGTTACATTAACCAGCCTGATTTGATGTGGGAAAAGTTAAATGAGGTAAATTTTCCTGGTTTCTTTCAGAAAATTGTACTGGCATCCTTTTACTGCTGCACCGTGCATTGAAAAGGCTTAATGTATCCAGGTGTTGTTCCACCATGCATCAATTAAAGGCTTAATGTCTCCAGGTGTAGATTGGTGAGGCTTAGGCTTCATGAATAAAATTTATAGCAATATGAACTGCTAAAAATAAGGGAAAAAAACTTTGAAATGTAAAACAGTAAGAGCTTCAAAGATCAGTGACCGATTCTAGGAACACTTTGAAGAATAAAACCATATATACCAAAAAAGTATTTTAATATCTGTTGCATAAACACTAAAAAACTAAAGCTGATTTCATTGTAGCAAAAGCAGGAAAAGGATATTGCACTCGGAAGTTTTTTATAACTCCATTTAGAATAAGGGATGATTGCTGCTGACTCTTCCATGCCCTCAATATAAAAGAGTGTAGTGTATGTGTGTGTGTGTAGTGGTAACGATAGGATGCATCCATCTAGCTGGAAATCATAGGTGTATGCAGCATAAGCTCAATCTAATCCCATAGGTGTATTCAACATAAGTCTGTTAACTAGGATCATGCCTTGAATCATGGTTTTTGGATGTAAGGACATGATTTTTTGAGTCATAAAATTTTGGTTTGTGGGTCATTGATTTGTGAAGCTCTTGAAAAACGTACATGTCACAATAGGATCCAAAAGTTGTGTATGGATCATATATTTATGAGGTTTAATTGACAAAAGAACTCAAAAAATATGAAAAACTATGGTCTCTACTGGATGGGTATAAGTGAATATATATATTGCTGCAATTGGAGCATTGGTCTTTACAGCTTTAATGTTTTTTTCTGGTTAGTTCAATTATTACAAAGCTGTTCCAAAATTGCCTTGGCTGCAATATGTAGATCCATGTTGAAACACTTAGCAGGGTTGCTAGGACTTGGATCTCTTTCTTGGGAAGGGCATCAAGTACTTCTCTCTTCAATGATTAGCCAATTTTTGAATGCTGCGGTGGATCCTTAAGAAATACCACTTCCTCATGATATCTTGAATCGAAATCTTTTGGCTCAACTTTATCCCAATTTGCAGAGGGAGCAACCCCATTTTCACCCTAAATTGGTCAAAAAATTGTTTTGCCCAATTCTGACCCCATGGATTTTTTCAGCATGGTCAAAATAGTAGGGATCGAGGGTTTTTTTCGACGTGAAAATATGATTTTTTGAGGATTGAAAATTCATTACATAGCATGCCCTTAAATGTTCAACACTCAGAAAATCCGACACACACATCGAGAAAACATGATAGAAGGGCCAATTTCTAGTAATAAAACATGTAGATCACATCTGGGTGGTTAGATGTGCAAAAAGAATATAAAAATTATTTTTTCACTAGGGTATTCCTCAAACATTATCCCTATATATATATATAGAGAGAGAGAGTGATGCAAATGGATTTTTTGGTTCTTTTTTTCTCAATTTTGACCCTATAGATGTGTTCAACATGATTGATTTACTAGGAATCAACACTCGTATCATGTGTTTTCGATGAGAAAATGCGATATTTGGAGCCTTGAAAATTTACAAAGCTTTTGGACTGTTGATTTTTCAAACCTTACAAAAGCCCACCCATGTGATGGAATCAAATACTCCAAGAGCTGATTCCTATAAGATCAAGTACATAGATCACATCTATACAGTCAGAATTTAAAAATAAAACGAAAAAAATCCTAAAAACCCCATTTAGCACGTTTGCATCACTATATATATATATATAGTCACCTATATCGTTAAAGGTAATTTCTCGGCGAGGGTATTTCTTAGAGAGATTTTCAAAAGTTGATAAATCTCGAGAATATCTCAGGAAAATCTTGAGAGTTTAAAAAATTGAAAAAAAATATAAATAACAACAAAAAAGCTAAGAAAATAATAAGTTTTGCATTATTTTTTTTCAAAAATATAAAGAAACATGTTTTAAAGGTTTTAAAATATAAAACAAAAAAATAGGAAATGCAAACTTTTAAAAAATATCTCAAAACATATCGCAATGCTATCACGATATTTTGAAAATATCACGATATATTCTCGATATTATCGGCTATCGCGATATTTTCAAAATATCGGCGATATTGGTGACAGTGATATATATAGAGAGAGAGACCTCTAATACTATGCTTCTTTGCTATATATATATCCTAGAATATCCATGGAGGCTATGGCATTAGTAGACATGTAGGCATTAGTAGGGATGGATTTGAGAATATCCATGGAGGCTATGGTATAGGAGAAAGAAATGAAAGTGGAGAAAGGATTTTAGATTTTTGTTTGTCCTATGATATGATCTTAGCAAACACTTGGTTTAGGAAGAGGGAGTCTCACCTAGTAACATTTAAAAGTGGGGTTAATACGAGTCAGATAGATTTTTTTCTACTTAGAAAGAGAGATAGGGGTTGTTGCATCGATTGTAAGGTTATACCAGGAGAAAGTGTAGCTACACAACATAGAGTCTTAATTTTAGATCTTAGAATTAGACAATGCCGCAAAAGGGATAGACATAGGATAGATCCTAGAATTAAGTGGTGGGCACTGAAAGGAGCTAAACAAGGAATGTTTGTAGAGCAGGTAGTTAAGGAAGTTGATTGGTGTCTCGAGGAGGATTCAGAATCAATGTGGAATAAGATAGCGGGTGGTATGAGAAAAGTAGCTAAGGAGGTATTGGGTGAGTCTAAAGGCGGTGCACCACTAGGTAAGGATACATCATGGTGGAACGAGGATGTCAAATTAGCTATTAAGGTTAAAAGAGAGTGTTATAGAAATCTAAGTAAGAGTCGTGATAATGAGAATTTGGAGAAGTATATGATAGCAAAGAAGGAAGCTAAAAAAGTTGTTCGAAACGCGAGGGCTAAGGTATATAAGGAGGTTTATGACAAGTTGGATACCAAAGAAGGCGAGAAGGATATTTATAGGCTTGCAAAGATGAGAGATAGGAAATCGAGGGATTTGTGTATGGTTAGATGTATCAAAGATGAAACGCAAAGGGTTTTAGTCAAAGATGAGGAGATTAAGGAGAGATGGAAAGATTATTTTGATAAGCTATTTAATGATAGTCATGCTCAAGATCTTGGAGACTTCTCCATTCCTTTTCATGAGATAAATCGTGACTTCATGCACAAGATTCAAAAGAAAGAAATTGCAGAGGCTTTGAAGAAAATGAAATCAAGAAGGGCAGTTGGCCCAAATGGTATACCTATCGAGGCTTGGAAATGCTTGGGAGAGAAAGGTTTAGAATGGTTGACAAATCTTTTTAACTCGATTTGGCGAACAAATAAGATGCCTAATGAGTGGAGGAAAAGTACTTTGGTGCCTTTATATAAGAATAAGGGTGATATACAAGATTGCACAAACTATCGTGGTATAAAACTCATGAGTCATACTATGAAACTTTGGGAGAGGGTGATTGAGTCTAGGTTGAGGAAGGTTGTCATGATATCGGAGAATCAATTTGGTTTTATGCCTGGAAGATCAACTATGGAAGCTATACATCTTCTTAGACAACTTATTGAAAGATATAGAGAGAGGAACAAAGATTTGCATATGGTTTTTATTGATTTAGAGAAGGCATACGATAGAGTACCTAGGGACGTTCTCTGGTGGACAATGATGAAGAAAGGTGTTTCTCTCAAGTACATTAGTATAATTAAAGATATGTATGAAGGAGTAGTAACCAATGTCCGCACTTGTGGAGGGGTGACAACCAATTTTCCGATAACGGTTGGGTTACATCAAGGATCTGCTTTAAGCCCTTTCCTATTTGCGATAGTGATGGATGAGCTTACGAGATCAATTCAAGAAAATGTACCGTGGTGTATGTTGTTTGCTGATGATATTGTTTTGATTGATGAGTCTAGAGCTGGGGTTAATGCTAAGTTAGAATTATGGAGACAGACATTGGAAGCTAGAGGTTTTAAGTTGAGTAAGAGTAAGACTGAATATATGGAATGTCGGTTTAGTAAGCAACGAAGTAGTGATGGGAGTGTAGTGAAGCTTGGTGAGCAAGATATACCGGTGAATGATTATTTCAAATATTTGGGATCCATCATTCAAAAGTATGGAGAAATTGATGGAGATGTAAATCATAGGATAAAGGTTGGGTGGATGAAATGGAAAAGTGCTACTGGAGTGCTGTGCGATCGTAGAATGCCATTGCGGTTGAAGGGAAAGTTTTATAGGACGACTATTAGACCCGCTTTACTATATGGTACGGAATGTTGGGCTGCCAAGAGACATCATATTCAAAAAATGAGTGTAGTTGAGATGCGGATGCTTAGATGGATGTGTGGAAATACAATAAAAGATAAGATTCGGAACGAAGAGATACGTAAGAAGGTAGGTGTTGCACCCATTGAAAATAAGATGCGAGAGAATCGTTTACGGTGGTTTGGACATATTCGGCGAAGGCCTAATGATGCTCCAGTTAGAAGGTTGGAGAAATGGGAAAATATATTAGTTAAAAGA
Organism: Nuphar pumila; assembly: GCF_984573655.1. NCBI lineage: Eukaryota > Viridiplantae > Streptophyta > Magnoliopsida > Nymphaeales > Nymphaeaceae > Nuphar > Nuphar pumila. The sequence goes on along the minus strand of NC_143255.1, from coordinate 112,486,484 downwards.
GGTCGGGGTAGGCCTAGGAAGACTTGGATGGAGATGATAGGAAAGGATATGAATGCTTTGAACCTCACCGAGGACATGGCGTTGGATAGAAATGATTGGAGGAAAAGGATTCATGTGGAAGACCCAAAATGAATTTCTTTTTTGGTTCATATCGCTGACCCCAATTGTTTTGGGATGAAGGCGTAGTTGTTGTTGTTTGTTGTATATTATATATATATAGAGAGAGAGAGAGACCTCCAACACTATGCTTCTTTACTCTTATCACCTACTTAGCCTCCAATTAGCATTTGTGTTCCTTTTTGCGTTTCCATCCATGCTTTCCTCCCATTCCTACCAACTATATGGTTGGCTCCTTTTGTCCTGTGTTACATGGATACAGCTGATTCCTACAGGGATATGGCCATTTTTATGAAGTTTTCAATATGACTAGCATATAAGGGACACGATACGGCGCCAAAAGGGAATATTTGTGTGACATAGCTTTTGTGTAGAACTCCTCACAACCTAGTCTGCTTCTGGCCACTTTGTGTCTCATTGTTAATCTAAATACGACTCGAGATGTTGCTGCCTAATTTGACATCAACTCTGCCATTAATGCCTTTGGGTAAATCAAGAACTAGAAAATTGGCTATAAATAAGAATTTGGATAGACACAACGCAAGTAGAAGGAGTATGAAAAGAGAAAAACATTGAAGACTTGGAGGGAGGCATAGTGACAAACGTTAAAAACGGCAAAATATCGTTTTTCAAAAACTCACGAGAATTTGAAAATTTTCATAAATCTTGCATTTTTTGGCAAAATCTTGGCAATAAAAAATAAATTAAAAAATATAAAAACTAATTTTATAAGAAAATATTAATGAAAATTATTTAAAAATAAAAACACACTATTTTTCACGATAAATAGCCGTTTAAAACATAAATATTGCGTTTAAATCGTGGTATTTATGTTTTTTCATAAATCTCGCTATATTTTGAAAATCTCTCAAGAAATTGTCATTTTAAACTTTTAGGCAATTTCTCGTGATATTATCATGACATTTTCATAAATCTTGCGATATTTGTCACTATGGAGGGAGGCAGTGAAGTGACATGAAAATTGTAAGGTAATCAAGGTTGTAGCTCTATATTGGAAAGAATGGAGAAACATGCTTCATAAACCCAACCCTATGTAGTTGGATAAGGTTTGGTGATGTTGATGAGAGAAGAATTTGGATCCTAGGTTACAAATGATCAACACAGAACAAGAGTTTTTTGAATCAGATAGCTTGTGGATTTTACAATGTTGGTAAATGACTTCAATGTGTTTAATGTCATCAATCAATTCCATTTATCAACTTAATTATGCTTCATAGCATTCCTTGAAAGCTTTTTCATTTTTCTCTATGTCACATGGGTGCGGGTGCAGGTGCGACACGGGTGCGGCGCAATTTTAAAAATTTTGGACACGGGACTCGGCTATATATATATAGATATTTTTTAAAATATATATATAATAATATATCCAGTGTGTGCATATATGTGGATATTGTCCTCTAAAGTTTGGCACCAACATGAGTGTTTTTACAAACTTTGCAAATTGTACTTTTGCCCTTGCAGAAAGGGGGGTTCGGGGGCTCCCCCCGGCGTGGGTCCCGCTGTGCGGTCAGCGGGCGGGGGTCCGGGGGGGGGGGGGGGGGGGCGTAGGGGGCAGCGCCCCCCTGGAATTTTTTTTTCAGGGGCTTATGTTTGAGACTCATGCTATATATATATATATATATATATATATATATCATTTTTTTTGCCCTAAAAATGGACATTTTTGGACTCAGTCAACATTGACCGAGTCCAAAACAAGGACGGACTCAGCCTCGACTCGTTGACCGAGTCCGACTCGTTGACCGAGTCCAACTCGTTGACCGAGTCCGACTCGTTGACCGAGTCCGACTCGTTGACCAAGTCCGTGTCCGTGTCCGCACCCGTGTCGGGCGTGTCGACTCGGGTGCGGCGCCTCCCTAGCCGAGTCCGTGTGACATAGATTTTTCTCTATACTGTCTGGCTAAAAGCATTGCATTCAAATTTCAATGATGAAGAAAAGATGAATCTACACGTAATGATGTGATATGGGGCCTATGCTTCTAAATCATGCTTAGTTTTAGCAAAGTTGATCCTTCAACAGTTGCAGCTTTACGAACGTGTGGCTACCAGAAGTTTCATAACTTTGGTTCCCTATTTGATTCCTAAGCTACTAATGGGAACAGGCATGCATAATCTAGTTTCAGTTTTAGACTGATTAGCTCTTATGCAATACCTTAAGCAGGCACTTTTGTCTCATTCCTGCCAAATCCTCTTGGAGTCATTTATTGGTAAAATCTTTTAGCGAAAAGAAAATATGTTATATTCTTTGCAAAAGGAGTAGAAGAAACTTGTGGAGCCAGTGTTATTTGTTAGCGGCTGTATACTTCTATTTTAGAACTGAGGTAGCTCAAGTCAAAATATTGCGAGATCATTAAGATGAAACCATAGCAATAATTGCTTTTCAAGGGAAAAAAAAAGAGGTTTTGATCTCGTGATGTCTAAAACTTTGTACCTCTAGGAAAATATGAATGTGAAAAAACCAAAAATGAGCATATGTATTTAAGTTTCTGGCTTCATGGATGTTTGTTTTGAAACTTAAAGGATGAAGCATAAGCCTAATCAGATTGGGTTGGGAATCCCTTTTTTACTTAGAAATAAGCATTGAGTTGCTTGCCTTTCCATTTGTTTGTTAACTATGATTCTGTAAATATGATGCCTACTGGTCTTCTATTTATCAGGTCAATGGAGATACAGTGTTTATGACTGGAAAATTTGAAGAATTTAAGGTTGGAAATGACACAACTGGCTTGTGGGATGAACAAAATGTCATGAATAGTACTGCTGTGTGTAAAGCCCTTCAATTTCCAATTGCCCAGTTGATGTTCTTTATGTTTTGCTTGTAATACTCAATATGGATTGTTAACTTGTTCCATGATTCAGGAATATCTTGCCAATATGGACAAAACTGTATTGACAGATTCAGCTATGAGGTATGCCTTCAAAATAATTTTCAAATATGATAAAGAGGAAGGTTTTAAATAACCCAATAACATTTAGAAACTGAATGCTGTGCAGAACAAGTCGTTATTGTGATCCATATATCTCAAGTAGTCTTTGCTTTTCTTTTAAAATAAATTACGGGAGGTGATAGGAACAGAATTCCATTTTTAGGAAATATTTTCATCCTGGAAGTTGATTCTCCTTCTATAAATGTGATGAAATACCCAGAATTAGTGATGCAAGAGGAGCTGATAAGTGCATGTGCTTTTAGAAATTGCATCATATATGCTAGTGACATCACAGAATCATCCTTATTAGCAGAACCATATGTTTCTTATGAAAGACTTCTGCAATGTGCTTTTTGTTTTCAAAGGAATTAAAGGGTGCATATAATCTTCATTAACAGTTCGGATTTGCAACTGGCGATGGCACTTCAACAACAGGAATTCGGAAATCAGCCACAACATCATAATTCACAGACTTTACAGCAACCAGCCATTTCTGGTGGTTCAGGACTTATTACAGGACCACAGGTAAATACTGGAATGTGATAGACTGACATCTTCGTAATTGAGAGTTCTGAAAGTTGAAATTATTAATCTGTGCATGCATATTCATGGAAATTCTTTATAACTGAAACCAATAATGTATTGTTCCTTTTCATTTCTTTTGGGTGAAATGGAAGTATGTATGCAAGGGCCCCCAACTCTATTTCCAGGTGTTAATATCTTTAATGGTTGCAGGAAATCAAAAGTCCTAATGCTAAATCATGATATTGGTTGGGTTACACGGACATAAAATTATAAGGTTCTTCTAGATAAAAGTGTTTGATTCTTTGATCCAAAAGACAGCAGGAGTATGTCATTTCTGGTCCCATGATGTTGTTTATAACCACGTTCACAATGTAGAGATCCTGGGCAGAATGTGCCATAGAATGTCAGTGAGTGGACTGGGTTTGAGTTTTTTCATGTGATCTAAGAAATTTCATGCTTTCCTCATTTTTCTCCATCTGCACTATATGCGGGAGATAGCATGTTTTCTGTTGGCAACTTCAGATTCTCGCTGGACATCACTAGATAGCGTGATGGATTTGCATGTGCTAGTGATCTCTACTTCCATGGTCCCATTCTTTTGAAGGTTTCTTCTCTTTTTTTAATAGCGTGATGGATTTGCATGTGCTAGTGATCTTTACCTTCATGGTCCCATTCTTTTGAAGGTTTCTTCTCTTTTTTTTATCATCCAGCTTACTGGGTACTTGGTACCGTGCATTTGCTTTTCAACCAGTGCTTATAATTCATCCTTCTGCTGCCTGTGTATACACTCTTCCTGAGTTCCTAGTTAGTTAGGATGTTCATTTATATTATGGGGTCTGCAATCAGGCAGCGAACGCCAAATGTCCTCAATGACCCGATAGGGATGTTCTTTCTGTTAAAGCATAACTGGCTTCTGCATGAACAGATTAGGGTAGGTGCAATACCCATCTGGAGTACCTTATTATAAGTGCCCCCTCTATACATTTGATGAATTGGACTGGCATTATATAGGAAACTTTCCCTTTCATGATCAATATGCATATTAGTTGAAAACTTCATTGACCAAGTTGCTTTGGCAGGTTCGCAGGAGCAGTCTCACTTCGACCCCTAGACAGGACACAAAATCAAAGGAGAAGTGCGTTGTAATGTAACCAGGCTAGCAGTTGACAACGTAACACTGTAAAATGCTCTCTTCATTAAAGTGTGGAAAATCGTTGGCCCTTTTGTATCCCAAACATCTGGCCATGTTTGTATCTCAGAGAAAATAATTAATCTAAGTGCTTAGCAAAACAATTTTTTGCTGTAAATTACAGTGTACAACGGGTATTCCCCAATTCTTTATCATATTACAAACAAAAACAGACAACTCAAAACCGCATCTGATCACCATGATCATCAAACTACTGAAAACTTAATCGGCAGCACATCATCAAACCGTCTGTATTTTCGTACATGAAGGAAATAGGCCAAGCAACACAGGATTCTTCTGAAGGCAGATCATGAAATCATTTGAACCGATTAAACCATCTTTGTCTATATCAAATAATGTGTACAGATCATGCACCTGCAACAGATTAACGTGTACAGAGCTCATTTTTGCAGGTGGGTAAATAATATAAAAACTTGAGAACCAGATCTGATAAAGCAGAATCATACACATACACTTTTCTCACTCATGCATGAGTCTCCAGATCGCAGAGCATTTTCAAACTGAAACGCAAAAAACAGTAATAAGAAATGAGTTACTGGAGACCTACAGTGAGGAGCTAATAAAAATGCTGAGATCCTTCTCACCTGCGTCTTTGAAATATACCCATCTCCATTAACATCACAATCGTCAAAGATGACCTCACACGCTGGCTGAAATGATGGCTGCCTCAGTAACCAAGCAGATCCGTACAGGAACTGCAACATTTGAGAGATCCAGTGAATTGCTAATGTAAATGCAGATTTTCCCATAAATTTCTCTCGAGAGCCAACAGTGCTTGCATTGCCTGTTTTAGCAATCCAGCTTACAAGCTCTCTGCTGATTGTCAAATTTAGGTCTGCCTAAAATATCTTTTAGCACAGCTAGATCATGATTTCATAAACCAATAGCTTGTGGTAAACATATTGTATTCTCAAATTGCACTGTGATATCAAGGATATTTACTATCATGTCAGGAAGAACAATAGCATCAAATTGGAGTTGATCAAATAGAACAAAGTATGGTAACCACGGGCAAAAAGAACAAATCAAAGAGGAAAAAACAGAAAGGGTTTGAAAATTAGTCATTATGGGGTAACTGCAAATGGAATTTAAAGAAGGGGGAAGTTATTGCTGCCACCTGTGCAAATTTGGGTTATTCTAAGAATAAACAAAAATAGGAAGGATGATTTGGGAAAAAATCTGTCAACACCTTTACATGTAGCAGCAACCGGCAAAGTCATGTTGGGGTTCATTTTCAAGGCAGTGAGGTACGCATATCCTTTTTGAATCATGAAAATGTATCATAAACATTAAAAAACATGTTAAAAACAAGAATGGGAGTCCTAATAATCTTTTTTTTTTATAATATTGTCATGTATAGGCCTTCTTTTGCCATTATTAATATGAAAACTAGACCTCTCTCTCTCTCTCTCTCTCTCTCTCTCTCTCTCTCTCTCTCTCTCTCTCTCTCTCTCTCACACACACACACACACACACACACATGCATACGTTGTGCAACATCCCCAATAGCCGAAACACTTTCTTGTTTCTTCATATTTCAAACATAAAAAATTAAGTACTGAATTTGTTTGTACGAGATATGCTACTGAAAGCTTCACCAGTTAAGAAGTTGAGGCAGTTCACCTGTCTGAAAGTTATGGAGCCACAATGTTCCACATCAAGGAAAGCAAATATCTGGAGAAAAGTAATCATGAAAACAAATATTTCAGACAGAAACAAGCAACACTTAGGGATAAGGTCAGTAACTTTCCTTTATTGGATAACCAGGGAAGACCACCTCACTGGTGAGCACATTGGTGTAAAAAACCCAGTTCCCCCTTGCCCACCAGGGAGTACACCCCGTTTTGGCCATGTGGCAAGGGACAGACAGCCATGGGTTTCAAACTCATGACGTCCCTTCAGCTTGGTGATGTTCACAAGTCATCCCAACCAGATGGCAAAACAAGATTTTTTTTTTATAATCAGGGAAAACCGCCTCACTAGATTTTAGCTATGTTAGGCTTACTTTAAGAATTTTGTAACAAAGTACACTAAGAAAGTAGAAAAATATGTTGAAAAGCAATTCTTTCTTTTAATTAGTGTTTCTTCAAAGTTCAAAATAAAAAAGTATCTTTATTTACTAGAGATATTGGCTACTAATTGCACTATGCAAGTTTGCAGGCATTAATTTTCCCTATAAGTATTTTAAGGTGAAGAGTAGGAAAGGAAGCAAGCATGCTAATAAATAAGATTTAGTTAGCACTTACAATATTAAGGCGAAGTATCCACAAGTTGCTCATAAGATAGGGAGACATTATGTTTATGCATTAGAAGCAAAATAAAAGACAATAATTGGGAGAAAATGCAAACCTTCTCAGAATAAGGACTAACACCCAACTTCAACGAACTCAAGAAGTCGCACATTTGAACACGTCCACTGCAATCACATTGATGACATTAACTCCTTAATCATCCTTTTGAAGAACACAAGTTCTATGATAATGACAAACATACCACCTAAATGAAGTAATAATTAGATGTCTATAAAGTATAGTTCTATGATGTGAAATACCATATAATCCAAAAGCTCCTGAAGCAACTTGGACCGATGCCTACGCATTTATTTTATTCTCACATTTATGGATATTTTGGTGAAAGGTGTAACAAGCAACACAAGCTCATAAGTCATAAACATAATGTATCATTTGATAATACTGACTAGGGATGGCAGTGGACCGGGGGAAAGCGGGGCCCTGCCCCGCCTTGCCCCGTTTGGACCGAGGATGAAGGGTATGAAACGGGGATGGAGGCGGGACGAAGGTTAAAATCCATCCCCGTCCGGGGGTGGAGGCGGGGATGGATGTGCACTTTTCCCCGCCCCGCCCCGTCCCCGCCACGATCCCTGCCTCATCCCCGCCCCAACCACTTTTCCCCGCAATATCCCCGCCCCGCCTCATCCCCGTTTGAACCGGGGATGGAGGACATGAAACGGGGATGGAGGATAAAATCCATTCCCCGCCGGGGATGGAGGCGGGGGTGGAGGATAAAATCTTGAGGCGGGGCGGGGGTGGAGACCTTGTCCTCTGCCCCGCCCCGCCCCACTGCCATCCCTAATACTGACATCATCTATGCAGTTCCCATTGTTATTATAGTTTATTTAACCACATCACACGTGAAGCATAGACAACTAATCCAGAAGCAACGATGAACTCAAAACTCAGGAGGAAATACATTGTCAAAGATGGCAAAACAATAACAACGGCTATAAAATACTAATACTGGTGAAAATTTTATTTTCAATGTTAAAAGAATATATGAACAAAATAAGTAATCAAGCAAAAAAAAGAAAAAAAGTGGTTGATAAGGTGTCATCCACGAAAGGAAAGAGAAGCCAAGATACAAGAGACTGGATGAACTCTCTTAGAGATGATCATGCAAATTATTGTTGTTATTTGCCATTGTTAAGAAAATTATTAATAACCTTGATACATTAATTTAAAGTCTCAGAATTCATAAAAAAAAAAGAACAGGCGATTAGAAAAATGACAAAAGCCATACAATTGATATATGGCAAGAGGAAGAGCTCGAGGGTTTTCTCCACAAGAAATCGTCAACATCATGCCATATTCCATCTATAGGAAGCATGCTTTAGGTTCCTATCTAAAGCCAAAACTGGAGCTACTGGGTCCACTACAATCTTTCATCTCTCCCTTACTATGTCCCTCCAATCCCTTATCAGACTCCCTGCGCCTAGTTTCTGCAACTGATGTCATGTCACCTTTTCACCTTCATCCAGAATGTCTTTCACATCCGTGGAGAATGTGTGTAACATCACCAAACCATCTCAAACTCTCCTGAATTTATTCTTTTATTGGTGTCATATATACATAAAGTACTTATTCTTGGTTCTGTCTATCTTTGTTTGTCCCAACATTCATCTTAAGATATGTATCACAACCACGAGCTCTTTTTTCTTGCCATTAGTTCATGGTCTAACAGTTTGATGCAGTGAACAGGAGGATGGCTTCTGAACCCTGCAGATCAATACCAAAACTAAACGAAAACTATAATCTATTGAACGGAAAATCAAGCAAACAATAAAGAAAACAGTAACTTAGGGTTTCTCAATCTCAGAACTGTTAGAAATCACGTCTGAGGGCATTGTTGGTATTTGTTTTTACATATTATTGTTGTAATATGTTTCATATCCGATATCCCCAAGGGTATTTTTGTATTTTCTCATGTAATCTTAATATGTTTATATACAAAGAGGGACGCCCCAGCCTGGGTACAACCTCAACTTTCTTCTCCTATCTTTTTCTTTCCTCTCTTTTCTTTGTGTAATAGGGAACGCAGAGTGAGGAAAGCTGCAGCTTTTACATGGTATCAGAGCAGGTCGAGGCAATCAACGTCAGGTCGTGATTTACATTCATTCCTTCTCTCTTTTCATTCTAATCTGAATCTGGTCACGTCAGACCAGATCTCAGTTTTTATCATTCCTCTCTAAAACCCAAAACTGGTCACGTCAGACCAGGTTCTTTTCTTCCCTTTTCTCGTTCTTGTTTCCTTTTCACGTCAAATCAGATCTGATCCTTCTTTGTCTCGTTTTCTTCCCATTGATTCTAGTCTTTTGTAAGAACAAATCTGGTCACGTCAGACCAGATTTAGATTTTTTCAAATCTCGCTACATCAGATCTGACCACATCAGATCAGATCTAGATCTCCTTTATTTTTTCTTAAATCCAATCTCATTTTGTCAGATCTGATCAGATTAGATCTTGATCCCTTGCTTTCTTTAAATTCAATATCTTTCATTGTGTTCAATCTCCAAGCTCTGCCTTTTCTCCAGATCTGAATCAGATCTGATCAATCGTCTTCATTCAAAAAAAAAGGAGAATTTCCTTTCACATTTTCACTATCAAATTTTCACCCAACAAGACCAAATCTCGATTTTGGTCCAGATCATATCTCTGAATCCACAGGTTAAAAAAGAAACACTGATCAGTTTCAGATTTTGGAGTTCTTTATATTCGTATTTTGAATTTGGGTCATTATCCTTCCTATTTTTAATGTCTTTCTCTCATTCTCTCACTTCTTCATTCCTAAACCAACTTGTTTCTGAAAAGTTTGATGAATCTAATTCCATAACCTGGAAAAAGCAGATTATTTCATTCATCTGCAGTCATGACCTGATGAGACACCTCGATAGATCCCCAACTGCACACTTGGAATTCATGTATGTTACCAAGGAAAAATCAAAGGAAAAAGAAAAGGAGATAGCAAAAGAAGGTGATTCCGAACAGGTTATCTATATCAAGAATCCGGATTATATTGTCTGGTTCAAAAATGATCTGATGGTTGTAGCTTTTATCATGGCAACTCTTTCCAGACAAGTTCTTTTACATACTAAAACAGGTATTAAAGCGAGGGAACTTTGGGAAGTTCTTCATATATGGTATGAGCAGATTTCCACACGAAGGTATATCATCTCAAGTCTGAATTTGGATCGTTGAAGAGAGGAAACAGTGTAGCAGATTTTCTAGACCGAGTGAAATATATCATGGATCAGTTGGCAGCTATAGGGAGTCCTGTGACAGATGAAGATGTGTGCAACCAGACACTTCATGGATTGGGTGATGAGTATAACATGTTTAAAGTGATCTATATGGGTCTCACGAAAAGAGGTAATTTTGACATGCTTAGGTCATGTTACTTGAGTTTGAATCAAATTTTGGTATCTCAACAAAGGACTCTCATCCTAATCATGAGGTAACAATTGTTGTCACCTCAAATCGTGGACGAAGAATAAGCCAAAATCAATATGATAGTCAAAAATCGGGTATCCTTCCTAATCCCCGTACTTCCAACATGAATGGCAATCGACATAACATAATATGTCAGATGTGTGGAAAGTGGGGACATTCATGCACAAACTGCTATTGGAGATATGTTCAAATGTATCGTCCACCAACAGTTACTTAACAAGCCCGCTTTCGTCAGTTTGCACCACAAGCCAGCGGTATGAGAGAGGGACGAGGTCCATGACCAGCATCCTTCAATGCTCCCTCAGGGAGCTGCATCATCTTTTATTTCAGAACATAATCAGGATATGAATTTCTTGAGTGCCTCATTTTCTCAACTTGGCATGCATGGCACTGGAAATCCTTACGGTTCCCCTTGGTCAGCAGGAACTTATCAGCAGCCCGCAACACCTATGAGCTCACCATGACCTCTCCCTTCAGATCAGCCCACTTGGACAGCCTCTTCCACTTCTCAGACTCCACTGTCGGGTGCTTGGTTTTTAGATTCAGGTGTTGCCCATCATGTCACAAGTGATGTAGGTAAACTCACACATCTTGTTCCTTATCACGGTAATGGAAGAATAGTAACTGGTGATGATAAAACACATTCCATTACTCACATTGGAACCGCCACCATTAATACTCCTCATGGTCCCTTTTATCTTCCACATACTTTTTTTGTTCCTAATATTAAATGTAACCTTGTTTTTGTCCCTCAACTTTCCGATCAATCTAACCCCTGCATTTCTTTCTCTTCTTCTTTTGTCTCTATGAAGGACCTTCACATGAAGCAGAATCTTGTTGAAAATAAGAGATGCGGAGGGTTGTTCGTCCTCGATGAAGCTCCAGTTAGCACAAGCGATTGGGTCACTATAATTCCTCTTTTCTTGAAATTTTATATAATAAAGGGCCTATTTCTTTAAAGAATAAGTCCATGGTTTGTTCTATGTCATGTGTCCAGTGTCAAGACTCTAAGTGCCATGAGCTCCCTTTTGGTGTTTCTAATAAAAGAGCTTCATTTTCTCTAGAGTTAATGCATTTCTAATGTTTGGAGTTCTGCACCTGTGATGTCCTTATCTAAATCTTGTTTCTATGTAATATTCGTCGATGATTTTTCTCGTTATACTTGGATCTATTTTTTAAAAACCAAAGACCAAGTATTATCCATTTTTCAAAAGTTCAAAACTCTTATCGAAAATCAGTTTTCCCATAAAATATTGTGTTTTAGTAGTGATGGTGGTGGTGAATATGTGTTTGTGGCCTTTTACAATTACCTAAATGATCATGGAATCAAACATGAGTTATCTTGTCCATGGACTTCTCGGCAGAATGGGGTGGGGTGGCTGAGCAAAAGCACCGGCATATTTTCAAAACAACACTCACTCTTATGAAAGAATCCAAGATTCAGCCAAGCCTATGGACAGAAGCCTTCAACACAACTGCCTTTTTTATTAACCGCATGCCTCTTACTCTCCTTGGAGGGTTTTCCCCTTTATGCTCCATGGAGGGCAGCCTAATTACTCTCTTCTACGTACCTTTCAGAGTAAATGTTTTGTACATGTGCATAATTCCTTACGTGATAAATTTTTACCTAATGCGCAGGTATGCAGATTTGTTGGATATGATGATGTATATAAAGGGTATCGATGCTTCAACCCTATCACTGGTAAATTGATTGTTTAAAGGCATGTTACTTTTCATGAAAATGAATTTGATGTTACCAGCAATGACAGCAGCCATCCCAGCCCAATCCACCCACATGAGCAACCCTCGTTTTTCTGGCCATCGTGTTTCACCAAGTCCGAAAAAATCAGCAGCCAACGGACAGCAAAGTGATGCTACATCATCTACTACATGCATTGATCATAATGTTGCACCAACTATTACTGAAGATGTCAATCAGTCCCAATCACATGCATCATTCAACTTATATCCAAAAACATACCACAGGCATCACCATAGTGCCCCAAAGGAATGTGCTGCCCAATTTTTTCATGTTGGTCAGATTCCTCCTGCTGCTCCTTCACCTACCTTGTCAAAATCTACTCCTGCAGCTAAACCAGCTAAACCTGTAGATGCAATCCAATCGAATCAATCTAGAAGATCTACACGGATTCGATACCCATCGCAGCATTGGGTGAGTTATGATTATTTTTCTATTGAATTCCATACCTTTGCCGCATCCATTGACTCTAGTCATGAGCCCAAATTTTATCATGAAGCATGTCATCATCCTAAGTGGATTGAGGCCATAAATGAGGAGATTTCAGCCCTTCATAAGTGACACTTGGGAAGTAGTGCCTAGGCCCAATAATAAGAACGCCGTTGGGAGTCGGTGGATCTACAAAATTAAATAAAGGGCTTATGGTAGCATTGAGCGATATAAAGCTAGGTTAGTGGCAAAAGGGTATACACAAGAACATGGCCTTGATTTTGATGAGACATTTAGTCATGTTGTTCGAATGGGCACTAATCATGTAGTGTTGTCTCTTGCCACTACGTATGGTGGACTCTTAGTCAGATGGATGTGAAGAATGCATTTCTTCATGGCACATTACATGAAACATGGAGAACCCTCCTAGATATCTTGAGGCCGATACCAAAATTACGGTACTTCGCTTAAGCAAGGCTATATACAGTTATCTCGTACATGGTTTGAGACTTTTAGTGTTGATGTACGATCTTTAGGTTTTGTTCGAAGCCAATGTGATTACTCCTTATTTGTTTGTTCCAATAAGTTATTCTTGTATATGTCTTGTTATTACAGGTTGATCCCGACAGAATCACACATCTGAAGTCCATGCTTAGGAAGCAGTTTCATATGAAGGATTTAGGTCCTTTGAGGTACTTTCTTGGCATAGAGGTTGATCAAACCAGTAACTCTCTCATTTTATCTCAGCGAAAATATGCTCTGGATATTCTTTCTTGTTTTGGGATGACCGATTGCAAGCCAATTCTCACTCCCATTGTTGTCAATGTAAAATTAATTGATGATGACCCACATAATCCTCTGCTCCTTTATCCAGAGCAATTTGTATCTTACCTTCACGAGGCCAGACTTGGTATACGCTACTAACCAAGTCTCTAGATTTATGCAGTCACCCCGTCTCAGTCACATGGAAGCGGCTAAAAGAATTTTGTGTTACGTAAAAGGCACAACAAGTGATGGACTAGTTTATAAACGGCCTTTTTCCTGGCCTTACGATGGTTTGGCACTTGTCATTCTAGCCTACTCCGATGTCGACTATCCCTTTTGCTACTCTGAGTCCTCCTTTGGCACTCCCCGGATCCACTATCCTTGTTCGACGTTCCCCTAGGACAAATGCTCCACCTGCTCATCTTCAGGATTATAAATGTTACGCTGCATTTTGCTTGCCCCAATCAGACGCTTTGAGCGCTCACCTGAAAGGTACTAGGTATCTTCTTTCTCATTACTTATGATAATTTTTCTCTATCTCACCGCGCCTTCTTAGTAACTCTTACCAAAAACCCTGAGCCCTAAACCTTTGCCCAAGCCATAGGGTGTGATCATTGGAGGGCAGCCATGGCGGCCGAAATTCGTGCACTTGAAGACAACCATACATGGACGGTTAGACACCTTCCACCAAGTAAACGACCAATCGATTGCAAATGGGTCTACAAAGTGAAGTACAAATCAGATGGGTTAGTTGAGGGTTACAAAACACGTCTTGTTGTGAAAGGTTATACACAGGTTGAAGGTCTTGACTATCACGAGACATTTGCTCTCGTCGCTAAGCTCGACACTTGTTGGTGCCTCTTGGTTGTAGCCACCATCAAACATTGGGACCTCCATCAATTTGATGTCAACAATGTGTTTTTACACGGTAATCTTGACAAAGAAATCTATATGACACTCCTGGTTTTCGCCGACAAGGGGAGCAACGAGTTTGTTGGCGCAACAAATCCATCTATGGACTCAAACAGTCATCCCGAAATTGGTTTACAAAATTTTCAAATTTTCTTAAAGGGATTGGTTTTACTCAGTCTAGGGTGGATTATTCATTGTTTTCTTGCTTCAAAAAGCATGGATGCATATTTGTTCTCATATATGTTGACGATATCATTATTGTTTGAGACAACATTTCAATAATCAGCCAACTAAAGGTACTTCTAAATAATGCTTTTCGCATCAAAGATCTAGGAGTACTCAAATATTTCTTGAGAATCGAAGTCGGAAGACCTATTAAGGGCATTTTCTTATCACAATACAAATACGCATTGGACATCATTGGAGATCACGAGTACTTGGGGGGCAAAGCCATCAGATTTTCCCGTGGAACAATACAATCCTTCCTCCAGCTATGCAGTCTTTCTTGGACAACACCTTGTTTCTTGGTCCAGTCAATGACAGAAAACAATTGCAAGGTCTAGTATTGAAGCAGAGTATCGTGCCATGGCAGCCGAAAACCAAGTAGCAGATCTTTTCACAAAGCTGCTCTCTTCTTTGCGTCATTGGTTTTAAGAGCAAATTGTCCATGGTCATTCAAGACCCATGCACAGTTTGAGGGAGGCTCTTAGAAATCAGGTATGAGGACATTGTTGGTATTTGTTTAAACATATTATTGTTGTAATATGTTTCATATCCCCAAGGGTATTTTTGTATTTTCTCATGTAATCTTAATATGTTTATATACAAAGAGGGACGCCCCAGCCTGAGTACGACCTCAACTTTCTTCTCCTAGCTTTTTTTTTCTGTGTAATAGGGAACACAAACCGAGGGAAGCTGCAGCTTTTACAAAAACTAACTCTCTCCTCTCTCGAAACAAACTATTGAATGGAAAATCAAGCAAACAATAACTTAGGGTTTCTCAATCTCATAACCAACTCTCTCCTCTCTCAATACAAATATATATACTCTTAAAGAAAAGTCTGGATCTCGATCATATGGCGGGTCTAATACATAGTCCCAGTTAAACTGTGCCAACCTCGGATTCAACTAGGGGAGTTGGAAGGACGGAAGGCTTGCCTCCTTTTCCCTTTTATAGGCCAACGGACCTACACACAGATGGATCACCTTGTATAGGCCCAGGATCCAAAAAAGAGTCCAGCTCAAATCCCAAAACCACATGCTCAGAATTCAGGACCGGGACAGTAGAATTGGGTCCAGCAATACCACGGGTCCACTCTGTGTCACAGTTATACTAAGATTACAAAACCGGCCTCTACACGGAGAGATGCCAATTTATAACACAAAATAATAGTGATGGCCACTTTGTCAGTCCGACTGTCTAATATCAATCCTATGCACATCAAAAAACATCACTTAATAATCTGACAAGAGAGAACTCAAGTTTATAGAAAATCTGAAATTGAGCAAAAAAATTATGACATGCATAGGTTATCAAGTTATAACAGACCGAATTTGAAATAAAAACACAGTATTGAACAATACAAGTCCTAACAATCCTCCTGACTTCACTCTTGAAAACAACTGCAACTTACAATATAGGTGCTAATGTACAAATTGTCAAATTCAAAGATCCTCTTTCTTCTAATTGCAGTCATTTAAATACAAACAAAAGGAAATGGAAACTTGTGTGTGACGGTAAAAAAAACAAAGAAGACTTTCGTACCGAGTCAACTTTTGTTATCATCACATGCATGATAAGTACAGAAAATATGGATTAGAAATAAGAAACATATGAAGTTGAACCAATTCAAAAGGTCGATATTGCTAGCACCACCATGCAAGCAAAATAATGAGAAAAAAAAGTATTATGACATTTTTAAAGCCCTGGAACTGATGACTCGGTACAGTACCTATAATCTGGATTCATTGCCATAAACCTCTGAAGAAACTCAACAGCTTCTAATGTGTTTATACCGAACAACTACATGAATGGGCAAAAACCAAAATCCATGTCAGTCTTCATTGAAAAAAAACAAAAATAAATTCTTGGCAGAATCATGGTTTCTAACATGAAGCAGACAACTGAATATACTAAGCAAGCAAGGAGATTGTGAAAAATACTGGGGTACGAATGTTAGGTTAACCAAATCATGCAGATTATCACAACAGAACCTAGAGTGCCTCAAAAATGCCCAGAAAAAAATATATGGATAATTATTTAAGCACCAATGTGTGCTGTTAGGAGACAGGATCATTAACCATTGCAGCTAAGAAAACTTGATCCATAGTAGTGGCTTGGAAATCAAGTACCATAAGCATGTATTGAAAGGAATATGAACTAGACAAAATATGGTTTACTTTCCTAATTTTCTGGTGTGGTAATGATACATAACCTATGAACAAGGCCAAGGAAAGGAATAAACAAAGATGGTTAACACAAAACTCACACTTTCAACTCTGGCCATTTCCACCATAAAAGCAGATGCTTTCTCCTGCAGAATACGAAACAGTATCATATTGTGATATAAATGAAGTATAACAAACCATACTGCCATTAGCAGATGAAATCTAAAGGAGCTAGACTTCAATGCAGAGGAATGTAAATTTAGTGAAAATACTGTTTGCACACAGAATATCTTAAGGCTATTGATTTTCTTTTTCCAAGCTTTGCAGTTAATATATAAAACACATTGAGAACAAAAAATATAGTAGGTAATGAAATCTTGTAGCAATATGATTGCAACATTCCAGGCCAAAACAGAAGACAGATAAACTAGCAACACTGCTGAGTGAAATTTTCACCAGAACATGTGAAATATGATAGCGACGCAGCTAAAAAACTAGTAATCAATAAGATGTAGCGTCCAAGACCTCTGGGAGTTTTTGTGGGAAATTTTGAGCAGTAATAGATAGGGCCTTGAGCCACATCAATTTTTTATCAAATACAATGTGTAACTGCATATTATCTGAAGAGAAAGTTGCCCAAGGTAGGGTGTTGAGGGTGGAGTTACAAAAAAGAAGGTTGTCTTTTTTTTCACTTTTGATAGCAGCCACACAGATACTCGTTTGGCCCCTGAATTATGTCCCCATACATTGTAGTCATATTGAAAACTTCATAAAAATGGGTGTATCCCTGGAGATATCCATGTGGCATAGTTTGAAAGTCAAGAAAGAAAATCAAAACATAAAGAAGGGAAGGGAGATAAGTTTCAGCCTGAAGAAAAGGGATAACAATTTATTGATTAAGCCACTTCTTCTATTCATAGAAGAAGATGCTCCCTACAAGGCAGCTTGGCTTGGGAAGGATAACTCGGTGGAGCGATGAGAACTTTGTTCTCTCCGTATGTGAATGCAGTTGTTGCAACAATTTCAATCATATTCAGTATATTTATCTCCTTTGCACATCAGAGTAATAGAAATGAAGATGACAGTTGTGGAACAGAAACCCTAATCTTTTGTTTTATGCTTTTTCTCACCTGTTTTCACTTCTACTATATATTGTCTAACCCTTTTCCAAAATTCACTAAATGAATTGCTTTAAAGAAAATTCATTAGAACCTCCCGCAAAGTGGAGTTTAGCATTTAGATTCTGAGTTTATGTCCCATGATCTACAATTCATTTAGTCCACCACTGCGTCATGAGGATTCTTAACCTTCAAACTCCATGGGGACATAGAGCTTCCGAATGAAAAAAAAATAAAGATCAGGCATTTTCTTAAAGCATGTTGCCCATGATTCTTGCTAACATTGTTCTTTGTACACTGTCCTTATAACTCCTGATGATTGCATGGAAATAGCCATGCTTTCTTTCATTTATGTGGTCCCTGGTTGGGCAAACTGTCCTTTTAGCAGAATGTAAATGAGAAAACCCTCTTATAGTTCCTACCAAATGCATGCTACAATAAGTACAAGGACAGCCTTCTACGTGTACAGAATCAAAACAACATAGCATTATGCCATTGACATGTGGGTGCACAACACATGTCAACCACAAAAGAGTCATTACCTTACAGCAAGATGGCCATTAGTGTTAATTGCTTTATCTTTTCACTTTAGTGAGAAACTTTCAAATTACATCACAAATTTATGCCAATCATGTACCATCCTAACAGGCAATAACTGTTAACTCTTTCTAAGAATCACAATACCAGTATCAATACCCTGTTGAGTATAAAACTTGGCAATTTTGGTCATTGATAACAATATAGTTCAAAATCAATCATTTTCTTTGAAACACATAAGGGAGGATAACTTATCTGCATACCAATATTACAAGAGAGAGAAAGAGAGACACTTACATATCTTAACTCTGATGCTTTCAGAAGAAGCAACAAATCACCATAAGAATGAAAAGTTTGAACAACATTAAGCGCACTTGCCATAGCATGGCTGGTCTGCAAATGGCAGAGTCAGCTATTAGAACTGGCATTTCAAACATTTTTCTCCAAGTTGTTCAAGACCAAGAATAGTTATGATAATTTAAAAAAGCAAGACTTTTTTGTAAACAAAAGCATGTACCATAATTGCATACTCTGCAATGAACAGTTGGAAACTATATTATGATGAACAACCAAATTGTTACTTTTGAATAGGAATCAACCTCTGCTTTCTTAAACTCCTACCATGTAAAATTACATCTCTATGAACTCCCTGGTTCAAAGAAACACTACTATCAAAAGTTGGTTTTCCATCAAACTCCATTCTATTAACCATTTAGCCCGCACTGCATGATGTTACGAACTCATGCAACTACATACTTCAAGAGATGCCCATCAAATCTAATAAGAATGTGGGTTCCTCCTATAACTTTTTGTTTTCATGAAACACCAGCAAGGTAAAATACTATTTAAAAAAAGGAATTACAAGGGAAAGCAAAGGAGATGAGCCATCTTGGAAGAAATAAAGGGAGAGTTACAACCGGTTATGAGGAATCTAAGTTACACAGAAGTTGCCATCAGAATACTGGCACTGTACACAGCGAGTAAGCACAATAATGGAAGTCCTCTTGAGTTCTTGCACGGATGCTAGCTAGTAAGAATGTTTTTATCATTAAAGCAATGTTGATTACTTGCAAGCCACATGCCACACCAGAACAACTCTAACCACTGTCTCCATAACTTGACCCATTTATTGAATTTAACCTTCAACCAACCGCTACTGCTACTATCCAATTATTTGCTTTGAAATCCATCTTCTTGCATTTTTCAAAGATGGTGCACACCAATTATGGGTCCTACTCACGGTGACCAACTTGCTATGAACAGAAAAATTTGCAATAGATTAATACCATGAAAACACTTTCCAATAATAATAACTGTTAAAGAAGCTCACCCTTGCAGCAAATTGAACAGCAGTTTCCATTTTATTCTCAAGTGGTGCAATGACAGGGAGGTACTCGACCTATAAAATGTGGCATAGTATCATTAGTTGCCCTGTTTATACAAGATGGAAATTATTTAAACAAAATTTTCATAGGAATAAATTCATGGAAAAAAATTTATAAAGTTTCAATGTTCCCAAAGTTGAATTTCGAAATGCAATGCGCCAACAATTTGACAATAAATACAAGAGATGAGGCTATTTGACAATAACAGGAACTTGATAAAGAAGTCCAGGAATGTGATTGCCTCAGATAAATTCCCCACTGTCACATGGATACTCCATTTTGATTCCCATTTTGTATCCCCTTATATACAAGTCGTATTGGAAATTTCACAAAAATGGTTGTATCCCCATATCCTCAGCTGTATCCATGTGAGCTATGTCAGAGAGGTTAGCGACATGGCAATTTCGAAAAAATTAGGTGCAGGGGTGCAGACATATGTGTGTGTATAAAGAATACATTTAGAATTATGCAACTATAAGTTTCTTTAGGTTTTTAAGTTGGTTTTTCAAATTTTGGACAGTTTTGGACTTGGTCAAAGTTGCCTGAATACAAAATTGGACAAAATGGTCAGATATGGGGTTCACCGCAACTGACACTTGTTGACCTGCACCTAGCCGTGTCAGGTGCCACAGCTGGCCGCAGGTGCTTCAGGGGTCCAGAAGCAACCTATGTTACATAGAATGTGACATAGATCCCTCAGATGCATCCTGGTGATTCACAAGGAGCTCCATCAAACAAATTAGTTCCATCATTGATAGAAGACAAAGATGTAAATTATATACAAGAAATATTAGCTCAAACAAAAAAGTGCCATGGAGCATCGAGATAGAAATGACCCCATACTGCTATAAATTGCAAATGAACATTTGAAATCAATAAAGAGCTCCAAGCCACAGGAAGTTAGATAGAAATATGCAAAGGAAGATTTGGTTAAGAAAAGAAAGCAACAGGCATCACTGATCTCCCTGTACATAGAGGGCACAAGAAAGAACAAAAACATGAAGGTAAAGAAAGGAACTAATAGCTAGAACTTCAGAATATTGCTACATGTCTAGGACTCTAAACGTCAATGGACAAAACCAAGTGAAAAGAAATAATGATGTGTTAGAAATACAACCAAGCAAAATCACCTCTCATCGCTGAAGACAGCAAGAAAGCATTTTCCAAGTTGAAATGACTAAAATGGATGCCCACTCAGCAGAAATCTCTTGTTTTTACGAGATAAGATAGGAAAACTGCATATGTCCTGGTTGCAACAAGAGCCCTAGTGACACACAAAAAGTGTATATGCGTGGAGAGGGAGCTTTAAGGTACATTTACAAAGAAGACTTGAACAATGAATGAACTAAAAACTGCAGCATCCATAAGCGTTAGTACCAGTATTGCTGCAACCAAGTGACGGACCCCCGTACACAGATCCTATGTTTCTAAGACAACCTGAATCTGATGAATTGGCATGATTTCATCTGGATTTGTTGGCCATGTAGCCCATTGATTTACTTAATATTCTTTTCCATGTTCATTATCAATGTTTTTTCTAGTATGACCTTTTGCTCATTGTTAATCTTCCATCGATCAACTTATTGATGATTATTACATGTTCACCTCTTCTTGTCAAATGTTCACTATATATCAGCCTGTTGATAAGATAGTGCATGTTAACCTTTCTTTGATAGTCAAACTATACTGTCAAAAATAAATGCTTGCACTTTCTTGACCTTTTACTTATTGTTTGATCATGAGACCTATATGTTTTACCCCTGAAGTCTTATGCCTTGCTTTCCTGTGTTGGATGTCTCACTTGCCTAGATGTTTTCTCTTTTCTGTAAGCCTTGTTCTAACTTAGTCTGTACCACAATAAGTATGTCCCTTCAGGTTGGTTTTTCACCTTAGATTTCAGCAAATTAATCAAGATGGGATGCAATGAAGAACTTCCTATAATAAACTAGCTAAGCTCTAACGATCTAAAACATATCATTTTGATATGAAAAATAACCCTAATGAACTAAGTTCTCATTTTCCAGATCATCTCCTAAGACTGGCCAAAGAGAAAAAATTGCAATAGTACACTACCTTCAAAATCAATGCAATGGTACACTACCTCCCCTAGAATAAGACTGGTACGAGTACTTTTACCACATTAAAAAACTTGGTAAATCATTTACAAGGAATCAGAGAACAGCCTCTCAACAAAACAAAAAAAAATCACGTAGAAGTACATTTTACTACTTTTTATTCACAAAACATACAGAAAAAAACTTCACTAGGAAAGATGTCATAAAGATTGAGACCCAGGAATTGTTCATAAAACTCAAAAAAGACATCATTCAATTTAAGATATGTACATGCTTCCACAAATCAGGCAAAGCATACCTCCATAAAATTATGAAGCTGAGTAAACATTCTGAACATTAGCTTTGTCAATGAAATATTCCCCCTACATAAAATGGAAAGACGCATTAATCAAGTCATAAGACTACTTGTCCAAACAAAGAACTGAAAGGTGTAACTGATATACTAACTACTGATGGCATACCAGGATTGATCAAAATGCACAAAAGGATACCGGACAGCCACTGGTTGGATAGGATAACCAGGAATGAATGCTCCCAGTTGGAAAGATATAAGGGCCCTTCCATTAGTTGTGGTGCCCTCAGGAAATAATAACACTCTTGGAAATTTATCACACGATGCTTTTCTCTGCATTCAAATCCTTGAAAGCAAATTCTGTATCAAATAGCTTATAAGCAGTCATGGAAAAGAGTATAAACAGTAACAACAAGGTCCTGCATGGTTTCATTTACCCATATACCGTAAACAAACAGCCAATAAGGCAATAACCATTCATCAGATTAGGGACACCATAGCTTATCAAACATGAAACGCACAACATACATGTCCAAGCACATGAATTAAACCTATATGTTTGACACTCAAAGAGAGAAAACGGTTCAAAACATATGCATAGTACACTCCTGGAGGTACTTGCAACATATCCCTCCCAAAATGGTCATGAAGCTGGTAAATTACCTCAGTTGTCTAGCATAAACGACAAAAAAGTACAGGGAAATATCATAATTTTCATTAAGGAAGCAGATAAACTACTCGTCAACAACAAAATGATAGTATGAAGTAGACATCACTACCTTTATTTCATTAACAGCGCGTTTCCGAGATGGTGCTGAGAATCTATTCACATATATAACCTACCAACAAGGAACAAAAAAACAGGATATCTTTTAGAATTTTCTACCGATAACTGTAATCCATAAGTTGCCTACGAAAAAGACACGAAATCACCTGCATAGCTCTTATAATCGTTCCCACAAACGGTATGTCATCATGCGATTCAGAAGCCACGATGGTAGGGAAGAGCTCGTAAAAGAAATAAATGGGTTCGATATATGAGACGTGATTCGATACAACTATGGGCGCCAACTCCCGTGGTGCAGGCTTTCCTTTCCTCCTTATCCAATGATACCTATTCCAACATCACACATTCCAAAAATTACAACAAAAAGAAACACCCAACCAAAGAAAAAAATATAAATAAATAAATTCATCCTCATATCTCTCATAACCAATATATGGAAATGGGCGACGAACATCATGAGACTGATATTTATGACACACTAGTTGGAACAACGGAGATGCATGCCGCCCATACTAAAAAATAATTGAAGTGAGTTACTACATACAAAGGCCTTGAAAACCCAAAAATCATCTCCATTATGGAAGCTCATTTCCGCAAACTGAGTAATAAAAAAAACAGAAAAATACAAATAAAACGGAAAACAAGAAAGGGCGTACACCTGAGAACGCCCCTTCTACAATAATCCCGGTAACAGATACTGAATCTACTTTGAAAATTAAAATCTATATGAAGAGCTCTCTCCAACTATGCGCATCACTCCAGCACGAAAACGACATGCCAATTCCATAGTCCAAGTCGAAATCGAATGCGGTTTCGGGGCAAAAAAGAAACGAGAAGCGCGAAAGAATCTCATCAAGAGAAACGACAATACCAAAATGCACCAGGAGCACAAGTAAACCATGCATCTGTGCTCATCAATTCGACGACAGGGAGGAAGAGGGACGAACCCGAAACAGAAGAGGATGGAGCGGGAGCAGAGGCGGGTGATCCACATGAGCCTGACCCTCCACCTGGGCATGGGCTTCAGATTGTCCTCCCAGCCATGGAGCGCCGCCTTCGTGGCGAGGAACCCCACCAGAAGAGCAAGCCCGAAGAAGACGAGGCGGACGAGGGCCAGAGGGATGCACACCGCGATCTTCACCCACTCGTAGACGCCCTCGATCGACTCGGTCCGGTTCGCGAAGGGATCCAGCGGCGAGAAAGAAGAGGAAGACGAGGCGGCTCCGCCCGCCGTTGCCGTGGCGGCGGATCCCATGAGGAACTCGAACGGGCTCGCCGTCTCGCCGTTGCCGGCCGGCCGATCGCCGTCCTGGATGTCGACGATGACGTCTTCGGGCCCGTCGCCGGGCTCCGGCAGGAGCGGAGCGGAGAGCTCTCTCGTGCGATCGTAGCCGTCCATCGCCTTCTTCTTCCTTCGCTTCCTTGGTTATACTTCCTTCCCCCTCCTCCTCCTCCTCCTCCTCCTCTTAAGCGGAACAGTGAGTCATCCGCGATGTGGTTGAATGACGGGAATGCCCCTCGTGAACCTTTTCTCGCAAGTGACCCCACTGGATTTTATTTCACTCAGAAGTCAAGCCTACGTTATCTCTTGCTGCCAGATGAACATAAGAAAAGGTACTTTTGAAGTTAGTTGAAAAGATTGTGGGTTTTGGGGAATAAAGGTTTAAATGCAGGCACGTTGCAGAAGATTTTTTACTATCTTTGTTTTTTAGATGTCACACTTTTTTTCACCGAACTGGACGCAGTAACCGACCGACATGCCAATTGCTAATCCAGCGACATGTTGGATGTGGGACGGATCGGGACAGGTTCAGGTGCGCATTCATTGATCCAAAAACGGCAAAATATTGGCAGCAAAACAATTTTTTCAAAAAAAAAAAAAAAACTCTCATTTTTCCACAAAATATCTGCAATAATAAACAAATTAAAAAATTTTAAAACACTTTTTATAAATAAATACAAATAAATGTTTAAAAATAAAAAATTGGTTTTTCTGATAAATAACCAGTAAAGACATAAATATCACCTTTAAAATGCGATATTTGTGTTTTTACAAATATTGTGACACTTTCAGGCAATTTTTTTATGATATGTTCACAAATATCAAAATATTTGTCACACTGCTTTAAGAAAATAATATCAAAAGTAGATAATGCATGAGTGGGTTTTGAAAGGCAAGCTGGGTTAGGCAGACCCCACCAGTTTTTATTCAACGTACCAATCGGGTTTTGAACAGACAACGTCCCACCATAGGTGAGACCACATTCCCCACTTTTGAGTGTGCAGCTGAACATGACTGCCCTCCATCTCCGGAATACAGCCTGTTCCTGTAAAGGCATTCTTCTGAGAATTCTTCTTTTTCTTTTTGGGATGACCAAAAGCAGTTACTGGGATTGCCAGAGAGCCACATGATCTGTCGTCTGCAATAAAACATAAGGTGGGCCCATTGGAATATTATAATGATTGCTTGAGGTAGGCCGTTGTGATCACCAACTTTAGTTTCTATTTGTGATGAATCGCGTCTAGAGTACTAAATATAACAACCACGTGAAGGAAACAAGTGAGAGTGACGATTTGGATTGGATGTGGGTAATTACCTACAAAAATAGGGGGGGGGGGGGGGGGACCGTATTATATGGCTAATTTGATGTGATTTCTTAAAAAGCTTATAATTTTTTATACTCTTTTGTTGTCTAAAATCACAAATATATGATATTATTATGACACTTTTACCCTTCGCAACCATGAATTTTATGTATTTTTGTGATAAAATTATATCGCCCATCCAATATGTCCAACACCCACTTAAATTTAGAATCAAAGGTTTTTTTATACAAATTTGGACCTTACAAACTCTTATACATTTATTTATGAATGCTATGTGAAAATGAAACCACCAAAATCGTAAATATCATACTCTTTTGCATATAATAAATATTTTAGCATGAAAATATATGTGAAATATCTCTTACAAATAACATACTTTCACATAAACTGAAATCACATAGAAATTTGTGCGAAACTCCACTTCAAGGAAAGCAACAAAATTGCAAATATGTTACATATTTATAAAAAAATTATTATTTGTGATTTTTCTTAATAGTTGTGACTTTGTCAAATCATGTATATACTTGTTTTTCTTCTAGGGTTTTTTTTTTCTCGTTTGTGTCTACAAAGAACTTCTTTGTAGAACCCTTGCGGTGATTCATGCATTCCGAGGAGGTCACAATATCATCCTTGTGATCGACTTTCTCATCTACAGTTTTGAAAGGTGAGTTTCATACAATCCATACATATGTATCCCATACTTATTTCCTAAGAGGTTGTGGTATCATCCTTGTGATCGACTTTCGTTTAGGGTTTACTATGTTTACGATTTTTTTACAGAAATATATATTGTTGTAGATAATTTATGGTTATTTGATTATCCTTTAGTTAATGTTTGTTATTCTTGTGTTGGTGTAATGTGGCTAGGGTTCACTGTGCACAAGCATTAAAAGGGCTAAAGTACATTATCGAGGTTATTGTAAGCAGGTAATGATGACGTCTGAAATGGCAAAAGTACACTCGTATATTTGATTACACTAATTGAAAATCTATAGTAGTTACCAAAAATATTATTTTTAAAAAATTAGCGGCTTTTATGTCTCATAAAACCATATATGCGGGTTTGACCTTCCGATATAGTTATTCTTCAAACAACCAAAAAATGTGGATAGATAACGAGGAGGATAATGATATAGAAACAATGTTATTTAATGGTGATGTTTATCTGGAAATATACAAAGTTAACAAAGGAGCAGTTAAATAAAAAGTAGTTGATCAATTGAATGATGTGAATCTCGTAGAGAATGTGTATTTATCTCAGGCACCATCCATTGATCTGAGTCTTTTGTCGATTATCCAATTGTCCCAAACAGTGGACAATATTTATGTTATACATGATCAATGAATCACTGCAACAGATGTGAAACCACATGCGCAACCCAGTGAGAGTGATCTTCATCACAGTAATCTGAAAGACATGTAGTCTTCTCGAGCATACGACAATGTTAGGTACACATTGTAATTTTGATATAATTTATGGTTGAGATATAAGTGTGATGATGAATGCGATATTTTAGGAAGATATGCAGGTATATTATTGTCGATCCATAATATTGATCTTTGTGGTGAGATATTTTTGGTAGGATTTGCATATGTTGATAAAGAGTCTAGAGATTCATGATCATAGTTTTTTTAGGTATTAAAGCATAAATTCATACACTTTGATGAGTTTTGAGAGAGATGAGTATTGACAGTTATGCATCCAGGTTTAAAGTATGTTATTCATCACACATGAGCTACATGTCATGTTGGATGTTGCATGAAGCATTTAACGCATAACTTTTTGAAGAAATTTGGTTCACCGCATAGTGCACTTTGGTGAAGTGCAGTTCGAGCAACCACAAAACAATAGTGCAATTATTTTTTTGACAATGTTAAATAACAAAGCACACACGCATACAATTATATTGTTATTGACGCAATTTC
Organism: Nuphar pumila; assembly: GCF_984573655.1. Taxonomy (NCBI): domain Eukaryota; kingdom Viridiplantae; phylum Streptophyta; class Magnoliopsida; order Nymphaeales; family Nymphaeaceae; genus Nuphar; species Nuphar pumila. Next base: position 112,458,960 of record NC_143255.1, on the reverse strand, counting down.
GAAGCATTTGGCTATCTGTTACTTTCAAGCGAAAAGATATGACTTGCTTAACATATAATATACTGAAGAGTATCAATTCATGAATTCTCGCCATACGTGACAAGCCCCTAATTTCATTTATTGAAAAGTTTTGTCTCATGTTGATGAAACTTTTTAAGAAAAGAATGATTGCAGGGCAGTATACGACAGGTGTTGTGGTGCCGCTGATATAAAAAAAGCTAGAAAAATTGAAGAAAAAAGCATAATAAATACATGTGCAAGTAGTGCATTGCCTCCGACAATGATACAAAGCTCACGACCGATGTCATGGTTAAAGTGATGATCTTCATATGCATTTGTGCTCTTGTAAAAAATGACAGATTAGTGAGATTCTTGTGAACATGGGATCACATAAATTTTGTATGAGGGCAACCTATCAGAGGATTACTGCGATAAGTGGTTTGAAGTTGAATCATATCGAATTGCATACATTCAATATTCATTCTTCCCAATGGCGGATAATGTCTCACATATCGCTCCACCTACTCTTATAGTTGTTTATCCACCAAAAGTGGTTCGCAAAGTAGGATGACCTAAGGTTAATAGACGGAGAACACAACACAAAGATGTTGTGCTATACAAGTGTAGTGTATGTCGTGAGGTTGGCCACAACAGGCGGCACTACAAACAATAGTATGTATACATATCCAGTTGTTTTAATGAATTGCTTCTTTGTGTGTATATCCGATGTTTTTTAATTAGTTGCCTCTTTAGGTGCATATCCAATATTTTTTAATTAATTGCTTCTTTATGTGTATATCCAGTATTTTGTAATCAATTATTATTTTATATGTATATCCAATATTTTTTAATTAGTTATTTATTTATGTGTATATCTAGGTAATTTGAGATGTATGGCCATATACATTCTTACAAAAGAAAGGGATTCAAAAAGCCCCGAGTTTTAAAGAGCAAGGAATAGTCGGGTCGTACACGAGGTATAAGAAATATCTTGAATCATGTATGTATATTTGATATTAATTATATACAATTTATTTTGTTGTTAAGAACATGTTAATGAGAAAGAAAAAAGTTATATAAGAGAACACCTCCAAAGCCTAAAGAGTATAAGTTTCGCAAAGAAACTCTCTTGGCAAGTGACGTAATTGTTACTTTCATATTTTTTTTTATGTTTGCACATAATTTTATTTGTTCGCTTATTACCACACTAGATTAACTATGTGGCATCTAGCAAGATTCATAAAAAGAATCCAAGTGACTTCAACGAGGATAGAAAAAGAGACAACTTGCCAAAGACTCTTTACCTTACCCTATATTTCTCTATGAATTATAAAAGCGATATTTATATTGTTTTACAACCTATTAATAACAAAAACTAATAAACCTTGTATGTTCACAACAAATGGTTGCAATTAAAGAGCAGCGAGGCAGGACAATTGAATACTTATAGAGTAACAACATGTTGTATCATTTCCTTGATGTTGTCAAGGTACGTTTTTACACAACTCTACATACTTATAAATAAATGTTTACGTGCACAATGACGTTACACTAGATTTATGTTGCATCTCTTAATTTCTTTCAATTATGGCAATGAGCATTGGCTTATTTGAAAAATGGACATGAAGAAAATTGACTTCAGTTATACAATTTCACACCGAACACATATTTAACAGATAAAAACCTTAAACAAATAGTATGATAACATAACTTACTCAAGAGTGCAATTTTTTTATGTTTATTATCTATTTTTTGCATATATGTGTTGCAGGTTCATTCTTTATAGCGTAATTTGGATTCGACTGTTACAAAGATTGGACAACGTAGAGGATGGAAGATATTCCTCAACAAGAGAACAAGTAATTACTTTGCATTTATTTGTTAACTCATTTCATACATGCACATGTTTTTCACTTGGTATTTTCTCATTTTACAGGTATGACTGTGATATATTTGTCATACAATATATGCAATACTTGGGCAAAAACTTAACATTAAACTTTACGCAGGCATGTATTTATATGTCAGTTTGTAGTTAGTTATTTGCTAATAAATAGTTATTTTCAACAAGATGTCACAGATATAAGAAATCATATGATCAAGTTCTACAAGCATATGAAAAAAAGGGCTTTCAAGGGTGCCAAAAAAAAATGAAAAGGCAGTGACATCAGTTAGAGAAGTGATGAAAGGAATTGTCCAACTAGCTGAGCTGTGGACAATTATGCATCTTTGTAATATATCAAGTTAAACTTATATTTGTAATTGAATGGATCAAGTTAAACTTTGCAATTGAATGAATCAAGATAAACTTTGACTATAACTTTGTAATAAAACCCATATATTGAATGTAACTTTGTAATTGTTAAACTTTAAGTTATCTAATTTTGTGCAAACCAATTGTATTTAGTTATGTGTTATTGATATTGACTGTATGATTTTTGTAATGGTTAATGGAGAAATAGTTTTGCAAAACTGCCCGATTTTTGTTGATCAGTAGGATTTCCACAAATATACTTTAAGACATTTCAAAATATATATGTGATCAGGTTTGATATATGCAAATGAGTTGAAAATAGTTGTTGGGAGGGAAGCAGGTTGTGGACCACTGGTTGGGAAGAAAACACAAAAAAAAAGCCCCACAACCACCTTGCCTTACATGGAATCACATTAAATTAGTCATACAGTACAGTAATTTTCTGAATTAAGGATATCTGATTAATCATATATGTTTTTTTTATGATGAGGAACCCTCACTAAAGTAAGAAAAAACCCCGAGCGAAGCCTCATGACCACCCTGCCTTACGTGGCCCACCTCTGAAAGTTACAGTCACACTAGTGCACCAGTCGGGTTTCATAAAAGCTCTTCAACTTAACACCTTCACAACCTCTTGTTGGTTACGCGGGCATCTCACGCGATGTTAACTAATCAGATATGTTATAATTAGAGTCAGACTTGAATATGAGATTGTTTCCATATATGAATTCCATTAGACTCTACCATGCAAAACCAAATCTAACCCAGTTTTATAATGCGGTTAAGTTTTTTTAACCAAACACGACTAACCGACTTTGAGCAAGTTGAATATCCAACCCAAACCTAAACTGTTGGCATCCATAAATTATGGTTCTTTTCATTTTATGAAACTCCATGTGTGAATAGGATAATTGTTGGTTCTAGCCTACAGTACATTTTTTTTATCACCCGAAGAAATTGCATCTGTGTATGAGGAAGCTCCCACATGGGGTCTTGAGCTCATTGTTGGGGGAGACCTCTTTATCCATAAATTTGAGACCAACTAGGTTCAAGTGTTAATTTTATTATGTACTTGACTAGGACTTTACAGGACACCGCCACACTGGCATCGATTGTAGCAGCCTAACTTATGCTATTACATTTAATTACTTTTTTTATTTATTTCAACTACATGTTGGTCTTAAAATCATTAAATTGAACTTTATTTAGACATATAAATTATTTCAATGTGTCTCTTGGGCATTGATTGAATTGCTTAACAGAAATGAAAGATGACTATTGTCCTTGTAAAATGGCATGATTTCAAAACTGTTGCACAATTTGTTGAAATCATTCCCATGTCCAAAAATTTGATTCCTAGTTTTTAGAATATTTTTACCTTTTGAACAAGCGAACATGTTGATGTTCACGTGATAGATATGTACATCGTTCGAAGGTTACAACATCTCAATAAAAAGGAGATTCACATAAAGATTTCGCAGACCAGAAGAAATTCACATAAAAATTTTTGTGAACTTAGCTAACTTGAATTCCAACACAAGAAATCCGCATATGAAATGTGTGGAACTTTCAAGTTTCGCAACCTTGTTGCAAACCTTCTAAAATTTTAAATTTTGAATTTGGCAGGTTCGCTCCATATATTTGCAGCAGTCCTCACATTCGTGCAGAAACCATGCAAACCACTTTTAACCAAAAACTTGCTTAAAGTCCGGACGTACGTTCACAAATGTTTGTATGAAATTCTCAAATATGTATTGTGAATATTCTTACATTCGCATGTTTATTGATTGCAGGTTCACATCACACATTTATGGATGTCTTGCTCTTCGTGCATATAACATGTGAACCTCCTTTAACTAAAATACTCGCATAAAGTCTAGACATACATTCGCAAATGTGTGTCTCACTCATAAATATGTGTTATAAATGTCCTTACATTTGCATGTTTACTGACTGTTGGTTCTCATCACATATTTGCGGACGTTACAACCTTCACACAACTATTATATGAACCACCTTTAACTAAGATTTGCAAGACCAATCCAAAGATTTTATAATTAAAAAGTTTTAGCTCAACAAGTTCGGTTCATATATTTGTGACAACCCTGATATTCGTGCATATGTCATGCAAACATCTTTTATTTATGATATTAGCAAAAGTCAGACATTTGCAAGAGTTATATATGGGACTCCTTTTAATGCAAAACAAATATAATTAAGATGTGAATGTCTTTATGTTTGCATGCAAATGTCCTCCACATATTTATAGATGTCCCCCTAACGTTCTCAAGAAGATTTGCGAGCATCCTTCATACATGCAAAACTTTTAACATTAGTTGCGAACATTCTTAATATTCACATATTCAACATGAGATTTGCAAATATTCTCATGACGTTTCTGTTGATCTCCTCATCCTCGCATGTAACATTTGCAAACCTTCATACAAACATTAAATGTGACACTTCATGTGTATGAAAGCTCAACTTCGCAATTAAAAACCATTTTCGTATAAAATTAGGGTTTCTTAGCGAGGGTTTTGTGGTCTCCAACTTGTTTCTCACATCAAGTTTTTTCAAAAAGTTTTTCAATGAGTTTTTTGTTGAGGTGTCATTTTTCTTGTCTTATCTATGTCGCACGACAACACATCATCGACGATGAGTTTTTGAGCATTCAACACATCATCAATGATGAGATATTCCGGTAAGCACAAGTTTTGCTCCTTGTAATGGTTGAATCAATTATATTCTGAAACAATGATATGAATAAGTTATTTTGTGAGACGATGGCATTGTTCTTAAGATATCTTTTCATATTTAATAGCCTATTGTTTTTTGTTGTTTAATTCAATTTTTTATGAGTCTCATTTGCCCACTTTTTTTCTTATTTTGGTATGCTCCTATCTTCGAATTTGATTATTTATCTTGTATTATAAAAATGACTAGAGAATATTGACATGATTTTTAAGTTAATTTTGTATTTTTAATAGATAATTAATTTTTTATTTAATTTGATTTCATATGAGCCTCATTTGCCTGCTTGTTTACCTCTATCATCGAATTTAGTTATATAAGAAATTGTTCATCCTTCATTATAAAGATGATGAGTGAAGAGACTATCATGTAGGCACCAACACCTATGGATGGATTAGCGATAGATGTAAGATATGCACATGCTATAAAAAAGCCATTTTAATTTGCTCTATCATAAACCTTATGTAATATATTGAAGTTGTTATCTCTCTTAAATACTATTTTTTCAGAAATAATGCCCATTAGCTGATGGTTGATACTATAAGGTATAGAAGGGGCTTGATACAAGAGTAGACAAAGAACTTGATCCATGGCCAAGAGTATGGGTTTTTTATATAATTCATGAAAAATGCAGCATTAGTACAATGAGGCCGAAATTGTTGTGATCAAATAAAAAGCCTTAGACATATTCATTGAAAAGAAGGCTTTAGTAAGAAAAAATCTTGCTAAAAAAGTTTGATGCATTTATGTTCACAATCATGCTTCACATACAAGAATCATCTAAAGAGGGGGATGCTAGTGAGTAGTCAATGGTTAAGAAGTATAAGAAGTCATTGACTTTGGATTCCTCAATAGTTGCTAATTTTTATGCCCAACTGGATGAAGTAGGAGACATAACCACTTGCAATGACAATTATGAGATGGAGAAGGAGATGGTAGACATCGTGAGGGTGGAGGAGTAACTTCAGTAAAAAGTTAAAGTGTAGGAGAGTATGAATAAGAGAAAATATCTGCCTTAAGCAAATAAAAAGGCTAATGTTGAGTTGGAAAGTGAGATTGTTGGTAATGAGAGGAAAGATGAGGAACCTCAACAAAGAAAGTGAATGTTGAGGTGAAGAGTGACAGTGTGGTTGGTGAGAGGGTAGATGAGGATCCCTGGTTGCACTTTTGGAGTTGATATTTTTAAAACAATTATTTTCAATAAAACTTTGGGAAATCGTCAACCAAAAATATAAAAACCGACTTTCCACAGAGTAGCGAGTACGGGTCGAATCCACAAGAAACGGGATATTTCTGAATTAATTCTAAAATAACATTTTATTAACATAAAAAGTTTACAATCTATGTCAATGAGTATAAGTATATTAAATAACATTCTAACTATGAAACTAAACTACAATAGGCGACTAAGTCTTCAGCAGGTCTCTAGGGGCATTTCTGTCTTTTCACATCTAGTGCAGTCGCACATCACAATTGAATTGAATCTGTTAACCTGCTCTAACTTAACAACCTACATAATAAAAATAAAAAGTCAGTAACTAAATCAAGAATTCATCTAGATTACATCTACACTATTTCTAAACTATTTTTAAATTAAATTACAGTTAATTTAAATATATAAAACGAAAGTTATACTAACTAAATGAACTAACTAAGTTAAGTAACTCTAATTACTCTAAATACTGTTAATATACTAACTACAATGTTAGAAAACAGTAAAACTACACGAAATCAGACAAATAGTTAAAAGACTGTTTTGTCCCTAAACAAGGCAAAAATGGATTCTGACAGCTTTTCGCAAAATGACTGTTTGAGGGGTCAAACGAATTCCAAAATTAGTCAAATCACTTCTATTCTGTAAAAGACAGATCCAAGCAGCTGACACATTTTACAGAAGTGAAAAATACGTTCTGGATCTCCAGAACGAAGCGTTTCAAAATCAGGATAATTTGGGAAATCGCAGGACCCGAAATTTCAAAATGCGAAAAAGCTGTTTTCATAATACGCTTAAAAACCAGACCAAATCAACTCGGATCGAACTGAAATTTGGTCTGTAGATAGTTAACACACCAATGTAGAGAATAAAAAAAAATATCCAGAAAACTCACGAAAAATCCACATGAAATAACTAGTGCATGATCGGGTAAAAATTAGGGTTTTGGTTCAGTGCACTATTCATTCCTTTGAATCCACAATTGACATTTGAACATTGAACCACGTACAAAAACAGTCCTAACTGAACCTAACCTACTGTTAAACTACAGCAAACAATAACAATTAAACTAAGTTATAAAATTTAAGAAATAATCTAACCTAAACTCACTAATACTCTAAATAAGATATCTAAATGAATATAAACTCTAATTAAACCTAATGCATAATATCTAATATCACTAACTAACCTAACTATCTATTCTAATATTGATTATACCCAACTAAAACAACTACTAACCTACGGTTAGGCTAACTAGCTAAGATTACTCATTAACTAAATTAAACACTAACTATGCTAACTAACTATCTAGGGTTAATTAATTAATTAACTACGGTTAGACTATGGTTAGACTAACTACTTAAGTCTAGTCACTAACTAAAGTTAGGTATTTAACTAGAGTTATTCTAACTAGCACTAATTACTAACTAGGGTTAGTACTAATCTAATAACTAACTATAATTAGTCTACTAAGGTTATTACAATTAATTAATCACTAGGATCGGCTAAGGTATTTGGGTTCTAACTAAGAGGGTTAAAGACTAACTATAATTGATATGGGTCGGTTAGGTTTAACTATGGCTGGTTAATGAGGGTAGGGGCCGGTTTAAGGTATTACATTGACTAGGGTCCATGCCACCTAGGTTAACTATGGCAATTAACTACCTAGGGTCGACTAGGGTTTAGCTATGGTTAGTAGGGGTGGTTTAAGATAGGGAGTTGCATAAGGTTTTAACTAAGGTCGACTAGGTTAACTAAGGGTAAACAACAAAGTACAATTAGAAACCTAAGGTTAGGCTAATTAACATTAACTAGAGTTATACAATAACTACGGTTAGTTCCTAAATTAGGTCAACTAGGGTTAGCTATGGTTGACTAGAGGTATGACTAGGGTTAGGTTAACTAGCTAGGGTCGACTATAGGTTAATAACTAACTATAGTTAGACTAACTATGTCTAAACACTAACTAGGGTTAGGTATGATCTAAAGGTAGTTAAGGTACAGTTAGGGTATGGATTTAACTAGGGGTTAAGGGTTAACTAACTAGCACTACTAACTAAGGTTAAATCTAACTAGAGTTAGATAGGGTCGGTTAAGGTTAAGAGGGTGTAACTATGGTTCGGTTAGGATTAATTAACTAGGGTTAGTCTAGGTGGCGGTTTTAGAATAGGATTTGAATAGGGTCCACGCCAACCTAGATTAGACTAATTACATTACTAACTCCTTGTCATTTCCTAAAACATTAGTACAAGTCTAAATTAACTCTTATATTAACTATACCATAAAATTAGCATCTACTTAATTAGACTTACACGAATTTCACTAATCTAACTCTTACACAACTAACTAAATTAATTAGCTAATATTAATTCTAGGCTATGAACTACCTAAAAGGGGTCATACACGGTTATCTAAATCCTATCCTAAGACAAATAATGCTAAATTGAGTAACACCTAAGCAATGCTAATTCCTAACTAAGAAAATAGTTAATAGGGCAATCAAGATATGAATCCACGAATTTAGTAGGAACCTCTCCTCTCATTATTGCATTAATTGTTCATTTGGAAAGTCTTCAATATCAAAAACCGTCCAGCCCTTTTTTCATTAAAAACATTAACTTCTTTTGAAAACCTTTCCCAAAACACCAAACACGTTTTTGGATTAGCTTTAAATGCTCATTTCAAATTTCCAATCTTTTCCAAAAACGTGTAGCCATATTTAGCATGACCTTTGGAATTCCAAACTTTGAAAAAGTAACTCATTTAGAGCTGGGTTAGACAATAGAATTTCCTTAAATGTAATCCATGAATTTGAATGAAGATTATCTCTCTTCTTAATTGCCTTAATTGCACATTGGGAAAGCTCACCTTCAAAAATTGTCGACCTTTTTGAAATCCGTTTTCCTTGGTTCACTCAAAACATTAACTCCCGTTTTAGAAATCCTTCCCAAAGCATCACTCACGATTTTTGTGGGTTGCTTTAAATGAGCATTTGGAGTTTCAAAACTTCCACAAAACTCGTGTAAATGCTTTTGGAAGGAATTTTGGAATTCCAAAGGGTTTCCAAAAGTCGTGTAACCTCTTTAAAAGAACCTTTGGAATCCCAAAGGGTTTCCAACTTTGAAAATGAGGAGCCATTTATGACTTGGCTGGGGAATAGGGGTTTCATTAAAAACAGTTCACAAATTTGGAAAATCTTTTGAAGTTCCAAATAAATTTCCATCTTTTCCAAAGGTAACTCCTATTCAAATGGGCTGAACACAATTTAATATAACTTTCCTAAATTGAAATTCACGATTTTGGAGAGGGTGAGGTCTTTACTAAACCGTCTCTCAACACAAAGACTTAAATGCCCTTTTGCCCAAAATCTACACTAGTTAACTAAGTCAATATAAAATTTATCCTAACTATTTTAATATCTATGCAAATGAGTCAAAGGACAAGAACAAAAAGTAACAAATTGAACAAAATCTAATTTAAACATGGTATCTATCTAATTTAAACCTCTACACGAAAATGAAAAATACTAAAATGAAATTCCAGAAAATCAATATGCTAATTAACCTATGACTAAATCTAATACTAACTACATCAAAGATTAGACTAACAACCTATTACATCAATCGTATTGAACGAAATTAGAAATCAACAAGAAACTACACGAATTGACAAAATTAAATAAACTGAAAATGCATTGCACTATACTATGACGATAATTAAACTCCTAATACACACGACACTATCACACGTCAAAACGGGAATTGAAAACTAAGAACATGAAAATTAAATTGCTAATATTCTGTACATGAACTGAAATCAGAAAAATGCTGTAGCAACTAGATGAAAACTATTCAATTAATCTCACTACAAAATCGCTATGAACTAAAATCAATCAAATGACTAGAATAATAAAAAACGACACTAACTACAACTAGATCTACATAACCTACTACTATTAAAACGAATTCCAGCCTAACTATAGATGGAATAACATGATAAACACGCAGACATATGACAACAACAACTATTGGATTACACGCACACACCCAAAACACTAAAAGCTTCCAACGTTGGAATGAAAAACAATATTTTAATAACACCAAACCCTAAACATTCTACGTGCTGGCCTTTGCACGACATTTTCTACACTAAGGCTGGACGAAAATACAGAAAACACCCAACACATTACACACGCACATGATAGGTTTTAGCTAGAACAGAAGGGAGAAGAAGACCTACCTCAAAGGGCGATCCGAAGACTGAGGGGAAGAAGAGAAGAGTGGACTTTGCTTGACTCCATGCCACGAGGAACCTCGGTGATGCTGTCTAATCCTTTTGTTGTCTTCTTTGCAGGGATTCGCAAGTGGCAATGCTCCGGGGTTCAGGGTCGGCCGACCATGGAGGAGCGAGACCTCCACCATGATGGATACACTCCAGCTGCAGCTGCAAATAAACAAAACAAAAGTTAGTTCCAGCAGAGTGAGAAGAAAGACAAGATATAAAAAAAGAAAATGGAGGAAGAAAACGACATCTCCAATGGTGTTGGCATGGCTTCCATGGCCAACCATGGATGAGGAAGAAGGTGGATGAGAGGGGCGGCTTGGGAGAAGGTGGAGTTGAGCTAGAATCGTGCCCCTAGGGCACGAAAATCAAGACAAAGACAGGGCTGGAATGGGCGCCCCCCTCCTTTTGACGTTTTGGCTTCTTTTGGCTATTTTACAAAAACAGGTTTAAAATAAAAACATTTCCTGGGCGCCTCATTTTACAGGGGGGTTTTAGAAAATGTTTTTACAAAACTTAAGTGAGCTGGAGCTGGGTTAAATCCATGTAATTTGGTCCAGATCCAAAGTCCAAATGGGCGTCTGGATCCAAATCTCTCAAATCGGATCCAATATTTGACCCGTTACACTGTAAATGTCATAATTCCTTCAAATTAACTCCAATTTTGATTAAATTTGAACCAGAGCTCCCTAACATCATTATGCACCTAAGTGTATGCTTTAAACCTATAGATGATGCATTTATGCAGTGAAATTGTATTAATAAAACATGATATTTATGCATCATCAATCCCCAACAAAGAGAGAAGGCTAAGGTGGAAGGTGACAATGATAAGAAGGTGGAGAAGATGGAAGAAAAGATCTTTCCATGGAGGAGAAAGTGCATGATCCCACGAAGAGGTTGCATCTATTAATAGGGTATTGTGCTCGTGAATAGGTATTTTTTTAATTTTTTTTGTATATAATAGTGAAACATGTTTGTAAGATGTCTGCAATCAATTTTAATGCTACATTCAACTATTAAATAATGATATATAAGTGCGTATGAAATATGTTTATAAAATAACCAGTTTGAATATTGCAATTCATGATTATTTATTCAATTATTGATATGTATGTAGCAGTGAGTCAATGTTTTGTTGATGCATGCAACTAATAAACTTAAATATAATTAATTTTAATATTATATTAAATGATCAAATTATAATATATGAGTATGAGTGAAGTATGTTTGTAAGATAACCAATTTGAATATTATAATTTATGATTATGTATTCAATAATTGAAGTGTATGCAATAGTTGGTCTATTTTATTCATGTATGCAATTATAACTAATAAACTTAAATGTAATCAATTTTAATGTTATATTCAATGATTAAATTATGATATATGATTAATTATGAAGCATGTTTGTAAGATAACTAGTTTAAATACTGCAATTCATGATTATGTATTCAATGATTGATGTGTATGTAATAGTGAATCAATATTTTGTTGATATGTATAATTGCAACTAGTAAACTTAAATATAATCAGTTTTAATATTATATTATGATATATGACTTATTTTAAATCATGTTTCTAAGATTACCAGTTTGAATATTGCAATTCATGACCATGTATTCAATAATTTAATTTATGCAATAGTGGGTCAATATTTTATTAATGTATGAAGTTGTAAATAGCAAACTTGAGTGTAATTAATTTTAATATTATTTCTAATGATTAAATTATGATATGCAACTGATTTTATGCAAAATCTTGTTAATGTGTGCAATTATAACTAGTCTAATAAAATAAATTAATTTTAATGTTATATTGAATGATTGAAGCATGATATGTGATTGATTATAAGCAAATTTTATTGTCATTGATGGATTTGTAAACATAAATAGCAAAGGATCCACAACATTTGACACATCGGTTCAATTGGTTTCAATCACACAAGTGGTTTTTAACGCTATCAAAAGCGCAAATTGACCGACTAGATCAAATATACTTTTGGCGATTCTTGGAGGTTTACACCATGGATGGTCATAGTCTTGTAGATTTCATGATGCAATTTTGGAATCCCACTATGAACACTTTCTAGTTCTTCGGATTTGAGTTGAACATCACATTGGAAGATATGACATGCATCACAACATTAAAGTGTGTGCCACGAAGAGCCAGTAAATGCACCAAGGTTTGAAAACTTCAAGTATGCATGTGAAATTTATTAGGTGCAACGAACGATGCGGTTTAAGATAAATGGTTGTTTGACTACAACCTTTCTTCTATTGTGTTTCCCTTTAGGTGCTTTATCCACACAATGAAAGACCTAAGCTATAAATAAAAGCTATCGAAACAATAAATTCATCATTTCTTAATAAAAACATTAAAGTGATTCAATACAAAACTTTTGATAAATACATAAAATATATTTATTTAACCATTCTTAACAAATATACACACAAACATACACAAATTTTAGCAACAAATACTCAAATATACCTGTTATGTGTGCTTTCATTTATTGTAGTAATTCTCATCATATATATTGCACATGTATGACACAACATCCATTGATGTTGTTATTCATCTCTTCACCTTAGGTTGCCTTGGTTTATATATCACCTTTAGTAGATAAACTATAATAACTCCGCCTATGTATAACTGTTTAGTTATACACTGCCGGTCCCAAGCCCGGATAAAGGAGGAGGGTTGCGGTAGGCCTGTGACAGCCAGCATAAAAACTTAGTCATATCCTATGAATATGAACCAATATGAGAATTTCATTGAGGCGATCCCTACTGAGCGACGCACTGTACTCTATAGGCCTGGAGGCAGTGATAAATGGGCAAGGGTTGCTAGGTCGTCGCCCGGAAGCGACGCGTCACACCGGCACCCGGGTGTGGTGTCAAATAGGCAAGGGTTCCCTCATTTTGTTGGACGGGTGGGGGTAAAGAAGTTAGTCCAAGACCATAAAATTAGGTTAGCCACTTGGAACATAGGGTCTTTAACTGGTAAGTTGGTAGAGTTAGTAGATGTTATGTGTAAGAGAAAGATTGATATTTTATGTCTACAAGAGACCAAATGGGTAGGCGAGAAAGCAAAAGTGATAAAACCTTGGGGATATAAGATTTGGTATACATGAATAAATAGGAATAAGAATGGAGTAGGGATTGTTATGAGTCGTGAGTTTATAGATAACGTAGTTGAGGTCCGTAGGAAGGGTGATATGATTTTACTTATTAAATTAGTATTAGGTACATATATTATTAGTGTTTATGCACCTCAAGTAGGTTTAGATGATTCCATTAAGTGTCAATTCTGGGAAGATTTAGATGGAGTAGTACACGGGATATCGTATTGAGAAAAACTTTTCATTAGCGGTGACCTAAATGGACATGTAGGCATTAGTCGGGATGGATTTGAGAGTATCCATGGAGGCTATGGTATAAGAGAAAAAAACGAAAGTGGAGAAAGGATTTTAGATTTTGGTTTGTCCTATGATATGATCTTAGCAAACACTTGGTTTAGGAAGAGGGAGTCTCACCTAGTAACATTTAAAAGTGGGGTTAATATGAGTCAGATAAATTTTTTTCTACTTAGAAAGAGAGATAGGGGGTTTTGCATCGATTATAAGGTTATATCGAGAAAAAGTGTAGCTACACAACATAGTCTTAATTTTAGATCTTAGAATTAAAAAATGCCGCAAAAGGGATAGACATAGGTTACATCCTAGAATTAAGTGGTGGGCACTGAAAGGAGCTAAACAAGGAATGTTTGTAGAGTAGGTGGTTAAGGAAGTTGGTTGGTATACCGATGAGGATTCAGAATCAATGTGGAATAAGATAGCGGGTTGCATGACAAAAGTGGCTAAGGAGGTATTGGGTGAGTATAAAGGCGGTGCACCGCTAAGTAAGGATACATCATGGTGGAACAAGGTTGTTAAATTAGCTATTAAGGTTAAAAGATAGTGTTATATAAATCTAAGAGTTGTGGTAATGAGAATTTGAAGAAGTATATGTTAGCAAAGAAGGAAGCTAAAAAAGTAGTTCGGAACGCGAGGGATAAAGTATATGAGGAGGTTTATGATAAGTTGGATACCAAAGAGGGCAAGAAGGATATCTATAGGCTTGCAAAGATGAGAGATAGGAAATCGAGGGATCTGGGTATGGTTAGATGTATCAAAGATGAAACACAAAGGGTTTTAGTCAAAGATGAGGAGATTAAGGAGAGATGGAAAATTTATTTTGATAAATTATTTAGTGAAAGGCATGCTCATGATCTTAGAGACTTGTCCATTCCTTTTCATGAGATGAATCGTGACTTCATGCGCAAGATTCAAAAGAAAGAAATTGCAGAGGCTTTGAAGAAAATGAAATCAAGAAGGGCAGTTGGCCCAGATGGTATACCTATCGAGGCTTGGAAATGCTTGAGAGAGAAATGTTTAGAATGATTGACAAATCTTTTTAACAAGATTTGCAGACAAATAAGATGCCTAATGAGTGGAGGAAGAGTACTTTGGTGCCTCTATATAAAAATAAAGGTGATATACAAGATTGCACAAACTATTGTGGTATAAAACTCATGAGTCATACTATGAAACTTTGGGAGAAGGTGATTGAGTCTAGGTTGAGGAAGGTTGTCATGATATTGGAGAATCAATTTGCTTTTATGCCTGAAAGATCAACTATGAAAGCTATACATCTTCTTAGACAACTTATTGAGAGAAATAGAGAGAGGAACAAAGATTTGCATATGTTTTTTATTGATTTGAAGAAGGCATACGATAGAGTACCTAGGGACGTTCTCTGGTGGACAATGATGAAGAAAGGTGTTTCTCTTAAGTACATTAGTATAATTAAAGATATGTATGAAGGAGTAGTAACCAATGTCCGCACTTGTGGAGGGGTAACAACCAATTTTCCTATAACGGTTGGGTTACATCAAGGATCTGCTTTAAGCCCTTTCCTATTTGCTATAGTGATGGATGAGCTTACGAGATCAATTCAAGAAAATGTGCCGTGGTGTATGTTGTTTGCTGATGATATTGTTTTGATTGATGAGTCTAGAGTTGGGGTTAATACTAAGTTAGAATTATGGAGACAGACATTGGAAGCAAGAGGTTTTAAGTTGAGTAAGAGTAAGACAGAATACATGGAATGTCGGTTTAGTAAGCAACGAAGTAGTGATGGGAGTGTAGTGAAGCTTGGTGAGCAAGAAATATCGGTGGATGATTGTTTCAAATATTTGGGATCTATTATTCAAAAGTATGGAGAAATTGATGGAGATGCAAATCATAGGATAAAGGTTGGGTGAATGAAATGGAAAAGTGCAACTGGAGTGTTGTGCGATCGTAGAATGCCATTGTGGTTGAAGGGAAAGTTTTATAAGATGACTATTAGGCCCGCTTTACTATATGGTACGGAATGTTGGGCTGCCAAGAGACATCATATTTAAAAAATGAGTGTAGCTGAGATGCGTATGCTGAGATGGATGTGTGGAAATACAATAAAAGATAAGATTCGAAACGAGGAGATACGTAAGAAAGTAGGCGTTGCACCCATTGAAAATAAGATGAGAGAGAATCATTTACGGTGGTTTGGACATATTCGGCGAAGGCCTAATGATGCTCTAGTTAGAAGGATGGAGAAATGGGAAAATATATTAGTTAAAAGAGGTCGGGGTAGGCCTAGGAAGACATGGATGGAGGTGATAGGAAAGGATATGAATGATTTGAACCTCACCGAGGACATGGCATTGGATAGAAATGATTTGAGGAGAAGGATTCATGTGGAAGACCCAAAATGATTTTCTTTTTTGGTTCATATCGCCGACCCCAATTATTTTGGGACGAAGGCATAGTTGTTGTTGTTGTTTGTAGTAGATAAACTATAATAAGCGTCAATAAAAGGTTGTGTAGAATATTATCCACCACTGAAAAAAATGAGAATGTATGATAGCAGCTATATACGAATAAATCATAAAATGTTTCCTATAATAATATTTTGGTAGCTTGCCCTCATACATAATGCATGCAATTGCATGTTCACATGAAATATCAGTCCCCTACCACCCATTACATGAGCATTATCTTTTCTCAAGATCAACACTACAACCATGAGAATGGTTGCGGGCCCCGTATTGACGTTCATGACAATGTATAACAACCACACGTAATTGTGCCTTTTTTTAGTGCCTCTATAAATATTTCACCTTTAGCAAAACACTTAATATTATTTCATTTCTCAAATTGTGTCATCAACATGATACAAAACCTCTCAAAAAAGACATTAGGAGGCTTGTCATGTATGGAGAGAATCCACAAATTGTATTTCTTTATTATTTTGGATGTTAAATGCCCATAATTTTTTTTAAATGTGAAATATAGTCCAAAATATTGGTTTTACGTCAGTGACAATATAATCATATGCGCCTTGATCTTGCTCTTAAAAATTTTCAAGAAAATACGTGCATTATTGTTACGTGACTGCTCAAGTTATGTTACACCAAAGTGCATTAAGTAGTGCACCAAATTTTCTAATAAAATTCTCTATCAAGTGTTATATGCAAAATCCAACATAACAATTACGCCATGTGTGGGGAGAACATACAGGAACCCTGATTGCCCATCTGATATAACTATCAATTATCTTCTCTCTCTAAACTCATTGTAGCAGTATATCTTCTTGCTTTAAATACTAAAAAACCATGCCGATGACTTATTTAAGTCCTTATCTACAACTACAAACATTACATGAAACATCTCACTAGAAGGATCAATATTATGTGCTGACAACAATATACCTACGCACTTTCATTTTAGAAATGTATCATCTACCATAAGAACTTAAGGACACTATTTTAAAAGGCCATCTATGCATAAATGAAAAGATAAGAATATGTATTTCAATAAATTTTTCTTATTAGTCTCAACTACCACTAGACTTATTAGGTTTGTCTTCATCAAATGATCAAAATAGGCAAGAAACATCTTGAATGACTTTATATATAAACCAAATAACACTTTCTTTGTGTGTTCATGTCCATGCCATGCATGCTTATTTATAACTAATCTCCACATGCTAATATCATTAATGATTTATCTTAGAGTCATCTTTGGGTTATTATGTAGGTGTTTATGAATGACACCTGTAATCCATACACAAATGATTTTTTCACTCAAGGGTTGCCCAATGAACTACTACATATATGTTATCTTTCTTAAGTCTTTACTTTAAAGAACATGATATCACATACCTTTGTGCAATAGATTTTTCAGGAGCAATTAACCATAGTCCGTAGGCTTCCTTTGTGCATACAACAATCACTCTATTACAGTAATTCTTCACAAAATTTATTTTATAGTTATGCGCGATCACATGATCTTTTAAAAAATTATGACAATGCTTTAGATTATTAAATATTTGGCCGACAATAATGTCTTTGTCATTTGAGTATGTTGTTAACTATCATTAACTTCCTACACCAACTACAATATATATCATGCAACAAATTAAAATAATATGCAAGAAAATGCCATCAATATATTCTTCATACATTCAATTAACATAATTGCCTACACCAACCATGGTTATTGTCTCACACTGAAAACCAATAACTTCATCCATAACCCCATTACCCCAATTGAATATTTATGCACAATCAACCATAATTCCAATACCCAAAACAAAACAACCAAATATTAAATAAAAAATAAGTAACCAAATATAAATCATCAACGACAACAATCAAACATAAATACATGACCAACACACACACACACACACACACATATATATATATATATATATATATATATATAACCTTAAATGTATAATTAAATTTCAAATATTAAATAAAACACAAGCAAACAAACATAAATCACTAGTGGCAAAAAGCAAAAACAAATACTACAAGGCCAACAAATATATATATTTATAATGTAAGGGCATTTGCAACACAAACAAAATGGTTATCCATTTGCTCAGAGTGAACATAGTTTGGCCATACTGCTCCTCAATGGTCACTAATAAATCTAAGTTATAATTTGGTATTACATTGGCATAATATAGGAAAAAAAAAGATAGATTAAAATGTTTATAAGTGAACTCGACCAGCGGGATTCTGTATGCAATAAGATAATAACAAATAACATTTTTGAAACCATCTCAACCTTTATCCTTTTTGTTTAGTTTTTTGATCAATAATAACTCGATCTTTTAATAAGATACAAAAACACGTGAACCAAAGCACATTCGAATTGCCTTCGGCATAAAAGAAAGTGTGCTATCAAATCCAAATCATATTTTGTGTGGGATGCCAGATTGTGAAATATAAATTCTCCATTCCTTATTGACTCACCTTCAGTCTTGATGGCTACAAGCAAGGTGACAACGGGCTAGGTGACTAGAATGTCAAAGAGGTAGGGGATCAAAGAGCATTTTTATACCCTCAGGTTTCTCGCTTCCTTGAGAGCTTGATCTTCAGCCAAATCTACATAGCTTTTTATGTCAGCAAGTTTCCCAATATGAGCTTTAAAATCAATGATTCTTTGCCATTCTTCTATTTACTTGGGTGCAACCATATATCCAAAAGGGCGAGATGTGATGAAACATTGCATTTCATCTTTATTGTAATATCCTAAACTGTCTCCCTTGCTTGAACAAATGAGTGCATAAAAAAAATCATTAATGAACATTTTGTGAAGCCAATTAATAAGTAGATCAAGTTGCACTTAACAAATGATTGCATGAAAAAAAATACTTATAAGAATTCTGGTGAAGCCAATTAACAAAAAATGATAAGTTTTGCGATATTGGGATGGTGACATAGGTATGATAGGCTAAGACAAAAGCAGCCAAATCTTTGATCTTAGGTGTGGTTTCTCCCATAGTTGATAGAGAAGGGTACATGTAAGTTTTGAGTTAATTTTCATTTAAAAGTGTATATAAGAATTTTGATAGGAGTTTCTAATATACATTGATATGAGATTTTGGTAAGTGTTTTCATTGATAATGGTACAAGTTTCTAATGAATTGATGCAAGTTTGTGGAAATTAGATTCAATCAGTTATGTTGTAAGAATAACAAAATCATAATGTTGAGATGAAAGAAATGCTAATAATAAAAGCAAAATCACTAACTTTAAAAATAAAAAAACTACACAGTTTCACCATGTATAGATATAGTAATGGGTCAACTCATGCAACATATAAAAGGAAAATGTTTTAAGACAATAACCAAACAATCTCAAGTTAATATGATCAATAAAAAAAAATAAAATAAAATAAAGGTTGCCTCTTACAAGACTTTGTCAAACGTGCATGCAACTATGAGCCATGATACCTTAATCTTGTGTGTCTTCTCAAATATCAGTCATAAAATTTATATGAAAAGTAAAAAAAAAAAATTCAGGTTTTAAATCAAAGAAAAATAAACAACTTCAATGACAACCTCAATGAAAGTGAGAGAACCCAAGTGATGGTTTCAATGAAAGTAAGATAGATCTACATATATAAGATAATTTTTTGAGGGGTTGAGGAGGTCCTATTATTCACTATATTTTTTAGAGATGCAATGACAGCCGCCAAGAAACTAGGTTTGATACGGGTTTCACTTGTACAAGCAATCATTTTCTTATATTCTTAGAGACGAGTTTCATTTGCATTTAGAAACTAGTTTCTTGCCGCTTTTGAAACTGGTTTCAATGTTTTTTAGTTGGTTTGAAACCAATATCTGGTACTAGTATGCTGGAAACTATGGTTTATTCTTTTCCATGTAATAAATGAAACAAAGGAAAAATATAAGTTGGAATTATATGTGTTGCACTTCAAAAGACAATTTATAGGTATATGGCTGCATCTCAATGTTCAATTAACATATTCAGATTGGTCAACATGGCCAGTTCTACGATACCACTGAAAGCCTGCGTTTAATCATATATGTTAGTTATATTATATAAGGAGAAGGTATTAATCTGTATAAACTAGTCATTTTTTGAAGTTTTTTAAAATTATTTTTAAAAACATGAATATGTAAATGTTATCTATATGCTTGGTTTTTTAAGAACTGGTTTCCTGACTGTGTAATTACAGTATAAGTTTTTGGAAAACCACTGAGGTGGTATCCCATGTGGTAAGCGGGGGTCCTGTGCCAAGCTGAAGGCCCAGGTTAGAATCCCTCTACCACATGGAGCTTAAGAGATATCTGGCAGAGGTCTGCCCAACCCCAGCTTGCCTTTACAAAAAAAAAAAAAAAGTTTTTTTTTTTAAAACCAAGGGGGCTCCATTTTTGGTAGGAGCAGCTAGTGCAATGAATGGTATTGTTATAAAACTACTAGGGGTCCCATCCATACTGACAAATATAGCAAGAAATTGCCTGAAAGTTTAAAACACAATTTCTCATAAGATTTTCAAAATATCATGAAATTTATGAAAAAACATAAATAACATGATTTAAATGCAATATTTATGTTTTAAACGGCTATTTATCATGAAAAAACCATGTATTTTTATATTTAAATAAATTTTATTAATATTTTTTAATTTATTTTTTATGGCAGAGATTTTGCCAAAAAAACATGAGATTTATGATTTTTTTTCAATTTTTTGTGAGTTATTAAAAATCGATATTTTTGCCATTTTTAACTTTTGTCACTGTGGCTCGATCTAACCCCAACTTGGGTTTAAAAAAAAAAGTTTTTCTAAAACTTCAAAATATAACTCAAGACTTTTTACAAACTTCTAAAGCTCAAGAGTCAAGACATAGTAATTTTTTCATTCAAGAAGTATGATCCAAGCATCGATTCTTGGCAAAT
Source organism: Nuphar pumila (assembly GCF_984573655.1). Lineage (NCBI taxonomy): Eukaryota > Viridiplantae > Streptophyta > Magnoliopsida > Nymphaeales > Nymphaeaceae > Nuphar > Nuphar pumila. The sequence continues at coordinate 112,437,655 of NC_143255.1, read as the reverse complement.
GAACCATACTCAATGCATCTATAGGATTGGATTTGTGAAAAAAAAATGCCAAAAAATGTTCAATTCATATCCAGATCAATCGAAACCGAGCCCAAAGTCCAAACACTAACAAACCAACCCGGGGATGCGTTTCTTCCCTTGAACACGTCATCGATCCACGAAGTCAATCCGTCCGCAAATAAAACATCACACTCTGAGCCGTCGATAGCTTCAAGATCTGACGGTCAACAAGACAACAACTCCTCGTCCATTTCCCCAAAAATTTCGAAGCCCGCCCTTCTCCCGCCTTCAAATACCGCCTCTCACCGTCTTCTTCTTCCACCTCACCGTCTTCATCTCTCTCTCTACATTTGTGCCTCTCTGTTCGTTTGGAAATGGCTCGCACGAAGCAGACCGCCCGGAAGTCGACTGGAGGGAAGGCGCCGAGGAAGCAGCTGGCGACGAAGGCGGCCCGGAAGTCGGCCCCGGCGACCGGAGGGGTCAAGAAGCCGCATAGGTTTCGGCCCGGAACGGTGGCGCTGAGGGAGATCCGCAAGTACCAGAAGAGCACGGAGCTTCTCATCCGGAAGCTGCCCTTTCAGCGCCTCGTCCGCGAGATCGCCCAGGACTTCAAGACCGACCTCAGGTTCCAGAGCGGCGCTGTTGCTGCCCTCCAGGAGGCGGCCGAGGCGTACCTTGTCGGCCTGTTTGAGGATACCAACCTCTGCGCCATCCATGCCAAAAGGGTCACCATCATGCCCAAGGACATTCAGCTGGCCAGGAGGATCAGGGGCGAGCGCGCTTGATTTGAATTGGGTTCGCTCCCCTTTTCTTTCTCTCATTTTTCGGGTCGGTTATGTAGTGTTTTTTTTTGGTTGATGTCATATTGTAACTGTATGTGATGATCATGAATGAAATGGCTTCTTTTCACTTCTGAGGCGCTTGGTTATTCTTACATCTTGAATGCTGAGTAATTGGACGTTTCAACTTCTTCGTTCTGTCGGGGTTTTGTTTTGTTGACTGACCGATTTATGTGGTTGTTATTTGGAGAAGTGGGTTTCTGTTTGAGAGAGAGAGAGAGAGAGAGAGAGAGAGAGAGAGAGAGAGAGAGAGAGAGAGAGAGAGAGAGAGAGAGAGAGAGAGAGAGAGAGAGAGAGACTTGCTTCCATAATAATCTGTCTACTTCTTATGCTGGAAAGAAATGGTACGATATTTTCCAAAAAAAAAACACTATTGTTAGGTCTCGGAGCACTCCTGTAAGCTGATTCATGTTTTGCTGATTTTTTTTTTTAAATTAAAAAAAGCTTTGGGGAAAAGTATGGCCTTCCCTGCTACATGACAGGTTGCGCAATTGTTTTTCTAAATATTCATCAGTACTTTCATGCCAACTTTTATCCAATTACCAACAAATTATAAAATATGAGCGTGAGACTTTCATATAAGCTGCTCAACATTTTCAATTTCAAAAATCATTTTATGGATGTAGTTTCTCTGGTAAAAAAAAACAAATTATATAAAAATTGTTTCTGCAGGTCATCTAAGTTAATCACGATTTGCATAGTGCGAACATACCTGAAGACACTTTAAAGATTGGTTCCTTCATGTAAAAAAAGAAATATTTCGTACTTAACATTGACCTAAGTGTCAGGTTGTAATTCATAATTTCATTCATCCTAGATTGCATTTAGCAACCCTGCATTGGCATTGTGAATCTGTGCATTCTGGTATAGCTCATAACATTGTTCACTCTTCCTGATTTTCAGTTATCAATAAGTGTCCACATTTTATCCTTATGCCTCTACGGTGCAGTATCATCCAAACAGCTCTTATTCAACTCATTTTGTTTCTTTTGTTGGTTTTCAGATATCTGTGATAGTTTCTTTTGATTTTCAAAATTGACTGGATACAAGTCCTTGACATGTTCATTATTTTTTCATGTTATATGTAAAATTCATTGAATAATTAATCTGTATGCATCATATCAAGCTGACAGATGCGATGCATTATCTCATTTCAACAGTTCATGACTTGCATGTTGATATTTGGATTCTTTCAGTTTGTTAATTATCATCCCTTTTGTTTTGTTTGTTTTGTATGCACAAACATGTTATGTGCATGTTGTTGGATATCTCTTGAAGGAGGAATCTCTCAGCAGCAGCCTAGAAGAACAACAAAAAGGACAGTGAAAGAAGAAAAGATTTTTGTTTTGTTTCTGTATGCCGAGCATTTCTCTTTATAGTCTGCTTTCTCTCTTGGATTCCCTTCGATTCGGCTTCGGCGAGTAGTTGTGCCAGTTGAAAGAGGATTTTGGAGGACCAGGATTTTGATAAACATGCTTTTGAAAACATTTTAGAAAAATATTTCACGGTTCATAAACGAGTGAGCCCTTGTTCATGGATGAAGCTGGTCTATGCTGTTTATGGCCACATAGACTATCAGCTCTCGCTTGGCCATAAATTTGCTGGGCTTGCTCCCACTTTTGTGGGTTTTCACTTGGAGATTATGGTTTTTCTTTTTTAAGAATTTTCATCGTAATCATAAATATCTTAAACTCATATGATAAATATGTTTTTAAAATAGGTCCTCAGGGGTTTCTTTTATTAGAGGATCAGTTATCATGCTTGATGTTGGTAGATAATCAACAATTATCTTATTTCGCTCAATCATGTCATGCATGTAATGCTATTTTACCATTATATGCTTGCTTTTTGAGCTATCAACTCCACTTTTCATTAAAGAAATGACAACTTGATTGTCACAAAATAGTTGCACACATTCAACTTTTAGATTTAGTTTTAAATCATTTATGAACTTATTGATCCAGACTGCAAATATCGCAGTTGCATTACATGCGATATACTTAGCCTCTTGAGCATGCTGAGTCACATAACCCTGTTTCTTACATGACCATGCAACAACTCTTCCTCCAAAGAGGAAGATGTAGCCAAAGGTAGATTTGCTATCATCTTTGCATCCTGCAAAGTCAACATTAAAATATCTAATTAAATCAAGGTTCTTAGTTTGAAAGCTTAGTTATAGGTCTTTAGAGCCTTTTAAGTATCAGAATATTCTTTTTATTGATTTTCAGTGAGGCCAACTAGGATTACTTTAATATCTACTTACAAGATCAACAACAAAGCTTATATCCAGTCTTGTACACAATATAAGATACATTAGGCTTCCAACAACTTGAGCGTATGGCACGTCCAATTTGTGTTGGCCTTCTGATGGGCATTCACTTTTACTCAGATTTACTCCTTTGGCAATAGGAGTACCAATGAGTTTTGAGTCATGCATTCTATATTTCTTTAAGATATAATCAATGTATCTTTATTGATTTAAGTTGAGAATTTTTGATTTTCTGTCTTGGGTAATTTTAATGCCTAGAATATATGAGGCTTCACCCATATCTTTCATTTCAAAGTTCGTATACAACCAACTTTTTGAGTTGGCTATCATTTCATTATTATTCTCGATTAATAATATGTCATCTACGCATAACGATATAATGCAAAAGTGACTTCCACTTTTTCTAAACATACACAGTGATCTAACTGATTGGCTACATACTCAATCTTGGTTATTCCATTATGAAAAGCCAAATACCAGTGTCTTGTGACTGTTTAAGTCTTTATAAGGATTTTTTCAACTTGTATACTTTGTCACTATCTGTGACATATCCCTCTGGTTGAACCATATAAATGGCTTCTTTTAAGTCACAATTCAAAATGATAATTTTTACATTCATTCGCCATACATCAAGATCGAAGAAAGCCGCTATAGACAATTATTCTTATAGATGCAAACTTGGCCACTGGTGAATATGTTTTAGTGTAATCAATTTCCTCTTTTTGGGAAAAACCTTTAGCAACCAGTCTAGCCTTAAATTTTTTCATGGTTCCATCATATTTGTATTTTTTTTAGGACCCACTTGCATCCAATAGGTTTTCTTCCTTCGGGGAGATCAGTCAATTCCCAGACCTTATTCTTTTCAGTAGATTCTATTTTCTCATCCATAGCTTTCTTCCATTCTGAAGCTTCATGTGATTTTATTGCATTAGAATATGACAAGTTATCAGTAATTTCATCTAGGTTTACTGAGTAACATAGCTCATCAGACAAAAATACATAGTAATCATCCAAATAAGATGGAGGAGCTCTAGACCTTTTATGACCACTCATTCTTTGAGAAGTAGAGGGATCAAAATCAGTAGGTTCATTGCCTGACCGTTCCACAATTGGTTTATTACCAGAGTGTTCTACAGTTGGTTCTTTGCCTAACTGCTCATGATCATTCAGTAAATCAAACAAGTCTTCACCTTGATCATTGGATTGATTTATGAGTTCTTCAAGAAACTCTACATCTCTACTTTCGACCAGTCTCAACCTTTTATGATATAACCTATAGCCTTTTGATCCTTTAGGATAACCACTAAAAATGCATCTAATTGATCTATTGTCCAGTTTATCCATAGATCTAGAATCTTAACATGTGCTATAGATCCCCATCTTTTGAGATGAGCTAAGTCTGGTTTCATACCAGTCCATCTTTCGTAAGGTGTGGTTGGAATAATTTTGCAGGACACACGGTTCATTGTATACATGACTGTATTCACAGCTTCTCCCCAAAATATTTTGGGTAACTGTGCACCTGCCAACATGGACCTGACCATGTTCAAGAGTGTTCTGTTACATCTTTCAGCAACACCATTTTGCTGAGGTGTTTTTGGCATGGTTCTTTGCCTGTCAATGCCAAGATCCTTACAGAACTCATTGAATTCATTAGAGGTGTATTCACTGCCTCTATCTGACTTTATTTTCTTTATGTTTCTACCAATTTGTCTTTCAACTTCACTTTTATATATTTTGAATTTCTTGAGTGCTTCAAATTTTTGTCTGATAAGATATAAGTATCCATACCTCGAGAAATCATCAATGAATGTTATATAGTATAACATGCCACTGTGAGTTTGGACCCTGAATGGTCTACAAATGTCTGTATGAATTATTTCTAATAGTTTATTAGCTCGCACAACATTTGATTGAAAGAGTTTTCTTGCCATCTTTCCATATATACAAGACTCACATTTTTGAAAGCGAGACTCATTAAAAGCAGAAATAATGCTTTGTTGGGTCATTTTCTTCATCTATTTAATGCTTATGTGACCTAATCTTTTATGCAATGTATTTATATCAATGCTAAAGGCACAATCAATATAAATAGAAAGAGTTTCTTTATTATCATATAGTTTGAAAATATTATGTTCTTTTACATATTTGCCCTCAAATAAGACTCTTCCATGTTTACCCACAGTGACCTTTCCTGGGACAAACCTGACCTCAAACCCTTTTCCAGTGAGGGTTGGCACATACACTAGATTCCTTTTCATAGAAGGTACATACAGAATATCATTAAACATGACACTTGTTCTACCAATGTTTAACCTGTAGGATCCAAGTCCTAGCACATCACAATAAGAATTATTTTCCATATAGACTTTATATTCACCAAGTTTTAGCTCTTTTAGATCCACAACACCATCGGTAGTCTTGGCTATGTGACGAGTAGCTCCTGAGTCTACCCACCACCCTAAAAGCTCTTCATTCGCAAAGTGGCATTCTGACACAATACAAACAACCTCTTTGTTGTCATTTTTCTTATTGTTGTTGTTGTATCGATTATTCCCATAAGTCGTGTTGTTTGAAATCTTGGATCTGCAGTTTCTCTGGATGTGGCTCAATTTTCCACACTTTAAGCATTTGACTTGGGAGTTGTTGTTCCTTTGAGGTTTGCGAAAACCTGAGCCCTGTCCTTTGTTGAACTTGCCATTTCTTTTTTTCTTAAAATTATTGGTTTTAAAAGGTACTCGACTACTAGTGGGTGTCTCTTGGGTAATCAACAACTCAAATTTTTTCTCTTTGTTCATGTGCTCTTGTTCTATAGCTAACTGCAGGGGCAACTCGGTTAGGTTAAGATTTTTGGAGTTTAACCTAAGGGAGTAGTTACCATCTTCTAGGAGGATGGTAGGCTGTTCAGGATAGTGGATACTTGCATACGGTCTGGGATAACATTCCCGGCTATGGCTAGGTATTTTTCCATGACTAACATCCTATTTACATGGTCCACTATACTCTCATTTTCTTTCATTCTATATGAGTTATATTGCTCTAACAGTAGCTAGATGTGAACATCAGATGTTATGTCGTATTTTGCAGCAATTGCTTCCATCATATCTTTTGCTGAGGTGAAGTCTTCAAACACCCTAATTAGGTCGTCATCCATGTATGTAAGCATGATTGTCCTAGAGTCATCTTTCAAAAAACTTTTTATATTTATCTTTTTCGTCCTTAGTTGGGGGTTCTTCAGGTTTAGATACAGGGGTATTTAGGACATACTCTAGGCCTTCTAAGGTAAGGGCTAAGGGTATACGTCTTTTCCAGATGACAAAGTTTGATCCACTCAATTTGTCAGTTTTGGCTAGTTCAGAAGCACACTCGACTGACCATTTTCTTAAGACTATTGATTTTGACAAGTTCAACAAATTCGGACAAAGGAAAAACAGAAAATTAATCAATTAATCCACGACGTAAAAGAAAACTTAGAAGAATACACTCTCTTTGAAAAAACCCACCCCTTTATGTATAATTTTTGTTATATATATTATATATATTTTAATTTTTTTTCGATAAACCTCTTTCTGAGATTTTCAAAAAAAAAAAATCGGTATTCAAAAGTAAATTCTTAAAAACTAAAATGGTTTTTGAAATTTCAAAAAACCGCAAACCGTGTTTTGCAATTTCTGAAAAGAAAAGAATGTGGGATAAAATGTTTTAAACTTTAACATGGTTTTTAAAATACTCGAAAATTTCAGGGTGAAATTGAAATGTTTTAGAACCAGGTATAAAAAACCCTTTTCGAGATTTTTTTTTTCAGTTTTCTTTCGCTGGTTCTCTCTCATCTCTCGATCGATTTCAGGGCGATAGTACCACTGATGGTCTTTCCGGCCGATCCCGGCGACCCTCCAGCTTGCTGGAGGCTTGGGTTTGTAGATCCGGTTGCAGGCTTCTATTTTCTGAGTGTTTTGATGTTTTTCCCTCTTTCCTCTCTCAGTTTCTTAGAGGTACATGTCTGTTGGAGATTTTTTCGGCAACGCTCTGGCTCAACGGAGGTTTTGGGTTTGTAGATCCGGTTGCAGGCTTCTATTTTCTGAGTGTTTTGATGTTTTTCCCTCTTTCCTCTATCAGTTTCTCAGAAGTACATGTCTGCCAGAGATTTTTCCGACAATGCTCTGGCTCAACAGAGGTTTTGGGTTTGTAGATCTGGTTGCAGGCTTCTATTTTTTGAGTGTTTTGATGTTTTTCTCTCTTTCATCTCTCGATTTCTTAGAGGTACAGGTCTGCCAGAGATTTTTCCGGCAACGCTTTGACTCAACGGAAGTTTTGGGTTTGTAGATCCGGTTGCAGGCTTCTATTTTCTGTGTCTCAACCTTAGACGACTTTGGTAAAAACCCTGTTTCACGTCTTCCTGTGTTTCTCTGTGTTGTTATTTTATTTTTTCTTTTAACGGGCTCCCAGTTGTGGGTTAAGGCTCAGTATGCCGGTGTTGTCTTCCAGCCGGTCTTAGGGGTTTTATGGATACGCCGATGGTTGGCTACCAACCGAGCATTCAGAGAGGAATAAAAAAAAAGGCAGAGTTTTCATGGTGGATGCTGAAAAACAGTGTCGACCTGAATGTATTCTGCCGACAGAATATATATGTATATATATATATGTTTATTTTATGTCTAACATTAGCTAAGTTGACATGCTTGAAACATATACAGGCTAATTTGTAACAAATGGCCTCTGCATGTCGAGGTCCTGACAGAGATTTGAGCAGTTTTAGATGAGCTTTGGTGTGCAATTTCGCACACACAACCCCTTTAAAAAAATTCCTTTTAACCCAAAAGGAAAAAAAACTTGTTTTTTGCAGATGCTGATGTGTAGAGACCGGAGGAGAGTTTGACTGCTTCAGGCCGTAAGCTGCGATTCAGGACCTAGCCTCGCTCTGATACCACTGTTGGACTTCTTTTGAAGGAGGAATCTCTCAGCAGCAGCCTGAAAGAACAACAAAAAGGACAGTGAAATAAGAAGTTGGAATGCCTTTTCGGGATTTGCTTCAAGAGAGCTTCAAATTGTTGTTTTGTTTCTGTATGCGGAGCATGCATCTTTATAGGCTGCTTTCTCTCTTGGATTCCCTCAAACTCGGTGAGCAGTTGCGCCAGTTGGGAGAGGATTTTGGAGGACCAGGATTTTGATAAGCATGCTTTTGAAAAACAGTTTAGAAAAATGATCCACGGTTTATCCACGAATGGGCCCTTGTTCGTGGATGAAACCGGTCTATGCGGTTTATGGCCACAGCGACTATCACATGTGCTCTTATGTTACCATGAAAGTGCTTGATTTTCAAAGATTTGAAATTAAAGGTAGCCTATTCCCCAATTATGGAATATATTTCTGTTGATCTCTATCAAGTACTTGTATACTATTTAGAAGTGAATTTTCTTTATTCGATGTTTTGGGTTAATCACTGTTTTCATCCCTTAACTAATGAACTATGTCCTCTGGCCTCTTTTATGGTCATTTTAAGTGTTTTTTGTAGTGCATAAATTTCTAGTTTACTTCACCTTGGGCAAGGTGACCCAAAATTTTCCATACCCTTCTTTGATATGGAGGGACATGGAAACATGTTTATGAGGTGCTAAGAAATGGTTGCTGCCTGTCTCACAAAGAAACACTTATATCACAAAGATGCTTCAATTTACTTCCATTTTGTGTCCACATGTATGCTAGATTCTTATTGGGAAATTATACTCAAATAGCATGTCCAGTGTCCTTTTAGCTGTGTCCATGTGGCATATCTCTCTGTTTTCGTGCATGTCTCTTTCAGCTTCTTTGCTGTTGATGCTGCTTATTGTGAAGTATACGGGCCATCATTATTACCAACTTGCCATGTATGTAGCCCATGTTTAGAGGGTTATCAGTAAAGACAACCCTGAGATAATCTATAATAGCATTGAGCCCTTTCATGTTATGGAACATATGTTATCACTGGATGACCATTTTTGGTCTACCCAAGTGATTATTGTGGCATCATGGTGTTTTGTATCCCTCTTAAACAAGAAATATCTGAAAGGTTTCTCTTTAAGGCAATATTTGTCACATTTAACCTATAGTTTATTCATGTATATGGTTCATTGAGTGCTTCACAACCATGGCCATCTAACCTTTTTGCATACCACTGAGCACTTTGTTTTATCTTAAATGGTATTGTTAAAAAGCTTCATAATGTTACAAGCTTTGAGCTTGTAACCTTACATCTAGATGGAATTGGAGGGAAATGAGGGAGAATTGAGTAGGGAGAGGCTAGATGGTTAGGATTGTGAGAGGTTTTAGATCGAAGATGGAAAACTATGATGGAGTAGTAAGTATGAGATGATGATCTCTAGATCTTAGTTAGATTTTAAGCTCTAGAGCCTCTCTAACATTAGGTTAGAGCCAAACCTACACTAGAGAACTAGAGTAAGCCAAGAGAACTCAAGAACGGTTCTCAATTCATTAATTGTCCAAAAGATTACAAAATGATGGTTGGAGGTCCTATTTATAGAGTCTAGGCAAAGCTACACAAGACATCTCTACTCAAAGACCTCTTAAATAATCATCACTTTAAGGGTGTCTATGAAGACATTTTATATAACGGGTTTCTTCTTTTGTAATTTCAAACTTATAGCGAGGGTGTTAAAATGAAGCATCAATGTAAGTTTGAGGGTGGGTATTAAAATGAATGTATTTTTATATGTATATATATATATATTTTAATATAATATCTTCATATATTATATCTATATACATATGTACTCATATACATACATACATATATACATACATACATATATATATATTTATACATAATATATGCATATATATTATAGTCAACTTTGATGGACTAAGTCAACTAAAGTTGACTTTATATAACTGTTGGAAAGGGTCCAATAGTTATATTTCTAGCCGTTGAATTCTCTCTAACGGCTAGAAGGGTTATTCCCTTCTCTCTTCTATTCTCCCTCGGGGTTGGGAGTGTGCCTTGTAACGTGAGAGAGTGATGAGTAGTTTTAGGGTTTTCTATGATTTGAGTGTTTGTAGTGAGGATTAAATATAATTTTCTTTTGTATTTTTAATATTCTTTATTAATAAAGATATTCATTCACATTCTATATGTTCCATTTTAGTTCTCATGTTTTTTTTCAAATGTATTATGTTATTGGGATTCATTATGGAGTGCATTGGGATCCATGCCATTTCTTGACACAGTCTTAATTTCTATAAAATGCAAAATTTTCATTGTGTTGCCTTGTCACGGTTTTAGCAATTTATTTGTATTAAATCATTCACTGTCATAATATGTACGTTGTAGTAGTATGTGCATTTTGGACAATGATAAACACAAATATTTTGACCCACATATAAAAATTAAAAAGCAATGGCTAAAGAAAATATGGTGCATTCACGTTGCTGAAAATATGAAAAGACTATAATGCATAATGCCAGTAGATTTGCCTAATCTCGTCCTTGGAAAGAAACAACTGTGAGCCACTCCTTCAACTTGGCCATAGGCTTCCAGGCTTTGCTTTGCCACTGTAAGATACAAATTTGAATGAAAAAAATAAAATGTTGTATCTTGAAATTGCTATCATAAAATATTTCAAAAATCATATATTACCTTACAAAGTTTGGTAGATGAACTTGTTCATTTGACAAAAAAGAGAAACCATCCATTAGTTCTTCACTCTGATTGTTTTTTAGTTCTGCTGATTTATACTAGTAAGGGCCTTGAGGAAAACAATGAACTGGTCTCAACATACCTTTCTCATTGCTGGAACTTAAACATGCCGTCTCTCAGTGTTCGCATATTGCATAAATGAATAATAGTCTTTCTGATGCATGAAAGAAGAATATGAAGTCAGATATGCAACCTTCACACATTGAAAATTTGTTCTCATAAAAATCCTACATCCATGGCTTGGCAGTATCTTAACCGAGGGGTCTTGAGTTGGAATCCCTGTAAGAGATCTGCAGTTTGGCTGTCAAAACAGAACCATTGTTTTGGTGCCGTATGGAATTTGACTTAACCTGTGAACTCTTTACCAACAAGCAATGGAAATGCTGACATTGATGTTTGTCAAATTGTTCATGTTTAACATGAAAGAGGTTGAAGGGTTGTTGATGTATTTGATATGATTATATTGGAAATCTTAAAGAAGAATGACTAATGAGATTTTGAAAGAAGTATTGCTGAATGAAAGATCAGGTTTCTTAAAAGAAGATTATTAGTGAAAAGTTTAACAAGGGCATCATTATGATCCGTTGAGACAGGTGATATAGCCTAAAAAAGGAAATTCCATTTGCTTTTTACTGCAAAATAAAATATTTTGTATTCAATTTTGTAATTCAAAACATATTACAACCTTTTTTAATTAAAATAGACATCAAATGTAAGCATGAAGAATCTACTTAGGGCGCTTTTGATAATACGAAAAAATGGCCAGATGACTGTCTTGGGGAGGACAAGAAAAAATAGTAGAAAATGACTGTACTATCCTTTCAAAATGGTGCACCTCTTGAAATGCCACATAATTATTCGATGAAATCCACTTCATATCCAAAATCTTAGATTTTTTTATTTTTAGGACATTTTTTGCCCTTTACACATACGAATCCATTAACGTTTGTGCGATATATAGATACATTGTAGGAAATTCACTCTTTAATAAAAAGATCACTTGCAGAGCTTTGCAAATAGAGTATGATCTTCGCAAAGATACCTTACAAACCTCCCTTAATTAAATACTTAAGGAGTTTTGTAAATTTGTATTGACACTTGTAGTCACCTGTTGCTAATGTCCCCCATGTTCATAATAAGATTCTACATGCGTAAATATAGTATGCCTTTGCAAATATTGGACTGACTTTCGTGAAAAAAACCTGAAGACCTCTTTTAATTAAATACTCTTCACGTCATGAACGTTCGACATTCACACTTTGATTAGAGCTTGTATCACAAAATCTATAAAATCATTAGCAAAGTTTAATAAGTTGGAGGGGCTTTATATTAAATAACATCCATGTGAGGACTAAATCAAGTCTATATGTGTAACTGGAGAGGCCCTACTGAAGTTACATCTTACAAACCCTTCTCTTCAACAACCCCTTTCAAGCCACATTAAAACATTTCAAACCTAGAAGTTTTGATAGAAAAACCACAAACAAAATGAAGCAAACCACAAGACAAAAAGAAGGTTACGTTGAGTCTTGGATCTAGATCCTTTAATTCCTACACTCTCTTGATTTTTGAGGAAAAGATCCATATTTTTTTACGTCATTTTATAAAATCAAAATTGAATTAAACTTGTACTTTGTTTTCTTTTAACTCAAACTTTTATGCCATTTTTTTATGCACTGTTTGAATGCAAAACACTTTTAATCAAGTATTCATTTAACAAATTCATGGGGTAAACAAGAAAATGAATACATTGTTTTGAATACAAAAATCACAAAATATTAAGAGATCTCCCTTTCTTTAGATTAGCAGCAAACAAAAAGAAAGAAGAAAAGATCCTTCAAGAGATTTTGATACTTTGTACATATACAAAGAAGATCACATATTGTAAATATCAATGTTAAGCACATGCGAAACATTGGTGTCTTGAACAAAGTCAAGTTTAGTTAATCTAATGAAACATAAAAATGCTGCAAAATTTCTTACAATAAACAGTTTGTTGAAGATGCATAGTCGATTACTTTAAAAATCAGATTGCAAGACTTCTTACAATAACCATAATTATATATTTCTACTGTTTGGGTAAAAAATTAAGATAATAAAAAATCAAATTATGTAAAATACCAAGAAATATATTAATTCAGTGGATGTCTAGATTAATAAAAACAAGAAAGCACCTATGTTCTCCAAGGCTAACTCCACTCAAGATTCCCTACCAAAATTGAATATAGGCAAGATTTAACCTACTCGAATTCAAAACCCAAAATAAACAAAGAGCATAATATTGGTATTTATAGGAGCATTCATCACAATCACTATCACATCTAAGAAATCAAAATATAAGAGCCAACACTATTCGCAAGCATATTCATTAGAAAAAGAAAAAGAAATGTAAATGCCTAAGTGAAGTGGATGCACTAAATATATATTTTCTATGATTTTCTATATTATAAAGCTCATGATCACATCGAATAAACAACCACATAAAATTTAAAGAAATAAAGCAAGAAACAAACTCACATGAAAATGAATTAAACAAACAAAAAACAAAATAAGCTATTGAACATGCAATGATAACTTTAAAATTCATGCAAATGTTACAAAAAATAACTGATTTATCAAAAGTTTCAAAAAATAATTGATTCAATTGTTAAAGATATGCTTACGAGAATATCTCACCGTCGATGACATCCAGGACGCTAAAAAAATTGTCGATGAAGTGCTGCTGTGCGACAGAGTGCAAACAATAGTGACAGAGAATTTTACCAAAAATAGTTACCAAAAAAGTTTGTTAGGAGAAAGACAGTTGGGAAAAGGCGGTTCGGGGACCACAAAAACCATAGTTTATTAAAAAATAGCACCAAAATGTGAACCATCACTTTTGAAAAAATGAAGCAACACATTTAATGTTCGTAAGAAGATTCATAAACAAATGAAAAAATTGCATTAAAGCCTTGAAAGAATTTGCGAATCTCATGTTGAATATGCGAATGTTCGAAAAGCCTGCAAATGAGGTTCAAAGATCCACATATGCAGAAGATGTTCATGAATCATTTTGAGAACGAGGACGTCTGCAAATGAGTGACGACATTTACAATAGGTATTTGCAAATGTCAGCAGACATTTGCAGACTTACATGAGGAGTATTTAGTTAAATGAGGTTCACAGGTGTTCTTCTTAAAGGTCGTCCAATATTCGCAAATGTCATACTATATTTGTGCAGGTCAAATCAAAGTGCAAACATCGGAGACATCCGCAACAGGTGATTGCGAACATCAACACAGATTTGCGAAGCTTTTTGAAGAGTATTTACTTAAGGGAGGTTTAGAGGGTCATCTGTAAGGTCAGAATTTAAAAAAAACACTGAAAATAAGATAAAATGTATTTTAGCGGGTAGGTTTGGTAGGTTTTCATTTCTCAATAGTTTAGTTTGGGCATTTGATTGCATGGAGCAGTCGTGTTTGGACTCTGCTTGTATCTTGAATAAGTCAAGTTTTTCTCCTAGGTGTCCCAGTCCTTTAATTTTATTTTTAGTCCTTTTGGTTTTTGTATAGTGTCCTGGACACCATTGCTCCTAGGGGAGGAGTGAGACACTATTGCTCCTAGGAGAGGGGTTAAACACTGCGGGACCACTGGATGAGTGGGAGATCGTGTTCCAGGAGTTCCACGCATTTGCTGTTTGTGTCAAGTGTGTGGCACAAACAGTAGCGATCCGTGGATGCTGCTGTCCGCGCAATCAAATGCCCTTTGGGGTGTTGCTGCCAAACAAGATGCTGATCCACAGTGAGACAAACCCACTAAGCGCGGTATGACACTACATGTTTCCACATCATTAAAAGGGAAAAAAGAAAGAAAAAAGCTTAGAAAGACCTGGCAGGAGAAATCTAGATCCCTCAGGTAAGATGGTGCAATTTTTAAGTGAGCCTCTAGCAGAAGCCACTTGTTTTTCAACTTTTTTTTCCTTTTTTAAAATCAATTAACCTTTACAAATAAATATAATCTACATGGTTTGCTTAGGTAAAACTTTGTTTCAGATTGTCTGATTTTATTGTATATCAAGCTTTTTTTTTGATAGGCAAGCTGGGGTTAAGCAGACCCCTAGCAGATATCTCTCAAACACCATGTGGCAGAGGGATTCAAGCCTGGGCCTTCAGCTTAGCACAGGACCCCGCTTACCACATGGGATACCACCTCGGTGGTTGTGTATCAAGCTTTTATGATTGAATAGGTCATGCTTTTTGCATCGAAAATGCTTGATCCAAAGTATATATTCCTATAAACGAACGACGCTGACCACATTTGGGGGTCAGGTTGGTCAGATAGCTCACACCTACTACTTTTCTGGCAAGCACAAACTTGATTGCATTCATGAGTTTGGCTGGGTTCCCATTGTGGGGACACTGTCCATATCCTTGAGCAAATTTCAAACCTAACCAATACTAGAAACCAGTTGAAATCTACTGGATCTTTAGGTTTCCACAAAACTATTTTTTTTACGACGAGGACCCCTCATTGAGAACTGGGTCACCGACGACCAAGCTCTTGTGAAGCCCACCAGTTAAAGGCACCCACACACTCGGTGGGAGTCGAACCTGGGATGAAGGGGTAGGGCATATATAGGTGAGAAGTTACTGGTGTTATGTGCCTACACTGGGTTCATTGAATTTGAAGACTAGATCTAGCAAATTTCCCGCCTTTACATAATGGGTTTGTGCACTAATTCATGGGTGGGCCCAGACTGGAACCCACATTAGTCTTATCAGATGTGAGTCCTCAGTGCAAGGATGATAAGGGGAATCTGCTACAGACCCAAATTGTTTGCCTTGGAGCACAATCTTCGTATGCCAATATCTTAGTGGCACCACAGGCTTGTCTTCTGGTTGGGGGGACCCATAAATAATGAAGCTTTGAGTAAGTGAGCCATGCAACTCATTGGTGAATCTCTTACTTACTGACAAGTTTAAATGTTTGAATGCTTCATCATCCAATTTTAGCTCAAAAGTTTAGTGATGATTAGGACACAATGTGGTGCCTGAATATTACAGAGGTACCTTTACCTTATGTTTGTAGGGGCCCAGTGGAAGATGTCTGGTTGTTCTAATGCATGCACGATGACCATCTTCCAGATGGGACAGCACGTGCGATAAGATTAAAATTCAAAAGTTTAGCCCAAGAGGTATGACCACCTACTTTTGCAACTCATTAAAAAATAGTACCCAAGTTTTTGTAGTAACTTTTCCTTATACACAAAAGCTCTCTCTCTCTCTCTCTCCCCACAAAAGTTTTTTGTTTTTTTGTGTAAATGGTGTTTTCATGTTTTGCTGTTGTGTTTGTGCTTGTGGGACTCAACGCTTTTTTGAGTTTCACTTTTAAGTAATGTTAGATCGCTTTTCGGCTCTCTCTCTCTCTCTATATATATATATATATATATTCATTAATTAGTTACCTTCTGGATGGATCTATGCGAACAAAATAATGAAGATAATGGGTTATTGTAGTTAACATTCAAAACCTGGTGCATAAAGTCTTGGTAGATGTTTATGCAATCTTGCGTATGCATCTTAGTGACCTTCCGCTCCCTCCTGTTGATGCTACCTCTCCTTTGCCGCAATCTGGGCAACCGGCTCCGGTGTGAGTCCGTTTATCTGTCTGATGTTCTTTTCTCTTGTGCTTTCTTTTTGTTTTGGCTTTTGCTCTTGTTCAGTTCATGGGTTCAACATTTTGTTGATCTTCATGAGTGGTAATGTTGAATTACTTTAGTCTCTCTCTCTCTCTATATATATATACCACCGATAATATTTCACATTGCCAAAAACGATCTCTTTCAAAGCTATCAAAGACTAACTTTTACATTTGTCCTAGTAAGTTTAGCTTTTATGAGCTAGGAAATAGACTAATTCAGATATCTGGACCTTTCCTGTAACTGTGTTCAGTTAGTGAGCTTTCAATATGGCCTTATTTGGTAGAGACACAGCATGATTTTCTCATAAAAGCACTGGTCCATGTTTTCTCATCTTGCCAACAAATAGCTGCAGGGTCTAAACAAAGGTTGCCAAATGGTAAACAGAAATGGAAAACGTCATGGGAAACAGAAACCAAGAAGGGAGTTTTCAAGCGCATGTGAAATGGAATACGGGAAACAAACTGAGAAACGACTGGGAAACACATGAGAAACGTTTAAGAAAAAGAAAATCATTAATAACATAATAAATTAATAAAACCAAACATCAGAAACATGTATTGACGAAAGGGAAATACTTGAAAAATGCATGGAAAATGTGTGGAAAACGTGCTTTGCAAATATCGGAAACACGTAGCACATAGTATGAGAAACACATTTCCCAAAGAGTTGAAATACATTTCTCATAATTTTTTGGCATTTTCGAAACATTTTGGAAACACAGTATTTCTGGTTTCGAAAATGGTTTCCTAAGAAACACATTTCCCACCCACTTATAGCGTTTCCAGTAACCTTGGTCTGAACCAAGATGAATCTCCTTCATCTAGTTCTACAGTTGAATTGCTGGGTTGGGTGCTTGTTAGGAGATGGGGAAGAAGCATTTTAAAAGGCATGGTTCCCTACATGCAGCCAGTAATTCCTTGAATTACATGTCCTTTCACCGTGGCAGCTCTAAATTTGAAAGGCACATAATTTGGCTAGGTTTAAGACATGGTGCCATATATCAACCAAGCAGGACTGGCATGTGCTTGTGTTAGGTAACTTTGCATATATGAGCCTGAGGCAGTGCAAGGGAGAAATGACAAAAACAAAGGGTGGAGTTTAGTGAGCACATGTGATGGAGGCCCCTCAGGCCTCAAAGGACAACAGTGCTACCATATTCTTGTAATTAATGTGATAGGCTTGCTGCCAAAATGATCAATTGTGTGTGTCTGTTGCTGTGTCTAAAATTAGTGTTCAAGCTGTTCACTACCACCACCACCACCACCACCACCACCACCACCACCACCACCACCGCGCTTTCAACATGTTCGAAGCTGGAAGTAATAAGATTTGAATTCAAAACCTATTGAGTCGAGCTCGAGCCGGCTCATTTATAAATAACTAAATACATTGTCTTAAAGCTGGAAGCAATAAGGACTTGAAACAAGCCAAACACTTCAAACCATTTAATTTTCATGATGTAAAGTAGATCTAGAATATATCTATTACTGCATAACGCGCCTATAACAAGCTGAGCCATGGTCAACATGAGGAAGAGGGAAACACTTATAGAGTTTTACACTGCAGACACCAAAACAGGGATATGGCCAATATGACACCTTTTGGCCCATATGGGCTGAACAGAGAAGGCCAGCCAAATGACCCTTATCTGAGCCACCAGTTTCTTTCTCCACATGCAAGGCTCCAGTGGCAGACTGCATTAGGGACCTCCTTATGGTCTTTGGCTTAGGGGGCACATGGGGACCCATATCACTGAGAAGAGAGGGGTCTACGCCCTCTATGTGGTTAAAATTTAAATGTTTGAACGACCATACACCTTTGTCTTCCAACTTGATGACATCAATTATGGTAAAATATTAAATATCAGAAGTGTAGATTTTCAGAAATATGGTTTCCTGCCACATCTATCTGCCCTATAGAAGGGATGTTCTTATCATGGTGCAGAAAACTAGCCAAATCCAACTGGGTTTTAATATCCCAATCAACTGGCAGGCCTACCCCTAATATTGAACCGATATATAGAAATAGCTGTGTGACCACACCCATATTGAATTTTATATAAGACTTGAAATTAACATCCAAAATTTTGGGTGGCAATCTTTCAAATTTCCATTTGACCAAGAAACTGAGGGGCCTGATACTGGCGGTTCACAGTTATGGAACAGCCAGGAAACAAACAGAGGGCACCTGAAAACCAGCAGAAGATAAAACCCCATATCAACTTCTTGCCCTCTGTTTAACGTATGTCAATCGGTTAGATGGAATGATGGCCTGCGTTCTGGAGTATGACAGGGTATGGGCTATACACACACATACGTTCCCGTAAGTTAAACGTTAGGGATTACCAATCAAATCTTTGGAAGGGACCCAACCCTACAGGGGTCAGATTGTTCACATGAATTGAGCGAGGCCTACTAATTGGGTAGGCTGTCAAATTTTCCCAGATTGGATCTTTGAATAGGATTGCCACTTATATATATATATATATATATATATATATATATATATATATATATATATATATATATATATATATGAGTGAGGGGTAGGTGCTTAATGATACGTGTTTAATGGGTTTTTCATATTTTATTTTATTTTGAAATTCTAACAGTACAGATGTGATCTATGTACTTGATTTTATAGGGATCAGTCTTGAAGTGTTGCACATTGGTGGGTTTTTATAAGGTTAAAAAAATCAGCAGTCCAAAATCTTTGTAAATTTTGAGGCTCAAAATATCATTTTTTTCATAAAAAACACATGATCCAGGTATGAATTTCTCATAAATAGACCATGACCAACATATTTATGAGGTTGAAACTGCAAAATAAATACCAAAAGAACAGAAAAATCCATTAAATACATATGATTAAACATATTTCATTGAGCACCTTCCCAACTCTTATATATATAATCACTAGAATATGAGAACTAAAAATATGGGCATTTAGAACACTTTTCTTGCACATACAACCGTGCTTGGCAGGATAAATTTGCTAGGAATCAACGATTGGATCTTGTATTTTGATGAAAAAATATGATTTTTGAATGCTTAAATATTTATGAAGAATATGAGTCATTGATTTTAAAGCCTTAAAAAAATCACATTTATGCATCAAAATTGGATGATTCAAGCACGTGTTCTCATGAAACCAAGCATGTTGACCACATCCGTATCGTTAGATTCAAGAGAAAAAAATAAAAATACAAAAATTCATGAAATTGAGAGAGAGAGAGAGAGAGAGAGAGAGAGAGAGAGAGAGAGAGAGAGAGAGAGAGAGAGAGAGAGACGTACGTTCTGAATGCATTGGTGTTTGACACTGTTTTTCAATTCAACTGTATGTATGTATTGGGCATGCTTCATTTGCTAAGAACTGGGACCTTAGTTTATGACTTTTGATGAAAAATATGATTTTACAATGTTTTAAATTTAAAAAATATGCACCATTGATTTTTCAACCCTTAAAAAAACTACTTATATGTCAGAATTGGATGATTCAAAATCTGGTCCCTACTATTTGGACTGTAGAACACATCTGCACAGTTAGAAAGAAAAACAAACCTTAGTGAAAAATTGAGTGAGAGGCCACTATCATCCTTACATGCATGATTATTATACAGTGACCTTGAGTTTGTGAAAATGACCGTTGGTGCAGTAATGCGAAATAATCTCGATGTCAGTTGAACGGAAAAGGGCATTATTGATGCTGATCCAACCTGTCTACGGGACCATGTTAAATGTCCTAAAATAGCCTATGATAGACCTGAATTCCATGGCAAGGAACATCTTATGTCAGTACAGGGCTGGTAAAGGAACTGAATGAGACTAGCTTGAAGTGTTCAAGCCTTGGCTCATTCATAGTGAGCCAAGCCAAGTTCGAGCTCATAATCAGACTGAGTCAAATTATTTCAGAGATGAAAGAAATAGGATTACAAAAAAATACTTAAAAAATATATATAAAATATATTTCTTACTACCTAACAAGCTTACAGGAGCCAAACCGAGTATCTATTGTTCATATTCAGCTTGCTGAATCTATTTTACGAGTTTTAACAAGCTCTTTACAAGCGGCTCAGCTTGTTTTCCAGCCCTAGTCAGTATGCACTAAGACTTTGTTTAGGAGCTTTGAATTAGAAGTACCCTGTGATTTCCAGCCCGTGCATGCACAAAGGATGAAC
The DNA here is from genome assembly GCF_984573655.1 of Nuphar pumila. Classification (NCBI taxonomy): domain Eukaryota; kingdom Viridiplantae; phylum Streptophyta; class Magnoliopsida; order Nymphaeales; family Nymphaeaceae; genus Nuphar; species Nuphar pumila. Next base: position 112,417,000 of record NC_143255.1, on the reverse strand, counting down.
TGAGAGATAAGAAGACACAAAATTTTTAAAATTCACTCTCTGTGTAAAGGCCATTGAGCAAATTCATGGGCATTTAGACTCATGGGGTTTGAGGTAGTGGGATGGGGCCTGGACCGTTTGATGGGCAGTCTAGGTTCAAATCTCATAGGCATCACCTCCGCGTAAACTAAAACTCGGCGATTCTCCGGGGTCGAGAGGTTAGCCCTCAGAGTTTTAGGCCGGCATGAATAGAAACTGTAAGTATGGCAGACTGAGCCAGCATGACTAGGTCTCTGCGCTGGGGCTGTTTCTCAGAGTAAAAAGAAAAAATTCATGGGCACTTAACACAATAGTTTTTCTTGCAGGCTCAAATCTCTAGTAGACCTTGCAACTCATTTTCAATTCACTACTTACCAAATAACAACAAATTGAAACCTCCAAGCTATTATCAATAACAACAAGTAGAAGGAAAAGAGAAATGGCCAAATCGATCATGACAAAAGAGTGTAACATTATATAAAAAAGCAAAAAAGCAAAAGCAAAAGAGAGGCCTCATATATTTTATGACAATAGTAGCAATATTTACAACCATGCCCCTCGACGTGGGCCCCACGTTCTTATTTTCCTTTTTGTGACAAAAGATAGTACAAAGGTAAAAGCCTTAACAAAAAAAAAGAAGTGAGAGTCTAGGTTTTGTCCTCATCAATTTGCTCCATTGGCCTTCATGTCCCCAACATCACAACTGCGGGATACTTTGGTCATTTTGTTTTCCTTGGGGACAAAAAGTGTCCTTTTTTTTTTTAGGGATCGAGAGCGGCGAAGACACTTCCCGTGCGGTGCGGTCACACAAAGTCGCTACTCTCCTTCACAAGCGGCTTCCACGTTGTCGTCAATCTGGCCTTTCTGGACACGTGTCCGGCTATGCTGGCGTTATCTTTTAACGTGAACTCCACATGTGACAGACTCCTGACAGTCCCTCCCTCATTATTGAGCCGTTTTATGTACGACTCTGACACGTGACGTCACCCACCGAAGAATCTACCGTACCCGGGGACACCTTTATCTCTCGCGGAACTCTACTGAAAGAGGAGGAGGACGTTTAGAGAGAGAGAAAATTGCCTCAATTTTAGAGAGGAAAAGGCGCCACTATAGAGAGGAGAGGGAATGAAGGGTTCCCGTTTTAGAGTGAAAGCATCAATATTCTAGACAGAGAGTCTGCATCAAGCTCCTCGTTAGAGAGAGAAAATTGCTCATTTTTCAAGAGAAAAGGCGCCACTATAGATAGGAAAGGGGAAGCAGGGTCCCCATTTTAGAGAAAACACCAATATTCTAGAGAGAGAGAGTCTGCACAAAGCTCCTCATTCTAGAGAGAGAAAACCCCCATTTCAGAGAGAGAAAAGTCCCAAATCCTCAAAAAGAGAGCAAGTCTACAGAAGGTTGCCCAATTCTAGAGAGAGAAAGTTCCCAAATTCTAGAGAAAGAACGACCCATATTTTCATAGGGAGTCTAGACAGAGAAAAAGTCTACACTTAGGTTACAAATTAAAAAAAGGAGATCGGTGGGCCCACGTTGGAAGAGAGAGGAAATCTAGAGAGAGAAATTTCTCCGTTCTAAGAGAAAATAAGGGCCTCAACCCTAGAGAGAAAGACTTTTCCCTGATTCTAGAGAGAGAGAAAGTCGACCACGGCCTCAGCGACGAGAGAATCGGCGATGTCCTGACCGATACGGAACAGGGTCGTCTCGGAGACAGACTCGGGATCGGTGTCGTTGACGGGTGACGAGTAGTGGCCAGAGTTCACGTCGCCGGCCACGAGCGCGTCGATGTCCTGAACCACCTTGCAGTCCGCCGACGGGAAGCTGCACACATCCATCCATACATCATCCAGCAGCTGCTTCCCGGTCATGGCCATCATGCATGATCCTTGCGCCATCATCATCATCATCATCATCCATGGCCTCATGCTGAGGTGGGGCCTCAGCCTCTCACGTAGCAACTCATCCACTAATTGAAACACCAGCTTTCTATTGCTCCTAGTGTTGACCATGCTCACATGAAGACCACCATCATGGCCATCATGATGATGATGGTAGAAAGCATCTAGTTTGGTGAAGAGGGTGGGGTCTAATGGATGAGAAAGAGAGTACCAATGTATGAAGGAGACCTTGGTGTTAATCCCAACTCCCATTTGCTCGAGTATGGTCTTTATGTATCCATGCACAGAGAGATTATCCTTTTCTTTTCTTTTCTCTTTGTTGAATGAGAACAATGATGATGATAATGGTATGTCATGGATGGGAGTGGGAAAGGAAGAGGAGAGGGAGTTGGGCCATGGTTTTTTGGGCAATATTGTAGGAGCAAGTTGATGATTGGCATTGGTGGATTTATCCAAAAAGGATGCAAGTTGGTTGCTACAGTGAGTACTATCAGAAGAAGAACCATATTGTGGAATATCATCGGGTGCTGTTGCAGTCGTCGCCCGAGATTGCTGGTGAAAAGAAACAACCAATTATATCAATCTCTACCTTGATGCTAAAAATGAGAATGAAAACAGAAAAAATGTAAAGAAAACAAAAAATCTAAGCATCCCAAGTAATAGGATGAGAGAGACAGAGAGTTCACATATACCTGTTGAGGAGTGAGCCCAGAGACAATGGTACGGAGCATCCGAGGGGATGCCTTGGTTGTAGGGATAACGGAATGGGCCTTGAGAAGGGTATCACAGATTGGCTTCTGCCCTTTCTTTGGGACACCAGACTTAACGTCTAGGACCCTAACGTAGCTCTCCCTTATCCTCGGGGGTCTCCTGTCCTTCTTTGGTCCTCTTGACATCACATCACTACTACCCTTCACCACCACCTCAAACTTGGGCTTGCCCTTATTGATAAGACTCAGCCTAGGCCCCTTGGTGGATCTTGATCTTGACTCAATGGCCTGTGGTGGTGGGGTGCAGAGCCTAGCCTTGTGTGAGTTCTTTGGTGAGCTCGAGGCCGCCTGGTTTTCAGGTCTTGGCTTGGTCTTGGTGGTGCAGTCCTCGACTCTATACCTGACCCTTGGTGAACATGGTGGACTTGGATGCCTCTGCTCTCCTTTCTCTTCTCTTGGCTTACCAAGACGAGGCGAATTCGAAGATAACACCAATCTAGGACTTGTTTTACCTGAATTCAGGCTGCAATTCATTCTCTTGGTATCAAGATTTCTCAAAGAGTATGACGAAGTTGATGATGTTGGGGAAGATGCTATTGGACCTCCATCCATATAATTGACGTTCATGAAGGGGGGCACATTTTCCTTATGGCTCTGGAAGGAGAGCCTGTGCTCGACGTCTGATCGCCGTGCCAATGAGATCCGTGGGCTCTCCGGCAAGGATCGCGAGAATGCCGGCACTGGGTTGTGCCGAATTATGTTCTCGCATCTCTTCTCAAGGATCCTGAGCTCGTGATTCAGCTCTCTAAGCTTTTTTTCTCTAGGATTAAAGACCTTCTTGGTGTTGTTGCTGCTTCCATGGTTCTTACTAGAGGCATTGATAGAGTTCACATCAAAACCATCCTTTTCTTTTCCTTTTTCAGCATCATCGGGCAAAATCTCAACCCCCATTAAACGTGCAACGACGCTTGGGCTTTTGCCTTTCGTATTCGGACTAATTGAATCTTTCGGAGCCTCTGATCTTGTAAAAATGTCGAAACCCATCTACAACAAAACACAGATTCATAAGAAATATTTCAAGAGAAAGAGTATTACTTTAAATGAAGGAAAGAAGAAATATGACTCGCAAAACCAACATCATGTAGGTAAAGCAAGACAATATGATAATGATATAATGATAGAAAACAAGCAAAAAGGCACTGTTTCTGATAACCATTTGAAAATTTCAAAATTCATATCTATATACCATAATAACAACTGGAAAAAGAGGAAGCAACCAGAAATTGCAATTGCAGAAAAGTAGTTGCAATATAGGTGAGAATAAGGTTCACTTACCGGAATATCTTCATCTTCAACATCTTGGTGAGGTTGGTGCTGCTCAAGTGAGCCAGGTTTGGCAGTGGTCAGGGCTTCGAGGCTGTTCCTTGGAGCTTCAATACCTGCATTTTCCATTCATTACCACACCACTCAAGCTCTTGAAAAGGACTACCAAAAAAAGGCTTTAATGGAATGCCTACCCGTGCAGGAACCATCCTGTGGTGGGGGGCAAGCTGCGGCCTGCGAGCTATCTGTGGTGTTGATGGCTTCTTGACGGAAATCAAAGAGCTGAAGCATACCACTCATGCACCCCATTACTCCGTTGCCTCCTCTCTCTTTTCTTATAGATCTGCTCCACCCCATCTCTCTTTCTACTGCAGGAGGAGGGAAGGCCAAGTTTTTTGGTTTTTCATCAATTTGTAGGAAAGGAAAAGACGGTAAAGGCATTTATAGCGTATCTTTTAACGCAGGTATAAGGGGTGAGGTGTGGTGAGGGTGGAGTTGATGCGATGCATGGTCCTTGGATAAATATGAGTATTTGAGGGGGCAAATTAGGGAACATCGGTACTTGGAGCATGGAGGAGCCCCTTTCTCGATGCTCATAGATACCCTTATCTCACTATCCGGTCAGGGGCTGCCCCACACCCACCTGGAAGTCGGTGGGCAGAGCTCACTTGTCTGTCAACGGGTCGGGTTTGGTTCAGACCCCGGTGGAACCAGACCCAGACTTTATTTTAGATGATGGTACCGGGTTCAGACCTGAGTCCAATCAGAGGTATCATAAAAAGAACCATACCCTAATCCTATAAGGATTACATGAACCAAACCCAGACCATACCCGGTAAAATAATATTTTTATATTGAAAATTTATGGATCTTTGTCTGAACTCGGGTCAAACCCTTGTGGATAGCATTCAATTTGGTCTAGGCATCAAGTTAGTATAAAACTGCGGCTATGGTTGACCAATTTGAAACTTGGATTTTAATTCATTAGTCTAAAAAAATAAAAACTCTGATGACTTGGGCGAGTTATTTGAATAGGTCATTACATTGACTCAACTCGGTTCGTTTCTTTTTTTTTTTGAGAAAAATGAAAAGAATTATATTAATACGATATTCATAACGCATATATGTGTTATAAGGCAGTCAAAATTTTTTATAGTGATGAAATCATGCTTATATGTGTTCAATCATGCATATACTAGCTTGAAATCTAACGACATGAAATAAATTACATGAATCTTTATACTTGACGGGCACTAGAGTTTATGTTGAATTCAGACGAAGTTTCCCTGTCACAAAAAAAGTTGCACAACCTATTATGGACAATGAAAGTTATGCATTTTATCCTCAAGACGCTGACAGACACCATCCCAAGAGATAACATGGTCAATCGGATGGTGAAGTGGATGTTGGCGGGAGAACTCTGAGCACCCCAACTGCAGGAGGCAACGATTGGTGTGATGTTCATGTTACTCTCAAACCCAAACACACGACCCTTTTTGGGTTCACCGGTTGCAGTCACCCATATTGCAGGATCAAAAGATGGATGCTGAGTGGAGTCATCGCCATATCACTCTACCATTTGCTGCTCGTATGACTCCTACAAAATAATGATTATAATATGAATTAATAATCAAGAATTACAATATTTATTATAATATAATTCATAGTAACTTGTATATTACAATGTTTATTAATACAATAAATACATACTGATGTCACTCTCGCCTTTTCTGATACAAACTCTCCCATGCTCTTACATTTATGTGTTTCAATAAATACATCATTGTAAGGCACAATGCCTTCTTTTTTTGCTTCATGTAAGGTTAAAGGATAAAAAAATTAATTAAAAAGTATGTAAAAATACTTATAAATTTGATAATATATATATTGATGAGTTACCATTTTCTTTTAGTGGCTTTCAAAATTCCTAGATCCACTTGTGTGTAGATGAGCATCAGACATCTTCGCTCAATTTTGTGCAGCCTTTGCTGAGCGGTTTCAAAATTCATTGCTCGCCCACCTGTCGCATATTCCCTCTCAATAATCTCTCCTGATAGTAGAAGGGCCATGACCCTTCCACTGTAGTGGATCATCTATCCCACCAACTGCTTTTATTGCTGCAGTCTTTATATTATGCAGCATATCAGCAAATCAATTGAGAGTCACCTTTTTCCACACTACCCTCGTGTTCTTCTCCTCGTTCGTAGTCGCGAAGCGATGCGAAACCTATAAATACTTTCAGAAAGTTAATACACATGACTATAACAAAAAATTAAATATGAAACACATTACTTGTGATGAACTATTACATACCATGAATGAGGACAATAATCTGTCAAACACCTCCTTTGGGTAATCTTTTCATTGAGCGACTTATCTTGAAAGATGCTGAAGTAGTGACTTCCTAATTTTTTGTATTACTTCTTGTGGTTCGAACCTTGCATTGTATATGAATGGATACACATTAACAATTGACTGTCGATATACACTATTTATAAGATAAATATTGGACAAGTGACAGTGAAATAATTACGGTCGACTATCGATATACACTATTTGAATGAGTCATGATGTTTCAGACTGAGAAGACCCTGCATCCGACATTGTCTAATGTACATGCGAAACATCATCTATAGAAAATTGAGTTAGAAATTCACACAATGCACATTCAAACTAATCAAGTATATAATTAGTTAAATGATATACCTATCGAAGCAACTCGTGAAAATGAAGGCTGCGACTGACTACCACTGGGTGCTCGACCACTGTGACCTCCATGAACCATATTATAACAAATATAAATTTTCTTTGGATCAGTTACACAACTCAATATCTTCATTGATACATAATCAAATAAAAAATAACTTCATGCAATACATTCAAACATTGCAATATATTCAAATCATTGCAATATATTCAAATCATTCACATCAAACATTGCAATACATTCAAATTATTCACATCAAACATTGTAATACATTCAAATCATTCAAATTATTTAAATCATTCACATCAAACATTGCAATACATTCAAACATAAGGTATGTATTAAAAAATGTATTTCACTAGCTCGAGTATGCTTCCTCATCACTTGTTTGACTTTCATATTCTTCTTGTTCCTCCTAATCCTCTTCGTCCTCTTCTTATTTATTGGGCACTCATCCACTTAGTATATCATTTGGATCACATTCTTCTATACGTGTGCCATCAGACAATAGAGATATGACATGCATACCATGTGCAATATCGTGACCATAACAAAAGTCATACATATCATCTGATTGATAGTAATCACCCTCTTCAGCAATCTTGTCTTCCTATAACTGATCATACACAGGGTATAATTTAGACTTCACCTTGCAAACTGCCTACCATTTATTTCGATCTGACTTCCTTGTATTCAGATATGAAGTATAATAAACTTGTTGAGTTTGTGAGACTAATATGAATGATTCATATATTCCAAACCATGATTTATGATTCACCTCCACAATGTCTGATTCTTTATCGACTCTTATTATTGTTAGATCAAACCAATGACACTTGAATAAAGTTACCCTATTATTTATACCTAAGTAAGTCAACTCCATTATTTCTTCAATAACACCGTAGTTGTCAAGTTTATTTTTATCGTAACTGATATCCTTGACACACACGTCACTATTCATCATTGACTTGTTTACACCATAGTCTTTTATATGGAATCGATAACCATTTACGATGTATCCGTTGTAACATTGCACAACTTTGGTCAGACCATTTTGTAAATCACATATTTCTTAGTCATTAACATTACCATGGCAGACCTACAAGCATAAACGATGACTGTAAACACGACCAATTAAGTAACACATTGTTGTTTACATGGAAAGAATGCATGTCATCGTTCTTACCAACCCTTTCAACCATGTCACAAACTTATTTTCACATTATTTTTGTAATTCTGAATCAGTGAGATGGGAAAGTTCTCTTCGGAACTCTAGATCAAATCGTCTGCACTTAATAAATAATTATATTACCAAACTATGTACGTAGAAAACTTAGTGTAACATATTATGTATACTTACTCGATGTAGGGGTCGATCACTGAGCAATTAAAAAGGATATAGATTTATGCTGCATTTTGCTCTCGATCTTCCAAGAGTCTTGACCGAGAACTACCAAAGGCATGCCCAAGTGGTTGAAATATCGACAGTTTGTCAGCTACAGTAAGTTGTTCTCCATCATCATTACGAGGTGGACAAATGTAACATGTTGGAATGTGGGGCTCAAAGTATATAGATGAGAAATTTGAAATCTCTTCTAAAGTGTTTGCCTCACAAATAGAACCCTCCACTCTTGTTTTATTCTAAACAATTTTTTTGAGGTCAAACATGCATCTGTCAATAATATATATCTCGTAATACAATAAATTTGTAATAGCATTAGAGAGAAAAAAAATATACCTTTTAAATGAGTACATCCACTGATATTGCACAAGACCACAAACCCTAAGTTCATATGGCAAGTGTATGTTCACATGTTCTATAACATCGAAACATGCTGGAGGAAATATCTTCTCTGGCTGACAAATAGTAGTGACGATAGAATACTCTAGATTCTTTACCCCAGTTACTACAACCTCCGATGCACACATTGTTCTAAAAAATTGACTCATGTAGGTTTGTCTAACATACCATGGAATGCTAGGAGAATCAACCGTTGCATGATAACATGACGATCATGGCTCTTCAACCCATATAATTGTCCCTCATCTATTTTCATAATCCTAGTAATGTCAGAGACATATCCATTTGAAAATCTCAACTGTCTCAACCACTGGCATACCTGCTTTACTTGACCTGGTCTAAGCACGTACCTTGCCTTTGGTTTCAATAGTTTGCCATTATACTCTTTGAGTTCCAATTCTGGTCATTTACATATTACTTTTAAATCTATATTGACCTTCGAATTATCCTTTATTTTTCTTTTGACATTCATTACCATATTGAACACATTATCAAACACATTTTTCTCTATATGCATCACATCCAAATTATGTCGTATCAATAAGGTCGGCCAATATGGTAGCTTCCAAAATATAGATTTCTTTGTCCAATTGTGATCCTTTCCAAATCCAAGGATGTTGTACTTCGGGCATCTGTCAATCAATATAGAAAGTATCGTATTTGTCTTAAAATCTCCATGCCAGACAACCGTGTAGGTGAACCTTTTAATTCAGTTATGTCTGCTTTGAACACATTTTTTTATCGTCAGAACGGATGATCACTGGGTAGAAATTGATGGTGACAATTAAACCAACATGGCTTCCTTCCATGCGTCAATCTAAAAGATTTTGTAACCTCCATGCAGTACGAACATGCAACCTCCCATGTATGCTCTAACAAGATAACATATCATATGCAGAGAAGTCACTAATTGTCCATAAAACAACAACCTTCATATTGAAGTTTTATTTTTTGTGGGCATCGTACGTGAATACACCATTATCCCATAGTATTTTTAGTTCATCAATCAATATCCTTAAATATACATGAAGATTTTGGCCCGAAGACGTTGGGCCAGGGATCAATAGAGACAAGAAAAGATTTTGATGCTTCATACACAAGCTTGGAGGATGGTTGTATGAGGTGACAAATACTGTCCAACACGAGTATGGGGTTGATCTACCCCCAAATAGATTAAATTCATCTATACATAAATCGAGCTTAACATTTCTTGCTTCCATTGCGAATGTTTGATGAGTACGATCAAAGTGCTTTCAAGCTTTCACGTCAACATGATGCATGATCTTGCCTTTATCATGTCAAACTTTATTTGCATGCCATCTCATGTGTATAGCTGTCCTCAAAGACATATACAATCATTGCAATTTAGGGGTGAGAGGAAAGTAGTAAAGCGACTTGTATGACACTTCTTTTGACCTTGTGCTACCATTGTCTCTTGTCTTTGACTTGAACCGAGGATGCCCACATGACAGACATGATTTGCTATTTTCTTGATCTTTGAAATATGACATGCAGTGATTTAAACAAGCATTTATCTTTTGATACCCCATACCTAAAGCGTTAACCATAACCTTCGCACAATAGAAATTTTGTGGCAATTTCTCATCTTTAGGCAATATACTCTTCACAATAAAGCACATACGATCAAAACATGATTGACTCAAATTATACTCAAGCTTCAAATTCATTAGTTGAAGAACTGCAGACAAGATAGTGTGACTCTCACAACTATTCCAAAGTGACTCATCAACATCTCTAAGTAACTCATAAAATCTACTAGCTGCATCGTTTGGTGTTTCTTCCTCTACCCCAATTGGTACATCATTACGACACATAGCAGAACTCAGTTCTGATCTTACGACATCAAATATCAAATCCATATATGGATTATCGTGCACCATATCCAACCGTACGTTAAAATTATTCCAAAATTCTTCATCATAAAGTGTCCAATTCTGATAATCAATCACAAAACCCTTCTTGTATAGGTGATGTCTAACGCCATGAGGTTCTGCAAATCGATTGTGCTTACACATCGTGCAAGAGCACCTGATCCGACCTGTGAGATCCACTGTACTGACACTTGCCAATGCAAATTCAATAAAACTGTCAACACCATTCATATATTCAAGCGATACGTCATTGTCAACTATCCTACGATACATCCATTCACGGTTTGCAGTTATTTTGTCCTATGATGTTACAGATATTATCCTAACCATTTAAAAGAGAATCATAAGAATGATATGATAAATAAAATATCTAATTTATCATACATTCATGATGAATTTAATGATTTGATATATATATCACACACACATCTATATATACATGTATATGATGTCATTCAATCACAAGAACTATGATGCATGCATTGATAACTTAATATTTTCATGTGCAAAATCATTCATTTGAAGCATTTTGAAACATTGATAACTTATCATTCATTTTTATGTGCAAACCCATTCATAACACAATACATTCTTTTGAAGTATGTTTTCATGATATAATTTCACATGGAAGACATAATCAAATTGAAAATAGCTTCATGCAAGCAAAAATGGAGTTACATCAAGCATTGAAATACATGCAAATCATTCATATCAAAACAATGTCAAACATGTACCTTCAATAAACACACTCTAATATCCCGCTAACTACTACCATGACTAGCATGAAATCCGAACTCCAAAAATAAGAACACTTCTATTTTCATACATTAAAATCATGCTCAGCATGATCTCCGAACTCCATCAAAGCAGTCCTAGATATCTACAATTAAGTGAGTATGTGAACAGAAAAGTGTTGCATCCAAGAAATTAAATAACATGTGATGCACTTCCATCACTTACTCACCACGGGTATTTACTCGATTTGCATTGCTTTTTCCTTTGCATTTTTTTATTTCTTTTTGCATTGCATTTTTAACTGCATGCGATGCATAGCACTAAGCATTGCGCAATTAGCTCAGCTACGTATCTGCAAAGCACAAATATACAAAACAATACAATACAAAATAATTTATTGGTGAGAGGGAGACTGTAAGACAGGGAGACAGATAGGTGGCTCGACCCCTTTTTGGTGAAAAAAGAACAAGGAGGGGGCCGAGCCCCTCCCTCGCATCCCGTAAGACAGGGAGACAGGGAGACAGGGAGGAGGCTCTGCCCCTCCCTGGCAAAAAAAAGAACAGGGAGGGGGCTGAGCCCCTCCCTCGCATCTCGTAAGACAATTTTGCCTGGGAGGGGGCTCGACCCCTCCTTGGCAAAAAAAGTACAGGGAGGGGGCTCAGCCCCTCCCTGGCATCCCGTAAGACAGGGAGACAGGGAGGGGGCTCGACCCCTCCCTGGTTAAAAAAGAACATGGAGGGGGCCGAGCCCCTTCCTCACATCCTGTAAGATAGGGAGGGGGCTCAGCCCCTCCCTGGCAAAAAAAGAATAGGGCTGGGGTCGAGCTTCTCCCTCACATCCTGTAAGACTAAGAGACAGGGAGGGGGCTCGGCCCCTCCCTGGCAAAAAAGGAAGCGAAGGAAAAAAGGGGCTCGCCGGCTGGCGAAAAAGGAAAGAGAGAGGAAAGTCAGGGGTTACCTAAAAGGAGCCGGCGTTGGTGTCAGCAGACAAGGGAGACTAGAGTCGGGAGAAGGAGAGTGGGTGAGGTCGGAAGGGGGTTGCCGGACAAAACTCACCGACTGAAAAAATGATGCGTGCAAAAGAGAGGGGAGCGGAGGTGAGAGGGGGACTTAGTCGAAGGGGGAGGTCGACGGGCGAAGGGTGACAGGAGGGGATGAAAAAGAAAGAAAGCACATTAGGGTTTTACGAAAAAATTAGCAACGAAAAAATTTCATTGCGAATCCGTCGCCAAGTAGTGACGGAAAATTTCTGTCGCTGATCCGTCGCTAAGTGGCGTCGGAGTTTAAGACATAAAATTTCCATCGTGAACCCGTTGCTAATTAGCGATAAAATATTTTCCGTCGCTAATTCTGCAAATAATTTGAATGTTAGCGACAAATAGTTTTCTCTAGCTAATTCGTCGCAAATTTGTGATGAAAAAAATCCATTGCTAATTAGAGTTTTTCTTGTAGTGGCAGCATATTCAATACCATGACCTTTTGAAGAAAAGTCCAAAGCCTGCCCATTAGAGAAACACTAACTGTTGTTTATATTTTCACGAAAGTATATATATACTAGTTTTACAAGCTTAATCGAGCTTTATCGAGTTTAGTGGCTTGATCAAGCTTGGATCTTTTATGTAGATCAAGCCCAGACTTGTGTATAAGCTCGACTCATTTACTTTTATTGACGAGGTTGAACCAAGCTTAAATGGGTCTAACCCGAGTTAGTTCTGTTCATTGTGCATCCCCATTTGAAATCACCAAACCCTGCACCATACTACTTTATGTGGTTAGGGAAAGGGACCTTCAAAAAATGAAAAAGTTTTTAATGGGTCATCCTGACTTGTGATTTCCTTCTTCTCATTGAACTAGAAAACAATCAGGTTATGTTTGGCAGTTGGGTGTCAGAGAGGAGAGGAGATAAGAGTAGAGAAGAAAGTGGGTGATGAGGCTGGCGTTGTCAACCAGGCTACAGTTGAAAACGACCCAAGTTCCATCTCTCAAATCGAGATTCCCAAACACTGGAAGTAGATAAAGTATTAGGGGGACAATTGTTTTGCCCAATACGTGGATGTCCCTTATAAAAAAAATGGGGCACCCCCTATTAGAGAGGGGGATCCAAGGAGCGCTTAAGTGACCGAGTATGTGACACAACCAATCACATGACAACATTCAGTGTGCGGCCTGAAATCTATTGTTGTGGATCCCATGCATTGTTGTCATGTGATTGGCTAGTGTCACATATCCGAGCACTTAAGCGCTCTCTCTGGATCCCAACTCCCCGCTATTAAAGCGGAGGCATCGGTGCACTGCCTCCCAATTAAAAGGACTCAACACTTATAAAGTGTTTGGACCAAACACAAAACCATGCCTCCCAAGCACCTGTAGGGGAATATAGTATTAATTAATAAAATCCTCCTCATTAAATTGTATCTCCCTTTCCAAACTGAACTTAAGGATTAGTGTTGTTTTGTATTAACTACACGAGCCGAGCTTAGGCTGGCTTGATTCAGCTCGAATAAAAAATAAGATGTTCAAGCTTGGCTCAAAATATTTCAAGTCGAGCTTGAACAACTTTTGTCCAAACACGGCTCAAGTTGAACTCAAGCTTGGCTGGAGCCAGGCATTTTTTTATTTATTTTTTTTTTGAACTGCAATGAAAACAATGGATTTTGAACTACCTACCCTGTTCCGTGAAAGTCTGACACCTTACCCATATGAAAACGACTGCTTAATCTGTCAAATTTGCAAACATAAGTATACATATGCTATATATTCTATGCATTATACAACTACACAAGCCGATCTTAATCGAGCTCAACCGAGCTTGATTGCCCGATGAAGCTCGACTCGCTTTTGTGTACCGAGCTTGAGCTTGTGATCAAGCTCGACTCATTTATCTACCTGAACAAGTTTGAGTCTAGCTTAAACGAGTCAAGCTCAATGTGCATCCCTAATCTCTGATATGATTTGAGAGGTCAGATCTGACATCAACCCCATGCTTTGATTCACATGTCCGTGGATCTCTGATTGATGTTTATAGCATTTTTCTCACAAATCTCAGGTTTTGAAAAGGTTTGGATCTCTAGTCAGCTCTCTCTTGTTGTCTCCAAATTGAACTAGAGATCCTTGCATTTAAAGAAAAAATGCTCAAAATAAGGATCTGATCCTTCCCCTCCTCTTGTCTCTCAGTCGAGCTAGAGATCCATGGATTTGAAGGGGAAATGCCTAAAATGGGATCAAAGCGTCGGATATGATATCCTTTGTTTGAGACAAAGTCAGACCAAGATGTAGAGGGGGATCGACGTGGTTGGTAGGAGCTGTCAGTGTACGTCTCCTTGTGGTGGGACATTACAGGTTCAACCCGAGTGGTAAGCTGAATAGTAACTGGTGGGGGTCTGCCTAAACCCACCTTGCCTTTTAAAAGAAAAAAGGATGTAGGGCCCATGTCTTGATTTGCTTGTTTGCAAATCTCTTCATAAATATTAGAATCACAACATTCAAGCACATCCTAAAGGTATTAAGGACATGACATGTGAGAAGAGTAGGGATGCAAATGGGTCAGATTTAGAATGAAGGTTTTGCAATTTTTAGGTGATCCGAATCACTGGATAAGGCTCCTCAATGTATTTAGTTGTTCCGAATCCCAATCCTTTGTATCTCAAGAAAAGAGACCAGGGGAAAGGTCAAAAGGGCACAATGGTAGGATTGTTATTTTGGATGATGTTGGGGGGATTCGAGGACCCGCTTTTGGTTGGACGTGGCAGTTTCTTACGTGGAAGGAGTGTGTGTTTCTGTGCCTGTGTTAACGACTTTTTGAGTTTTGGAAGTGTTCTATGATGCTGCAACTTTTTTTTCCCCTTAAAATCTCTTTTCAAAATTAAAAGGAAGAGTTGGTAAGACTGACTGCTTCATATGGGTACTGTGCAAGGAAAGGGAAGGGTGCCATTTTTTATCACCTTGGTGATGAGTCAATTGATTAATGGCTCTTCTGTTTTTACCTTCCCACTTGCATGAGTTTCAATTTTTAGAGTAAAAATGAAGAAGTATCTTTACATGGTGTAATTGGGTACCCTAAGGGATATGCACTTTCTTCATTCATTCAATCATTTATTCCTCTCTCTCTCTCTTATTTAATGTTTTCCCTCTTTTATAGCTTACAAAGGCTGGTTAGGAAGACTGAGAAAGTCACGACTCTCATCATCATCCAGTCAATTCAGGGAACTTAACTACCAGTTCAATCTGAATACTATGAGCCATGGCTTTTGAAAATGTGGTCCTTTTTCGTATCAGTGTATTAATTGGTCCCCACTAGGGATGGCAGTGGTAAGATGTGGGGGACAAGGTCTCCACTCCCGCCCCTTCTCAAATTCTGCCCTACATGAGTTTTGATTTTAACCTCTATCCCTGTCTCATGTCACCTATCTTTGGTTCAAACAGAGCGAGGCAAGGCAGGACCATGTTTATCTCCGTTCTACTGCAATCCCTAAAAAAGAAGGTCGAATCGTTGAAGGGTATTTTAATTATTTTATTAGTGCGGATCAAGGATGGGGCGGGGAACACGTAAGTCCATCATTGTCTCCATCCTCGCACGAGTTTTGATTTTAACCTTCATTTTTGCCTCCATCCCCGTCTCATGTTCTCTATCCCAATCCAAATAGGGCGAGACAGTGTGGGCCCCCATTTTCCCCTGATCCACTCCCATCCCTAGGTTCAAATCCCATGGGTGACTCCCTGAGAGCAAGGGATAAGCTCACATAGTTTTATGTTGCCAAGATAACAATTGTAAGTACAACAAACAAAGCCAACATGACTAGGTATATAATCTTGGAGGCAATTTTTCCTTGTAAATAAAAAACAAAAAAGATGGGAAGGATCAAGATCCAAATCTAGATCTAGATCCAAACCTAAATCTAGATATGGATTTGGATTTGTTATAGAGTGGATGTGAGAAGTTATTAGACAAGTGTGGGCATAACAAAGAAGTGATCTTAGCCCCCAATGAGGTTTAGTGTTTAAGTCTAGCTTACAATCAAGATGTAACGAGGATTATGGGATTAGGTTAGACATGCAATCAATCAACCATAGAACCTCGACTTGAATATGACTGGATTTGTCGCTAATTAATAAATCAATGCCAAAACTGAAATCTGATCCATCTGTTTAGACACTTAATATTGAATTGGTAACAAAACCTGTTTGGCCAATTAGTGTTGGGGTTTTGTCTCAAAACTATTGGGTAAGCCATGACTTTGTCTATTCTTTTGGTACATTTACCTAAGTTTGTGAGTTATCAAACTTTTCAAAAGTATAGTATGAATGATTGACAAAACCTCACATGAGTTTATGTAGCGAAGAATTACATTTATGAGCAAGGCCCATTGAGGACATATCAATTGGACTTTGAACTTTTACTTAGAAATCCATTATTTTTACATAATGCTTAAATTCTAAATTGGATTCCTTTATGAGCTAAGTTTTGAAAGAATGTTTGACTCGATGAAGATTTTATGACTCCCACATAATTTTTAAGGTTATTCTCAAAGTTGTATGAAAATTGAATAAGGGTTTGACTTAAGATTCAAATTAAATTCTTAAGAGATGATAAGTTTTGTGAAGTCTCAATACATTAAAAAAAATTGAGAAAATGTTTGTTATTCAAACCTTGTTGTAAAGATTATGGTATTATTTCATCAGAGAAAATACATTTCAAGTAAAAGCATAGTGATGCTATAATCTTTTGTTTGTGGATGACATATTAATCATGCAATAGTATAAAATGCATTGATAATAACAAATACTTTTCTTTCCTAAAAAAATGAACTTAGTTGATGTTATACATGGTATTAAATTGTTTAAAGATGAGTATGACTATGCATTTACACAATCCCACTATATTGAGAAGATAAAAATTATTATGATTAAAATCCTCTTATAACTTTGTTTTACCCTAATGCTAAATTTGCTATTAACAATGTAAGAAGTATATGATTGCTATTGATTGTCCTATGTATATTGTGAATGATACTGGTTGTGAGGGTTGCACTTGTGTGTAAAAAACATGTTTCATAAGTTAAGCCAATACGTTGGTAACCCAAGACAGGAGCATTAAAATGCTACATATCAAGTCCTGAAGTACTTGAAAAGAACTTAAGAATATGAGAAAAAAACCCTACTATGTAAGATATAGTGATATGAACTGAAATTCTAATTCTATTAAATCATTATCTAGAAGAGGATGTATGCTTATTTTTAAATCTAGAGAAATTGCCTAAGATTTAAGAAGCAAATGGTGATAACCCATTTAATAATGAAAATAGAAATGATAACACTAGTTTCAACTAGTATAAAAGATGAACAACTATAAATCTATACACCAATAACTTATAAACGCATGATTTCTAGTCGAACAAACTATATGCAAACACAAAATAACATTTAGAGTAAACCCAAACTTGTAAAGGCTAAAGAACATTCATGTGAATAGATTTCTTAAACCAGAGTAATTTCAAATATATGAAATCTTTTTAAAACTTAATAGATCTATTGACAAAAGTTTTTTTTTGAGAAATTGCCTTCAAGACAAAGAGGGGAATGAGGATAAAGCCTATAAAAAACAATCATTGTTAATGAAAACTCAATCAAATGATATGGGTCAAACCAAGTCTAGTGGTCCAATGAGAAAAACAAGTCACTGATTGATTAGGTTGAATACTTATATTTTTTTATATAGGATTGTTAGGGATTTATCTAAAAACTATTGGGTAAACCATAACTTTGTCTATTCTTTTCCTATATTTATCTAAGTTTGTAAGTTGTCAAACATTTCAAAAGTTTATTGAAGGATTGAAGGAACCTCTCACGGGTTTATACAGTATAGAGTTGCATGGATTTGGATTTGACTTTGACTTTGGATTGAGATTTGAGTTTAGGTTTAGGTTTCAGTTCGGCTTGACTCGATTCAATTTGGTTTGGTCTTATATTAACCTTTGACCTTACTTTTTAGTACTTGGAACAATTTTATCCCCAATACCAGCCCTCAATAGCTTTTGACAAACCCATTTAAGAGTCTTAACCACCCACCATTTTGGACCTAAGGCCCAGTCAACCCAAGCTATTGAAGCCTCTGCTGACCCAGTCCAACGTTTCAACATGATTCATTTTTTCTCCAATGTTCCTAGATCCTCCCTCTTTTTTTTAGATGATTGACTTTTGACTTTACCTATTTTCTAAATGGATTTGACTGTGATATGGTCATCTCTGACCCTTTGATACCCCTGCTCTTTAATATTAAAATTTTCATATACCAAATGTTGTAATTTCGTAGTTAGGACTGTAATGGGGTTGGATCTGTGTTGTAGTAGAATGAGTCCATATTTGAAGATTCCGACCTAGATTGATCAAGTAAAAAAAACCTAGCTTTTTGAAATTTTGCACACAATAGTACCAGATCATGTGTCACACTGAAGACTGGTTTATGAACCCCTTTACGTTATCTGATAGGGTCCTAGCACGAATTCCTATTGCACTAAGGACATGTCCACGAATATCTATTGCACTAAGGACATGGTCTTAAGTGGGGTAACTATCACTTTAAAGATAGCGCATCTAATGTGTGCCTTCTGAGTGTACTTGATTCAAGTTAAGTTGCAATATTTAATGAGCTAATTTCTCAACAATTAGTGTTATCCAGATCAAGATACAATCAACTATAGTTTGCTAGGTATGTGTCCGATCCTTTTAGGGCTAAGGAATTGGATATGGAGGTCTCCATACTAGAGGAACCACTTAGAGGCTGGCAAGAGCTAGCTAAGGTGAGTGAGGCCCCATTGACAAATTGCATTCTCGAGATTAAGAGGAGCTGATTGTCATAATTATCTCAATTGCTTAAAAAAAAACTCAAATAAAAAGGAAAATTGCAGCAAGAAATAATTCAATAATGGTGCAAAATTTTAAAAATTTTGAATTTGGAAAGCATTTTCTTCAAAGCTTTTTTATGCATATTATTCCTCTTGTACCACGGAATAACCAAGAAGTTGCTGACTAGGGTGAAATGTATACACAAGGACAGAGTTTTAACGTCTTTCAAAAGACCTTTCACCACATCTACAAACTGCCTACCTTTCTCTTTGATGGTTTTAACCATCCCTTCAATGTTAGCGACACTCAAAAGTGCCGCTTGTGCCTCTAGGGAATCCATCCGATCCTTGTCCTTAGATTATACTGAATAAAATATGCAGAAAAAATAGAGGTTATCAACATCGATCCAATGTGCACCACATGCCCAAGTGAAATAGAAAACAATTTATTTAACTATCTAACTAGTGCCATGAAATAAATAAAAAATGATACAAATTGTAATCAACACCATGCACCCACAGTTCGTATGTGTACTGCATCTTTGTGGAATTCATCATTACACAGGATTATACTACTATATGTGATTATGTTGCATTTAAAGAAAAAAACACGAAAAATGAAAGATGATTTAAGGGCGCGTTTGATTCATGATGGCAAACCCGCATGGACGGAACATGTCGAGTTAGTCTTGGATGTGCCAGTCGCAATAAAAATCGGGGATAAAGTGGTCCTTGTGTATCAAACATGGGGCAACATCTAGGCAGGGACTAGTCGGACCCTGCTTGGGTTTGTCCGACGATTTAAACACGCCCTTATGGTTAAGAAAAGACCATTGATTTTTTTCTACCCTGCCCTGTTTCCAGTGTTTGTAGTAGGGGTCTGGTGCCCGATAAAAATCACAACCCAAACTTGGTTCACATATTGTTGGGTCGGGTTCGGGTCGGCTCAAACATTATTTGGGTTGGCACTTTCTACGTTCATAATTGAGAATTCAAGTTCGATTCCGGTAGGGTACCCGATACAAACTGGACCCATTCATAGCCCTAGTTGATCGCTCTTGGTGACGTAAAAGTTTCATTTTTGATGATGAGAAATCCTCATCGAAGAGAAGCGAGGAAAACTTGGTGTGGGGTCCCAAGGCCACCCTGCCTTACGTGGCCACCTCTGAATGCTATGGGTACGTTTGTGTCCAACAAGCCAGGGGTTCCATTCTCTCTATGAATCCTTTGATACAACGACAACTACGCCTTCATCCCAAAACAATTGGGGTCAACAATATGAACCAAAAAAGAAAATCATTCTAGGTCCTCCACATGAATCCTTCTCCTCCAATCATTTCTATCCAATGCCATGTCCTCGGTGAGGTTCAAAGCATTCGTATCCTTTCCTATCATCTCCATCCAAGTCTTCTTAGGCCTACCTCGACCTCTTTTGACTAATATATTTTTCCATTTGTCCATCCTTCTAACTGAAGCATCATTAGGCCTTCGCCGAATATGTCCAAACCACCGTAAATGATTTTCTCTCATCTTATTTCCAATGGATGCAACACCTACCTTCTTACGTATTTCCTCGTTTTGAATCTTATCTTTTATTGTATTTCTACACATCCATTGAAGCATACACATCTTATCTACACTCATTTTTTGAATATGATGTCTCTTGGCCGCCCAACATTCCGTACCATATAATAAAGCGGGCTTAATTGTCGTCCTATAAAACTTTTCCTTCAACCGCAATGGCATTCTATGATTGCACAACACTCCGGTTGCACTTTTCCATTTCATCCACCCAACCTTTATCTATGAATCCTTTGATATAAAATAATTTTTTATTTAGGCAAGCCAGCTCAAGCTTGGCTCGGGCCCATACGAGCTGAGCTCGACTCAACTCACACAAGTCATACGAGCCCAGCACGCTCGTTTACCAGCCCTACTTATGGGTTGGTGTATTTTATTTTAGCTGCCTTAGGTTTCAAATATCTAAGATACACCTCACTATTGAAAAATGGCTCAGGTGGGTTACTCTTAGGGTTGTCAACGGGTCGGGTTTACTCACGTACCAAACCCTATAAGATCCGGGTATGGTGATAAATAAGAAGACCTGATTAAGTCTCGGATCCAGACCTGAAGGTCTGATTAAGACATGAAGCTAGGTATAGTTTGTGATATTTTATACCAGACCCAGGCCAGACCCGAGTTCCCGATTAAAACCCAGAAATTTTTAATGTAAAAATAATAAAAAATATTATTTTGCTGGGTATGTCCCAGGTCTGGTTCATGTAGTTCTTATCGGGTCTGGGTATGGTTTATTTTACAGTGGATCCAGACTTGAGTCCGGACCCTATACCATACCCAAAAATCAGGGCCAAGTCTGGTTCCACCTGGGTCCGAACCAAACCTGACCCGTGGTTACTTTCCACCTTCACTCAAAAAATTTCAAATTTAACCTAAAAAATCTCATATTTGCCCCTAAATGGGTCTCTCTCTCTCTCTCATGTGAAATAAAATAATTTAAAGTAAAAAGAAGGTCTAAAAATGTTTTCGTAAGAGTTAGTTAGAGCTAAATAAGTAGAAAATCAACTAGGTAGTCATTTGAGCAATTTCTTAAATAATTAAGCATTTATCTTAAATATTTGAAACTTGAGAAAACTAATTAACGCATATTTGTCATAAGTTACCCCCCTATAAGTAACTTCACTCCCGATAACATGTCCTTTTTTTTTTTTGAAACGTTTACAGAAACACGGCCAGATTTTGCCTATTTACAAATACATGCTAACTTTTAAAATATTACAAATACACACCTAACTTTTGAGAATTGATTTGTTAAATAAGCATGTATTTGTAATATTTCAAAAATCAGGCATGCCTTTATAAGTAAGTCAAAAGCTAGGCGTATTTTTGTATTATTTTTTTTTTGGGGTATTGTCACTACTTCCCATATATCACCTCAGATATCACATTGTCAATTACCAGGCTCATAATTGTAGCTGTCCATCATGGGCAGGCTTGGAAATCAGTGAGGGGTAATGTCTGTGGAGCGCAAGGTTCCTAAAATCATGAATTTTTCTTATTCAAGAACAACAATGAATGGTCCATACTCTACTCCTCTCTCCATAAAGCCCATCATTGCCATTATAAATCTGATTCCAAAATGGTACACTTGACAGACAATGGCTCCTTCCTTATTTGGTTTTTTCCAATGACGAAGATTCTAGAAATTTTGTTCCATTCCAGGCCTACCCCACCTTTCCAGAACTTACCAGAAGATGTATGGGTTTTGATGAAACCAAACCTATCCATAGCCAGTCCTACCCTTTAACAAGATATGTCACATAGATACTCCATTTTTGACGCCGTGTCCCTTTATATTGAAAAATAACCGTGTCCCCGTATCCACAGCCGCATCCATGTGACATAGTTAGCAAGTCTTTTACTAACATTGCCATAAAAATCTAACAATACTGACACCTTAAAACAATGTATTCAAATGAATGGGGTCCAATGCATATTACAATATTTTCAATAGCTGATAATATGTCAAAAATAATTCAATATTTTCAAACTATCATTTATTTTATGAAAATATCATGTCTTTAAATATGATCTACAATTTTATTTATATTGTATGTATATTTATTCATATAATTTATTGTTTTCATATATACCAATAATTTTCTCGAGAAAACTAGATTTTTCTAAGCATCACCAGTGACTATGGTTTGAATCTCACCAGTGATGGTAGGGCTGTCAATACATCGGGTTTGTATCAGGTATCCGAGCTTGATTTTCTGGATCTGGGGATGAAAAGTGCTGACCCGAATAATATTCAGGTCAACCCGAGAAATATGCAGGCCGGGTTTGGGAGACATTTTCTTTTGCCGGGCAGTCAACTTGTCTCAAGTATTTTTAATAAAAAAAGTTGTGAAATTATGCAGGTCTGGGTTTGAGATTCCATTTTTGTGACCCGGCAAAACCCAAACCCGAACCCGACCCGCCCGAACCCAACCCGGCAACTTGTTATTTGGTCGGGTTTGGGTATACCTTGATGGGCAGGGTACTCGACCCGTTTACAGCCCTAAGTTACTGTCCCGCAGCTTGCTGCTTAAGTCCAAGATAGACAAATCGGATATCTGGAGAATGGTTTTCCACAAAGTCCATTAGTTAGAACGGGGGTACTGCTCAGGAGCAGACGGTGGATATTCATGTGGAAAAAAGAAAGTGATATTTTTCTTTTGGAGGCAAAGAGAAAGAAGGGATAAATAATAATAGCCAAATATCATTTTTGCACAAGTAAATCAATGGCTCTTGCAGATCTAAGGCATGTCATAGTGATAGTCTCTCATCCAGCCAAGTGAGAAGTCCTTCATTGTAGTGACATTCAGCAATATATAGAAGAACAAGCATTCCTAAAAAGTGATTTTTTTTTGAAAAGTTTCAAATTCAAAAAGAAAGACCAAAAAAGGGGCACAAGGTAACGAGCGACAAATTTAGTCTTATTTCAGTTTTAGCTTTAAGTATCTATATCCAAAGGAGCGCGCGCGCACACACACACACACACACACTATATATATATATATATATATATATATATATATATATATATATATATATATATATATATATATATATATATATATATATATGGGTCCCTGCTAAATGAAACATGCTAAATGGGGTTTTCTGCTCTTCCAGTATTTTTTTTGCAGTTCCGACAGTTCCGACCCCATAAATGTGTTGGAAATGGTCGATTTACGAGGAATCCACACCTGGACCACGTGTTTTCAATAAAAAAAATGATATTTAGAGCCTAAAAAACTTACAAAGATTTTAAACCGTTGATTTTTCAAATGTTTTATCCATGTGTCGGAATCCAAAATTTCAAGAGCTGATCCCTATAAAATCAAGTACATAAATCACATTTGTATGGTCAGAATTTAAAAATAAAACAAAAAATCCCTGAAAAACTCATTTAGCACACAGACCCATTACTCTCTCTCTCTCTCTCTCTATATATATATATATATATATATAGAGAGAGAGAGAGAGAGAGAGAGAGTACAAAAAATGAAAACATACAAAATGGACAATGTGTTTTTTGTTTTGAAATTCTGACCGTACAGATGTCATCTATATGCTTTGCTACAATTAGGCTCCAAATACCATTTTTTCCATCGAAAATGCATGGTCCAAGTATCGATTTCTAGTAAATCAATCATACTGAACACATCTACGGGGTAAGAATTCAAAAAAAAAAAAAACACTGGAAATCCATTATCATGTTTCATTTTGCACGGTGTCCATTTTGTAGGTCTTCATTTTCATATATATATATATATATAAAGAGAGAGAGAGAGAGAGAGAGAGAGAGAGAGAGAGAGAATGATAAATAAAACATGATAAATGGGTTTTTTGGGCCTTTTTCATTTCATTTTTAAATTTTGATTGTACATATGTGATGTCCGTACTCAATTTTATATGAATTAGCGCTTGGAGCATTTGATTGTTACAGATGAGTGGGTTTTTATAAGGTTCCAAAAATCAGTGGTCCAAAATCTTTGTAAATTTTTGAGGCTCCAAATATTGTTTTCCTTTAGCATATTTTATTTAACATGTTTCCTTCAAATATATATATAGAAAAGTGGTAGCTGTCTAACACTCTTTTGTCCTATTGCCAGCCTACCACGAGCAAACATGTATTTTCATGATGTTTTTCACAAATCTGACCCTGCGTATGTGTTTCACAAATGACACTTATCATGTTTTTAAATAAAAAACATGATTTTTTTAGATTGAATATTTATGAAATTGTAGTCAATTTTTAAACCTTATAAAAATGCATGTCCGAATTGGATGACCCAAGAGTTGATTTTCATAAGATCAAGCATGTCAAACACATCTGTTGGTTAGATTTAGGAAAAACATGAAAAGACCCTTCAAAAGCTTATTAGACTGGCAGTAGGCAGCTACCACCTACTCATTATATATATATATATATATATATATATATATATATACACACACACACGCATGCATGCTCGAATGCGCAAATGAAGTTCTGTTATTTCCCAGGCTTAACGAACACTCTTGAGATGTTTGCAATGCCCTCTCATTCTTGGATTTTCTTAAGATCCTGTGATTGTAAATCACAATCACAACATTTTCTCATTTGGGATTCTCTTTTCCCTTTTTTATGTGTTGCTTAATTGGATTCATTTTGTTGTGTTGTTATGGTGACTTTTATAATGAATTGCGCAGAAAAGTTGATAGTTCTTTGATGGTGAATCCAAATTAGTGAATATGAAGGGAAGCAGTAGGACTAGTTTGATTTGTACATGAAGCTGAAGGATTCAATTTATACAGTTTTAAGTGTTGAACTGATCTTTCTTTGATTATGGATTATGATGGGGGCATCAGTTTCTCTGATGATGCTGGGCTGGTGATTAGAAAGATTGCTACCAATAGTGTTGACAGTTGGATCCCTGGGTTGAATGATCAAGCAATTTGTGCAACAGAGGAGGATTATAGTGCTTTGAATGGAGATTCAGACTATCTATCAGGTTCCAGCTTTGATGGGCGGTAGTCACAATCTCGATCAGGAAGTGAACCTCCTAAAAAAAGATCAAGGAACGCTTGGTAGGGAATCCTCATCTGTTAGTCGGAATAAGGCAATTAAGTGGATGTTTTTTAGACAAAACTCTGCTGCAAATTTAGGCAAGGTACTTGTCCTTATTTAACACTGCAATTTTGCTCATGGAATAGAGGAGATGAGGAGGCCACCTCCCAATTGGCAAGAAATTGCCTCAACCCAAGATGAGGATCGCTCTCTGACTTCAGAGCAAATAGAGAAAAACCAGATACTGTCTTTGAGTTCATTAGGTTCAGGAGGAGAACAAAGATCTTATAAAGGGAGACACTGCAAGAAGTTCTACACAAATGAGGGTTGTCCTTATGGAGATACATGTACTTTTCTACATGATGAACAATCAAAAGCTCAAGAAAGTGTAGTGATAAGCTTGGGGCCTACAGTTGGTGGTGGTTATGACAAAGCTTCCACTTTCATATATCATGATCAATAGGCACCCTGCTCCCTTATTAGTCTTGCCACTTTGGACTATGCTTGGTGAAGAAGCATGGGCTTCACAACTAAATTCAGTATTACCTTTATTGTATATATTCATTGTTCACTGTATCATCTAGTGCTAAGGTGAAAATATCCAAAGGAATTCCTTTTCCAACAAGAAGTTAAAGGTAGCTAAAAGACCATTTTGTGGCAGTTATGAGTGAATTAAGAATTTTTTGTACCATGTCTGTTTGGCCTCACAAATTTTGTGGTTCTCCAAATATATTTTTCTGTACCTCACAGATTTCGTGACATTTTTTGCACTATGTTTTTGCAAATCCCATGTCTGTTTGGCCTTTCACTGTGGTTCTGCAAATCCTATGTCTGTTTGCAAATGGGTGTTACCTTGATGAACATACTGTGTATCCACATAATGAGCATTCAACATTCTGTGCTTGTCCCTAAAAATCAACTAGGATAAGAACATTATTGGAGTTGATGTTGCAATGCCAGTTGGTACATGGCAATGCTATTCATTATTTTAAATTGTTCATGAAGATGCACTAATTTTCCATGTTGATAGGACTTCTAGCAAATGTAAGAATGAAGTTTGAAGGTCATTCTTTGTGCACATTGACATGTCTGTCTGTGTATGAAGCCATGTGACCCTTTGATGCATCTAGTTTCATATGTTTTTTCTTGTTTTATTGTCCACTGTTTATCTTGAATGTTCTTCTCTAGGTGGGTCCTGTTTGATATGTCATTCTTTCTAGTCCACAACTTTATCTTATTAAGTGTGTCAAATGTTTGGTTTTTTGTGGGTTCTTGATAATATTTTTGAAAGGTAAATACTGCATCATCCGCTCCGCTGCTATGTCATGAAAAATCATGTTCTTGACATAGTTAAATATTGTTACATCCACTGCTTTGTCATGACATTTTCTGTCATTTTTTTTAATGTAAAATCGATATTTTTTTATTGTCACAAAATTTTACCACATTGTGGGAATTAATTTTTCGAGACCTTGAAACCTTTCTTAATCGCACATTACAATCATATGATCAAACATCTATTTTTTTTGCCAAATTCGGGTAAAAAATCATATCCATATTCGGGACAAAATTCAATTAGAGATCCATATTTAGGAAAAAAATTCAATTTGAGATTCATATTCAGAGAAAAAATCCAATTTGAGATCCATATTCAAAGCAAAAATATATATTCAGGGCAAATATCCAATTTGAGATTCATATTCAAGGCAAAAATCTATATTTGGGTCAAAAATTCAATTCGAGATCTATATTCGGGGCAAAAATCCAATTTGAGATCCTTTGTTGGAGCAAAAAATCTATATTCGGGGCAAAAATCTCATTCGAGATCCATATTTGAGGCAAAAATCTACATTTCAGGCAAAAATCTAATTTTAAATCCATATTTAGGGCAAAAACTCATGATTTTAGATATAATTTTGTAATTGGATCCATATCCGAGCAAAAAAACATAATAAACTTGTTAAAACACATAAAATGATGGACGGATCGGGCCATGCGATCCAAAATGACCTATTATCCATGATTGTCCAAGTTGTTCGCACATTGTCATCAAAAAATGGACATTTGGAACATAACATTTGAGTATGGTCCAAACAAACATTGGACTTGGAATAGTTATGGAACGAACAAAACTAATGTTTTGTTCCTTTCTTTTTGTTCATTTCGTCCAACTCTGGACAAACGATCAAACATACCCTTAGGGATCCCAGTGGACGGGGGAAAACAGGGATCCGTCCCGCCTTGCCCCGTTTGGACTGAGGATGAAGGACATGAAACTGGGATGAAGGCGGGGATTGAAGTTAAAATCAAAACCCATGTGGGGATGAACTTACGCATTCCCCTGTCCCATCTCCATCCTCGATCGCCACCTTGCCCCGCCCTGCCCTGTCCCAAATCCTTCTTTATAGAAGGCAGTGGACTCAAGGGAAACGGTGCCCCACCACACCTCACCCTGTTTTTATCGAGGATGGAGGACATGAAACAGGGATGAAGGCGGGGATGGAGGGTAGGATTTTGAAATGGGGCCGAAATGAAAACCTTGTCTCCCGCCCCCACCCCAGTCCACTGTCATCCCTAGGATCACTTCTAGTTATCAAACTTCTGCTGCTTTTAAAAAGCCATCTTGAACTCGGCTTGTTTAACTTGGAGTCATCATGAGCACAAGGCTCGGATTTCAACAAGTCGGGATTGGGTAAAATATGATTGCACAAATATTTGTGCATTAAGCACCTGATTGCCTTCCATCAGGCCTAGGGCCCAGGCCATGTCCCCAAGATGGAGGGTAATCGGGTGCTTAATGCACAAATAATTGTGCAATCATATTGCACCTGATCTTTTCACGCTTGCAATAAGCATGAGTCATGCTTGAAGACCTCAAGCTCAACATGTTCTCCAGCCCTGCCTGATACAGCCATGGAGTTCTACCTTGGTTTTCAGTGGTCATTCTATGTGGTAAGAAGATTAATTGATTGAAGGAATCTTTTTTGTTTTGGACATCCCCCATGTCAAGAGGATGCAAAAAAGAAGGGAATGGTACATGGTATTCGACCATGATATAATCACAGTGAAACCCTTTATTTTAGTGGATCCAGTCATCAAAATGCAGGTTTAAGTGGTCGGCAGCATACCTGCCTAGGTGGGTTGGCTTAAGGTATTCCAAGTTTTTTTTTTTTAAATTTATAACCCGAAGAAATCGCACCCGGCACGAAGACTTGGTTAAGTTGGCTCAGCCTGCCAAGGTATTCCAAGTTCAAGTATGATTAGTGGCCGGGAAATGACCCCGCCCATGTAGTAATGGGCAGGGCTTAGGCCCGGTACTTAAATGGGCTCTGGTTTGGAGAGCAACCCATGACCTTGTACATTGGCCCATTACTGAGCCAATAATTAGTGGGTTGGTCCGGCCCAATCTAAATCCATTTGTTATAGAAATGGATGCATTCACATCATATTAAACAGTGCATATTCCTGCAGATTTTAGGCATGCAAAATCTCCATCAATTATATCAATGACTCATGCACCCAATTAACTACCTTTCTAGTTTACAAAAAATTAATGCATGTAATTAGGTAAATAGTAATATTTAACAATTTACCATGTACCTGATTAATTATCTTTCTAGTTTCTATAAAATTACTGCAACTAGTTACATAAATAATAATAGTTACCAGCTTACATCTTAGGCAATTAATTATAAATGGGCCAGACTTATTTATAAGTGGGCCAGGTTTTGGCGCAATAGCTAATGGGTCAGGGTCTAAAGCCCAGCCCTTGATGAGCCGGGTTGGCTTGGCCCTCCAGGCCGCTGGACCCATTGCCCAACCCTACCCTCTGGTAGATAAGGGAGGGGCACTCGGAGGTTTGTACAAGGGGCAGTTAGTAAATGGATGGTCAGCCCTAAGGAGGGTTGGGGTTGGGCCTTGGGTGGTCAAGGTTCGATTTCTGTGGGAGTCACCCCCTTGCACAAGCCAACACCCAACATATCCGGGACGGCAAAGGTCTTAGCCACAGAGTTTTCTCTCTTAAGGGTCGATCCATGATCGGCCTGCTACCAGGCCCAAGGTTTATCCATGTAACTAAACTAAAAAAAAAAAGTGGTCGAGAACCCTAAGGGGCATGCCCTTGATCCATCTCTAGTTGCTTTGCATGGGTGGTTTCCTTTTTTTTTTTAATAAGCAAGGACGGCTCAGGCAGACCCCAACCAGAGTACAAAGATATCAATAGTTATTAAAAAAAGGCATTTATTCCACCCTAAAACATAGGAAAGTGGCCCATTTTCATATGAAAGTGGTTCCAACGCCTGAAAGGAAAATGGCTAGTAGGGCCCACGTTATCCATATCACACTAGGAAGTCGATGTGTACAGTCTACTGGGTTGGCAGAGTGGACTGCCTGGTGGTGGAAGATGATTGCACCCTCATTCATATGGATCCAAAAACACACTCCAATCCTCTCTATATTAAAGTTTTAAAATTCTTAAATAGTCCTTAGAGTAGGCCATTTCAAATCTAATTGTTAAACTATGTTTTACTCATCTGCTGTGTTCATGCATGTTTCCCCATCTCTCAAAACATGATCAAGTACAGAAAACAAAAACACCATCCTCTTGTTATGACAGAGATTAATTAAAATATTACATTCTTACAATAAACTAAACACTAGCACCTATCACCTCCACAAGTCCAGCCCTCCATTTGTTTAGTTATAAAAAGATCATAACTATCAACGTCCCTCACAAGATCAGGCCAATTGATTAGTATTTTTTTACAATAAAACTAGAGCGGCCTTAATTTTTTGAAAAGACCAGGCCTAGGAATGGGCGTAAGCAATTTTAGAGTAATGGGTAGGTTTTTAGTTTTTTTTTTTCATTTTATTTTTAAATTATGACCGTACAGATGTCATCTATGTACTTGATTTTATAGGGATCAGCTCTTGAAATGTTTGATTTCAAACACATGGGCAGGTTTTTATAAAGTTTAAAAAATCAACGGTCCAAAATCTTTATAAATTTTCAAGGCTCTAAACATAATTTTTTTTCATCAAAAACACATGATCCAGGTGTGAATTCTTTGTAAATCGACCATGCCGCATAAAAAGCATTGGAGAAGCTGAAAAAACTATTTAGCATGCGGTTTAGCACCAAATGGGTTGAGCACGGACCCATTACTCGGCAATACTATATAGCTGAAGTTCAGTAACATAGGGTTGTTGTTGCACCTCCAGCACCTTGTAGGAATGGTTCATCCTTATCAAGACAAATAAATATATATGTCTGTATCATAATCATACCACGACTCCACATTAATTTGAAGACATCTATCTATCTATCTATCTATATATATATATATATATATATATATATATATATATATATATATATATATATATATATATAGAGAGAGAGAGAGAGAGAGAGAGAGAGAGAGGAAACCTGAAATATGTTATGTTTGCTGGTATGAATCAAGATTTTCATAGTTTTTTTTTTTGCAAATGTAACCCTACATATGCATTCGGCCTGGTCCATTTGCTAGGAATCTACCGTTGGATCATCGTAATTGGATCAAGAAATACAACTTTTTATGCTTGAATATTTATAAAAATTATAAGTCATTCATTTTCAACCTTTAAAAGATCATTCTTATAAATGGTAATTGGATGATCCAATAGTCTATTTCTATAAAACCAAGCATCTAGATCACATTTGCACAGTGAATTTAACAAAAAAAAAGTAAAATAAACCTATAAAAATCTTGGTTTTTTTACCCGTAAATATATTTGGTTGGTAAACATATTTTTTGGATAACCAAGAAAAACCACTTCACTTGCCCACCGGGCGGGCTCATTAGTGCAAAAATGTGAGGTCTCCCTTGCATACCAAGGAGTAGACTCAGCTTGAACTTCATAGCAAGGGACATGCACTCATGGATTTGGAACTGAGATGTTCCTTCAACTTAGTGACGGTCACAAGTTACCCTTACTAGATGAGTGGAGCCTTCGTGGGCAATCTATCCATAATTCTTATGAAGCTTAAAAAAACAATATTACCTCATGTAGGGATGGCAGTGGGGCTGGGGACAAGGTTTCCACCCCCGCCCCGCCTCAAAATTTTATCCTCCACCCCCGCCCCGCCTCCGCGGTGGGGATGGATTTTATCCTCCACCCCTGCCTCCATCCCCATTTCATACCCTTCATCCCTGGTCCAAACGGGGATGAGGCGGGGCGGGGCGGGGATAAGTGGTTGGGGCGGGGATCGTGGCAGGGCGGGGAAAAGTGCACGTCCACCCCTGCCCCGCCTCCGTGGCGGGGATGGATTTTATCCTCCACCCCCGCCTCCATCCCCGTTTCATACCATTCATCCCCGGTCCAAACGGGGCGAGGTGGGGCCCTGCTTTCCCCAGGTCCACTGCCATCCCTAGCCTCATGTATGTATATTATTTTAAGGGTGCCAATAATACAGAGTGTTGGAGAAGGATTTGCATTCTTGCTAATAATGTCTGGGTATGCTATTATTTATTTTGTCTTTTGTTGTGACAAAAATGCAATATAATCAGGAATGCGACCTCATGCAGAAGTGACCAGTCGAGACTAGAGATGTTTGGTGATGAAGTTGATCATGGAAAAAGGTTTCATGTTAAAAGGTTTGAGTAATTCACAACAAACTAGCTTATAAGTTATTTACAAAAAGCTACCTAACTTTTTGGTTATTATATTCAGATGCTTTATGTGAATGCATTGCAAATAGCCAAATACTTGTATGAAGTGTAAAATGGTGTTCTTTTCTCATAAAAAAAAACTCAAATTTGCTCTTTCATGGAAGAAATCAAGACATTTTAACCATTTGGTTTGACAAAACAAGGTTACTGATTTTAGGACCAAGCATGTCTTTGTAAAATAAATGCAAAAGCTATCAGCTCAATGTAATAATCAAACATTGGGACTGCCTTTTGTGTATAGTTGATATTTCTCCATATTTTTCATTGACGACCCCTATCAGTTATACAACAGTTGAGGCTCAAGAGAAGTTGAGGCCCTGGGCATATTTTATTGGAAGCCCATATATATATATATTCATGATGGCCCTCAACATGTGAAATATAAGCGTTATGTTTTTTTTTTTCATTTGAAACCCTAGGCGGTGGCCTCAAATATCAAAAAGGGCAGTTGGCTCTGTAGACAACTATACCGTTGGGATTCGAACTTGCAACATTCCAACACAAGGTGACGAACACTAACCACTCCTGCCAGACAAGCGCCCATTGGTAACTTCTTTTCAACTCTGCTTCCAAGTGAATTGAGTCTACTCACAAAACAGGCCTAACCATCAAGGCAAATGTGAGGGAAAGAGATTGGGTGAAATAGAAACTTAGGTGGAAGGCAAAAGTTCGAGCTATCATTGATATAGTATCTTAGAAAAGCTAGAATTCTAACCTCATGACAGGACCTATAAACCGTGTTAACAAGTAGGGATGCAAACGGCTCAGATCCAGAATAGCTAAATGCATGAAGATTTGGATCAGAGTCAGATCCGGAACAACAAAAAATTTGCAAAACCTCCATCTTGGGTACAACCCAGTTGCACCCTTATTTACAATATGGCGAAAAACTGAATTAAAAAATAGATTTAAAGTGTATTCTTGGCTTGATCCTAAGATTACTGGCCGGTCACTAGGGATGCAAACAATCGGATCCAGTATGCCACTTTTATGATTTTTTGCCATTCCGACCCGATCTGGATCCAACTTTTCAATGTATTTAGATAATCCGGATCCGATCCACATGCATCCCTACCTATCACATCCAAAATTTGGAAAAAATAAGAAGGAATAAGAGGGATCTGACCAATCAGGTTCACTCCAGGTTGAATCCAGTCCATGGCCCCCTTAAGGTTCAGGTCCAAATTAGACCTGTCCCTCTTCCCTCCGTGTGTTCCCTGGATTCAATCACTCTTAATTCTAGCTGTTAATTTAGTTGAATACAAGAACCGTGTCCATCTAATCCACTTAGTGTGCCATACAATATGCACGTCCTAGACCAATCAGGTGCAGTCAGCTTCAACAAAGTGGATCCAAACCAGACATATTTTTAGTTGTATGGCTTTGGTCTTGGTTGGAGCCCAACAACTTGTAGCCTAGTTTTTATAAAGAGTTCTAAGATGCACCACTGTAAGATCTGATCTTTAACAAAGTCCAGATCCAATCTATTTCTATAAATTGTTCCCACTCTCTGTTCCTGCAGACTTCAACCTACTTCCATACATGCGATTCTGAATGCAATGTATATTGATGTTTCAAATATTCATGTACGCATAAATGTGGCTAATTTAGGGATGTAAACGAGTTGGGTTTTGATTGGGAACTGGGCAGTATCCTGCATAGTGGATCTGGCCTAAACTGGACTAGTATTGTGATTTGGATTCAAATGAAATAAGCCCATGATCCGAATCTGTTAAGCTATGTAAGAGAGTATTACTGTCATTGGATTCCACTTAACTAGGACTTAACCTTGAGTTATTGGATAATGGTTAAGGTAGGCCTCTGTTTGGCAGTTTCCAGGAAGCCTGAGGCCAATATCAGAAATTTCACAAACGTGAAGTCCATTTTTGAAATCAGGTGATAAAGCTTGACCTCCAAATCTAATTTTTCTGCACCGTTACTTTTTTTTTTTTTTGAATTTATAACCCGAAGAAACGGCACAGGAAAGACCTGATAGCGCTGCCTCAGCCTGCCATACCTACGGTCGTCGTGCCAGCTGAGTAAAACTCTGAAGCTAGGACCCCTGTCCCTAGGGCTTAAGCTACGCATTGGCTTACGAAGAGAGGTGACGCCCCCATGAGAAGCAAACCATGACTTCCCGTCTAGCAGCCAAGGCCCCCACCCCAGTACGCCAACCCCACTTGGGGCTTCAGCTGAGTCCTTCACATAGGAAACTGTCAATTAAGATGACCTAAGAAGTTGGGCTATTTCCAATCTGTCGTCCCCATGAAAAAAAGATGCAAAAGTATGCTAAATTTGCCCCCAAGGGATTTGACATGGTGGAAGGGGGCCTAAGGTCGCTAGACTGGTGGTTGAGGTTTCATTCTCATGGGCGTCACCCCTTTATATTAGCCAAAGCAAGGCGACTCCCTGGGGGCAAGGGGGTGCACTCATGGAGTTTTATGCTACTGGAATGGCGATCATACCTACGGCAGGCTAAGTCCAGCGTGACAAGGTCTCCATTCCAGTAGCGTTTCTGCCTGTGATAAATCAAACAGAAAAAGCAGAATTTAGACATAGTGGCACTTTCATGTTTACATGGAAACAAACACGTTTAATTGGTCATGTCTCGTGAAAAAATGATCACCCATACCAGCTTGCAAA
This sequence comes from Nuphar pumila, assembly GCF_984573655.1. Classification (NCBI taxonomy): domain Eukaryota; kingdom Viridiplantae; phylum Streptophyta; class Magnoliopsida; order Nymphaeales; family Nymphaeaceae; genus Nuphar; species Nuphar pumila. Next base: position 112,382,107 of record NC_143255.1, on the reverse strand, counting down.
AGACTAAATTAGCGGTCATTACCAATTTCCCTTGGCCACCAAACTCACACACCTAACTAAAAGAACGGGTGTCGGTGTGGAAGTCCATTCTGTCACTGAATAAAAATGTTGGTCATCCCCGTTCCTTGGATTTTTCTATTGGAAGAGAGAGGATGCTGTCAGAGGCTCCTTGATCGTCGTTCAATCTTAAAATGAACGCCACCCATCAAATCGGTGAATAAGCTCATTGTGAGCCGTTCATTTTAAACCATTCCGATGCCGTTCATCCTAAAACACGAACGACATCGGAAAGCCCATCCAAGTGATGGGCATCTCAGATGTCGTTCATCTTGAGATCAACGGCATCCAAAAAGTGTATTCTGTCAGTAGACAGTCTGACCAACCAGATCCCACCTCTTATTGGAGAGCCTTGTGTTCAGGTTTTGTTCACACAATCAAGTTCCTTCTTTTGTCCTTCACAAAGATCTTCCTAGATTTGAGTCGGCCATACGACTTTGACGATAGTTTTAGTCTCCCACACGCATGTTTATACATAAAATGTACTCTATGGGGGAGAGGGAAGCAATTCAGACTTGTACGCTATGTCATCATTGAGCCAGTTTTTAACTTGGGCGGCAACAACTCCCCTCTCACTTACGTTTCTGACTTTTCTTCCTACAACCACCCCTCTACTACTTTGCTTCCAGGAAGATCGGAAGCCTTCTCGTATTTATTCTCCTACCAAGTACCACCCATCTCTGTCTCAGTGCTACTAGTTCCATGGCTTCCATGGCTGTGGCACCGATCACCACTTGCCCTTCTTACCCCTCCTCTCAATTGAGCTCACACAAACCATTTCTAGTACTGTCTAGACCTATTAAAAAGGGAAAGAACGCTAGCTTTGCGGTGGGTAAAGAGCTTGTTTTGGTTAAAAAATATGTTTTCTTACTGTTTTTTTATTGGAAAATGATTGTTTTTTTTTTAATAAAATGGAAAATGATTGTTGGTAGTTTTGGTTTTCAGTCTGCAAGATTGTTTGGACCTGCCATCTTTGAGGCCTCAAAGCTGAGGGTTCTGTTTTTGGGGGTGGATGAAGAGAAGCATCCGGGGAACCTGCCTCGTGCGTACACAATTACACACAGTGATATCACAGCCAAGCTCACCCTTGCCGTCTCTCAAACCATTAACAGAGCCCAGGTATTGAGAAATAAGGAAGTTGGTGCCTTCCTTTTGATGATTATTGTGCAGGGTTTTGGTTTAATTGAATTGGGGTGGTGGTGTTTTCAGTTGCAGGGTTGGTATAACAGATTACAGAGAGATGAGGTGGTAGCAGAGTGGAAAAAGATGCAAGGGAAGATGTCTCTTCATGTGCACTGCCATATCAGTGGAGGCCACTTTCTGTTGGATTTCATAGCCAGCCTCAGACACTACATATTTTGCAAGGAGCTCCCTGTGGTAAAGTTAAAAATTGATCTTTTTCTGTTTGTTGGTTTCTCTACAAAGACCAATTGTTTGGTTTTTGTTTTATAACCATAGTAGTGTATCTTCAATAGGTTTTAAAAGCGGTTGTCCATGGAGATGGGAACCTTTTCAACAAACACCCAGAGTTGGAGGATGCTCTTGTTTGGGTCTATTTCCATTCCAGTCTAGAAGAGTTCAACAGTGTTGAGTGTTGGGGTCCACTGAAGAGTGCTACTGAGGTATTCAGTTTTCTTGGTTTGTTGCATTTACTTGTTATAGCTAGTCCTTGGGAGAAGGAATCATAGTTTTGTTTGTGATTTAGGTTAGAGCCCACCAGAAGGTTGAAGGGGGTGTTGTTGAAGATTGGCCAAAATTAGACATCACAAGGAGACCAAGAAGATGCAGTAACCCTTGCAAATGCTGCTTCCCTTCCTCATGCTTGATCCCATGGCCTCAAGACCTTGTTGAAACTGAGAATATGCAAGAACTTCAACAACAAGCTTGAGATGAGATGTTCACTCATTGTGCTCTTCTATGTGCTGCCTCCCCTGTTTCCTCTGCTCATCTTGAAATCATGGAGCAAAGCTGGGTTTGCAATGAATCATGGCTCTCTATTCCAAAGAGGAGAGCAAGAGGAACACTGGTAATTTGTGTTGATATATTGATTGTGTAAAAATTTTGAATTTGTGGGATACAAGAGAAAAAAAAGGGTCGGTTGATTATTTATTTGATTGGCAAGGGTAGATAGAATTAATAGGTTGTGAATAATTGTAGCAACTCCAAATAAGTTTACAAAAAAAAAAATCAGTGAAAGATGCAATATGGATTGGTTATCGTTGGATTGCTCTACTTTGTTACAACCGTCTTTTTTTTCTTAATAAATTGCAAACTGTGTGATCTGGTAACCGAGAAAGATGGTTTTGGGGTTTTAGTCAAACTTGTACTATTAGGGTGTGTTTGATCCCTCATCCATGGCGTTATCATGCAGGACACCACTAACCTACTCAGGACGCCACAAAAATGAAATGCCGGATGCGGCGGACACACCACTTAAAAAAATCCTCGAACTGAGGGGGTGTGTCCACCATGTCCGTGAAACAGTGATTCCCCCTGTTATGACGAGAACGGGACGAGAGACCACTTAAAAAAAAAACCTCGAGCGGGGAGGGGGGTCTTGCGCCGGCCCTCTCTCATTCTCTCCACCCCCCTCTCTCTCTCTTTCTCCAGGCGGTGATGCCATCCGTGAAAGGCAGACATGCTCTCTCTCTCTATCTTTATGTGAAATTAAAATGAAGGTCATCTTGCTCGTGGTCATCTCTAACATTTGGCAGAGAGCTGACTATTTCTTTAAGCCAGCGGTAAATCATGCATGAGGTATTCTTATCTTGATAAAACAATCATTAAATTTATCTCAGCTAGATGTGAGTCTTTTCTCTCTGTCTGTTGCTTTCAATTTGCAGGCATTTGATAGAAGGGTAGTGATTTCTGTTGTTTATGGTCCTAATCTCGTCGTCATGAGACTCGCTTTTTGGGATGATTTGGATAAGGTTGTCGTTTTCAGCACGGATTGTCATATTCTTATGAGGGATTTCAATTGTTTGTTATCTATCCATGACTCTAATAACCTCGTAATTCTTAATCTCTCTATGCGAGGTTTTCAAGACTTTATTCATGGATATTTTCTCTACCCTATTCCTTTAACTGGAGAGCGCTTCTCTTGGTCAAATAGGCGGTTTCGTCCGTGTTGTATGGTCCTTGATAGAGTCTTTGTCACTCCTAATTTATCGGACCTCATTCCCGACGTTAAGTGTGTGTTGTTTGCTTCCTCTATCTCGGATCATGGGCAGATCATCACTCATTGAAGGGATGACTTTCAACTCACCAGGAGCTTTGCGTTTGAAGAATGATGGCTTCAGGAGCCAGATTTTCTCTTAGTTATTGTTAATTTTTAGAACAAACCTGTTGATGAGCATTGGGTCGCGCTCCGGGTTCAAAATAAGCTTTCTTGTCTAGTTAAGGATATCAAAGCTTGGCTTCATAGTCGTAAGGTGGAGAAATTTCAGCAAATGGCCGCATGGGATCAAGAGATTTCTGCGTTGTATCAGTCTATGTCTTCTTCTGACTCTCTATCTGATTTGCAACTTCTCAGTCTCCAGGCCAGGTCCTTAGAATTAACTATGCTCTTGAAAAGCTGAAGGGTCAAAGAGGAAATTCGTTGGAAGCAGAGATCTAGGGTGAAATGGCTTGTGGTGCTTCCCATCGTCATAGGAGGAACGTTGTTCCTTCTATCTCCATTGAGGGTGTTTCTTATCTCAATCAACACGTTAATCCGGCACTCTCGCTATACTTTAAGGACTTATATTCTGCTTTGTTAACTGCGTAGGGTGTTTTTGGTAATATCCTAGTTGGGTCAATTCAGAACAAGCCAGATCTATGCAAAGGAGGTTCTCTGTTGATGAGATTTTTAGGGCCATTAAGGATCTGTCAGGTTGGAAAGTGTCTGGCATTGACGGGTTTCATGTCAACTTTTTTAGAATCTTTTGAGACTATGTTAAATCAGACGTAGTGAGCATGTTTGATGAGTTCTATCGTAACTCCAGACTGCCTTATCATTTTCATGTTGTTATTATTTCGCTCATTTCGAAAGATGATGAGGCCACTGATATGTCACGATTCCATCAAATCTCAGTTATGAGTGCTCTCTATCGGATGTTTGCCAAGGTTTTGGCGAATAGGCTGAAATCGGTGGCTAACCAGATTTTTTCAGACTCTCAGTTTGCCTTTATCCGTAATAAGAGGGTCCAACACTCGTTCATCATGGCGTCCGAGGTTGTTCATTCCTTGCAGCATAGCGGTTAACCTTCCTTTGTCCTTAAATTAGACTTTCATAAAGCTTTTGACTCTAATCATTGGTCATTCTTATTTCAAATGTTAGCAAATTTTGGTATTGGTCGTCGTTTTTCTGGTTGGGTGAGGGAGTTGGTCTTAAATGCCCAGGCCATGTTAAATATCAACGGTGTTAGAGGAGACCGATTCAAGCTGGGGCGGGGTTTGCGGTAAGGGTGCCCCCTATCGCCTTTATTGTTCAATGCAGTTGCTGAGGGTCTTGTGGTCTTGCTTAAGCGGGCCGCTGTATCGGGTTTCATTGATCCTTTGCAGGTTTCCGACTTCCCAGGTCATATTCTTACTTATGTTGATGATATGATCATTTTTGGTCGTGCAAATGTTCAACATATGCTTAGGTTCAAGCTTATCATTCAGTTCTTTTTCTCCCTATTCGGGCTTTCTCTAAATGAGACCAAATGCTCTATTACCATGTTCAATGTTAATGCCAATATGCTTGCAGCTGGAAAGACAATTTTTAATTGCACTATTTCTAACTTGCCTATTATGTACCTGGGCTTGCCGTTACAAGTGAAACACCTCTCTTCTGTTGCTTGGGCTTCGACGCTTCAAAAAGTGAAGCGTAAATTGCTTTTGTGGCAGTCGTCTTATCTCTCCATCACTGACCGTCTAACCTTAGTCAGACATGTTCTTTTAACTATTTCAGAATTTTTCATGTCTATATTTGTGATGCATGTGGGAGTAGAGAAGCAGCTGACGCGCTTGCTGGCAGGTTTTCTATGGTCTGGGTGTCAACTCAAGGGTAAGCGTCACTTGATTGATTGACGTTCGGTGGTCTTACCTCGGCGTATGCCTGCTTTATGCATTCCTGCTCCTCGACTGCGAAGCATTGTTCTTGTCGCCAAGCAATGTTGGTTGGCCCACCAACCGGATAACCCTTGTGCTAGTTTGCTTCTTGCTAAATATGGGGCTCCAGCTTTTATCCCAGTTCGTTTGAGAACCCGGGGTTTGGCGTTCTCGCACTTGCGTAAATCGTGGTTGAGGTCTTTAGCCTGCTTTAGAGACCATTTTGAGGACTCCAGAAATTTTGGTCAGTGGTTGCAGTGGGCATTGGCGCCAAGCGGAGAGTTTCTCACAAAAAAAGTTTATAGATCGTTGCTCCCGCCAGGGGCTGATTGGTTGCCCGAGGATGTGCTTTGAGCGAAGGGTCCTTCTCCCCGTTCTCGAGTCCTGACTTGGTTAATTTTGCACGATAAGATCCAGACCCATAGTAATTTAAAGAATTGGGGCATTCAGCTCCCGAGTTGGTGCATGCTTTGTCAAGCTACAGAAGAATCTACGTTTCACTTGTTCTGGTCTTGCCCAATATTTGTGAAACTCTTTAGCAGGACATGGAGGCATCCAGAAGTGTTTGTTAAGGAAGAGTCCTTTGCGCTAGATCTGATCTTGGGACCGGTTTGTATTAGGCGCAACAAGAGGTGGAGGTTCATCTGGCGGACGTGGTTGCTTACTTCTTGGTTGTTTGTTTGGATGGCGCGAAACGATGCTCATTTTCGTCAAATTCCAGTTAACATTCAAAACCTGGTGCATAAAATCTTGGTAGATGTTTATGCGATCTTGCGTATGCATCTTAGTGATCTTCCGCTCCCTCCTGCTGACACTACCTCTCCTTTGCCGCAATCTGGGCAAGCGGCTCCGGTGTGAGCCCGTTTTATCTGTCTGATGTTCTTTTCTCTTGTGCTTTCTTTTTGTTTTGGCTTTTGCTCTTGTTCAGTTCATGGGTTCAACATTTTGTTGATCTTCATGAGTGATAATGTTGAATTAGTTTCGGCTCTCTTTATCCCTTCGTCTTCGTTCCTCTCTCTCTCTTTTTTCCCTCTCTTCCCCTTCTTCTTTGTTCCTCGTACTTCTTCTCGCATTAGGGCTCTGAATAAGAATTTTTTTTAATACTTTGAATCATTTTTTTTAATTAGGAGTTTTATATTTAATTTGATTAGATTTTTTTCTTTGATTTTCATTAATTAGGGTTTTGAATGAAATATCTTTAACTAGGGTTTTTGATATTTTGTTTGATAAGGGTTTTTTTCTTTGTTTTTCTTTGATTATGACTTTGAATCAAATATCTTTAATCAGAGATTTTGATATTTAATTTGATTAAGTTTTTTTCTTTGATTAAGACTTTGAATCAAATTTCTTTAATTGGGGATTCTGGTAGTTAATTTGATTAGGGCTATTCTTTATTTGATTAAAGTTATTTTTCTTTGATTAGGATTTGAATTAAGGCTTTTTTATATTTAATTCTATGATTTATTTATGTTTTTTTATTTTTATGATTTATTTTTCTTCTAGTTTAGGGTTTTTAATTTATTTATGATTTATATTCTTGCATTCTAGGGTTTTATGATTTATTTATGGTTTTTGCATTGGTATATAAAAAATATCAATTCTTATTCTTTTCTCAAAGTATCTAAAATTTAAATATTTTTTCATACTTGGATCCTGTTTGAGATTTATACTCGAGGCTAAAATTCAAATTTTTAATAATTTTTTCATAATTAGATCCAATATGACATTTATTAAAGCATTTCTATATATAAAAAATATCAATTCTTAATTTTTTCTTAAATTACCCAAATTTTAAACAATTTTTTTGTTTTTAGATCAATATCCATATCCTGAGTTCATAATAAACATGTTAAAACACTTATATAGTGGGGCGGATCGAGTTGTATGATCCAACATGAAATTATCCAACCCATTACTCATATGTGTCCAAGTTGTCCGCACAATGTACAAATCAAACACTCAATACAAAGAATACGAAACAAACGTTGAACATAGTAAAATTGTAAGAGAATGGACATAACATTTATTTTGTTTGTTATGTTATGTTATTTCATCCAATCTTGGATTCAAGAGCAAAAAAATGATATTTGGGGTGTACATCCTTTGCTGCAAAGGTTGAAGCCCATGAAAACCATTTCTTGCATGTAAGGGATAAATAGTTGCAGAGTTTTACATTGCAGACATTGAAACAAAGCTGCATTCACGGTGTGGTTGGCTGCTTGTCCAAGATTGGATGGAATAACATAACAAACACAAAAAATGCATTTGTTCCAACTAAAAATGAAACTATGTTTCTTGTGTTCGATATTTGATTTTTACGTTGTGCAGGCAATTTAGACATATATGGATAATGGGTTGAATAAATTTGTTTTAGATCATATGACTTGATTTGACCCACCATATGAGTACGAGTGTTTTAACATGTTTATTATGGATTTTAGCCGAATCTCATATTAGATTTAAATACCAAAAATATATAAAAATTTGGATAATTTAAGAAAAATAAGAATTAATATGGTTTTTATATATAAATGTTGTAACCGGTGTCATGTTAGAGCTAACTTTGAAAGTTTTATAAAAAAATTATGGATTTTAGCACTAAATATAGATCTCAAATTGAATCAAAGTACCGAAAATTGTTTAAATTTTGGGTAATTTGAAAAAAAATATATAAGAATTTATATTTTTATATTCAAATAAAAAACCATAAATAAATCATACAACCCTAAAATTAAAAAAAAATCATAAATAAACCAAAAAAGCCTAAACTACAAGAAAAATAAACTATAAAATCAAAGAAAGCATAAATAAATCATAAAATTAAATATAAAAAGCCCTAATTCAAACCCTAATCAAAGAAAGTCAAAGAAAAACAAGCCTAATCAAATACAAGAAAAGCCCTAATCAAAGAAAAAAAACTTAATAAAATTAAATTAAATTTCTATTCAAATTAACTATAAAAAGCCATAATTTAAGAAATTTGATTCAAATCCCTAATAAAAAAAAACTAATCAAATCAAAGAAAAGTTTTAATCAAATTAAATATTAAAAGCCTTAATTAAATTAAATATATTTGATTCAAAGCCCTAATCAAAGAAAAACCTAAATCAAACTAAATATAAAAAGCCTTAATTAAAATTTTTGATTCAAAGCCCTAATAAAAAAAATTCTTTCTCGGAGCCGTAATCAAAACCCTAATTAGAGAGAAGAAGAGAGAGAGAGAAGGAAAAAAAATAAGAAAAGTGAGAAAGTGAGTCATTTACGGTGACCTCGTCGTCTGACCGTTGCGCAGGAGCAGGGGTGAGTGAGAGAGAGAGGGGAGAATGAGGGAGAGCCCCTAACCTTTTTTTTATAATTCATGTTCCCTCATCCTTGTTCTCAATGTAAGTGGGGGTGTGGAACAATGAATCATCATTCTACGGATGCGGCAAACACGCATCCGCCGCATCCAATGTTTGATCATCCGAGCATCCTGCGCATCCACGACATCATGTGCAACACGCGATCAAACACACCCTCAATGTGACACGATAACAATGGTTTATTCAGAGAAAGAGGCTAAATGGTTCTTTGTTTGTTATTGCAAAATAAGTCCATAGCAAAAACTAGGGGTGTCAATGGGTTGGGTTTGACCCGGACCTAAGCCACACCATACCTTATAGGGTCAGGGTTTGGTGATAAACAAGGTCTGATTATAGTCTAGGTCGGGCCTGAAGAGTTCTGATTAAGATCCAGAATTTTTCAATGTAAAAAAAAGAAAAAATATTATTTTACCACATTTGGTGAAACTCTTATAGGACTTGGGTACCATCTTCTCAAATCAGGTCTGGGTTTGGTTCCACCTGGATCTGAACCAAACCCGACCAGTTGACACCCCTAACTAACAAAAGCACACACCAAAATGTTTGGTATTGAAGAATAATTTGGTGTGGTTGCTTAAAGCTTCAGGAAACCATTGATTGATTAGCCTATGCTTTTTTTGTCCCTTATAGCCTTAGTGTACACATTCAACAAATACAGACATAATTTTGGTGCTATGCATGTCCCTATCATGCCAAGGTGGAGCATTTTGGTGGCGTGATCAAGGGGCCAGCCTATTGACACATCTCCTGTCCTGCTGTCAGTTGCTTGTTGAAGTTGAACTATTTGGTTTTTTGTTCATTGTTGGCCATGTGGTTTGCGTGACTTAAATTTGTGGCTGCATTTTGGACACAATCACCAATGCTGGCCTGCCCTTTCCTTGCCAGGAAAGGGCATGCTTTACTTGCAGAGTAGGCTTGTTTTGAAGCTTCCTTCTTCATAAGGTCATATAATTCATACCCTTGATTTCTTGTGATATTTCAATGAAAAATTAAGAAATTTATTTTTTGTGATATTTCATGGAAAATATATTTCTTTTTTTTTTTGCCTTTTTTTAATACAAAACACCAATATTTTCCACTATGGTTATAGAGGCACTATGTACCGCCTGACCTAATTAAATATATACATTCTTTACATGCTTAATACCCACCATGGGATTAGTGGGATGTGGGTTGTGCACCCATCTACATCTCCATCTCCATTTGGACAGATGCAGATAAAACTCGTCCAGATCCATACTGAACTATAGTCAAGTCTTTAGGAGTAGTATGTTGACCCATAAGAGTCCTAGAAGTCTATGTTTCGTGCAAAAGTAGGGAAAACCCTCCCATCACTCACTGTGATCACATAACTCTAATTTGGAAAAAAACCTAGAGGTTTCCCCTCCCCACCAAGGAGTATACCTAGCTTTGACCTTGCAGCAAGGGACTCCCTCCCTAGGTTTCGAACTGTGGTCATTCCATGTCAGGTGACAAACCACAGAACCCTTGTGGGCAGAGCAGTACTTGAATTCAAAAGAGATTTTTCAGAAATGATGTACATGATCAGACCCATGGGGTTTGGGGTAGTGGTATGGGGCCTAGACGGTTTGACTTCCTAACTTGAATCTTTTATTCACTACACCTACAAGTTTGATTGATAACAATGACCAATAGATAGATCATTCATTAGAAAAGTGGCCTCCCCACTTAACCCTATATACAGTTACTGCATTTATTCTTCCCTAACCTTTCCAATTTATTTGTCTGGGAATAATCAACTAAGTGGGTCAACTTAAGGCCTTCAAGTTGGAAGACATCGAGAGTTCGATACTCAAACATTCCCTTGCTGCAAGGCCGAAGCCCCCATGGAGTTTTATACCACAACAACAACAGCAACAACAACAACAACAACAACAACAACAACAAGATCATAGTCAACATGACACCGCTCGTCCTGTAATGGGTCATCTAAACCAAAGTGGTGGGTTCTCCTCACCAAAAAAAATGCAAATGAACACAGGGTCTCTTGGGGCTAGACAGGCATCAGTGCCCCAGTAGATGAGCCAAACCAACCGAACAGGGCATGTTCAAGCTTGGCTCATCTACCAGTGGACCAAGATTGTGACTCAGCCCCTGGTGCTCATGTTTGGCCGAGTAGACCTCAAGCTCCAAAACGAAATGAGCTGAACATGCGGGGTTTCATGTGAAAAAAAATCATGTTTCTTTTATACATGGAATGTACATATATTTTATATATTACACTTTATATACATAAAATCACTAAAACATAAGAACGGGAAATATGAGAACTAATTGTGAACCACTATTTTCATAGATTTTTTGTCCTTTTCTCTTGAGTCTAACAGTACAGATCTGCATGCTTGGATGTACAAGAACCCATTCTTGAATCATCCGATTTTGATGCATAAACCTGATTTGTTTAAGGTTTTAAAATCAATGGCTCATCATTTTCATAAATATTCAAGCATTAAAAAATGCATGATCCAATAATTGATTCCTAGCAAATTCACCATGCCAAGCACATCCACATGGTTTGACTTGCACAAAAAAGCGTTGAAAATGCTCCTATTTCTACTTCTCATATTCTAGTCACTATATATATAGTGAAAGGTGATAGCTGCCTACAACCAACCTACCACCAGTGAATAGGGGTGGCAATCGGGTCGGGTTGGCAAGTCAGCATACCTCAACCCGAACCCGACCCGTTTATTAAACGGGTCGGCTGTGGTAAACACTAACCCGACCCATTTAATAAACGGGTAACCCGACATGACCCGCCAACCCATTTAATAAATGGGTTGGGTCGGGAAAACGGGTAGTGGGCGGGTCGGGTTGGTGGGCGAGCGGGTTGGCGGACAGGTTGACGGGTTGGCGGGTTGACCCACCCGCCTAACCTGTTTATTAAACGGGTCAGCCGGGTTGGCATACCCCCAACCCGAACCCGACGGGTTAGGCGGGTCGACCCGTTTATTAAACGGGTTGGCTTAAGCCCAACCCAAACCCGCCTAAGAGGCGGGTTGGTGGGTCGTGTCAGGTTTTGCCACCCCTACCAGTGAATAGGTGTTTCCTAGTTATTTTTTCACAAATCTAACCATGTATGTTCAGCATAGTGGATTTTCTTGGAAATGACACAAGCATTGAATATTTTTGAAAATTGTAAACCATTAATTTCTAAAATCTTATAAAAACTTACATGTGTGTCAAAACCTGACGATCCAAGAGTCAATTCATATAAAATCAAGCGTAAATCACATTTGCACGGTCAGATTTTAGAAAAAAACCCTTCAAAAGCCCAGTAGGTAGGCGATAGACAGCTACAAGCTATGTCCAGGCTAAAGTTGTTAAGCTACACGAGCTGCTTGTGGCTCAGCTCATCAGCTATACGAGCCAATTACGACCTAGTTTGTGATGAGCTGAAGCGAGCCAAGTCACGACTCACGAGCTGTTGGGTTAATTTATCAGCCCTACCCATGTTCCACGTTCCAACTGCTGGTGTTCACGTCAAGAAATATGAAGTCAGTTATTTGTCTTTTATTCTGTTGTCTTGTGATCCAACAGATTTTGTGCAATGCAAACAAAACCAGACTGACGAATTGTAAAGTTAGAAAATACACAGTCCCAAAAGAGAATAATCTTCAAGTGCCTTGTCATCAACAAAGTCATGATAATAGCAACTGCGCATTTATACAGGATCTTGTTGACATGATCCTCACTCTCAACTACTTTTCTGACAAGGGGGCCTCAATGCAGGGCAGCAACCTTGGCTGCAACATCATGATGAAATTCTAGTCTTAAACTAAAAATATAACACCACAGCAACAACACAAGAAAAATCAGGCTCTCTTGATCACAGAGCTCAAAAGGAACGGGCATGAATAACAGTACCTATGCGTTGCTTATTTGAAAACTCAATGCCCACAAAATTTCTTACAGAAGAAATGTTACAGCAGTTGCTTATTTGAAGACTCAATTGGCACAAAATTTCTCAAGAAGAAATGTCACATTTGGTTTAAAGCAACATGGAAACAGGATCCTCAATGTACCCTTTGAACGTTTTAAGCCATTCAGCACCAATTGCACCTTACATGATAAAAAAACAATGTCAGGATATCTTGAAGCAAGCAGCTCGTATGTAGACTGATCTTTCAGCAGGCACAGTTAAAAAATAATCAGCTCAAGTAAAATGCCCTCCAATCAAGTGCTTACCATCAATGACACGGTGGTCACAACTTAACGTGACCGACATGAACGAACTAACTTTGTAGTCATCAGGCCCAGCGCCAGGTACAACCCTCTTTTCAGCTGCTCAAAAATCCATGGTCAGAAGCAGTCACATTTTACGTGGTGTTGGAGATAATCCAAAGGCACACATCATATCTCAATGTTTGATTAGTTGTGAATTTTACCAGAGCCAACAGCCAGAATGGCAGCTTGGGGAGGATTAATAATGGCACAGAACTGTTTTATACCGAATGGACCACCTAAGTTTGACACTGTAAATGTGCCTCCCTGCATCAATGAATTCAAGGATAAAGGTCCAGCAGATGCAATTTCAGATAAGGAAGACGGAGAGTAGGACCACACCCACCTCATAATCCTCGGGCTTCAGGCTGTTGCTTTTCGCTTTTTCAGCCAAATGTTTTACATCTGCTGCAATAACAGATAACCCCTTCTTATCTGCATCCTGTGAATGGAGAAAAGTCAGTATTTATCATGCACAGGTAGGAAAAGGATCTGAGTGAAATGTCTTACTCTAACAACAGGGACAAATAGCCCATTTTCCGTCTGAACAGCAACATTTATATTCACATTGTGATATCTGTAACATAATCCAGTAAAACATTATAACACCTCTACAAATGAATGAGGGGAAAAACTTGCACATAAAACAACACTTACTGTCGGATATACTCATCCGTCCAGGAACTGTTGCATGGGGGAACCTTACGGTTGGCCAGGGCAGAAGCCTGTGATAATGCACGGTTCAAAGTTAATCAAACAGCAGCATGTTGTTAAAATGTAAAACTGTACATATATGTATATATAATAATATTATATTATATATATATATACATTTTTCATTTCTTTCTTTTCTGTAATTTTTTTCCTTTATTTTTTATTTTTTGTCTTTATGTCATCTAGTTCAGTTTGAACTAGAATGACTGCCGGACTTGACTAGCAATAGAGCTGTTGGACTGACACAGTCCAACAGCTCTTAATAGAGCTGTTGGACTGTGCCCAACAGCTCTATTGAGTCCTCTTTCAGCTGTGTATATAAAGGGGTGCAGCCCCTCTTGTATTTTACTCCAATGCTTCTTAAGCAATTGGTTTTTCATATCAATAAAGAATACATTTTTATTTTTATTTTGTTTCCAGTTATACCCTTTTTAAGGGTTATGCTTTAGTGTCATTCTTGACACTTGCTCTTGTTAATCTAAGCTCGTGTTTCGAAGATCCCCATTTCATTTCATGGTATCAGAGCCGCGGAAGTACTAAATCTTGAGGAAAAGCTGCCTCGGTTTCCGTGCCCGTTTGCAAAAGTGTTCGCCACTTGAAGAGAAGTGTTTTATCACTTCATTGGAGAAGATTTCACATCTTGTTGTATTGTTTTTTTTTCTTTCTTTTTCATTTTCCTTGTTTCTCTTCTATCCCTATTCTTTCTCTCCTTGTAATCGATGGATGACAATGATAAAGTCACCATCATGCCTATGAAACTAAGCGATACGAACTATGTAACATGGGCTTCAATCATGAAGCACCATATATGGGGAAAAGACTTATGGGGGATTGTGGATGGTTCCGATTCGGAACCTAAGCTATCTCTTACTAAAAAGGAGGGAGATAAAGAGGTCCCTCTATCGGAAGAAGAGAAAATCAAGGTTATTGCCTCATACGAGAAGAAATGGAAAGAATGGAGAATATCTCATGCGAAGATAATGTCATGGCTTATCAATAGCGTTGACATTAAAAAATGCTCAAGTCTTGCCAAATTTGATCATGCCGATAAGGCATGGGAATACCTTAAGAATATGTATTCCCTTAAAGATATTGCACACGTGTGCAACCTCCAAGAAAAAGTTTGAATGATGGCACAAGGAGACAAAACTATTCGTGAATATTACAATGGGTTGTCCGAACTTTGGGAAGAACTTTCCCTTTTAGAACCAAAGTGGCATTGTGCCGAAGACATCGAGCTTCGTCAGAAACAACTCGATGCCGAACATTTTTACCAGTTTATCACTGGATTAAGGCCGGAATTTGAAACCACTAAATCGGCCCTACTTCACCGGGGAAAAATTTCTTCTATTGTTGAAACTATTGAAGAGTTAACAATGGAAGAAAATCGTCTCCGGAAAGGTTCTTTAAAAATTGAAGATGATTTCGTTTTAGCCGTGTCTAGACCAGAGAATCATGTTCGATCATATAGGCCTCCTCACTTTAACCGACAAAATGGTGACTATGATAAGAAGAAAGTTATTTGTCATCACTGTCATGAACCGGGACACTACAGCCACAATGTCCCAAACTTAAGGAGCTGAGAGAAAAAAGAGCTGCAATTGCTGGATCAGAGCCTAAAGATCAGGATGCACCAGTTTCCCTGGCCCAACTAATGGAGATTCTTCAGCCTCTCATCAAAGGTGCCTCTTCCTCATCTGAAGCTTCAACCGGCGCAGCAGCCTCATCTTTTTCTGATCTAGGTAAAATTTCTTGGCTTCTTGACTCTGGTGCATCTTTTCATATGACCCCAAATAATCAAAGTCTATCCAAATGTGTTAAAAATAAAACAAGTGTGTCAAAGGTCTTTACTGCTGATGGGACTTCTCTTGAAATAGAAGGAATAGGAAATTTTGAAAAAAATTATAAAACAAAAAAATTTTTTATTCCAGAAATTAGACATGTTCCCAAATTAAATTTAAATCTTTTATCTATATCTCAAATTTCTGATTATGGGTGTAATATTTCTTTTTCTTCTCATGGTTGTTGGGTACAGGATCGCCAGTCAGGCAAGCTGATTGGGGAAGGCCATAGAGAAGGAGGACTCTATTACATGGATTTTTTGGAAATGCCAAAGAAAGCTTTTTGTTATAATATTCAAAAAATAGAGTTGGAACTGTGGCATAAGAGACTTGGTCACCCACATATAGCCAAAATCCAACATTTTCCAAATCTAGGGAAATTTTGTAATTCTGAATCATTTGATTGTAAAGATTGTATTCTCGACAAAATGAAAAGATTACCATTTCAGAACAGAACCTTTTTCTCTTCAAGACCACTTGAATTAATACACTCGGATGTTTGGGGTCCTGCACCAGTAATTTCTAAAGGAGGATTTGTTTACTATGTTATTTTTGTCGATGATTTCTCCCGACATACATGGATGTACTTTCTCAAACATAAGTCTGAAGTATTTTCATACTTTCAAACTTTTCATAATATGGTTAAAAACAAGTTTCAAAATGATATTACTATTTTTCGCACAGATTCAGGGGGAGAGTTCTTATCCACAGATTTTCAAAATTATCTTAAATTGCATGGCATCACACATCAAAGATCTTGTCCTTATACACCTCAACAAAATGGACTGGCAGAACGAAAACATCGCCATATTATAGAAACCACTAGGACTTTATTAATAGCAAATCAAGTCCCGAAAGACTTTTGGGCAGAAGCTGCCTTAACTGCCACATATCTCATTAATAGGATGCCATCTTCTTCGTTACAAAATATCACTCCCATTGAAAAACTTATGAACATTTGTCCAGACTACTCTAGACTAAGAATATTTGGGTGCAAATGTTTCATATTTACTGACAAAAATGATAAACTTTCCCCTCGTGCGATTCCCTGTGCCTTTTTAGGATATGCTGAAAACCAGAAAGGTTATAGATGTTTTGACTTCAAAAATAATAAACTATATGTGTCTAAAAATGTTTCCTTTCTTGAAAAGGAGAGCTTCTTTGATTTTAGAAAATTAAAAGACGTCACTGAGTACTCCTTTTTGCTAGATCTAACATCAACATCTAATGAATATGACCTTGACTGTAACTTTGATGATGATCAAAGAATTATTGATCTTAATGTTGAAAATGAAGAAGTTCATAGAGATACTAGTATTCAATATTCCAGGCGACAAGAGTCTAATCCTCCATGTGCACTTGAGAAATATTCTAACATTCCAACTAGACAATCAACCCGAATCTCGAGGCCTCCAGGAAAGTTTGTATCATACGAGTCTTTCTCACCCACATATAGGGCAGTTATTGCATTAATTCACTCATATGAAGAACCATCCACATATTTTCAAGCAAAAAATGATATCAAATGGATAGAAGCCATGAAAGCTGAATTAGATGCACTTGAAAAGGCTTCTACATGGAATATTCAAGATCTTCCTCCAGGGAAGAAAACTATAGGATGTCGATGGGTTTATAAAATTAAAACCAAGAGTGATGGTACTCTTGAAAGATATAAAGCCCGTTTAGTAGCCAAAGGTTATGCCCAAGAATATGGGATTGATTATGAAGAAACCTTTGCTCCGGTGGCTCGTATGACTACTGTCCGAACCTTAATTGCCTTAGCTTCTATCAAAAAATGGTCTATTTTTCAAATGGATGTCAAAAATGCTTTTTTAAATGGAAAGCTAGTTGAAAAAGTATATATGGAACCCCCTCCTGGTCTAAGTATTCCTAAGGGTAAAGTCCTCCGCTTAGAAAAAGCTCTTTATGGACTTAAACAAGCACCAAAAGCTTGGTATGATAGGTTTAGTCGTGTTATGATTGATATTGGTTTTCAATTCTGTTTAACTGACACTGCTTTGTTTATTAAGAATTCTGATGCAGGGATCATTGTGCTTCTTCTCTATGTGGATGATATGATCATCACCGGAAGCGATAAACAGGGAGTTGAAACAATCAAAACACTTCTTAAATCTCATTTTGAAATGACTGATTTGGGCTTGTTGAGATATTTTTTAGGCATTGAAGTTGCTTATTCTCTTAGAGGATATTTATTATCTCAGACTAAATTTGCTTTTGATATTGTTTTCAGGTCTGGTATTACTGATGATAAGAAAGTCGACACTCCAGAAGTTGTTAATGTTAAAATGAAGATTGATGATGGAGAACTTCTTGCAGACCCTACTCCTTACAGACAGCTTGTCGGGGCACTTTCCTATCTATCCATTACCAGACCAGATATAGCACATGTTGTTCATACAGCAAGTCAATTTCAACATGCTCCTACTTCTGTTCATATGGGAGCAGTCATGCGTATTATCAGATACATCAAGTCCTCTCTTTCACGAGGACTTTTCTTATCTTCCTCCTCTTCTCTTGATTTAATTGCATATACTGATGCTGATTGGGGAGGTGATCCCAATAACAGACACTCAACCACTGGCTTTTGTGTCTTTTTAGGGGAATCATTAATCTCGTGGAGGTGTAAAAAGCAGCAGAAGGTATCTCTCTCATCCACCGAAGCTGAATACAGAGCCATGGCAACCACGACCATGGAAGTAGTTTGGCTCCGACGACTGCTTGCTGACATGGGAGTTGAAGCAACAAAGGCTTCACAAATGTGTTGTGACAACAAAAGTGCGATCTACATTGCCAGTAACAGAACATTCCACGAACGCACCAAACACATCGAAATGGATTGTCACTACGTCAGAGAGGAATATCTACACGGGATAATTGATCTGCCATATGTCACTTCAGAATATCAGTTAGCAGACTTCTTTACAAAGCCTCTCGCTGCTCCCCGATTTCACTTTCTCTTAGACAAACTTTCGCTCATTGTACCGTAAGTTTGAGGGGGAGTGTTAAAATGTAAAACTGTACATATATGTATATATAATAATATTATATTATATATATATATACATTTTTCATTTCTTTCTTTTCTGTAATTTTTTTCCTTTATTTTTTATTTTTTGTCTTTATGTCATCTAGTTCAGTTTGAACTAGAATGACTGTTGCTAGTCAAGTCCTGTCCAGACTTGACTAGCAATAGAGCTGTTGGACTGACACAGTCCAACAGCTCTTAATAGAGCTGTTGGACTGACACATTCCAACAGCTCTAAATAGAGCTGTTGGACTGTGCCCAACAGCTCTATTGAGTCCTCTTTCAGCTGTGTATATAAAGGGGTGCAGCCCCTCTTGTATTTTACTCCAATGCTTCTTAAGCAATTGGTTTTTCATATCAATAAAGAATACATTTTTATTTTTATTTTGTTTCCAGTTATACCCTTTTTAAGGGTTATGCTTTAGTGTCATTCTTGACACTTGCTCTTGTTAATCTAAGCTCGTGTTTCGAAGATCCCCATTTCATTTCACATGTTGCCAAACAGCAACTGAGAATGGATTGACACTTGGATGGGTTCTAGGAACCACAATACAGGGGCCTTTTAGGATGGGTTCGAGGAACTAAATTAAGAATGGGTAATATTTTTTGTCTCTAGGAGAAGCCTAGGCACTGAATAGCGCCTAGGGAAGCAAACACCTAGGTGCCAACTAGTGCTTTTGACTACTAAGCATATAATTCATTTTCTCCACCTTCAAAAATGGTCCATTTCACAATAAATGTTCATAAAAAATTTAACATCTCAATCACATGAATATTTTTCATTCAGTCTCTAAGTTGCTGTTATTTTGAAAATATTTTACTGCAGCTATACTGGATGACCAGCAGTATTATGGAAGACTACAACTGATTTTTCTCCAACTGAATATGACAGTTGTTATGTTGCATCATGCAAAAGACATGAAGGAATGCCACAAACCTTTATCACAAAGTCATTGACAGAGATTCTTTTTTCACCAGAAGATTCTTGTAGTGAATTGAGCTGGGTGCGTAAACTGCCAGAAAGTTCCCAATTAGCACATGCAAAATAATGATTTAATTCAAGAGGCAAAACAGATACTAGGAAAAAATGTCAGCACTCACTCCATAAGTTTGTCTACACACACATCAACTGTTAAATAGTAATGGGGAATGGTTTGTTTGGAGAACAGTAAGCGAGAAGCTGTAATCTGCAAATTGACACACCATCAATTGATCCAAGAATGTGAGATTTACACGAGTGGGGGACACATGAGATAATACATTAGAATTTTTCAAGACACGGTTACCTTTCTTATCTGTGAATGAGGAAGATCAGAGTATTCTAACATCTGTGTGGCTGTTGTGGCCTTGGATGGGGCAGGGGAGACAGGCAGCCCCTTTGAACCATGAGCTGCAACAAGAAAATTCACATGCAGACACCCATAAGATAACATCAACAGTGCATTAATGAAGAGAGAGCATAATCCACAAAAAAAACACTGAAAATGAAAAGAATCAACAATTTCAACACTTGATAATCAGCTGGAATCTAAAGAATTACCACAAGATGGTAAGAAACATCTCAAGGTCCCTTAAATATTTTAAATATCCCAATAACATCTACGGGCCTGTTCTCAAAAGACTCGTGCTATTGTGAGAATTTAAAAATATCAGACGTATGTGACCTTACCTAAAAGCTATAGCAACATGTTCATTAAAGAAAACTTTTTTTTTCCTTTTCAAAAGTTGTACAAGCATGTCAATAAATAGTATTTTCTTCAGTCAGTATTTATGCAACTGCCACATTATATTAAGCATGTGGCCCAACTATGCATATTTGCATTGCCAGAGCCCCTGGGATTACGCCAAAAGCACAAGTTAACTACAAACTTGTTCAGGGCGTGACTGAAAAATAGCAAGCCAGGAAATCCCAACATCTATAAACTTCAGCATTAAAAAAAGCAGTGCCCACTCCAAAAGAAGTCTGTTTTCCCTGTAAAAAATTGCCTTTACAATATTAAAAGTAGCCACTAGTTGAAATGCCTTCTAGTCCTTTTGCTGTACAGTTTACACAAAACACTTATAGTTTCTCCACGAGATATCTAAAATCTTCCAAGGCTTGTATAGACATGGGAATTAGCTGGCTTGTGATACAATCAATGTTTTAAAACCAAGTGATTCTGGAATCGGCTAGGCGATGCTTGACTCATGACTTGGTGACTCAGCTGGGTCACGTTAACTTTTAAATGCGTATAATCTACATATATATTGATAATTATGTGTGTGTGTGTGTGTGTGGTATATAATTATATAAGTGTACACATAAATTATGTAAATATACAAATTATATACTCATATATCCATAAATAAATAATGTACATTTATATGACTCGGCTGAGTCATAAGTTGACACAGTCGAGTCATCGCCAAGTCATATGAAAACTTGGATGACTCGCTTGTGACTCGGCCTAGTCTTGTGAAAATCCTGGTGATTCACATTTTTGAACAGTGACTGAACGAGTTGACTCAGCGAGTTTTTAAAGAGAAGGAGATGATCGTACTATTGTAACCAATCAGCAGTACACTAATGAGACAAATAGTACAAATGCTGAATTCTTGCTTATTGGAGAACATACCCAAGTAATCATCTATGTCGGCCTTCACAATACGACCTTCAGGACCTGAGCCTTTAATGTTTGAAAGAGGAACCTATATCAAAGAGAAAAAAGAATCGGTAATGTAGCAAACATAAACCTTATGACTAAAAATAGAACAAGAATCTTAGTTGTCAAAAGCTGCGCCTAGGCTGGCTAGGCGTAGGGCCACTGCCTAGGCTTGTGGGTCTAGCGGTAAGGCCCTGTTTTTTTACCCTGGCTACCTAGGTTCTCAATGCCTAAGCCGCAGGGACATAGTTGTCATGCTTTTTTAAAAAAAAATTGTCTCTTTTCTTTCTTTTTCCTCTTCCTTCCGCCCCCAAAAGCTTTCTTTCTTTATTTTCTCATTTTCTTATTTTGCTTTTTTTTTACCTTATTTTTTTTCTTCTTCCTCTTCCTTTCACACCTCCGCTTGGTTGTCAAAGGCGAAGCCTAGGTGCCGCCTAGGCGGCCTAGCTTAGGTAGCCTCTCGGTTATGCGCAGTTGCACACACATATGTATGTTTTCTGTGCAATTGTATAGATTTATATATATTAAAATATCATAAACATATATTATAAATTTACAATATTATGTGTTTATATTATATATATAATTATATATATATACATATCTTAGTACTTAATTCATATATAATCTATAAGAGTATGAGTTATCTATGACTGTTTTTATGTAATATAATTGTTTTACAGTGTTTGACAACATATTATTTGTCTATTGCTTATTGTTGATTGATTTTATGTTGTATACATGTTTATAATTAATTTTAGTAGTTTGTTTGCATATTTTGTATGTTTTTTCTAGTTTTTGTAATTTGGGTACTGCCTAGGCAACATGTTATTAATTTTAGTAGTTTGTTTACATATTTTGTATGTTTTTTTAATTTTTTTTATTTGGGTACCGCCTAGGCTAAGTGCTTCCAGACAATGACCACCAATACAAAATTAAATAAGTAATGCATATTGAATTGATGAATATCCTACACCGGCACATAAAGATAGCTTACATTGTGATCCTGTGACAATTTTTTCGCAAGTGGGCTGATGAAAATACGATCATCTGCTCGGTGAGTCTCAGTCTCTGTTTCACGCTTTGTCTCCGGGACACTTGCAGGCGTGACATCTTCCTTTTTGGGAGGGGAAGAATCAGTGGACTCCCTCACAGAACCAGCATCAGAACTAGCAACTGATGAAGAAACTTGATAATCTTTAAACTTTGCAACATCATCTTCTTCTTCAACAGTGATAGCAATTATCTGTCAATACCAACTAATTATTCTGGAACAAAGTTTGAAAGCATGTCCCAACACAATCATCAACAGTCTATGATCATATTCTTACTTTTCACAGACAACAATAGAATGGTGTAACAAGAGCAGAATATGTTGTGGCATATCACATCTTTTATCGTTTCTCAGTTTCAAACTTCAACGTTTTAGCATTTAAACTGCTGCTTCTTTAGAAATCTAGAATTTTCACTGCAGAACTACTTTTATGGGAACGTATAATTACCTTAGTGTTGTAATGAAATACAAAGAAATGCTTTAAGGGCTTGCAAAATACACAAGGAACACTACCGATGATCACTTATGGGTCAAAATACAAACACAAGCACAATGCCACTAACTGGCAACACAGGAGCATAAAAAAATATGTATTTGTATTCCAAAGAGAGCTTGAAACAAGCATTCTACAAGGAGATTACTCCCCTTTATATAGTGAAGACAGGCCATATAGAGCCCTTGGAACACCCCAAGGGCTATAAATATAGCTATTGAGGAGGTTCCAACAGCTCTAATGGCTAAGGACCATTATGTCCTTAGCTAGAAATAAAAAGATAAAAAGAAAAAAAGTAAAAATACAAAATTATCCCTAATGGGCCCATCCTATTACACAAAGTGAAATGACAACAATACCCCTAATGAGTATTACCTATTACAAGCACAAGAAAAATAAATATGCATATACAACAATATTTTACGCCTATCTATGTACAATTTAATACTCCCCCTCAAGCTTTCAGTGTAATTACTGAAAGTTTGTCAAGAAATGAAATCGGGGAAAAGGAAGCACCTTTGTAAAGAAGTCGGCTAACAGAAATTTCGATATTTTGATGCTACATATGGCAGGATGATAGTCTTCTTAAGGTATTTGACAGTTCATCTCAATATATTTAGTCCTTTCATGAAATTTGTGGTTGTTAACTATATAAATGATGCTCTTGTTATCACAATATAACCATGAGGGTGACTTCATCAGCACTCCCATAACTTATAATAATCGTCTCAACTATATAATCTCGGACGTCGTGGTAGTCATGACGCGATATTCAGCTTTAATTGATGACAAAGAAACTTACTGCTACATCTTGCGCTTCCAAGACACAAACAAGTTACATATAAAGACACAAAAACCAATGGTTGAACGTATATAATTGGAATTTCCTCCCCAATCAGAATCAGTATAAGCAATTAATTCAAGTGGGGAGGAAGAAGATAGTAAAAGTTCTTTGGACACAGAATTTTGTAAATATTTAATGATATGCATAACGACACTCATGTGCAAGGTAGTAGGAGAGTGCGACACTCATGTGCAAGGTAGTAGGAGAGTGTTGGAATTGACTGGTTGTGCACTGCATGTGAAATATCAGGTATGGTGATGGTTAAGTGTCCCAATCATCTGTCCACCCTCTTTTCATCTGTAAGTCAAGACCTGTTGATAATATCATTAGCAAATTTATATTGAGTTAGAAAATAGCCACATGCAGAGTAAGCAACCTCAATCCCTAGAAAATATCTTTAAAAACCTAAATCAATCATTTTAAAACTTTGTTTTAGAACATTTTTAATAAAACTAACTCCTTGTGTGCCTCTTACTGTGATAATCATGTCGTCAACATAGAAAAAGAGAATAACAATTCCTGCATCAAATTTCTTAACATAACAGTGTTAGTACAGTAAGATACAAAACCAAATTTAACCATAATAAAATTGAACCTATCATACCAAGCCTTAGGAGTCTATTTAAGGCCATATAGGGCTTTACGTAAACGAATGACCACGAATGACCTTTCCTACTGGAACCTCATATCTTGGTGGAGGATTCATATATACTTCTTCCTTTAGTTCACCATTTAAAAAAACATTTTTGACCTCATCTGATAGATGTGTCAATTCCTAATGGTGGCAACAACTATAAGGGTTTTGACAGAAGTCATCCTAGCTACTGCAACAAAGGTCTCATCAAAATCTATACTATATTCTTGAGAATAACCTTTGGCTACTAACCTAGCATTATATCGCTTAAAGGATCCATTACTCTTGGTTTTGACCTTGTATACCCACATCCATCCTATAGATTTCTTCCCTCTAGGTAAATCCTCTATTGTCCAGGTACTAGATTTGTCTAAGGCATCAAACTCAGAATTCATTGCATCTATTAATTCAGGATGATCTTTGGCTTATTTGTATGTATTGGGTTCAAAGTAGGAAAAGATAGCTAGATTCCTGAGACTCGAGGTTAGAATATTTTTCTAAAGCACTAGGCCCTTTTAGTTGAAGTTCTTCGTTCATAATATTCATGCATAAGAATTCTTCCTTATCATCAGAAAGCAATTCAAACATAAATGAGTAATAACTAGATTTCTTAGGCATGTCTTAATTAAAAAGTTACATATCTAGAGATATAAAGTTTATCATTTTTGAGATCATAGAATCTAAAGCCTTTTTGCGTTTC
Source organism: Nuphar pumila (assembly GCF_984573655.1). Lineage (NCBI taxonomy): Eukaryota > Viridiplantae > Streptophyta > Magnoliopsida > Nymphaeales > Nymphaeaceae > Nuphar > Nuphar pumila. The sequence goes on along the minus strand of NC_143255.1, from coordinate 112,357,402 downwards.
ACCATATCCAGGGAATACACACAGAATGACTCTAGGAGATAATTTGATATTTTTTGTTGTTCTTACCAAAGGTTCTCAATCTAGAGTAATCATGAAAAATTTTGTAAAGTTTTTTAACGGGTGAAATATTTTGCAGCTTTATAGACGACATTCTATTTATGAGATAGATCAAAGTTATCGAAAGCTTCTTAGGTAGGTGGGAAGCCCGCTTCTCGAAAACTCGCTTCAGAAGCACGATACTCCTCACTTCCAAAACTTAATCAAAACCTTGATTCCCAGACGCTTCTCCTATGCTTTTTACACGCTTCATATATTCTTCTTATATGTTCTCTTACTCAACTTTTCATATTTTTTATATGGTTTCTCTCACTCCTCTCACTCACTTCCATGTGCTTTCTCTAAATTGGTAGTCATCATTTTTAGTTTTTGTTAAAAATTCAATTCTTACACTCAAAAATCATGAAATTTAAGAATAGTCACATTTATTTTAGTTTTTATTTATGTTTCATTTTGATTCTTATTCAATTCTTATATTTCTTTTTTTATTTCTCGCTTCCCGCTTCCTATACATCTTAAAATGCATTGCTTCTCGCTTCTCGCTTCCGCTTCCTAGTCTGACAACCTTGAGATAGACAACAGTAAGTGCATCTTCAACCCAAAATTTCTTTGGAACTTTTTTTGAAATGAGAAGAGTTTTGGTAGTTTCTATAATATGCCTATGCTTTCTTTTAACCAAATTATTTTGTTGAGGTGTGTAAGCAAAAGATCTAAGAAAAAAGAGGAAAGAAGAAGTGGCATCGGAGGAAGGGAAGAAAAAGCAACAGAAGAAAAGGAGGAAAGAAAAAAAAGAACATAGGAAGAAGAAGAAGAAGCAAAAGCAGAGGAAGGGAAGAAAAAGAGAGAGAAGAAGAAGAAAAGGAGGGAAGAAGAAGAGAAAGTAAGAAGAACAAAACAAGGAGGAGGAAGAAAGAAGAAGCAACAACAGAGGAAGAGAAGAAGAAAATGAGGGAAGAAAAATAAGAACAGAGGAAGAAGAAAAAGAATGGGCAGAAGAAGAGACGAAAAAGAAGAGGGAGAGAAAGTACATACCCATTGGTGGCTGCTGGTGGTTGTGGCTGCCTCTAGTGGTAGTTGCAGCCAGTGGTGAGGAGGGTGGGAGTTGGGGAGCAAAAGGGCGGAGAGACGAAAGAGGGAGGGGTGCCCTAACATCGGGCCTTCCTCTCCCTTTCTTTTTATTTTTTTTATAATCGTGGTGTGCACCTCACCTTGAGGTGTGCCTTGCAACAAGGCGTGCGCCTCAAGGCGTATGAGGCACACACCTCATACACGTTTGCGCTTTAGACTTGCACTTCAAGGCAAAAAGCCCCTCGCTTTAAGGCGAGGCATGCTTTTTGCAGCTTGAAGCACATTTTTTACAACACTGGTACGATGAAAAGGAGACTTTACAACCATGAACGACATGATCAGCTATTTGAGAAACAAAAAGAGGATTTAAATTGAGTTTTGGAATAAATCTAATTTTGAGCATAGAAAGAATTTTGTAAATTGATAATTCCTTTAATATCAATGGAAGAACCAGTGGCAATAAAGACATTAGACCCACTTGGATTATTTTATATTCAGAAAGCAAAGAGATATTCAAAGTCATGTGAAACAAAGCACTAAAATCCAAAAGCCAAGAAACCTTACCTAGGGGAGAAGAGGAAATCGCGGCACCCGAGAGGAAGAGGACGAACCCTTCAAAAGTGGTTGTAAGGCCTCCACTAGTTGGGTCAAAGATGTGTTTCCAACGGATTTTGAATCTCCATTAGTTTCATTTTTGTCCCCTTGAGAAGCTTCCACACTCACCAGTCACCACTCTTCGGTCATCCTTTCCTTTGAATTTAGGGCAATAAGGCTTAATGTGCCCAAACTTTCCACAATTGTGACAAATAATCTTTTTTATCCCTTCGTCACTATGTTGCCTCATGTAATTAGGCTTGAAAAAATGAGGAGGCTTGTAGGTGGAGGTGTTTGTGTTGGCTCCGGGTCTTGAAACAACACACATTCTCTTTGAGTTATTAGGCTTCAACATCGCTTTCAAACTAGTTTCCTCCATGCAAACTTCGGCTAATACTTCATGAAGGGGTGAAGGTTGATCCATCCCACGATAGGTAATGCTGACCCTTACATTCTAGAATTCGGGTCTAAGTCCTTGCATAAATTGGAAGAATTGCTCTTCCAAGACTTTATTTTTCCTTTAGCGAGCATCATTAGTGGCATCCCAAATGGCCTCAAATTTGGTCATTTGGTCCCAAAGTCTCTTTAAAGCACCATAATATTCTCGAACACTTTTGTCACCTTGAGTACATTTGTGGATTTTTTTACGGATTTCCCATTTATGAGTGGCATCCTTTTGGATGTAGGTTTGCTTGATAAAAATCTAAGCTTCGTCCGCACTCTCAAACTCTAAAATATTTTCACATGGTTACTTGCATATGATCCTCGTGAAAAGAGAGAGAAATTTAGCATGGCCTACTTCCCATGCTTTATAGGTTTTTTTTTTAACTCCGAGAGAGCATTTTCTCTCTTTTCCTTTAAGAGTCTCCTCTTTAATCGCACCATCCTCTCCCATGACAATTTTAGTAAAAATGGGTCGAGGTTCTGGAGTAGAACCATCAACCAAGTGACAAATCTCCTTCCCTACTAAGATTCTTTTTACCGCAATAACCCACAAGTTGTAGTTGGTCCCATCAAATTTGATGGGAACAACGGCAAAAACTTCCTTGTCGGCCATGGAGGTAAAGAGAAAGATAGAGAGGAAGAGGTAAAGAGAGAGAGGAAGAAAAAAGGAGGTTGAAGAAGATTGATGGAATGCTTCCGAACTGACACTCCTCCGATCTTCATGATCTACCATGCAATCTTCAAACTCAAAAAACAACAAGAGAGCACCAAGGGTTTGAAATACAAAGAAATGCCTCTTAGCCTTAGGGGCTTGCAAAATACACAAGTAGGAACACCACCGAGGACCACTTATGGGCCAAGATACAAACACAAGCCCAATGCCATTAATGGGCAACACAAAAGCATAAAAAATATGTATTTGTATTCCAAAGAGAGCTTGAAACAAACATGCTACAAGAAGGAGATAACTCCCCTTTATATAGAAAAGAGAGGTCATATAGAGCCCTTGGGAACCACCCCAAGGGCTATAAATATAGTTGTTGGGGAGGTCCCAACAACTCTAATGGCTAAGGACCATTATGTCCTTACTAAAAATAAAAAGACTAAAACAGAAAAATAAAAAGGAAAAAAGTAAAAATACTAAAGTGTCCCTAATGGGTACAGCCTATTACACAAAGTGAAATGACAACAATACCCCTAATGGGTATTACCTATTATAAGCACAAGAAAAATATATATACATATTTATATGTATATTTGTGCATATACAACCATATTATACACCCATATATGTACAATTTAACAAGTGATAAATCATGAGCAGCTTCGAATCCAGGCTTAAGTTATCTATCCATTTGTTTGACCATATCCATCTCATTCATTCAAACCAGACAAAGATTTTTATAATCTAAATGACGAATAGAGAATGCTTCATTGCCCAAACACTTGGACTTGAAAATTCTAATTGACTAGTTCATTTTAATTCCCTAGCAAAACTAGATAAACAACAAAAACTATTGATCTCGGAGTTAAACCTCTGTGATGATCATAAAAACTACATAAACTTCTTTCCTTTATACAGGAATCATCATTTTTAGTGGTTTTTCAATGGTCATTAACAACAAACCTTTTTTTTTCCTTTTTCTTCTTGGCATGTAGTCAAAAGTGCTAGGTGATGCCTAGTAGGTAGATCCCTAAAAAGATTAGTCGAGGACTATTCGGTACCCCAATTAAAAAATAAAAAAGTATACAAAATATACATAAAAATATGTTTAATTCTTTTACTAATAAGATGTTTTCATTACACAAGATTTCATAAAATCTATTAATATACATCACCAAAATATACATATAATTGTACACACACACACACACACACACACACACACACACACACACACACATATATAAAGAGAGAAAGAGAGTGATGTGTAGTTGTGCAACCCTAGGTACGTAGCTACGAGTGGAATGTTGCTAAGCGTCCATCGTGCAAGTGATGGATGCTCCAAGTGATGGATGCTCAGCATCTTTTCTGAGCAAAAAATGCTGGTCAGCATCAAAATCGTGCAAAAAGACCTTTAACGGCGGTTTTTGACTGCTGCTAAAGGTTCGTTTTCCTACTGAGACCTTTAGCAGCGGTCGAAACCGCTGCTAAAGCGTCTTTTTAAAAATGATGCACATGTCCCTGGGAGCGTTAGCAGTGTTTTCGACCACCGCTAAAGGTCCGTTTTCAACAGCCGCTAAAGGTCCCAGCGGGAAAACGGACCTTTAGCGGCAGTCGAAAACTTCCGCTAAGGGTCTTTCTTGTGCAATTTTGACGCTGAACAACATTTTTTTGCGTGAAAAAGACGCTGAGCGTCCATCACCAGCAGAGTTCCACTCGTAGCTATGCACTTAAGGGTTGCGCAGCTACCACTTTTTCTATATATATATATTCAATTATTCATAACATATTTAGTATAATCAAGAAAATATGCTTTCAGCCTTTCACAGAAGCACAATAACACATACATATATAAATAACATATATACATCAGAAACAAAGTAACACACACATATATAAAAAATATAATCAATTAAAATTAATTGTGCATGCTTTCAATGTTTTACAGAAAAAATCCCAAAAGCAAAGTAACACACACACACACACACACACACACACACACACACACACACACACACACACACACACACACACACACATATATAATAATAATTAAGCATGTTTTCATCATTTCACAGAACAAATCACACAAACATGCACACACATATATAAATATATATATATATACAAAAAATATAAGAATAATAAATAACTAAAATGCCTTCAAGCCTAGGTGGGGGCAGCTTAGTCGCCGACTAGGCACCTTAGTCACCGACTACTCAGCAAAATTGGTACCTTTTAAGGCACCCACCTAGGAATTGCAAAGCCTAGGCATTTTACTTACACCTAGACCAACTAGGCAGACTAGTTGGGGCTTTTGACTACATAGGTGGGGTGGGGAGGAAGAAGGGAGTGTAGATGGGAATCAGTTATGGATCTTGAAATAAGATGATGGGTGCTTTCATTTTCTTTGCACCACCATGAGTATTCCAGTAAAATTATGAAGTAATATGTACTCGTCCTGTTGAATCTAGGAAATGTTGTTAAAAGGTCATTCATAGTTTTCTTTCAATTTAATAGATATGTTAGTAATGCTAACATGGTGCTTTAAATTTTGTTACAGGAAAAGAGACTTGGCTACAATTTGTAAAGAAAACTTTAGGCTCACCTCACCAACTTTGACATCTTTTGCCCCATCTCCATGTATTATTTTCGCCAAGTAGCCTTCCTCCATGCACTCCATCTCCACCGTTGCTTTGTCCTGTCTAAATGTACATTTAGCATTCAGTAACTTCAAGCTATAAACATGTAGTAGTATGCAAAACGTAAACATTTTCTTAGACAGATTATGGAAAACGAAAGAAAGAAAGCAACAGTCCCTACAGTTTCAACTTCACACAGCACTTCACCAGGAGAAATCTTATCTCCTTCTTTCTTCAGCCATTTTGCAATGTTCCCCTGTACAAACGAGTTCAACTCAGGAAATCAGAATGTTGACTGAAGGAACAAGAAACCAATCTCGAAGATCCTTTGATAACAAAAGCATTCACCTCTGTCATCGTTGGAGAAAGAGATGGCATTCCAATCTGTTGGTGTGGAGGCAATCCTGAAACAATGTATAGGCATGATTCAACCTATTTTAACATGATGTTCAAATAAAATGAAGTTACAAGATTGTGGAAAATTTTTGCAAACAAGGATCATCAAAGATACTTGAGAAAAACCATGATATCGTGCACAAAAGACAAAAGAATATATGGAGCAGCCAGCAGAGAATTTTCAAGAGGATAGAAACAAAAAAGAATGTGAAGATAATTTGACACAAAAATGAATCATCCAGGCATTGTTTGGACACACCCACTTATCCAGGAAACTGGTATAAGTTAGACACTGTATTATGCTCCACAACTTATTCAGAAAACTGAATATGCTCCACAGGTTGAGTACGCATATGTTTGTATGTGCGAACAGGGTAAGCCAAGTGATAAGCACCATTAGTAGGTTTGGCACTATTCTCCTTCATCAAGTATGAAAAATATAATTCTCCGTAAAGTTTCAGGCTGTGTAGAAGGCATCTCACGCAAACAAGCAAATAAACTGAATATATGAAGATCAGGAAATTGTAGTCTACTATGACAATAAAATAAAAAATACAATACAGCAAGAAGACAGAGTAAAGCTCAACCTACCAGAAGCAGATGAATATCCCCTGATTGCATGTGATGATAAACTGATAAAACAATAAGAACAAGAGTCAGAAACAGCATGGCTTTGCTCAAATATTAGAATTACCAGAAGCAAGAGATAGAATTGTGCTTGGATTGCCTGGAAATTTGATTTTGAAAGGAATCCCGTGCTAAATTCAATATGCGGAATTCCAACAAATTTCCCAAATTTTCCAAGTTCCTAAATTCCAGGATCTTAAACCCCAATACAAATAGGTCAGAATTCAAAACCCCAGACATTGAAAAGAAACCGTCAGTGTCGGATACTCCAAGTTCGTAAATTAGTAACTAGAAAATCCAACAACCGAATCGGTACATCCAAACACAACTTTAGGTGATATTTTGGAGGCACCCACTTATCCAGAAAAGCAGGATAAGTTGGGAAACGCAGTTTTACTCCACAGTAGAGTTTCCCAACTTATCCCATTTATCCGGATAAATGGTTGCTCTCAAACACCCATATAAACTTTTTTCTTAGTAGAGAAACTAACCACGAAACTCCATTTCTAGTTCTAGAGGCCCCGCTGTGGTGCATGTCAACCGGTGGTGTCAAAACCCTGCCCATAGTTTCGAAGGTGGGGCTGCTTCGACGCATTGCAGCAGAACCATCCATCGATCCGAACTCGTTCGCTCTCTTCTCGCAAGCGATCTCATGTAGGTGGTTTCTCAAAGGATCTGCGAAAAACCAACCAAACCCAATTCGTCCACTAATGAATCAGCTAGACCATGAAAAAAATTCCCTTCAAAAAAAGTATTTCCTAAAATTCCAGTGGGAACACGAGGAGCAATCGACTCACCGGCTTCCCTAACGGCAACGTCTTTGGCGTAAGCACGGATCGGAAGGGTTTGAGCGTAACAACATAACTGCAAACACCCATCAACCCCAATCAATCGATTCCATGACGAAAAGGAAAAATGAAAAGGTTGAACAAAGGAAACCCACCAAAGAAACAGGAAACAAAAGGCAAGAGGTGAGAAAAGAAGAACCTTTCTGGAGCGGTGAGTGAGGAGACGAGAGGCAGAAGCCATGACAATGATGAGGATGGTTCGATGCGGATCGGAGACTTTCTCCCTTCTCTTCCCTCTCTCTCTCTCTCTCTCTCTCTCTCTTCTTCCTCTTCTGATTCGTTGCTTCCCCTTGGAATAGTATAAATATTCGGTAGGTGAATTAAACTTAACCACATTATTAAGACAGAGGTTTTATGGTTCTTTCTTTGGTGATTATGAGGTCATGGCTGATATAATAGTCTCATAAGTGATCAGACCTTTTGCTAATGTAAAAGACAGAAAGAAAGTCTCATAAGACTGCTCATCAAAAGTCATTGGCATGTGGGTGGGGTGTTTGGATGCACCCACTTGTCCCGAAAAATGGGATAACTATTTTTTTTACATAATATCCAGAAAAGTGGGGTAAGTCAAGGTATTTGTGTGGTTTAGTGCAGCTCCAAAGTACCAGCTATGTCCCTGATTTCTGGATAAGTTGCTGTCATAAGGCATGTTTTAGGCTTGTTTGATTTCTTGAGACAAAACACTCGTTCTTGTGAGAAAATGAAAAATTTCATGTTTTCTCATTTCTGTCAGAAAAAATACGGGATATATACGTATATTCAAAGATTAAAAGATATGTGCAAAAACAAGTAAAAGTAAAAATATGTGAAAATACGAATGGCGGTTTTTGTCCTGTGATATTACTAATAAAAACATAAACATCGCATTAAAAAGCACAAGATTTTGAAAAGCTGTATTTTTGGAGAAAAACGTAATACTTGTGATACAAGTTTAAATCAGGAAAATGACAAGTGGGCCCAGCCTGTCTCGGGCTGGGCTTAGGCATATAATCCAAGCTGGGCCAGAACCGGGTTGGCCCGTGTGTATATATATAACATAAAATATATAATATATAGCATAATATGCTGGGCTCAATCTCATTAGGCTGACTGGCAGGCTGTGGATTGGGGTTTTCCCAATACCCTTTTGGCCCGGGCCATCAATTGACAGGTCGGGCTTTGACTGGGCTGGCCGCATTGCCCATCCCTCAGACAACGTTTCTCAAGAGAAATCAAAACTTCTTATTCTTCACATGTTTTCTCTGCAAATTATCAGCAAAAAAATAAATTAATTTACAAAAAATAGGAACAAAATTATGTAGAAAGAACAAAAATAAGGGCAGGCTCGGTATTACTAGCTAGGACAACTGCGGTTTGTCACAAGTCACAACCAGTGTTGCCAGTATCAAGGCGAAGCTGATTCGTGTCGTGTCGGCCTAAAATCGATTCAATAAGGGACGATTCGGACCTCGGCCATTTTTTAGTATTTTAAATTGTTTTAATTTTCTAATAACTAATAATTTATTTAAATTTTTTGTCTCAAAAAGTGGGTTCTTTGTCTCAAAATTGGCATTTGGAGGACATGGATCCTACAGAACTCTTGCATTTTTGGGCACCTTCGTGGGCTCTGATAGCTCACTGCTCATGGATTGTCTATAGATTGTTTACCCCACATTTTGTTAATTCTGAAGAACAGTCTATTTGCTTTTGCTTATAATGGGTGCGAAGTTTATTTTGTTTACAAATTTCATGATGATTTTGTTGGTCAATTAGCTCGTACAGCTAATTCTTTTGCGCACCGGATATGGTATGATAAGCCCTTGGATTGGCACCCAATTGTATAGGAAATGTAATTGTACATTTTTTTTTACTATAATTTTGAAATCAATATACAGGTAAGGATCATATTTTACACTCGCTCAGGTTGCGCAAGTGGTAGCCAGCCTGAAGACAAGGTGCTGAGACTTTCAGGCTAGGTTTGACTCTCACCATGTGTTCAGGTGCCTTTTACTGGTAAGCTTCTTAAGAGCTTGGGTGTTGGTAACTCAACCCGCAGATTACCTACTTCTGAGAAGAACTTCATTATATATATATATATATGTGTGTGTGTGTGTGTGTGTGTGTGTGTGTGTGTGTGTGTGTGTGTGTGGTGGTGGTTTGTCACCTGACTTTGGACAAGCAAAGTTCAAAAACCAAAGGGCATTCTTTTGACACATGGTCGAAGTTCATGAAAACTGCATGCAGTTTTCATGAATTTGCTTCTTTCTGAAAATGTGCCTATTCTCTTTTTCAAAAAAAAAAAAAAAAGATAATGTGCCTATGTTTGCATGAATTTCATTGCATGGTCATTGCTCCAATGACCATTTGTGCCTTATTCTGTCCACAACGACTAATACAATTATCTAATGCACGTCCAAGTGCAGACAGATACAGAAAAATGAACTAGAACATACAAATACTGCATAAAATATTGTTCCATATGCCTTTAGATAATATGTGCAATAATAATTGAAGTTTGAGCCTGTTTGTTGTACCAATCTACTAATAATTTATCATGCTCTTATCTTGACCTTTGGATAGATCCAACCATCAAAACACTAGATCCAGACATTGAGAAGCACATGCATACACACATATACAAATATATTATATGTGGAAGTTTCTTTAACTGCCATAGCATTTAATATATAATTATATATTTGTAGGCTGGTGACTTATTTATGCCCTTAACAAATTCAAAACTGGCATTGTAAATGTATGCATTAGTTGTCAAGCAGGTTTGGACTTCAGCACATTTACCATAAATTTCTATATATACACGCAATAAATATGGAAATAACATGGAAATTTGATGAATTAACTGTCAGACCATGAATATTTTAGAGGGGAACATGAATATTTTAGATAAGTACGTTATTTATTCCTTATATGATCTAGTTGTGATTATTAATTCATGGGACCATAAAGGTGTTTTAAATTTGTCAAGGGTATCAATTTGCAGTAAACTTGTTAACATGATGTAGAAGGCAACTATTACATATGTACATACATGTGTGTGCATGAACGCACGAAGTATATTAATTTGTGTTTACATGAATGGGCTATTGGGATATACGCTAAATTGGGGATAATATCTGGTCAGGTCACCATGACGCCCAAATGACTTGTATTTTTTTATTTTTTGTTTTTCACGAAACTAACATTACAAATGTGATCTACATGGTTTGATTAGTGGGAATCAGCTATTGGATAAATCCCATAACGACACTTGGGAATGATTTTATGAGTCAAAAAAATCAATGGCCTATAATCGGTGACTCCAATAAAGGGAGATGCTTGGAATTTAGTGAATCCCACCTCATCCAACTAAGTCTCCCAAACAGAGACTAAAGTGTTAGGAGTCTTTGCCTAACCCCTGCCGGGGTATCTGGATTCCCCAAACTCCACCTCGGATGCAGAAAACCTACAAGAGCACAGAATTGCATTTCCACACCGATCATTGATGTAAACCCATTTTAACTGTTTTTCTTTTTACGCTTGAAATTTGAGAAAGATGGTGTTTGATTATTGTTTGCGCAAGTCATTTTTGCCCCCACATTAATTAACCAGGAGTAGGGGTGTCAACAGATGAAGTTTGGTTCGGACCCAGGTGGAACCAGACCCAAACCTGATTTGAGATGATGGTACCACATCCAGACTCGGGTCTAATCGGAGACATCATAAGAGACACCGTACCCGCATCCTATAAGAATTACATGAACCATACCCAGTAAAATAATATTTTATATCATTTTTACATTGAAAATTGCAGATATTGGTATGAAATTTCACAAACCATACCCTGTTCCATATATTAATCGGACCCTTCAGGTTCGGACCTGGATTCTAATCGGGCCTTCTTATTTATCACCAAACCCTGATCCTCAAAAGGGTTTGGTATGGACCGACCCATTGACACCCCTATCCATGAGGATGAAAATTCAGAGACTTTGGCCGCTTGTTTGTATAATGAGAGATGAGTCTCTGACTTTGATGTGAAATTTGGCTGGCTCAAACAGACCTTCAAATGATTCCAGAAAAAATAAAAAATGAAAAACATAGTACCCCAGCTGGTTCATTCCCACACATTCTTTCCAAGTATCACAACAATTGCCAGATTTGACTAGTATGTACATGTGACCAATGGCTCAAAAAAAAGGCGCAAGTGTGAATGGCAAAACAATGGGGTGAAAAAAAAAATTCTCACATGCAATAGGTGAAGGAAGACCTCAGCTATCTCAGGATGCTTTTTACAAGTCGATCTCATCAGGGAATGAGGCAATGGACCTCACTACTCGCTGAGCTTGCACATCTTGATCATAGGGTGGTCATACTTGATGTATTTGGTCCAGTATGGTCTGTACTTGGTCATTGCAATCTCCAGCCAGGGCTTCATGTTCCCATTATAGTGTACAACAGCAGCATTCTCGATCTCCGACCGATCCACACTGGGGTTGTAGCCCAACCCCAAGACATGCCATGATTTATCCAGTGGCTGTGTCAACCCATAAAATGTTATAAGACCAGGAGGCAGTGTTCCAAGCTTCCACAATGTTCTCTCCTCATTCTGGTTGCAGTAAGCATAAAGGATGGCATCAGAGACAGGCAAAGCAAACTTGAACCTAGAACTCAAGAATAAGAAGGGATAGAAAAAGAAGAGAAACAAAAGAATGCTAACACAGATGGAGCATGAATTGCAGGGTTCTCACCATATTTTGCCATTTGTGATAAATGCCAGTAATGTCTCTCTCCTTCCACTCCTTCAGATCAAAAACATTCATCCCGTATGCCCATCCGCAGGCATTCGGGCTGAAATGTCTGGATATGAGAGGGTTTGAAAAATTCAGGTACTTGTCAAACCGGTGAAAGCTCTGTCCGCATGTTTCCACTGCCCCATTTACTTTGCCTTTCAGATCAACTGACCATAATGGCGTCAAATCTTTCTGGACCACAATATCATCGTCAAGGAACAAGATCTTATCTAGCTTGGGATAAACCTGCGGGAGGTAGAATCTCAGATGGTTCAGCATGGACAGATATTTTGGGTTTCTGTATTTGAGATTGGAAGAACCCGCCGAAAGAGTGGTTGGATGATCCGCCTTGAAGTAGTAGGCTTTCATCGCTGCAGATTCAAGCTGCCTTAGAACAGGACAATATGATGAGTTCAGCCACTTGAACTCATCAACATTTTCAACATGGATTGTGGCACTTCCAGGTGGGTTGAGCAAAAACCACATATTCATGGCCCCAAAGTTCAGCTTGTCAGTTACCAAATGAAAGACATGCTTCTCTGGTTCCTGAAATTTAGTGAATGATAGTCTAGACATGTGAGAGGGACAAGAAAATGTAATGTACGTAAAACAACATGATGTTTATGTTTCAATACCTTTGCATTCATGACTGTTGAGTTGATAACAACAGATGCAGCCAAGACATTATCAGAGAAAAGAGCATAATGGTATAAATTTGGGTCCTCCAGTTTATCCATGTTGGGAAACTTCCTTTTCTCAGGTGGAAGAAGGTAATATGCAATTGTCAAGCGCATGGATAAGCAATGAATTGCATTGGGAATTGTCTTAGCTGCTAATTGGCTTAAAATTATGCTCTGTTTCTTCAAGCTTCTCACCTGCTCATCTGCAGATTGGAGCATTGCTCGTAGTCTTTGGGTTACCAATGCGCAATCATGAAGTATTCTAGCTTTTGACAATGTATCACCCATTAATTTCATCTTCTCCATTGCACTGTGATATAGATTTTACAAAATGAGTTGTTCATGTGATATAAAGGCAAAACACAATACCATCTACCTAGTGCATGTTTAAAGGGTCACAAGGTCACCTGCGATTGAGATCTGCATCAACACTAGTCTCTCCTAAAGCCCGTTGGCTCTCTTTCAGGCGAAGCATTAACTCATCGTATAGATCATTCCTGTTCTTTGTTTTGGCAATGCTTGCGTACACCCTAGCCATGATTATTTGGTCTCTTATAGCCCTTACCGTTGTATCAGAGTTTTCGTTTTCATTCTCCCGCCTCCATATGCTATATTTCCCAAGTACTGCAGAGTCCACAGCTTTAGAACGCTCAATGGCAGCATTTTCAAGCTTAACAGTAGCTTCACTATCTTGCTGTACCAGCTCAGTTGCCCTCTTCTCCCTCCGTCTCTGTCTCAACACCTATAAGAGCACAAATTCATAAGAATAAGATTGCACACACAAATTTACAAAAATACATATAAAAACACATCCAAGATATCAAGAGATTATGACATTTTGTGAGTTTATTTAGCAGACAAAAAAGTAAAACTTTCTTGAAGAGGTAATAAGGGGCCACCCACGTATGCAAAAAGGTTTTCTCAATGAAAAAGAGAACAAAAAATACAACCCCGTTATGAAGTAAGAACCAGGTCTGAAAGTGACATAAACTAATCCAAAACAGCTCAATTCTGGCCTGGTTCCAGCCTGACCTGAACCTACCCAAGAGAGATCAGTTCCTGGCCACATGGTAAAGGTCCAAGAGAGGACACAAAAGCTCTCTCAATAGTAATATCATGCTCTCTTTCAGTATCTGGAAGCATTCTATCCCTCTCTGAAATATATTAAAATATCCATACCATATTTTCATATGTCAATCCACACAATGATGCCGACAAAAGATCTAAAGAGAGTTCATTTCTTGGGTTTTTTTCAAATTATCTCACAGTAAACTGATGATGTTTTTACCTTTTCTCAGACATAGATTTGGTCATAGCAAGTTAGGCACTCACATACATGTATACACAATTAAAAGCTTACAATAAAAACATAGAAGCATAATAAGAACATTACCCTTCGGGCTAATCTTGCAGGGGTATAAGTAGATTGGGGATCACCTGCAGTAAAGAAAGACAGCGTGATCATGGTTACATTTCAGAAATTTCTGTTGAGAAACAACAGAAGAAATGATAGGCCAATGATACCAGGTACAGATTCTTCTCTGATCTCTTTAGTATTAGATGTCACTTGCTCAGTTGCTTTACGACCATCAGTAACTGCATCTTCTTGCTTGACGGATACAATCCCCTTTATTGAGTCAGGTATTTGACTCTGTTCCAAAAACAAATGTTAGCAAAGGTTGGGTCATCCTTACTAAGATGACATACATAGAAAATTTTACCTCATCTGCATGATCTGAATCGCCATATACCCATGAAGAAGACAAACCATTATGTCTCAAAATATTAAGACTCAGAGGACCAGAGTCATCTGTGTTGGCTGTGATGACATCAATAACCTGAAAATATATCTAATTAGATTAGTTTTCTTGTATATCATCAAGATGATCACACAATCAAATATCATTTCCTTGCCTCTTTAGAAAACAGGGGCTTAATGTGCTGCATAGCCAGCTGTTTCCTCCAGTCCAAGGCCTGCACCAATAGAATCAGGCTTAGTAAGCACAGTGTCCAACTTAAAGTAAGTTAATTTACAGCTTACATTCACTATCCGGCACAGTGTTGTGAAAGGCGTTGAGGCATAGCGAGGCGCTCCACCAAAAACCGAGGCGAGGCGGAAAGCGTACACCTCAAATTTTTTTTTGAAAACTTTAAAAGAATTATAAAAAAAAATCTAAAAATACAAATAAATAAAGAAATGCTTTATTGATGAAATAACAACCAATAAGAAATACAAAATCTCAAATAAGTACTAAAAATATAAGATTAACATATAAAAGTAACTAAAAACTGATTACATAACTGGAAAATATATGAGATTAACCAACAAAAGTTAAAATATACTAAGAAACTGATTACATAACTGAAATAACTGGAAAATATATGAGATTGACCTACAAAAGTTAAAATATATGAGATTATTCTAAAAAATATGAGATTAATATATAAAAGTAAGTTACTTTTATATGTTACTTTAAGTAACATATAAAAACTGATTACATAACTGGAAAATATATGAGATTAACCAACAAAAGTTAAAATATACTAAGAAACTGATTACATAACTGAAATAACTAGAAAATATATGAGATTAACCTACAAAAATCTTGTTGATTATGTCTTAGAAATCTAAAAAAAAAAAAAAAATTGGTGCCTCACGCCTCAAGCTTGCGCCTTGGGGCACAGAGGGCCGCGCCTCAAGGCAAGATGCGTTTTTTATAACACTGATCCGGCATATCTGTTCAAAGTTGAAACATATATGCATAATGCAACCTACCTGTCCATTAGGGTCAGCAAGGAAATCTATCTGACCTGAGAAATGAAAGGGCACCAACACCTGATTGGTTAGTATGGATAAAAACTTAATTTCAAACAGATTAGTAGAGGATAAACAGATATTAGCCTCTATACACACAGACTGATCACTAATGAAGTCTCGGAACAAAGAACTGTTTTCTTTTTTACTTTTTGCAAGTACCCAAACATTTCACTCCATAAAGATGTAAAAAAACAAAGTCATACACCAAGTTTCCAAGAGAGAGATTGTTATGACAACACATAAAAGACAAACATCAGATTCTCAAACCCTGAATAAGGTTCAGATTAAAAGTTGTGCGACAGAATATGCTCATAACAGCTGGCAAAGAAGCGAAATCACAATGTGTTAGCAAATTTTGTTTGCATAGAAGGAGTTAGACGTTTAGAAAATGGCATGGAAATCACAGTTCCCAAGAAACACACTAAAAAGTGAGGATGTATACGATTGGGAGTTTGGGATACTTGCTGGGAGAACATGTGTCTTGTTACTACTGGAAACATAGTAAAAAACATGATGCTAGCAAAATTTCACAGAAAATCTGTTGACGCCTTCTCACACAATAAGAACTAGGTTGTATACCAAAAAGCAAAATAATGCATATAACTAGCTGCATCCCACAATAATAAAGAAAAGAAGCAAGATAGTCATAGTAATGTCCATTGTAGACAACAATCCAACATCAAACACTCAATTCATAGTGTGATATGCTTCCCATGATTCAGCAAGACCTCCATACCAACTTGCATTCCAGGCCTTCAATTGTCATAATTATAGAAATTATGCAGGATCATAACCCATTAGCTCTTCAACTCCATGGATTGAAGAATTCAAATAAGGCATATTTCTTTTTTTTTCTTTTTCCAGACAGAGGGAAGTGACAACATGTACAAATAGTAGAGCAACAGCCTAGGCACTAAACCACTATAATTAAAGATGAAAGTTATCAATGCCAATCAAATATAAAACTGATTCAGGAGATCTTTTCTTTGGCCATAGGTATAGAAACAGAAGATTACATATTGAGATGCATCCTGAAGTGCAAAGACAGAATTGGGTCGTACACATGAGTATATCAAGTATTATGTATGATCCAATGATGCTTCCAGGTCATTTGAATCCATAATAAGTCCAAAGAAAGCATTGAGACAAGATGTATAATTTTTATGTAGGGCACCAAACCATTGTAAGTGGCTGGAAATTCTTAATCTTGCTGACCATCTAATTTAACCCCAAATTCCAATTTTGTGCAGTGACATAAAAAAGTGGATCTGCACGGATGCATTATTGAGACCAATTTAAATCAGTGATCTTTTTCAATCACAAAAACTAGACCAATAATTGTGAGTGATTAATTAAATCAATTCAAGAAAACTGTACCTTAAACTTGCAATATTGACTAAATATTTTTCCCTCAATGAAACCTTCTAACAAGAACAATGCTCCCTAACATGCAGAATGTCTAAACGATCTCTCATATCACCATAAGTAGTGGGATCACAGAACTAGATCCACAGTGCTGTATTGGGAATGATATGCAAACCAAGTTCAACATGACTTTACAAACAATTGCATTGCAGTGCATAACTTCCGCTTCACTAAAAAATACGAGAAAATGTCATGTAGTACATGGAAGAAAAGCTGATTAGAATCTGTTCCAATCTTGTAGCATCTCACACACTTCCTTCTAACCAAAAAAACATTGCAGAGAAAGGAATGCCATTTAATCAATATACAAGTGTTGACTTCAAATTTAAGTTTAAATGCAACCATTCATAATTTTCTGCAAATGTAGCAAAAGCAAAAAACTGAACAAGCGAAAAGATGTGAGCAAGGATGAAGGGCACATATTGCAAGTCTAAACAACAAATTCCTACACAAACACCACGAGTGTCCAAAAACCACCTCACCCCAATCACAACTTTACTTTCAGGTAAATTGATGCAAACGATCTATTTCTTAAGATATCATCTCAGAAACAATCAAATTCTCACTGCTTACAGCTAAAGTAAGTAAGATCAGTGAATCGTACAGAATTAGGCCCTGTTGCCGCGTCATCATTAAACCAAATTTCATCAATACATGCCAGATTTCTAAATTGTATCCAAATAAACAGTAAATCAATCGAAAACAAATCGAAGGAAGGAGACAGAATCGCAACAATGCATGACCAAAAGAGCAATTAAAAAAAAAACACAAAAACAGGAAATTTTCGAGCCCTACCGTTCGACGCCGAGCTTTTCCCTCTGATGACCAGGAAGCAGAGAGGCGCCATGACGGAGACGACGAGAAAAACCGCAAGCGAAACCCGGAAAACCGCGGCCTTGCTCCTTTGGCCGCCGACGCCGGACAATCCCCGTCTCGATGCCATTGCTCAAGCACGCAGCAAGAAGGAAAACATAAAAAGACGGAAAATTTTCTCCCCTAAACAAATGAATCTCCTGAATAAACAAAAACAAAACCCAAAAAAATCCTAAAAATCCCCTCCCGGAGATCCCATAGCAGATCTACAATCGCCAGGATCGCACATTGACTCAAAGCGGCGGAATTTCCTACATCAACGAAGAGGAGATCGATCAGGGTGAAGAATTAGGGCACAGATCCACCGGAAAACGCTCTCACTTCCCATCTCTCTCTCTCTCTCTCTCTCTCTCTAAGAAGGGATTAGCTCCTTTTACTTTCGGTTATCTCTTTGGAGTTCGGAGAATTCGGGAAACCTTCTTAAGTATGCATTTGAGGCAAACGAAAAAAGGGTAATTTGCATATAGGCACCTTACGGATTGTGAATTTACGTTAAGTTTAAAATTACTTATTCACCCTTTACTCTCTCTGTATATACAGGGTATATTTTCTGCTAATGAAGGTACGAAACTAATGAGTAGAAATTACTTTTTAATTTTTTTTTTTTTAGATTAAATGTTAAGGATGTGATCTACATGGTTTGTTTAGCAGAAAACTTGTTTTGAATCATGTAATTTTGACAAGTAATTAGGTTTTTAAAGGTGTCCAAAAATCAATGGCCTACAGTGTACTAAAATTTGATAACTCAAATGATCGCATTTTTACATAAGAAAAGCACGATCAAAGGTTTGATGGTTAGCAAAGGAATCATGATATTGTAGCTCATTAGGTTTGTACCTTCGATAGTAGCCAATATCTACCCATATATATTTCTCTATATGAGTAATGAAAATATGCTAAATGAAATGTGCTAAATGAGTTTTCCAGGTTTTATTCATTTTATGTTTAAATTCTGACCGTTAGGACGTGATTTATGTGCTTGATTTTATAGGGATTAGCTCTTGAAGTGTTGGATTATGAGAGATGGGTGGGTTTTTACAATGTTCAAAAAGTCAATGGTCTAAAATCTTTGTAAATTTTCAAGGCTGCAAATATCAATTTTTTTTATTGAAAACACGTGTGCTAAAGAAACTGCGAAAAACTAAAACAAAACATCTAAAGAGCAGAAAAACCCATTTAACACAGTTTCATATATATATATATATATATATATATATATATATAGTGACGCGTACTTGCTTACTCGTTAGGTGCTCAAACCAAAGTTACTCAAGCTGAGCATCCATTGCACGGCATGATGGACCCTCAATGTCTTTTTTGCACAAAAAAACTTTTGAAGTGCAACTAAAGATCCTAGTTCCGCTAGAAACTTTAGTGGAACTTCAAAAACGTTGCTAAGTGCTGGTAAAAGTGTCCCATAGAGGCATTAGTGGCGCTTCAAAAGCGCCGTAAAGTCTTGTTCACAAAAACCATTTTTGTGCAAAAAAGAGGCTGAGCATCCATCACGCCGTGGGATGGAATATATATATATATATATATGTGTGTGTGTGTGTGTGTGTTTGTGCCGCTCCTGCGCGCAGCATGTGAATATAGAAGTGAGAGATTCTTAGTACATTAGGGTTATCAAGAAAAAGTTTATTACAACCCTTTTCATGTATAAATGACTTGGTAAATCTTTATTTTTTAACTTTTTAACTTTTTAATTTTTTGGTAGATCCAATCTTCTAGATATAATTGCATGATATGTTTTGTGAGGATCAACATTTGGGTCGTTCCCAATGCGTGATTAGATATTGTCTCAATAGTCCAAAAAACAGTAGCCATAAAAACTTTAGAACTGATTGCCTCTCGAAAACATATTTTTTGTTGAGAAAACATGATTTAAAGCGATGTTGTCAATATCGGTATCGCCCCTGAATCAATGGGCCACCGATTCAGCTGTATGGTTGATACCGATACTCAACTGAATCATTTTGTACAGGCTCAAAAATCATAAAAAATTATTATGTATCAATCATAATGTGATGTGTGTTAAAACCATTAAAATAATATTGAAAAAATATTTTTTGGTATTTTTACATTTATTAAAAAAAACTGATTCAGACCTGCAGCATATCAAAAGTTTGTCGATGATAACATTGATTTAAAGGTAATTTCTTCACAAAATCGACCATGTCGAACATGCCCGATACAGGGTCTTCTCAGTTTGATACAAGAAGACTCATTCAAATAGTATATATCGATAATCGATCGTAAGTATTTTATTTTTACTTATCCTATACTTATCTTATAAATATTGTATATTGATAGTTAATGTGTATCAATTCATGTACAGTGCGAGGTTCGAGCCACAAGAAGTAATACGCGAGATTAGGAATTCACTAGTTCAACATCTATCAGGATCGGTCACTCAATGAAAAGAGTACCTGGAGGAGGTGTTGAACAAATTGTGGTCCTCATTTATGATATACAATCGTTTCTCATAGTTAATGTGTTTCATATTTAATTTTTTGTTATAGTCATGTCTACTAACTTTCTAAAAATATTTGTAGGCTTTGAATCGCTTCGCGATTACGATGAAAGAGCAGGATGCGAGGAAGGTGTGGCAGAAGGTGGCTGTCAATCGATTTGCAGACATGCTACATAATATGAAGACTGCAACAAGAAAAGCATCTGGCGGGATAGATGATCCACTACAGTGGAAGGGCCATAAACCTCCTACTATCAGATCAGATGTTTGGGATGCAATGTGTGACAAGTGGGTGGGGCATAAATTTTGAAACCGCTCAGCGAAGGCTGCACAAAACTGAGGAAAAATGATTGATGCTCATCTACACATAAGTGGATCTAGGACTTTTGGGAGCCACCCGAAGGAAATGGTAACTCATCAATCTATATATTGTCAATTTTATAAGTATTGTTGCAAACTTGTTAAATAATTTTTTTATCATTTAACTTCGTAGAAAGCAAAAAAATGAGGCATTGTGCCATATAAGGATGTGTTTATTGAAACACATAAACGTAAGACTACAAGAAAGTTTGTATCATAGAAGGCGAGAACGGCAACAATATTTATTTATTATATTAATAAACATTATAATATACAAGTTATCATAAATATTGTAATTCTCAATTATTAATTCATACTATAATCATTACTTTGTAGGAGTTATATGAGCAATGGATGGTAGAGCGATATTACGATGAATTCACTCAGCATCCTCCTTTTGATCCTGCAACATGGGTGACTGCAACAGGTGAACCCAAAAAGGGTCGTGTGTTCAGGTTTTGGAGTAATATGAACACCTCACCAGTCGTTGCTTCCTCCAATCACGGCTCACAGAGTTCTCCTGTTAGCATCAACTCCAAGCATTCGACTGACCCGCCTAATTCTTGGAATGGTGTACGCCAACTTGTTAAGGACACAATGTGTGACTATTTATATGAAGCAATTTTTGACGTTGTCCGTAATGAGTTGTGTATTTTTTTTTAGAATAGGAGAACTTCGTCTGAAGGTGCTTCTTAGGTATGAAAGTTTCATGTGATGTATTGCATGTCGTTAGATTTCATGTTACTTTGATTGCCTTAATTTAGGTGCATTGCATATAATTTATTTTATTATATTTTGTTTATCAATACTAACCTTTCTTTTCTCTTGTAGGTTGCTGGAGATAATCAACGTAGAGGAGCTGAAGGGGCAGATCGAGACAATGAAGAAAATGACGTACAAAATATTGGCGATGATTAGATTCATGTGTTGAATTTGTTGTACCTTCTTGTTGTTTCAAAAATATAAATATTCACTCATAAATAATTAGAACTTTACAAAAATTATAGTGGGTCGATAAATTGTTTTAGTTGCCTTTTATATGTATTTTTTGTATGTACTTTATTTTTTATACACAGGAAATATAAATTGTATCACAAGATTTTTTTTTCGATATTTATGTTTTAAACAAATTTTTTAAAATTTTTTTCTTGTTTGCGACTGATATTTTTCATTGCTATTTACTACGGGCATTCAATTTAGCGATGGATTAGGAACAAATATTAATCTATCGCAAATGTGAATCGGCCAATGTTTTTGTGATGGATTTTAATTCGTCGTTAAGTTCGTTGCTACAGATTTTAATCCGTCGCAAAACCAAAATCTTCGTATATTAACGGCAGCCTTGCGGCGAATCATGGCACTCACTAATTTATCATAAATTAGTGACAGAATTTACAACAAATAGTTTTCATCGCTAATTAACGAGTATAATTTTGCGATGAAAGTTATCCGTCGCTAAACTGACGTTAATCCATTGCTAAACTGTTTAACGACGGATTGAGGTCGTCGCTAATCCACAGATTTCTCAAAAAGTTAGGCAGTTACCTTAAATGTTTAAAACCAAAGGCTGCTGAACATAAATTTGCCATATCTTGCATAGCCATATGTAAATCAGCACAAAAAATGAACAATTTCAAATACTACCAACTAATTGATATACCCACCATAGTCTTCACAAATTTCAAGTGAACCCTAAACTTTTGCCACCATTAAGCAAAGTACTCCATTCCTCTATCACCATTGGTTTAATCTTGGGATAATGCTGATTATAAAGCTAAACTTGTGTCACCCCTAAAAGAATGTATCTGCTGTTTTCTTGTTTATGCTCAATATAAATTTCTTTTCCTACCATTAAAACATGACAAATATTCATTATTGAGCTTTTAAGATTAATAGCCTTGTTTTTCTCCTAACCCCCCAGCTTGCTTATCAAAAAAAGAAAAAAAAATAATCACCTTCTTGTCAATTGTATTCAGTTTGAAGAAGTGGGTATAAAGATGAGTTAAAGGTTTGGAACTAAGATGACTATAGTTTGTTTTGTAAAAGTTGGACACTTGAACACTAAAGTTTATTGGGAGTGAACTCTTGGAGTTGTTTACTTCATCCAAGTTAAAAGTGTGGAATGCATTTGAAAAAATGAATTTTTTTGGTGCATATATTAATTCGGTAAAACCACCTTAGCAGTGATAATTTTTTTTTGTTTAGCCACCTCAATTTTAAAATATTGAGTATAAATGCATACCCTTTTAAGAAATTGCTTAGATGATCACTTGAGTTACAATTTAAAAACTACTTTAGGAAGAATGATGTGGTGGTGTTACATGATTTATACCATAGCAGCTGACAAGGGCTCTATATGAAGGTCACCAAGTTGACAGAATATCACAAATTAAAACCAACCAGAGTACATCCTTTGCCACAAGGCAGAAGTTGGGTGTATTTTCTAATAAAGCAAAGAAACCTGTTGTTTTAAGTCAATTTAACAAAAAAAAAGTTTTTTGCAAAATAGTCTCCACCTTAAAGCGATTTGCAAATTAATCCCTGCCTTATGAGATTTTACAAATTGGTCCCCCGCCTTTTGATTAACCCTTACAAATCAGTCTTTAAGGTTAACAGCCGTTTAAGGACAGGCAAATTGACCCGCACAAGAGGACCATTTTGCAAAAACCAAATATGACAGACACTAATTTGCAAAAGGCGATTAAGAATGAGTGTTCTGCTTCATCGAGGACCATTTTACAAAAAAATAAATAAAGCAGGGACTGATTTGCAAAAAGGGAGAACACAATTTAGAGGGTATAATGGTCATTTTTGTTAATATGTAACCATGGTCAATGCCTAACCGTGGTTAGTTTGGAAGGGAAGGACTATTTTGCACTAACAGTGAAAACCCAAAAAAAGAAAAAGAAAAAAGGCCACTCTCAATGAGTCAAATGATGTGAGTTGGTAACTTGATGTATAAGATATGGGTCATGGGGTCATCAAAAGTGTCGGTGATGACTCATGGTGCACATTTAAACCCCTTAATAATGACAAATGATGTGGGTTGTAACCATAATAATGGAAAATTGAGTAAACAAAGGATGGTGGGGCTGCAATATGCAGCTATTTGCATTTTTTTTTAGTATAGAATACGTGTGCATTTTAATTTATTTGTTAGGTCCAGTGTTGTCAGTAAGAAAGTCGATATGATACTGATCTGAATCGGCTATTTCTAATAAATGTAAAAAATAGCTTAAATTATTTTTAATATTATTTTAATGGCTTTAATAAGTGCTAAGTTCTCATTGACACATAATATTTTTTAATTATTTTTTGGCCGATTCATGACAGTTCACTTGAGAATCAGGATGGGCCTCCAAAAGATACAGGTCCTATTCCGATACTGACAACATTGGTTAGGTCCCTTTTGTGTATGGATTTGTGGGACAGGAAATGTTTGTTGGAAGCCCCATTGAAGAGAGGATGCTTGCAGGCATATTCCCATATTTTGGTCTAAAAAGACCTCAAAGATTGACAAAATCATGGACGGATTTTGGGTGCCCCACAAACATTCTTGTAAAAAAATGTACCCAATCCCTTGCTCTTGGATATGTAAAACCAAGAAATTGTTTGAAGCGAGGCTGTCAATGGTTCAGGTACCTGACCCATCAGGGTGAGCCCAAATCCACCCAAATAACAAGCGCTCAGGTTGGGGATCGAGTTATGCCGGGTAGAAAAAATGGAATCTCAAACTTGACCTGCACAATTTAAATGGTAATTAGAATATATGTCTTTTTTTTTAACATAAAAGCATATAAAAAAACATCGGAGTCATCTGGATCGAGCTGGATATCTGACAAAACTTATACATTCGGCATTTTTATGCTCATACTTGGACATAAATGTTCATGTTGGGTCGGGTATACAAGAGAAGCGAAACTGAAATATGTTTACCAACCAAATATGTTGGATGGTATGAATCAAGACTTTCATAGGTTTTTATGCATTCGACGTGGTCCATTTGCTAGGAATCAACTGTTGGATCATCGTAATCAGATCAAGAAACATGATTTTTTATGCTTGAATATTTATGAAAATTCTAAGCCATTGATTTTCAACCCTTAAAAGATCCTTCTTTTATACATCGGAAATGGATTATCCAAGAGTCTGTTTCTATAAAACCAACCAGCTAGATCATAACTGTACAGTGAAATTTTCAAACAAAAAGTATAAAAACCTATGAAAATCCTGATTCATGCCAGTAAACATATTTGGTTGGTACACATTTTAGTTACCCATATACCCTACAAGAGAAACTTGATCAATTTGACAGCCCTAGTTTGAAGTGTATCTGGCGTTGTCATGAGTGGAAATTTGACCACAGCATGAATCCCTAGCAGAGTGATGACTAATTCACCACCTTCAGGGCCAAAAATGGGTTGAATATGAATC
The DNA here is from genome assembly GCF_984573655.1 of Nuphar pumila. NCBI lineage: Eukaryota > Viridiplantae > Streptophyta > Magnoliopsida > Nymphaeales > Nymphaeaceae > Nuphar > Nuphar pumila. Next base: position 112,332,233 of record NC_143255.1, on the reverse strand, counting down.
ACTATTCATATCCAAATATGTCGAGTTATCATATGTTTGGATGTCTAAGTAGAGTTATCATATGTTTTGACCAACCGACGCGTGGATGGTAGGAGCTGTCAGTGCACGTCTCATTGTGATGAAACGTTGCAGGTTCAAATCTCAGTGGTACGTTGAATAATAACTGGTGGGGGTCTGCCTAACCACAGCTTGCTTTAAAAAAAAGTGATCATATGTTTGTTGATCCAATATAGTTAGGATAAGGCTTGATGATGATAATGATAATAGTGAGTTGACTGCACCTAAATTAACCTGCATTTGGTTTTGCATCCAGCTAGATGCATCCATAACCAAACCAATTATATTAAATAATCAAAAACTATTTATCTTAAGCACTTTAATTTAAAACCATTTAATATTTCTTTGTAAAATTTACACAACGTTTTGTTTAAGTTGGACACAGGTCTTGAAAATGTGATTATTATGTGTGTTATGGATTCTCATAAAAAGATTATTGTGTGTTATGCACATCCAATCGGTATGAAAAAAACACTTGTTTGGCCTGTTTCCTTTACATGGTTAAGCTACATAAGGCTAGGTAATCAACCATGTGTAAACCGACCAAGGTCCTGGCTAAAGTGCAAACCAAAAATTTTACATTAAGATGGAATCTATCGTTTGTGAAATTTAACAAAATTAAAAACTTATGAAGCATGCACTCTAGACAATAAGTTCTCAGCGAGTAAATTCCAAAAAGCCAACAAACTTATCAGTTATTTACAAAAAGCCAAAAATGACTTTTGCTTACAAAATTGGAGGGTCAGTACCCACAAATCTTTCATGAGTTTCTCTTATAAAATACTGATCGCCTATGTAGCAGGTGGAACCAAGCATTCTGCACGAAAACCATAAGAGAATTTTCTCTCAAACAAAATACAGCAAATTTTACAATTTAACTTGTGAAATAAGGTTTTTAAAAAAGGCTCCCTGGGAAAGCAAATAAAAAAATTATTCTAAACAAGCAGATTGAGCGTATTCCATTACAGCAGTTAGCCAGATTTCCTTGGATTTCATATCAGTGGAGAAACTTCAAATTTTGAAATGATCAACATGAGAGAAGGCAGTGAAAAGTCTTTCACTATAAGCATTAAGATTTTCACTAAAAACAGTCGACTATTGATCTTAGCCCATGATCAATATCATCATGGACATGCCTTGTACCATCTACATGAATTCAATATACATACAGTAGGTAATCTTTTGAATGGATGGGGGAAGAAGGTCAGGAAAAAAAGACAAGCATAACTGTAAAAAGAAAAAGGATGCCACTATAGCGCATCCTTCATTTTTTTCATTTTAAACAACAGCATTCTAGCCATGAATGAATAAAGTTTGATTAGTAGATGTTTGAAATACATATTGAGAGCTACCAAAATAATACAACATACACATTTATACAGACTTTGAAATATAGTCTAACAAAAACGGTTTTAGCCTAATGTTCCATCGATCATCAATGCAAAAACTAGTCATCAATTTTCGGACTGCACATTAATACAAATATATTGTACAAAACAGTTGATGATAGCACGCAAACAATCCGCATGCCAAGCACCATTTGACAATTCGATTGTGAATAACCACAAATTATTTGTGTGGGAGGGTGATTGTGCCTGTTAACCGGCTCCTTTGAGAACTGTACCAGTCAGCTAGATATTTCGAGTATCTGAATGCATGAAAAACACTTGATTAGTTAAGATCAACCACAACTTAGCACTAGCAACACCAAATGGCATGCACTTACTGATCATCGTCATCCTCCCTAGTCGATTTCACCTGCAAAGGCCGTGATGATCCCACAGCCTGCAAATAGTTCAAACCACAAGTTAGAAAGCAGCTTGACAAGCATAATGAATAAATAGCCTCGGTAAAGCTACTGACCTGATGGCTAAATGACCCCTTATTTCTTGCATGAGCTTGTAGATATTCCTCATACGACTGGAGCCAAAAAGCAAAACAAAAAAAATGGCATGTTTAGAAGAAAACGTGGCAGTCCAATATCAATCTGGTCATCTTTGAATTGCTGCAAAATATTGATTTTGCTTTAACAGTTGGATGATCTTTAAATAAAAGGAAGTTTCATAAAGACATCAATCTAGAAGTGGGCCAAAAAAAAAACGTAATTATGATTCTAATGGTTACAGTGACTGTGTACCACCAGGTTATGCTTCTCATGATCAGATTAACAACTACGCCTTCATCCCAAAACAATTGGGGTCGGCGATATGAACCAAAAAAGAAAATCATTCTGGTTCTTCCACATGAATCCTTCTCCTCCAATCATTTCTATCCAATGCCATGTCCTCGGTGAGGTTCAAAGCATTCATATCCTTTCCTATCATCTCCATCCAAGTCTTCTTAGGCCTACCCCGACCTCTTTTAACTAATATATTTTCCCATTTCTCCATCCTTCTAACTGGAGCATCATTAGGCCTTCGCCGAATATGTCTAAACCACCGTAAACGATTCTCTCGCATCTTATTTTCAATGGATGCAATGTCTACCTTCTTACGTATCCCCTCGTTTCGAATCTTATCTTTTATTGTATTTCCAGACATCCATCTAAGCATACGCATCTCAACTACACTCATTTTTTGAATATGGTGTCTCTTGGCAGCCCAATATTCCGTACCATATAGTAAAGCGGGCCTAATTGTCGTCCTATAAAACTTTCCCTTCAACCGCAATGGCATTCTACGATCGCACAACATTGCAGTTGTACTTTTCCATTTCATCCACCCAACCTTTATCCTATGATTTACATCTTCATACTTTTGAATGATAGATCCCAAATATTTGAAACAGTCATCCACCGGTATTTCTTGCTCACCAAGCTTCACTACACTCCCATCACTACTTCGTTGCTTACTAAACCGACATTCCATATATTCTGTCTTACTCTTACTCAACTTAAAACCTCTTGCTTCCAATGTCTGTCTCCATAATTCTAACTTAGCATTAACCCCAACTCTAGACTCATCAATCAAAATAATATCATCAACAAACAACATACACCACAACGCGTTTTCTTGAATTGATCTCGTAAGCTCATCCATCACTATAGCAAATAGGAAAGGGCTTAATGCAGATCCTTGACGTAACCAACCGTTATAGGAAAATTGGTTGTCAACCCTCCACAAGTACGGACATTGGTTATTATTCCTTCGTACATATCTTTAATTATACTAATGTACTTGAGAGAAACACCTTTCTTCATCATTGTCCACCAGAGAACATCCTTACGTACTCTATCGTATGCCTTCTCCAAATCAATAAAAACCATATGCAAATCTTTGTTCCTCTCTATATATCTCTCAATAAGTTGTCTAACAAGATGTATAGCTTTCATAGTTGATCTTTCAGGCATAAAACCAAATTGATTCTCCGATATCATGACAACCTTCCTCAACCTATACTCAATCACCCTCTCCCAAAGTTTCATAGTATGACTCATGAGTTTTATACTACAATAGTTTGTGCAATCTTGTATATCACCCTTATTGTTATATAGAGGGACCAAAGTACTCTTCCTCCACTCATTAGGCATCTTATTTGCCCGTCAAATCTTGTTAAAAAGATTTGTCAACCATTCTAAACCTTTCTCACCCAAGCATTTCCAAGCCTCGATAGGTATACCATCTGGGTCAACCGTCCTTGATTTCATTTTCTTCAAAGTCTCTGCAATTTCTTTCTTTTGAATCTTGCGCATGAAGTCACGATTCATCTCATGAAAATGAATGGAGAAGTCTCCAAGATCCTGAGCATGACTTCCATTAAATAGCTTATCAAAATAATCTTTCCATCTCTCCTTAATCTCCTCATCTTTGACTAAAACCCTTTGTGTTTCATATTTAATACATCTAACCATACCCAGATCCCTCGATTTCCTATCTCTCATCTTTGCAAGCCTATAAATATCCTTCTCGCCCTCTTTGGTATCCAACTTGTCATAAACCTTCTTATATACCTTATACCTCGCATTTCGAACTACTTTTTTAGCTTCCTTCTTTTCTATCATATACTTCTCCAAATTCTCATTATCACGACTCTTAGATTTCTATAACACTCTCTTTTAACCTTAATAGCTAATTTGACATCCTCGTTCCAACATGATGTATCCTTACCTAGTGGTGCACCGCCTTTAGACTCACCCAATACATCCTTAGCCACCTTTCACATGTCACCCGCTATCTTATTCCACATTGATTCTGAATCCTCCTTGAAGCACCAATCAACTTCCTTAACTACTTGCTCTACAAACATTCTTTGTTTAGCTCCTTTCAGTGCCCGCCACTTAATTCTAGGATTTATCCTATGTCTATCCCTTTGGGGGTATTTTCTAATTCTAAGATCTAAAATTAAGACTCTATGTTGTGTAGCTACACTTTCTCCCGATATAACCTTACAATCGATGCAACAACCCTTATCTCTCTTTCTAAGTAGGAAAAAATCTATCTGACTCGTATTAACCCCACTTTTAAATGTTACTAGGTGAGACTCCCTTTTCCTAAACCAAGTGTTTGCTAAGATCATATCATAGGACAAACCAAAATCTAAAAT